>NC_065920.1:68469413-69094615 GCF_024586455.1 Bactrocera neohumeralis | reverse complement strand
GTTTCATGATGATTTAATATAATAATGTCTGAACTCGCCACCGCCGCTTTTCTGATTTATGGACTGTCCACAACCAAGTGATAGGGTCAGGAGAGGATGATACAGGCTTGGAACGTAAGGAAGGACATTATACACATAAAAGACCAAGCAATTGGTATTTTTGATTACTCACGAAAACCTTCTGCAGACTAATGACGCCAACTCAAGTTCTTTACGACTCCATTCCAATAATCTACAGATTAGGGTGATCAGGTGTTTGGCCTACTGGATCCGGGCTTCTAAAATAGGAGGATTGAAAGAGTGTCGCAGCTTAAATCAAGGAACGTTTCTGGACCAAACAAAAAAAAACAAAAAGAGGAATACTAAAAGCTGGGAGAATAAAACCAGTTTTGGCTCGTTCTCCATCAGAACGGTTTTGTCTATTAACACTAAACACTACAATGTCAATGCAACAAAGAAGGAGCAAGTAGACAAAAGTAAAAGTATTATTTGGCTATTGCTGCTATTTACACGAGCATAACGGAAGTGAGATTATGTTATTTATCTACTTTTTTTTTGCTTGCAACAATTTCCAAATATGTGTGCGTGTGTTTGCTGTTGTGCAACAATCAATTCAACGGGCGGCAACAAATGCTCGAGGACACGAAAGAGAGTTTGCAGCAAAGAAAACTATAAAAAAATATGTGTAAAAAAGAAAGTATTTTCGTAGGAAAAATAGTAGTAGATTTATTTCTTGCACATTTTTGCCGGCTGCACGGCAAAGCATTGCAGTAAATTGTCGATATATAAGCAAACAATGAATGCGAGAATGCAACAATGCGGAAATAAAACGGAAATATGTTGGCGCTGCAGTGCAACCAACTGCCAAACGAGCTGCAGCTGCTGCTCCTAAATGTATGCTACATATTTGTGTGTGTTTTATATAGTTACTACGCGCTGCGCGCTACGTTGACTCGCATTGCCCTGGCGGCTGGCGGCAAATATTATCACAGCGCGCTAAAGATCCCGTTTGCACGCCAGCTTTGCTTAGTTTGGCGCTGACTTGCTGTTGTTGTTCAAACTATTTTTGTTGTTGAAATTTTTTCTCTTACTCCCTTTGTTGTTGTTATTCTTGCGCTTCCTCAGTTGTTGCTGGCGCTCACCACACAATTGTTTGCCGTGCAACAAATGACAATGCGCTGCTGTTGCCGTTGCCGTTGCGTTGTTGCAACAATGCTACGGCTCCAGCCTTAAAGCTTCCTCTACAAGGCATTTTACAGCGCTCATTCTTCATCGTTTGCAGCGTCTAGTTGGCTTCCGCCTCATTGCTGCCACAGCAGCTTTACCTGTTCTCATTTGCACTGCTGAGTGAGTAACTCTTTTGTATGTTGCAACTTGCTTGCCGTGCTTCTTGTTCGTTTCTTTTCTAGTGCAATTTCGCAATTTTCTACGTGCCACGCCAACACTCTTACAACATGGTGGCTATTACTCTAGCCTATATGGTTTTTTGTGTGAGTGTGTGCTTGTGTCTCGCACAAACTTGGCAATCGCAGCTGCAACATGCAATCGTTGTCTCGTCCGTTAGCATCCTGCATACCTGTTGGCCGCCTCATCTTTAAAGACGGCTTTCACTGGCGCTCACTCTCTCTCTCTTTCTTTATCCATTTTATTTTTCACTTTTTATGCCATGAACAGGTCTTTTTTTATTTATTTTTTCTTTCGGAGAGGGAATCCTGTAAAGATGCTGTCACTGTAGGAAGGTGGACGATTCATATTACTCGCTATAGATACACCACTTTCGGTATCACGCCTAATTATCATTATCTAATTTTAGATGCGGAGCAGTACGCTTACGTACTAAACCCTTAACTTCGGCTACGTTAGCTTGTATTTGGCCCTGCGGGACTATTCAGCTGGTCTTAAGCATAGTATTAGCTGCCTTCTCATATCCTGAGTTATTTGATCGCTATTGTGGCCGAATCTTTCGTTTTCGCCCACACCAACTTTGATTGCAGCATGTGGCTTATAATGTTGTCAGGTCCTTTGGTTTATTATTCCTTCGATGGTAGTTCTCTCTAGACATCAATCCATTGACACAAGTTCGTATTTCTGTCAGTACGTCTATATGTAAACGAACTAGTCCCTCAGTTTTTGAGATATAGATCTGAAATTTTGTACACGTCTTCTTCTTCTCAAGAAGCTGTTTACTTATCAGAATCATCGGCATTATACCATCATGGGGTATAGCTGCAATACAAACTGATCCATTAAACTCAAGTCCTTGTATGGAAAACTTTTAACTAATTAAGATATCTTCCTGAAATTTGGCAAATATTTTTATCCAAAACAGTACTACAATTTTCAAGGAAAAATTTCTTAATCGGACAACTATAGCATATAGCTGTCATACAAACTGAACCGATCAAAATGCAGTCCCTGCATGGAAAACTTTTTTATTTAGCGAGATATCTTCACGAAATTAAGGATTATTTTCTAAAGCAAAGATGCAATCTCCCAAAAACTTGTTCATATCGGACAACTATAGCATAAAGCTGTCATACAAACTGACCGATCAAAATCAGGACAAAGATCTTTTTTACCTATTTATGCTCTCAAAAATGCACATGTAAAGGGTATTGTCGCTACGGTGTTGCCAAAGTTAACGTATATTCCCGTTTCTCCATCTTTTTCAACTCCGCTTCCCTGCAACTTTCGCTCCGCATGGCCGTTAAGCAGCATAATCGAAAATAATGTTTGCGTTTTGCGGCAGTGCATGCTTTCCACATTGCCACTTACCATATACATACACTTACATACACATAAAACACATACATACACATAGACAAATATATATAGTAGTACATACAGCAGTCATTTATTTATTTATTTATGTGCCGCAGGATGCGCTGATCTCCTTACAAGTTGATTGTTGCACGAGTACCTTCCACTTACTTTTGTTGCCACTGTTGTTGTTGTTGTTGTTCTTAGTTTTATTGCAACGCATTCTTTGCAAATCTTTGTTTGTATTTCTGCGTTCACCGCAAATTTATAGCGCCGCGCGCCAAACTACCTTGCGGCAATTGCCAGCGCAGCGTTGCATAGAACTTGCCGCAACGCCGCGTTGCATCCTTAAGAAACTGCTACTAAGCGAAAGTGCTCGGGCTATTCATCATTTTCCGCACATTTTATTCTCTGTTATTAATTCAACTAAGCTTGCCATTGAGTTGCTTGGACTATTAAATTGTTGCAACAACAAAAGAGCGAAAAGAGAGTTAAACGCTGGCGGGCGCAAGAAGAGGCTTTACAGTTATTTATGTAGTTGTGAGTTTGAATGTTCTTGGAAAATGTTAAATTTTTATTTAGGACTATGCTCTGAAGTGAAGAGACGACCTCAATTTCACTTTCATTTTACGCAAATTAAGTCAGGGTTAAAGCTTTCTCCGTGTACCTTTGCCGCTCTTGGCTTAAATCAGTATTTTTAGATCTAACGTCTTCCAAAGCTGAGAATATAATAAACTCAAGAACTTGGAAGAGTATGTAGATGACCATCGCATTTATCAAAAGTCTCATTCTTAGATAAAACTATTAACTTAGTCGGCGAATTTTTGGATCCCAATATGGTGGCGCACTTTAAATGTATTTTAAGTTCGAACAGTATTTTAAGAACCGGTTACATACGCATGAAGCAGTTCCACTTTGAAGCGCTATGAGCAATGTAAACTTAGTTTTCATATTTAATGAGCTTGAAAAAAAATGCCGCAGCAACGAATATGATGTGATCAAAAATGGTCCGGACTGACAACAAAAAATTCATATATTTTACTGGAAACCATTATTTTCGTCCTGAAAATAGGCTCTAGAGTCAATACTTATATGTCAACCATTGAGCCAATATTTCGTAAACTTATTATAAGTTTAGGTTGTGATGGAGTTCTGTGCCTTCAGGAAATTTTGGTTTCCGACTAATTTTTGTTCGAACTTTATATTCATAAGCCCTCGTCTTATAAGCAGTAATAATGCTTTCGATGAATGAAGATGTTTCAGCTACATTGTCTAGGGTTTCGTTTGAGATCACTACGACGTCGAATTTTGCAATGACAAGAAATTTGCAACAAAAAAGTGTAGAGTCAATCAGAGATGTCGATATACTCTCTGTTCTCTCTGAAGCCAACGGGATGAATTTCAAGCACTGTTTCTCTCACTTTTGCGATGTTGTAGTCATTAATAAAGGTGGATGAGCGATTCGCATGAGACAAGTTTTCTACATATAAGTTCCCGTCCTTCACTGAATGCTTTACACCACTCAGTTGACTGTTTAAGTGATAAACTAGACTCCCTAAAACATTTCTTCGACATTTTTAATGATTCCGTGCCCGAGATTCCTTTGGAAACACAAAATTATAAGGTTCAAGTGTAAAAATCCCCATAAAAACCTTTCGCGTCATGAAGAAAGTCAAATTTCACACGAACATAACAGAAAATAACAGAAAAAGAAATCTATGAAAAATTTTTAATGGTTGGACCAGTCCGGGTCAAATTTGATCATCACGTTATCAAAACTTTTATGGAGTGCTCCGTTTATTAGGCTTTTGACAACACAAAGACAAGCCTAAAATCAGCCTAGATATGAATAATATAAAAATAGGTACCTTTTGTCTAAGTAAACTCGGAACTATTTTGAGAGCTGCTCCGCTCATTTTTGGCTACATAATCATAATGAATTTTCGAAATTATTTCAAAAAAAATACAAAGAAATTAATTCTCACAAATAAACTGCGTCATTAAGAGGTAACATGGGTTTACGGGTTTCAATTTCTAGAACATCTCTGGAATATTGTCCCAAATTTCCAAGATGATTCGAGTAATAGTTTCATAGATACAGCTTTGAGAACTTGTGCTCTAGAGGCAAGCTAGGTCAAATGCGCCGCCTTTAAACGGGTTTTTCTTAAAACTGTGTTTCGACTTTAGATTGGCAAGATTTATAGAGAACTTTTAAATCGATCTTCATGAAATTTTACACAGGTCTTTGAGATGCTATTCTTAAAGACTTGGAGGAAGAATTTTTTTCAATTATAACTATTTAAAAAAAAAAATTTGCGAAATTTTCACTGAAATTTTAATTTTTTTGTAAAAATGTTTGCCAAAAATCCAATTTTCAGTTTGTTTTTCTTTCGACCAAGTTCAAGATAAGGTTTTACCTAAAAACGTATTTTTTCACTTTAGATGATCCTGTAAAAAGCTATCCTGGCAACGCGGAGCATCTTCTTCAGAGGGGTTATTGGTATTGGCATCGCAATGGCCAGGTCTGAAATATTTGTTTCCTAAAATTTCAGACTTTCTTTGTTAAAGTTTATGTTTGTAACAATAAAAATTTCTAATAAAATATACAAATTTTTATATTATTTAAAAGTTGTGAAAGAAAGGCTGATTTTCATCAGAGAAACCCCTTGTAACCACTTAAGTAGTCCAGTGAAGTTTTACGACTTTTAAAAAGAGAAACCATCAGATTATATCATATGGTACGGCTTGCGAGCAGTGAAATATTAAGCTTTTCAAGTCGCAAAGTAAAACAGCAAAGACACACACCTTTAAAAATAAAGTTTGTTCAAAAAATATTAAAAATATCGAAAAAAAAAATATTCATTTTAACGGTGTTCGAGTTCCATTGAAATGCTACTAACTACACAATTTCTCATATAAACATATTTGCATAAAAATCATTAAAAATCTGCACAGAGCATGATAAAATATTACATAATTGAAAATATGGCGGAATTTAACCATGACGTGCACCTTTTTTAGTTGATGCATGCACCTAATATACTGTGACGCTTGATTGAAATAAAGGGATTGAAATAGACAGAGCGCGGAGCAAAATATGTTCGGAACATAATATATTCATCAGGCACAGAATTCCTAAGAGACCAAATTCTAAACTTTTTCTAATTTTCCTTATAATGTTATCTGAAAAGGTCTAATTAACAAGCTGGACTATATCCTTAAGTGAAATTTTTGTAAATCTTAAAGAGGATACACTAACTTTTTACGAATTTTGTAACACTGTCGCGACGGAGACCTCATAAAATTACCCACTGAGTCGATTTCCCGATGTACATATGTCTGATTGTCTGTCCGTTTGTGTGTATATACGCGAACTAGTCTCTCAGTTTATGAGATGTCGTTCCGAAAATTTCATCAGATCCTTTTCTCCACTAAAAGCTACACATTTCTCAGAAACGCCGATATCGAATCTCTATAGCTGCCATACAAACAGAACGATCGAAATCAGGTGCTTGCGCAGAAAGCTTTGTCATTTAATGAGATATATTTGTCAAATTTTGCATAAAATATTGAATAAGGCAATAGTGCAATCTCAAAAGAAATGGTTTAGGTCGGCTCACTATAGCATATAGCTGCCAGTCTAAGACATTCTCAAGAAATGTCTTTTCACTTTATTGAGTAACCTTAATTTATCTCGAGGGTTGAAGCTAAAAGAAATCATCAAAACGTTTTTCTTTAAATTCAAGCCGTTGGTGGGTTGCTCTTTCAGATTTAATGATACATAAGTATACTTGCTATAATCAATACACCAGTAATAAAAATCTCTTAATATCTGCTTTATTTCCCATATTTTTTCCCATCCCTTCTACTTTTTAACAACCACAGAAGAATAGCAACTCAAATAAAATTTGCTTACAAATGAATTTCGGCTTTTAAAAACGGTGATACATGTGCGTTTTCATTGTATCGGGTGATATTTTAAGAGCTTGATAACTTTTTTAAAAAAAAAAACGCATAAAATTTGCAAAATCTCATCGGTTCTTTATTTGAAACTTTTTGAATTTGAAATTTTGATAATTTCATTTAAATGTTGACCGCGGCTGCGTCTTAGGTGGTCCATTCGGAAAGTCCAATTTTGGGCAACTTTTTCCGAGCATTTCGGCCGGAATAGCCCGAATTTCTTCGGAAATGTTGTCTTCAAAGCTGGAATAGTTGCTGGCTTATTTCTGTAGACTTTAGACTTGACGTAGCCCCACAAAAAATAGTCTAAAGGCGTTAAATCGCATGATCTTGGTGGCCAACTTACGGGTCCATTTCTTGAGATGAATTGTTCTCCGAAGTTTTCCTCAAAATGGCCATAGAATCGCGAGCTGTGTGGCATGTAGCGCCATCTTGTTGAAACCACATGTCAACCAAGTTCAGTTCTTCCATTTTTGGCAACAAAAAGTTTGTTAGCATCGAACGATAGCGATCGCCATTCACCGTAACGTTGCTTCCAACAGCATCTTTGAAAAAATACGGTCCAATGATTCCACCAGCGTACAAACCACACCAAACAGTGCATTTTTCGGGATGTTGGGCAGTTCTTGAACGGTTTCTGGTTGCTCTTCACCCCAAATGCGGCAATTTTGCTTATTTACGTAGCCATTCAACCAGAAATGAGCCTCATCGCTGAACAAAATTTGTCGATAAAAAAGCGGATTTTCTGCCAACTTTTCTAGGGCCCATTCACTGAAAATTCGACGTTGTGGCAGATCGTTCGGCTTCAGTTCTTGCACGAGCTGTATTTTATACGGCTCAAACAAACCCAATTGCTGCGAACGGCGACGAATCGACATTTCACGGTCTTCAGCCACACTCTCAGAAACAGACGCAATATTCTCTTCTGTACGCACTGTACGCATTCGTGTGGTTGGTTTAATGTCCAATAAAGTAAACTGAGTGCGAAACTTGGTCACAATCGCATTAATTGTTTGCTCACTTGGTCGATTATGTAAACCATAAATCGGACGTAAAGCGCGAAACACATTTCGAACCGAACACTGATTTTGGTAATAAAATTCAATGATTTGCAAGCGTTGCTCGTTAGTAAGTCTATTCATGATGAAATGTCAAAGCATACTGAGCATCTTTCTCTTTGACACCATGTGTGATCGTCAAATTAATGCATGAAAATCCTAACCTCAAAAAAATATTTATTTTTATGCGCTCAAGTGAGTGGAAATTTTTTATTTCCCTACCGTTTTTTACGACACCAATTTAAGCAGTTTGTTTACTGCATAATTCACAACTTACGAACTCACTTTATTCAGCTTAAGTATATGGCGCGTAAAAGTATGTAGTCGTGTGAGCTCAAGCATGCATTCAACGCAATAATAAAATATTTCGTATATTACTTTAAGGCACAGTTGACAGGAGTAATGTCATAGTGAAATTTATAGTTATAAAATATGTTATTATAGTTTGTTTCTCTATATGATTTTGAGGGCTATGCCAACAAGTTGTATATGATTTATATATTTTTATTACATTTATTGTTTGATAATGTTTGTGAGTTTATTCTGAATGATAAATCACTGACAAGTTATGATTGGAACTAAGAAAAAAAAGAAATAAAGTTTCCTCTTAAAGAGCTTGCGTTACAATTATCCCTAACAGTTGAAAACTACGATTATAGTAAGGTTCAACCATAAAAAAATAATTTACTGTGTTTTAGGTAATAAACTAGATGTTCTTAATAACAAGAGAACCATTTTATGGTCTTTCAAGAAGGCATCTGCCATTGCAATGTGCAACTATACAGCAGTGTATAAAGCACGAAAATACTTCATCTTGAAGGTGGTAAATAATTCCCAATATTACTTACTATATTTTAAGAGTATTTGAGCTTCCAGAAATGTTTACAAAGTTTCGAGGAATAATACAGCTACATATATAAAAACAATAACTTTGCTTGCTTCTCTGGATGTGTTGGAAAATTTTGTTGCTTTCCAGTGTCCAAGTTATGAACCTATTCACGAAAATATGGAAAATGACCCTATTTTTTCAGGTAATTGCGTATCTAATATTCTGATTAATATCGCCTGATTAAGCTGCTACTTAACTTTTTTTGAAACTGCTAACCGAAAGAATGCGAAAGATAGTGAGGAAGGTTTTTAGTGGATATGTCCAGGATTATAGAACACAAACTATTCAATATTACACAAAGAAAATATCTCATTCGTATCATAAACAATGTCGCCATTCGTTTCTCTTCTTCCACTATTTCTTCTTTTCACTATTTGGCGCCAATTCGAGATACCAAGTGCAGTCAGGTCTTTCTCCACCTGATCTCTCCAACGGACTTGAGGTCTTCCTCTTCCTCAGCTTCTACCATAGAGTACTGAATCCAAAGCCTTCCAATCTGGACTGTTATCTTCCTTACGCACAACATGATCTAGCCAGCGCTGCCGCTTCCTCTTGATTAGCTGAACTATGCCAATCTTGACGACAATCTCGGTCGGCTCATGGTTCCATCGACTGCGATACTCGCCGTTGCCAATGCGCAAAGGCCCATTAATCTTCCGCGAACTTTTGTATCAAAAATTTCATTGCTATTCCGCAGATTGAAGAAGCATTCCCTCCATAACTTCAGTATACTCTGAGCAGCAGCCACTTGATCACTTCGGGATCTACAAGAGTATGCTTCGGTCTTGAAACCTTCTATTAGTCACGACAAATTTTCGTAGCTTCTCAAGCTCATCCTACTCACGCATTTCAGCCTCTTTCCTTTTTTGTCAGCATATGCATTTCGCTTCCCTCACTCAGTATCTATCCCACCCTGCTCGTGATGGTTCGATCCATCCCACAGTTCCTTTATATCGAGTTTCTTTATTTGTGAGTGATCTCAGAGTATCTCAAAATTTTCACATTTAGAAATATTTGTCAAGTAATTTTCTTTTTATGATAATACTTTAGCCTAAAGCGTTAAACAAAAAAATAAAAATTTTAACTAAAGCTACGTCTATTTAAATTTATGATTATTTATATTATTTGTTTTGGCTTTTTGATTGTAGGACTTTTAAGCAGAAAAACCACTTAACTGAATAATTAACCAGATAGAAAGGATTTCTTTTCAAATTAACGATCGCTTCTTCTGTCCTTATACCATTAATTTTGATGACTTGGAAACAAATACTGTGTTTGAAGCTGAAATTTTTCATCGAGCTACTCTGTGAGCAATTCCTAAGTAATTTGAGAGAGAGAGGATGAGATACCCTCTCTTTAGCAGTTTCCTTATTCCACATGTTACTCGATTAGCACCTCTGTGACTAGACTTTTCAAGTTAGAGGCAGTTTGGTGGTAAATGGGACTAAGGTTCAAGATGAAATTTCTGTTGAGTCGAAAAAATGTTTTTACTTTATGATAACCTTGGTAAATATATTAAGTTATATGGAAGATAGAGTAAGTATTACGCAGATAAACAATTACTAGCCACATGCGAAAAGCTATTTAGCAGTGTTTTGAGATTAGCTCTCTGTATCTCTCACACTATCACTTTCTTTTTTACGCTTTTACCTACAAACTCTTTATGAAGTAAGCATTTCTAACTAATTCGCCATGAAACATATTAACTACATACGCAAACGCACACACATACTATCCAACAGTTATGAGTAGATACGCATTTGTGCGTGCTACTTCGATTTCATGCCCACATAACTGTTTATCTCTATCCATTTTCGGGTTGTTTGGCATACTCAGCTACTAACATCAATTTTTTTCGCAGCCGAATCGCTCCCGGGGGTACACTCATTTGGCAGATCGCCACCGCGTGCCCCAAAAAATGGAAAACAAAAATTTTTCGTATAAATAGAAGTGGCAGCATTCAATACACGCATAAGCGTAATCAGTTCGCATAACATAGAAGTATATGCGTCGCACGCATGCCTTGACGCAACGGAACGCATGAGTAGTGTGAGGGTGACGTTGTAGGCATTGGAAATCATAGACCTTTGTTATGCTCATTAGTTGTGCAGCTAGAATTTTGTTTGCATTACAACACAACAGCGGTAATGATATCAACAGACAATAGCGCCTGTTGGTATGTTAAGTGTGGGTATACTAGATGAGCATAGCATACTTTCAGGCGCATGCCTTTATACTACAATATATTTAGTGATTTTTTTGTTATTTTCGCAATCCCTACAGCTTCGCATCCCAAGTCCCATAAGTAAATATGAACGTTTTGATAAACTCAATAACCGTAATGGTTCTCTATGTTTACATAGGGGACGGCGGCGATATCGATAAGCGTTTATGTGTTAGTGGCGCTGTGTATGTGGGCTCCATTTGAGCGCGCGCTTGTGAACGGTAACAAAGGATGTGGTGTATGCATGATAATGTTAATTTTTACGATTTACTCGTGTGTAGTTTTTTCATGGTGTTAGATTTCAGTTGGCTCTTGGGATTTTTCTTTGGCACTCGTCTTAAAGACTTTCCAAAATCGAAGGTCAGTGGAGTTAGGCAGTTTACGCATATGTTTGAAGTGTCTTTTATGTTTCTTTGTTTCATAAAAAAGTCTCTTATCACCATTTAGAACGCATATAAAATTTTGGTAGCCAATCTAAATATTTGTGCAATTTTGAAAATCGCACATGCAAATTCATATGTCCTACGCCATAAAATCAATGGTTTACGGTCATTGACTCAAGTAATGGTTTAGATAATCACAATGCTATTGATAATCTTGATTAAAAGCAAGTTGACAATGATAATTTCGATAAATTTGCTTAGTTTATGGTAATTGTATCGGCAATAGCATTAGTAATGTTACTGGTAATGTTATTCGGAATGATATTGGTAGTATTGTTTGTAATGGTAATTTTTTTTTATTGTTTTTTAAAATTTTTTATAGAAGTAATGGTGATAAAAGCGTTGTTGGAAGTAGCATATGATAGTAATTCAAGTACTCATTTCTTTAAATAACGGGTCATCCCAGAAGATATATTTTTTAATAGCCTTTTTTAATCAGATCACAGGTCGAGATCTAAAAGTGAAAGTATACAAAATACAGCTTGTACAAGAACTGAAGCCGCTCGAGCTTCCCAAGCAATATCACTTCGCTCTATGGACACTTGAAAAGTTTCAAGAGATTCGACGTTTTCGAGCTAAATTTTGTTCACGGATGAGGCCCATTTATGGCTCAATGTGTATGTACACAAGCAAAATTGCCATATTTAGGACGAAGAGGAACCTGAAGAGATTCAAGACTTTGATGTGATTTATGGGTGGGGGGAATCATCAATCCGTATTTCTTTAAAAATGTTGCCGCTGAGAACGTAACCGTCAATGGCAACCGTCATCACGCCATGATAACCGATTTTTTAATGCCTGAAATTGAAGCTCGTGATATCGGCGACATTTTGTTTCAATAAAACGAAGCCACTTCGCACACATCGTACCAATCAATAGATTTATTGATATAAAACTTCAGGCAGAAGATAATTTCACGTTTTTGTCGATCGATTGGCTACCACGATCGTGTGATATCACAACGATAAATTATTCCCTGTGGGAATATGTAATGTCTAAAGTTTACGCGGACAATCCCGTTCAGTTCAGGACTGGGAGCAAAATATCACGCGTGTCATTCGCCAGTTAGCAGTAAATTGCTCGAATGAGTCATCGAAAAGTGCACTCAAGGGGTGGAGTTTGTAAATGGTACTTAAAAATACTTGGTAAAGATATTGGTAATTATTATTTTAATCATGTTTGTAAAGGTAGTGGTAATGACAAGAAAAACAAATTGAAGTCAAAAATACTTGGTAATGGTATTGGTAATTATTATTGTAATCATATTTGTATTGGGAATGGTAATGACAGAAAAACAAATTGAAGTCAAAAATACTTGAAAATGGTATTGGTTATTATTAATGTAATCATGTTTGTAATGGTAAAAGTAATGAAAACCAATATATTAATTTAATAATGTTAGCGGGATTAATAGTGGTGTTGGCAGTGCTAAAGAAGTTCCAATGTAAATTAAAATTATGGCTAGTATAATGGCAGAAGTATTGACAATGTTTTGTCTTAACTAAGAGCTAAGTACCTGTAATCATTAGTTGATAATTATGTAGTAATGATATTAATTAACACTGATAAAATGGAATATAGCTAAATTGCGAATGATGCTTAGAAACATATTGGTAATGGTATTGGTAATTACTAATGTAATCGAAGTTCTAATGGTAATAGTAGTGACAAGAAAAATTATGAATTAATACTGTTACAGTAATAACAATGATGCTTGCCATTGCAAAATAGGTTATATTGTAAATCTAAATATTGGAAAACTAATGACAAAGCTTTGTCACAATTAAAAAACTAAATACTTTCAATTATTACTTGATACTTTATTTGGTAATGGTAATGATTAATATTGACAAATGAAACTAAAATTGTAATACAGGTGGTACTTAGATAGATATTGATAATTATTGGAAATTACTCATTTAATCATGGTTGTAATCGTAATGAGAATGGAAATTATAATATAATACTGTTAAGGGTAGCGGTAGCAGGCAACAGTGAAATAAGTTCTTTTGTAAATTAAAATAGAGGATGAAGTAATGACAAAGCTTTGTGAAAATTAAAAGCTGGTAATGGTAATGACTAATACTGATAATAGATATTATAACGGTATTGCTGGTGATACTTGGAAAGAGGTAATGGTATTGCAATTATTAGTTGATAATTAGGTGGTAATGGTAATGACTAATACTGATAATATAATATTGTGTTGGTATTGCCGATGGTACTTAAAATAATATTGGTAATTATTGGTAATATTTGTAATCATGTTTGTAATCGTAACTGTAACGGCAAAGAATTGTGATAAATTATTATTGGTAATATACTTATGTAATCATGTTTGTAATGGTAATGCTAACGCCAAAAAATTCTGGAAAATTCAAAATAATTAACATCTTTTATAAAAGAATCGGGAATATAAATTTAAAATTGTAATTTGCTAGTACGTAGCACCTAGTGATAGAAAAACACTTATTGGTAGACAAATTTTGGATTACTATTTCATAATAACTCATGTAATTATATCTTAACTACTAGTAATGTAATTATATTGAAAAGTTCAAACTGCTAATTCGTGAAAGGCAAATATTCAGTAATTACATTATAATTACATAGGATTACGATTATTATGTTGATTACATGTCATTAATGGAAAAACGAACATTATAATATTATAATTACTATAATTGTAATGATAATGGTAAAAGTAATTATTATTATTTATTATTTGATTATCGCAATGATTACATTTTAATCAATCAATTAATATTAAAATTAATGCAATTTTTCTGATAATGTTAATATTAAAAATTATTACAAATTACCTGGCGCTGACCAGCAAACAATATTTATTTACTTTTACCAAAAATTAAAAATAAAATAGTTTAAGATTTCTTAAGTGCAACACCCAAAAAAGCCCTTATTTATGCAAGAACTTATGCATTCACGCACTTTTGTGATCACGTGTGCACCTTGAAGTGCTCTAAGCAATATCTAAAAATATACATGCATACTTTCAGGTAGCCAAGTGACATTTTAAGTCAACACAACTTACAAGAGTATTTTGCAAAGTATGTTTTACCAAAAGCTTACGCATAAACTGCTGTAACTTTAAAGTTTTCACCAACAGAAGCCAACCGTATTGCCGCAAGTCACAGCGCTTTGTGCTCGAACTTCTTATAAAATGTATGCTGCCAGCACACACAGAATTCATTGCATATTTTTATGCTCAAATGAAATATGTAATGAATTTGGCAAGGAATATTTCGCAGATTGCTGCAAGCGCTATGAATTGCTACACAAATCACCAAAGCAAAGACAGCAGAGATGCTAAGCAAACAACAAAAGTCGGGCTCACAAATAAATGTGTTTCAGCCAAGTTTGCGACATTGAAAAGTGAAGAAGCCAGCAGACTGGTGGATTAAATATTGAGGACAAAGATGTTATAGCTCGATTCAGTTTACTGGAGGTGAAATAACCAATGTGGCTATACTTGGTGATATTGCAGTGGGTCAACGCTTAAAACCAAATAATATTTAACAATATTTTATCTAATAAAGTATAGAGCATATGACAACCTAGATGTGAAAAAGCGTCTGAGCAAGAGCAAAAGCAGAAGAAATAAAAAGCTTGAACTTGTTTTCTAATGGATGTAAGTATGATTTTTCGGTTGGAAAACTTTGTAGAGTTGTTTCACTTGAAAATAAGGAAATAGTCAATGCCGAAACCCGCCGGTTTCTACGACAGTAAATAAGAAGGAGAAGAAGATGACTTTTAACGAGTTTCCCACTGAGGGTCTACTTACTGCCTCCTTGCATAACCTATCCCAGTAACACTTAGTATGAGCGCTACGGATACCACTAATTGCGAAACTTGGCTTGATGACGAGTTTCGCCGGCAATTAGAAGATTACTAAACTTGCTGGTTTGAGCAGACTCCACTTAGTGTCTACTGTCATGCCAACAAATTCGGTCTAAAAAACCTGCCTTCAGCCGGTAGAAACGGGATGTCTCTCACGGACTCTGGATAGCTCTGAATAGCTAGGGTGAGAAAAAAATTATTCAAAATCAGCGTGTTTTTAAAACCACTGGATTACTGGAAAAGGCTTTTTGGGAGGAAAGTGGCTTAATAATGGCTAAAGTCCGCTGTCTGTGGCCTGAAAGTGAGAAACAGCAAGAACTGGTAGAAAAATTAATTGTGTGCAAGCAGTTCCGTCCAAAGATGTAAAAAAAACCAATGACAACAGAAAAGCGAAAACAGAAAAAAAATCGGATAAGCCCAAAACCACAAAGCAATATATAGAAAGTGTAATAAACAACAATAAGAATTACAAAAAAAAAAACTGTGAAAAAAGATAAAACCACAAATACAACATAGAAACAACAAGAACAACATAACTCGCTATGTCCCCTCCATAACCACACTTCTTTCCCTCGCTTTCTGCCACACGCTCAGTTGTACCCCTCAAACTCTTTTGACTAAATGTAAGTGACTGCATTCCATACTAACAGCGTCTGCATGGCACTCAGAGGCTTAACAAAACATTACGATTGCATGTCAAGTGGTGCTTTTAGGCGCATTACGTTTGATTGTTGCAACAAATGCTGTTGTTGTGCATGCAACAACAAAACAACAGCGTGTAAATTGTAAATGTCACAATGCAGCAGTGAAAATTAATTTCCATTGTGTAGGCCATAATCATGCTTGCAAGCTGACAAACGCACAGAAAATAAAGCGAGCACACACGCTTGTTGTTGTTGTTGCTCTCATGTCATTGCGGTTGGCTACACGCATTGCAGCGTGAATCAGCATTTCATTTGCAACAATTGATTTCAAATTTTACTAACGAACGCTGGAATAGACAAGCACACACGCCCGCGCCTATAAGTATGCAGCGATAATTCTTAAATTATCCTTTTAGATGAAAAGGTGGAAAAATTTTGTAAAAGTCTAATAGTTTTGTGGCAAGGTGTGTATAACTGTGTACTTTTGTTAGTCTGTGTGTGATATTTTTGTCTAAGTGTGCGTGTATGTGACTTATTTGGAATATGTATGTGTGGCTTCTTTATTTGTGTATGGGTATGTGTCCCAACAGCGTACCTTGTTGTTTGTGCCCAGCTAAATAAGTACACATGTAATCCAAATGAGTGCTTTCAATTAACAAAAGCGCGCCTAAAAGTAGACAAGCAACACAAACGAACGCACCACAAAACAGCATATTAGCGAACATGCAACGCGCCAGTATAGCAGTTAATATATGAGACGGCACACTGAGTGACCACCGTTGCTGCAGCTCCACTTTGACTGGCTGCAACGCCAAAAAGTATGCAATGCAGTTCGCAGAAGTCGAAGCTTTCAATTTAATGCGTTGTCACTTGGGTCAACAATGCAGCAGACCAGAAGAAGGAACAGTAAAAACAACAACAACAAAGAGTGTAACAACAACAACAACAACATCAGACACTTTTGCGGTTTTGCCACTACAATTTCCGGGTAGTTTTCGTAATGACGCTGTCACGCAAAAATATCTGTACATACGGCCACAACATGCGGGACACTACACGCACAGGCCACTTACCGGCTACGGCCAGTCAAAGCAACACTGCGCTGACTCCCGTCGCGTTGTCACTCAGCCGGTCATCCTTTTAGTCACGCCCCTTAGGGTATCAGACTATGTTAATCTCGGCTGTAAAGTGTATGACGCAGACCTACAGGAATTTGCCATGCAAATACAGACAACAACAACCACAACAATCACTCCTCAGCATATAAGCGGATCATCGTAATGTCAGCGCTTATTGCGTGACTTTTAAGTAAATACTTTAAATAATTAAAAGCGATTTAATGATGTTGCAAGCACTCGCTTTGTTGTCATTGTTTGTGTGTACACACATGTAACTGCGAAGTGGCAGTGCCACTCAGTCGCTGTAATTTCCATATTAAATTAAAAATGTAAGGTCATTGGTAGACAGTCAGGGTCACGTTGAAATCTGGACTATTTGCGTTGATGACAGCGCTGTGCACATTATTGTGTAAATGTGTGTTATGAACTTGGTGGTATGCAACTTTATCAATAGTACGTTTTTAGGGACCAACGTTGTGCTTATAACGGTTAGAAATACGTCAAAACTCGACATCTACGTTGTACTGAAGATTATAGGTTCCTGCCGACTAGTTTGTGTTAAAAAGTTACGAATTAAATCCATACAAAAAATTCTTATTGAAAATAACGAACTGATTCAGATTTCCCGAAAATTCTGATCTTCGGCAACGACCAAGTGGTTCTAGAATATCTTTGAAAATAGATTACCGATGAAAAATAGCTTCGATACAATAAAATTAGAAAGAACCAGTTGGAAACAGCGATAAAATTGAGATAAAATTCGATAAAGTCCGCTTAGTTCGAAAGTTACTGATCTAGAGCAATGATCAATTAGACAAGATCAGCAATGACCGATTCCTTTCAACTAACTTTTTCCAAGAGAAATCGAATTGAATCCTTAAAAAATAATACTTTTGTTGTAAATAAGTAGCTGATCCATTATAGATACTAGTTTCATGGAATGGTCAGAGGATCTTGTATTAGCGATCGTTAGAAATCAAGTACGATGAAATTGGACAGAATAATATCACATCAGAGCCAATAAAATTAGATTCTATTACATAGATCATATCCACTTTTTTATTTTATTTTTTTGCAAATGAGGGGTGGAAAATGCGTTGCACATAATCAAAATTTCATTTTAGTTTGACAGCGGCCAGTTCCAGTTTCTCAAGGGTGAACTGGGGTCTTATAGACTGTTCTGGTTCACTGATTCTTTTTTCGTGCGTGGGAAATATACAAGTATGTTAACGTCGCCATTCATTTTGGCAGCGATTTAGACAGGTGGCTTGGTTTGAGCTCCGAGTTTATTTCTAACTATTTTATACTCGAGTCTCCAGGGATCATATCCACTTAGATAGAATAATTTCATATCATTTAATATAAAATAAGGTGAGAGAGACAAAAATTACAGATCTTGAGCAATGACTAAGTACTCTGAAATTTCAATCCAAATGGATCAGATGCGATTTCAACAGAAAGAAAAAATTGGTTGGTCGGTTGAGGCAAGAACGCCACAACGCAGGTAGCAACCAAATTAGCTACTTTGTCGATATGGTAAAACAAAAACCTGATTTTTTCCACCACACATCCGCAGCACAATGTCTCTTAAGCTGAATCGTTGGAAGTGAAAGATAACCTGTATTAACCGACTAAAGGCTGAGCATTTTCCAATATTATGTGCTAGTCTACTCTAGTCTTGATACTTCGCGCATGCTCTGCATTCCGAATTTACGCCGAATCCACTTTCTAGTTTTCTGAAAGTAGGATCTTAAGAGTAGGTGCCTTACGATGAACCCTATAATATAATATAACTAAGCTCTCTTTTTCCCAAAAGTAAAACCGAATTCTGTTTTGTTCACCATTAAAGCCTAAAGTAACTATTTGGTATACCTTGTGTTGCTAGTGCTCCAAGATCTGAGGTGTTCCCCTAATGCCTCTGACTTCAAACAACCCTTGAAAGAGAGCTGAATGGTGTAGAGCAGCTTAAAGAAGATATGTGCCTGGATGTCTTCGAGCGGGCCAACTCGTCTGCTTTTTCGTTCCCTTCTTTTGACCTAGATGATATTAAGCCAGTTATCAACTGAGAGTTTAGTTAATCTTAATTGCCACTTGTCTGCCCAATAGAGATTTACGCACTTGCTGTTTAGAGCAGAAGGCCATTTAGCGGCTTCTGTTATGCCAAAAATCTCGGTTTGAAAGACTAAATTGTAGTAATTTGATTTGAAGCTACCTTCTGAATTCCACTTCTATTCCTATTTCACTCTTTGAACCATCGGTGAATATGTAGATTTCGTCGTTGGAGCTGTCGACCACAGAACTATTGCACCATTACTCTTTACAACGGAATAAAAACTTTAAGTTTAATTTCTAATAGATCTTCCAATTAAATCCGAGTTCATTAACAAAGTCAAGTGTCCATAATGATACCGAATCTGGCTCCAATGACCTAAAATCATGGCCTGTCGTTAACATTGCATCTGAAAGAAATAGAAGGCAATTAAATTTGGATTAGTTTAGATCAAATATAAGCTACAAACATCACAAAAGAGTTCAAATGAGTCTTCATAGCGTCGGAACGATCAAGTCATAACTAACTTTATCAGTTCAGTTATATATTCGCAGATTTAATTAAAAAATAAATAATTGCTTTATTAATATCAAATGTAGTCGTATAGTACTCTTAAGCTGTATTAGAGAAGAAAGAATGATATCTTTAATGGTATCCTCTGTTTCACTTGACTTGACTGTTTCAGATAAGGTAATATGAATCTGAAACAGTCAAGCGGCACTTAAAACAAACTATTCCTATGAGATCAAACGCTACTGATGCAGGAGTGTAGAAAACGGCTGAATAGTCTAGCCGAATGTGATCAAGTGCACCTCGTCTGGTTGCCCGGCCACAAAGGTATTGCCGAGAATGAACTGGCTGATGAGCTCGCCCATCCGCAGCATTCACTAACATGGTAAGACCTGAACCCCTAATCGCGGTCATCATACCAAAAATCACGGCCCTATCTCTCTGCGACAGAGATCCTACAACTTCAGAACACTTGCTTATTGACTGCATAGCAATCTGCAGACGCTGGATGAAGGCCCATCGATCCATGTTTTCAAATAAGGATCACATCGCCTCACTAACAACTAGAGGTATATTGGATTTTATCAATATGCTGAGGCTAGGTGGGTCGTTGTGACTTAGGAGAAGGCACAATAGACTTAAGGTCGTGGTGTATACTCCTTTTCTATTTTTCTTATAGTACTTTATTCAATCGGCTGTAAAAAAAATATTTCACCAGATACGTCAGATATTTAAATTAACAGAAAATTATTTTGGAGATGGAATAGAGTCTTATGGAAATATAAGAGATTTGATAAGTAGATATCGTCAAAGATCAAACTATATCAGATCAGAATCAATGAGATCATATAGAATCGTTACAGTTATATCTAGATTATATCATAAATAAGAAAAAAATAGTATTGATGCAGATTATATTAGATGATATGAGACTATCCGGGTAAAGGTGGTGAGATCATATTGAATCATGCCGGCAATAGAAAGCTTGAATCATAAATCGGATAAAATAGTATAGAAGCAGAACCGGTAAGAAGACATCACATGAGATCAGATCAGACCTGAATGGATGGGTGCATATCGATTCATGCAAAAAAATGCTACTCTATCATGTCCAACCGAGTAAGGTAGAAAGCGTTCTCATAACTGATCGTGGATAATCGATTGATTATTATATCAAACCATCTTAAATCAAAGATTGGCAGGAACTGTGGAATTCAAATATCAGACTCGATGTTACGGTTAGAAAGATATAATCTTACTTAAACAAAGTTTTCTAAGAAAATCGCGCTCAAACCATAGCCTCACCGCTCTACATACCGTCACTTTACTCTTCATCTCATCCACACCATCATAATCATTCCACCATTATCCCATTTCGTGTTTACAAATTATCTTTTTGATTTTGCCACGAAAGGTCAAGTTGGACACAGAATTTCACTTTTATTAGCGTTTTCGAGTACACAATCAGTTGGCTTGGCCAGCAGACGTGCGCCCAACTTGCCAAGTGCTATCATTAGCAATGCACGCTTGCTTTTGTATTTGGGCTTTGTTAATATGCGCCTACTATGTAGTGCTAATACATATATATTGCTGTAATTAAAAGTGAAATAGTAGCCTGCTTTCAGGCGTTGTAGCGTACAAAACACTGAATTGCACTTAAGCTGCGGCGAATTGCCAGCTACAGCCATTGTAAACATCAAATTGCTTTGTACGAGTATGAATTTAGCGAGTTGGTAGGCAATTATGTGACTGGAGATGGCGTCACACAATACAAGTTATTAATTTTTTAATGAAAGTGGACTACTTTAGGAATTAACTTTTTTTTGCGAAAGTGGGGCCGGATTAGAAAAAAGAACAAGTTTTTATAGGTGGCGAGTGCACGAGAGTAGTTGCGGATTAACTTATCAACTCTCTCGTCGTCTCTATTATTCAATAGTTACTAGAGCTTAAGAATCTGAGAAAACTTAAGTTTTGGGGATATAAGAAATGTACGTAAGTAATCTGAACTCTGAGCTCGTATAATATTTTTAACCAATACGATCTTATCTGTTTGTATTAGTAAGTAAGGTCAATACTTTTCTGCCTATAACCTATTTTTTCTTGAAACAAAATCTCCATCGAACAAGGGATTTTAAAGAACTGCTCTTGAGGTTTATAACATAGTAGTAGGTTGCCTATTAACCCAAAGTCCAAAAATCCGTTAAAACATTAATAAAGATCTCGACAATCGGAAGAGGTTATAAGACCTATTGATCATATTTGGGGAAACAACCCGACAAGAGGAAAGTGTTATGAGACTAAGAGATCCTCTTTCTTTTTTGGGGACGATATATTGGCCACAATGAACTAATAAAGTGACTTTGTGCAGCCATTTAAGGTTTCCGAAAATGTTGAGGACATATTTAGGAGTATATGTGGCCTCGAGTTAATACCACTTTTTCGCAAACGGTCGAACAGAACAAATAGCCAAAATCGGCTAAAGAATTATTTTGAGTTTCCAGTTAAGGCTTACCATATGAAAACGCTTTGGAGCTGGGTATATTGAAGAGATATTTGGGGAAAGAACTTGAGAGGTAGAAGGTGTTATGAGACTAAGAGATCATTCTACTTATTTTATAACCTTCTATTCGACAAAATATAGTAAAACGGAGACTTCGAACTGCCATATAAGTCTTACAGAAATAAAACGTCTAGACGCTGGGAACTTTGTGAAGATATTTTGGTATACATCTCGAGAAGTAAAAAAAGTTATGAGACTTAGAAAACATACCACCTATTTGGTGACGTTCTACTCGTCAAAATTCGGTAAATTACTACGAGCTGCCCATTTAGGCTTACTGAAATAAAATGATTGGGTGCTGGGAATATTGAAGAGATATTAGAAGATACAACTCGAAAAGTGAAGGAGATTATGAGGTCTAGAGATCATATTACCAATCAGGTTACGTTCTTTTTGCCAAAATATAATAAGGAAGTGATTTTGTGCTACCATTTAAGGCTAACTGAAGGAAAACCCATAGGCGCTGTAAATACAGAGAAATTTAGTTTGAAGAAAGTAGAATCACCTAGATTCTAATAAAGTTGTATTAAAAAAGTTTAAAAGCTACCTGAAGCAAGTTTTCTGTTGACAGAACCATAAAGTATAACACTTCAAAAAGATGAAAACCTCAGCTATGTTTTTGAGAAACTCGACGTGAACTAAAAATTACTAACAAAATCGATAGAAGCTTTAAAAATATATACCTTAAATCGTATCTAAGCTATTATAAGAATAAGAAGAAGAAAGACAGAAGAAGAAGAAGTCAGTCTAAGACAATATGGTTAAGGATGAAGCCATAAAATACAGCCCAGACTGGAAATTACTCTCAAATCTATAACAGCTCAAAGAATATTTACCGTAAAACCGATAATATAAGAAGAATAAAAGGAAAAAGAAAAAGAAAGGGATACAATTTTAAGCCACAGAGCTTATCGTCAAAGATAAAGTAATTTATTAACCGGGTGGTAATATCTGTTCTTGCCAGAGTAAAACCAAAGTAATAACACAGCCAGCTTATAAGGTAACTATAACGCTAAAAGAAAGTTAGGACCATCTCAAGTTGCCATTGGGAATGAGGAGCTCCAAATTAGCGCTACATAAGCTGCACAACCATCCATATTAATCCTTGTATCAAAATATATTTTCTCAAATCCATGCATGTCAGCTCTTCAATCCACGCAGAAATGCCTCACTAGCGTACAATTTCGCTTACTCAACTGCTTACACAGTTATAAATATTTATGTGTCTTCATGAATGGCTTGTATGTAGTCACATTCCTTATATTTTTGTTTATTTCCACACTCATTTGTGCGACCTTATCTGCATATATCAGCTAACTGTGGCCACCTACTTCAGTGGCAGTTAATTGGCATTTCCGCTGGAAAAAATATAAATTTTGTTTGCAAGCAAAAGGAATCTCTAACGCCAAGTTATCTAGCACAGCAGTAGTGACGAGGAGAGTTTGAGAAGTCAGTAGCATTACAGTTAAATGATTATATAATATGTAAATGCAACACTGATGATGTGATTGATGTAATTAGCACCTTAAAGCAACATCGAAAGGAGATAAATGATGAAATATGATTATTTCAAGAATCAGAACCCAATTGCTGAAACCAAATGTTGCCGAGATCACGAGCTTCAGTTTCAGGCATCAAATAGTCTGTTATAATGCACGATAATGGTCGCCATTGACGGTTACGTTCTCACCGACATAATTTTTGAAGGAATATGGACCGATGATTCCACCAGCCCACAAACCACACCAAACCTTTGCTTTTTCTGGATGAAATTGTAGCTCTTGAATCTCTTCAGGTTGCTCTTCGTCCCAAATGTGCCCATTTCGGTTATTTTACATACTCATTGTGCCAGAGATTGAAATCGTCGAATCTTCTTGGAACATAGAGCGAAGCGATGTCGCTTGGGAAAGTCGAGCAATCAAACGAACAAGGCAAACATAAAAATAATAAAACAAAGCAAATAATTATTAAGCATTTCAGCCCAGTGTTTACCATAAGTAACCAAAAGATAAAAATGGAAAATTTTCATTCCTCATTTTATGATTTTGGTTATACGTTTTAAAGACGATATTTTCCCAGAATCTGTCCACCGTTAAAATTAGGCAAGGTTATAGTGCCTGATGACATATTGGTCCTAAGTAATTACAGATGGAGTTTCCGTTTAATTCGAGCTGCAGTATTCGTCTTACCGGACAGAAACTCTTTTTACGAACTTTAAGAGCGAGATTATATTAAAAATCTGATACTTCATCCAATTCTTTAAACTGAGAAGCTCCAAGATTTCTAAAACGAGTTCTATGCAAGGATGGACAAAGACATAGGAGGAAACTTATCTGAACTTTCTGCATGTATCGTCGTTTCTTATATCCATATTTCTCGTATGTGGTCCCTGTAAGTTGTGACCTGTTATTAGGCTAACAACAGTAATGCAGTCCTTTCAAGATTTTGCGAATAAGAAGCATGCAAATTTTCCTTCTTGCATATGAATCTTGACGGTCCTGCATGTCCTTATAGAATTCCGTTCTGTTAGCAATTTCGAATATTTCATTGTGTATCGTTTTTAGTGCCTTACGTATGTACATATATGCCGTATTGGCTCGACATCCAGATGGATGGCATTTTTGGCAATCTCATCAGATATTTCGCTGCCTGGAATTCCTTTGTGGCCTAACACCCAGTGCACTTTTATGTAGCCAGTTTCCGGCAGCTCCTACTACTGCCTCCTTGCTTATAAGAACATTCTCTGACGCAATGTAATTGTTGCCGCGTGGCCATCTGCGCAAATATCGATTTTCTTCATTTTCTTTCCTATGTTGACAGCTATCTCTGCCGCTTTTCTGACTAAAGGATCACCTTAGCTTCAGCATTATATTCCATTGCACGCTTCAGAGATCATTTTTCTTCCATCTATGCAGATATTGTAAGTTCCGCCATTGGACATGTGGGTTTCTGACACATTCTGAGACACTAAAGCGTATCTTGAAATTTTTTTTCTTTAGATTAGTTATCCCTCTCAGATTTGGCGACTTCTTTAATGACAAGAAAATTGTGTCTCCAGATCTCTTCATGTATACTGAAGACCGTACTACGAAAGATCTAACAAATGAGGAATTTTTAAGAAAATTTTGAAATTGGAAATTGCACCAAATCAGACAACTCGAATCTCTTTCATCCTACAAAGTAAATAACATTGTCTTAAACGGGCTTGGTAACTGAAGCATTATGAGTTGACTTTTTATTATTGGAGATAAAAATCCATTCTCTTCTTCTTTATTGACGTAGACACCGTTTACGCTGTTATAGTTGAGATTCCAACAGCGCACCAGTCGTTCTTCTTTTGGGGGTTTGGCGCTAATTAGAGATTCAAAATGTAGCCAGATCTTTCTTCACCGATTCATTCCAACGGAGTGGAGGTCTTCCCTCGTCGTGAACTGCGTCGGTACTCTTAGAGCTGGAATGTTTTCATCCATTCGGATTCCATTATTACACAAACAGAAGCGCTAATCAAGACCCTGACTTATCAAACTGCGCTCGTATGACCTGTTCAGTAACAACTCATCACGAAGTGTTGGTGAAGTGAATATTGAAAAGTTTCCTGCATACTAGGCAAGTATATTTATATATATAGACACAAAAATATATACATAACTGTGCATGTGTTATGCTACTCATAAGCACGTAAGCATGCAAATATTTATATGAGTGTATATATGTAAGCAAGACACATGCACGCCCACTCTGTACGCCCACAATGCCAACCTTAATTGCATTTATGGCTATCATTGATGGTCAGCCACGTTGGTCGAGCGCAGTTTTCTCCCCTCAACACCCTGCCGCAGCCACTTTGCTGCTACTGTTGGCTGCCTTCAATTGCTCTAGGGTCTGTTTTTGAACAAATTATGATTTTCTCTATTTTTATGCTGCTCCACCGCCGTCTCCCACACTCTCGCTCTCCCTCTCTCTCTTTACATTTGGTTGGCATATCTTTCATTTGTTGGCAATTGAGTGCCAGCTGTCATAATCTGATCTCCAGTTCAACTGATTACCGATAGATGAAATGTAGAGCACTGCATTGCTCTGACACTTGAAGTTGCAATGAGGTCGAAATCAGTTTGCCAACTCTGTTGTCCGCATTCATGTTGAGGGAAAATAATATTTTATCTACTCATCTACTTATATTTGCGTTGCTGGTTAATTGACCGACACAAATTGACGATTGCTATGAAGTTATACAAACAGGATGTGTGAAGGCGTGTATACAGTATGTGATTATCAGCAGTAAATTGGGGCAAACTTTAAAGATATGAAAGAATTTTGTAATGAAAAATGTTTAAAATAAATAAGTTTTCAGACAAGCACTTGAGTCTGATCGTTCAGTTTGTATGGCAGCTATATGTCATAGTTGTTCGATCTAAACAATTTTTTTTTTAATATTACCATATTCTAAAACAATAACCCGTGACAATTTTGGTGATGATATATCCTCAGACGAAAAAGATTTCCGTACAAGCATTTAATTCCGATAGCTCAGTGTGTGTGCCAGTTATATGCTATAGTGAATCGATCTTAACAATCAAATAAAAGAGTACCATTTTGATGGGCCAGTTTTTGCCATTTTTCCGTTAGAGACATTATTCCACGCCTGTGAAACTTTTCTGGTTTCTGGACGAAAAACTGCGACAAGTAATTGTCACAGGCTTCTCTTGAAGCCAGCTTTACTCCATTAAGAGAGTTCTGCATTGACCGAAACAAATGTCAGTCTGATGGTGCAAGGGCAGGGCTATATGGTGAATGCATCAAAACTTACCAGCCAAGCTCTCCCAGTTTTTGCCGAGTCATCAAAGATGTGTTTGGTCTAGCGTTGTTCTGATGGAAGACGAAGCCCTTCTGTTGATCAGTTCTGGCTATTTTTTTCGATTCCATGCTTCAATCTCATCAGTTGTTGACAGTAAAATGTAAAATCAATCGTTCGACCTAGCTAGAGTAGCTCACAGTGGATGATTCCTTTCAAATCCCAACAAACACTCAACATAACCTTTCGAGGCGTCACACCTGGCTTTACGACCATTTGTTGAGCTTCACCACGCTTGGACCATGATCTCTTTCGCACATTATTGTCGTATTTGATCCACTTTTCATCTCAATTTCAACACAACACTATGTGGTACGATACAAAGTAATTGGTAGTATTGACATCTATAGTACTGCAAAATACGACTTTACGATCAATATAATGGTGCTTCTTTATTGAAAAACAAAATAAAATTTTTCCAGAAAAGACTTTAGTTACGACTACCCAATATAATGGTAGAAAAGGTAACGGTTCATAGGATACCTTGCCTGCTATTTTAAACTAAGAGAGGTTAAAACTGAAAAACTAAAGAGATATTTCATACCAATTTAAAATTTTTCCAGATATTTTACTTCAAATATTTGGAGCTATAGTTACGTCGTGGGCTTTCGTTAAAATATTTAGTTTCCCTTTAACGACTCCAAAGATTTTATGAGAACACAAAAGTTTATCTCTGTACCGAAAGTAAGAGAGACTTATAGAGCCAAAACGGTTCACCCAACGTGAACAAGGATAAGTGGTAACTGTATGGATTTCAGGGTCACGGCTTGCCTGCTATTTTACTTCTGATAGAGAGACTCTGGTTATGTTAAATGCACGACAGAAACATTTCTTTTTTCTAAAGACCCGAAAAATTCAATACCAAAGGAAGGTACATCTTCTTATTTAGCTTTAACTGTGAGTCGAGCTAAGTCTGTGCCGCGAACACAAAATTTCTTTTGTCGCCTGTTGCCTCTATACATCTTCCTGTGTGAGTTTCGGTAGATGTGAATTCCAAGTGCAGACAGGTCACTATGTATTTTGTCCTTCCATGGGATGCATGGGTGCACTTGCATTCTTGGACCACCCATGGCTCCCGAGTCGAAGGAGCTTTTCGTTGGAGCTTATTCCTCCATGCGAACGAAATGGCCTCACCAAAACATTCATTGGATTTTTGTACGCTTAACTATAACCATGTCGCTGTAAAGCCTATACTTGTACATTTCGTGGTTCCATATTCTTCGATATATTGATCACGCGGACGACTCCAAAGATTTTATGAAGAACAGTTCTCTGGAATACTACAAATCCTTTCTAATCTCTGTCAGTAATCGTCCATGTTTCTGCGCCGTATATTAGGACCGTTATAATGAGAGACTTATAGAGCCTAATTTTCCCTACTTCTGCGTCTGCGTTGAACGCCTCACCCAACGTGAACAACTTTGACTGATAAGTGGTAACCAAAATGTATGGAGGAGGAGAAATAGTGAGAGACTTGTTTAGCGTAACTTTTCTTACTCCTGCGTATGCGTTGAACGACTCAGTCTCTATGGATCTCACGGTCACCGCTAAGGGAGAGGGAGCCTTGATAGGGTAGCGCTGAGGTGAGTGGCTTAAGGGCTCAAGAAGTTTGCAGCATCTGTCCACCTAGAGTTGAGGCTGCAAGCGTGCGTCTGTCTTGAAGCAAACGGCTCACTTTATAAACGTGATCAACGAAACTTTCACCCAGAGCTAAGGTTTAGTCGATGAGTTTGGGTTCCGTCTCGCAAAAATGTATTTTTTTAGTAGTTTTGCTTTCCGATTGCTAATAAAATTATTTAAGCTTTAAGAAGCAAGGAAATTCGAGCTAAGTAAACTGTATTTAAGAGAAACGAAGTGTTTTACCAGCGCACTCACTCATTCTTTAACTATGTCTCTAAGCTAGTGACGGGCGAGAAAACACTGGAATCACAAGATACTTACCTACCACAATTTTAGACTTAAATTTTACCACAAAGCTCAGCCAGAAGATATTGTTTTCAAAAAGGGTTTCTTCACTGCACTCCGATTTTATCTTCCAGTAAAATTTAATCAGAAGAGAAGTTGAAATATAACAGCGGCTAATCTCAATTTTTAGCATTAGTAAGGCAAGTGGTGGTGAAATTTTCTGGAATAAAGACACACAACTAAATTTCCTTGTTATAGATAACTATCTTAATTGTCATTTCCTAATACAAAATTTACTTCCAGTCATGTCAAATTTCATCAATTAAAATCCTCTTCCTAAGTGCATTGCTCATATCAGTTTTAGATAAACCAATTTGCCAAATGCACAGCATAATTTTAGGCGAAACCTAACCAAAACCAACAAACTCAATTAAAATCTTATGACTTAACTTAAAGGCTTATGGCACTTACTTAAAGCAAAATCACAAACATACACACACGCATAGAGGAAGACAAATATTGGTCAGTACTTTAAAGCAATTATTGCTAACGATTAACGCCTCAAAATATGCCAGAGCAAATTATATATGCTAAAATGCTGCCAACAGCTGACAACTGTCGAACACCAACTGACCTACTTTCCAGCAGTATTCTTCATTTAGATAAATTTGCTGGTAAATAAATTTGCCTGTGTTGCATATAAAGTGCTCCCTCATGAATAAAGCTCATATTTAATGCACTTATATACATATAGCATACTTTTAGCATGCACCGCAATCTTAATTAACACTTCGAGTGTTAACCTTTAACACAATACACCATATTGTTAGCTTAAACTAACACCTGCAGGTGAAAATGCTACACGTTTTAATAAGAAAGCAAACATATTTAAATTTTTGCCAGTGTGAGCGCTTAAAAATATGCTATATTAAATGGAAAAATGCCGTTTTACCATTTCACTTTATCTGCTCATATTACTGTGCCTCGCCTTTGCACTTTGGTTGAATAAGTTAATGTTTGTGAGCTAATTTTCAAATATTTATTCGAGCACAAAGTAATTAGAATTATAATCGAGTAAAAAGTTGGTAGAAAAGTTGGTCACAGAAAAAAGCTGCGAGTTTTTCAGATATAAAAAAAAAATCTTCTTGACCAACTTAAATTGTAGGCAAATATTGTTCATGGTTTAGCGCGCGCACAAGCTAACAAATCTGTGCTTAACTAACACATGCCGGCGCTCACATAGACGCCGAGTCAATGAGAGATGGCAGAGCCGAGAGTGCATCAGCAGACGAATGTGGCGAAACGGCGACGAATTTTAATGCATTGCATAGTAACCAGCTGCTAATGCAGTGCGAAAAATTTTCGGAAATGTTTTAAATTTATTTGTTATAGTTATAATCAAATATTGCAGCTTATGCGCCTGAAAGTAGGTTTATATGGGTAAGGAATGGACTTTTAAGTGCAGTTATAAGTGTACTATTACTATTATTATATTTGTGAATGTAATTGTAATTGGTAGGTATTGTAATTTTACTGATAGTTGTAATAGCAATCGTAATTATAATTGTAATTGTAATTGTAATTGTAATTGTAATTGTAATTGTAACTGTAATTGTAATTGTAATTGCAATTGTAATTATAATTGTAATTGGAGTTGAAATTGTAATTGTAATTGCAATTGTAATTATAATTGTAATTGGACTTGTAATTGTAATCGTAATTTTCATTATTATTGTTATTGTAATTTTACTTGTAGTTGTAATAGTAATCGTAATTGTAATTGTAATCGTTTTGTAATTGTAATTGGAGTTTTAATTGTAATTGTAACTGTCATTTGAGTTGTAATTGTATTTTAACTTGCAATCGTGATGGTAATTGCAGTTTTAATTGTAATTGGCTCTGTTTTTGCATTTGTAATTGTATTTATTAATGTTATTATAGTTATATCTTAATTTGAATTATAACTGTAATTTTAATTTTAATCGTAATTTAAACTCTAATTGTAAGTGTGATTACAACAGTAATTGTACTTGCAATTGGACGTGTAATTGTTATTGTGGTTGTAATTGCAATTGTAATTATAATTTTAGTTGCACTTGTAATTTGATTTGTGATTGAAATTATATACATATGTAATTGTAATTGTTAATCGTAATTTATTTAATCGTTTTTAATAGTAATGAAATTGTAATTTTAATATCATTTTTAATTACAATAGTAAATACGCTCGTATTTATTAATTACTCACGTATTTCTCTCAGTGCCCGTCTTGCATGCTAAATGATTACATTCAAGCATATTAGCAGAAAATTTTCGCATGCGGATAAAGTTTCGAACGCTCACATTATACCACACCCAGCATGCACGTTACCGCAACGATACGCCCGTCGCTAGCCAACAAACCCTGTGGTGGAATAAGCATTTGCAAACTTTTAACATTTTTGCATATGAACTGAATCACAAAACAATTTCGGACCAGCAGCCAACCAAACAGCCAGTCAATCCGTCTATATGTGCGTCAGCCCAGCAACGAGGCAAACAGTCAGACAAGCAGTTAGCGGAAAAGCTTTGGCAAAACGTAGTGCAAACTCATTTGGCGAATGCTGAAGCGGAATATCGCCGACAAAAACAACAACAATGTAGAGTAGAGTAATAGCTGTTGTCGTAAAAGGACAAAGTGACAATGCAGAAAATATAATTCGTATTAAATATACAAACGAAGCATATACCGAGGCGCAGACAAACATACACGGACAGACAGTTAGACAAACTGCGGTGACAAGCATACAACTAACATTTCAATTATTTCTGCAGATGGCGCAACCCGAATTGGCTGCCAGCAAGCAAACACACATACATTCAAACACAAATTTGTAAACTCATACACACACATACACTTACAGTCAAGATATGCACATGCACATATACATATATTCACAGTCAACTTTATTAATCCGCCTTTGCAATTCCAAAAGTGCATGCTAGCGTGTATGTTTGCTTATACTCAAATATTTCTATGTATGTGTTTGTGTATGTGTGTTTGTTTATTGTCAATTTCTTCGTTAGTCAATGCTTAGCCAAGCAGTAAAGCAATGCCAGTTGCCGCTAAAACCGTACGTTCGCAGGCGAATAAACAAAATAATTGAGTGAACTTAACACTTTTCTTGCCAACAACAACAAAGCACAGTCAAAGTGGTATATGCGCGCCCAAAAGCAGGCTACTGTTGTGCAGCGCTTGCAATCCTATAGCTGCCGCGCTGGCATCACTCCGTGCGCTCCGTTTGTCATTGGCTTATAAAGCATGAATTTCACGCTGCTGCAATGCTACAAATGAAGTGGATTCTCATATTTATTTCGATTGTTTTTTGCGCGCGTTGCTTCTTCGCTTTTCCAATTTCTTGCCGCATTTTCGCCTTTGTTTTGTGGAAATTGCATTGCAAAAGTTTTTATTACTTATGCCGTACTTTCGCGTGCTTATTTGCTGCATTTTAAGTAGAATTTGTTTTATACTCGCTTTTGCTGCATTTTCATATTATCAGTTGTGCAATATAGCGGATTGCATATTGAGTGCAAATTATGTTAGCATAAATCAGTAGAGCGGAATGTGAGCAATAATCTGCAATCTTAAAAAGTAATTAAAAGCAATTATTTCTTTATTGGTGTAGTATGTGTTGCGAAATGGTTTTAATTTTCTATTCCGATTTGTAGAGATAGGTATATAAATACATTTTTTCACACAAAAAATTTAATTTTTCCAATCCCGTAATTTCGGGATCAATTCCGAAGTTATTAAATATTTTCTTTCTAAACTTTAATAATCAAACACTATAACTAACCTATTTTTACCAATCCCGAAATTTCGGGATCAATCCCGCAATTATTAAATATTTTCTTTCTAAACTTTAATAATCAAATACAATAATTAACATATTTCTACCAATCCCGAATTTCGGGATCAGTACCGAAGCAATATTTTTTCAGAACTTCCTCCTATTAAAAATAAACGTTTTTTCACCAGTCCCAAAATTTTGAGATAAATTGCGAAGTTTACTATTAGTTTTAATTTCCTTCAATAAAATAACTGACATGTTTTATCAATCCCGAGATTTCGGGGTAATTTCCTTAGTATATTCTACAAAAAAAAAAAAACGAATTTGTCTCACTTATCCCGAAATTTCACTATTAATTCCAAAGTAGCTTAACACTTTTTGCAGAGTATCCTCCAAAATTTGGGGATCCATCCCGAAGCAAATTAATATTATTATAAAATTTTTCAGAAACGTTTCAGAAAGCCTTTCGTACAACTTAATAGAGAGAAAGTCCCGAAATTTCGGGATTATAGACGACTGAATAACTGAAAACCAGAGTACCTTAGCTTGTTTTTTTCAAGGTGCCAAAATTACGGAACCGGAATTGAAGTCTTCTAGAACCTTTTTATTCTAAATTTAGTCAAAATATTAAAATAAACCTATTTCGTCGGAAAAAAAGATTTTCCAAGTTTCCTTTTTCAGCATTGGTCGGGGCTAACTCAGCTTCTCACTCACCAATTGGCATCCTGTAGTTTTTAACCCTTAAACGCCTGGCGGTTCCTCCAGGTACTTGATGGGTTAACTTTATCACATGGTCACCAATTGGACAATACCTGATCATAATCTTTACGATTAGGGAAAGATTAGCCTTTGTGAGACCGAAGAGCTCGCTGGTTCTCTTCTGATTGACATTGGGCTAGAAGGATCTTATGATCGCTGTCGCCAGTCCCAGCTGTCGAATAGTGTCCCAGAGTATATCGAAGGCTGAGGTGCCCTTTCTTGTCAGCTCATCTGCTTTATGGTAACCTGTGATTCCAGGTTAGGCTTTCTGTAAGCAGCTTAGATCGTAAAATGATTAAATAAGACTACCGAATACAAGCAAACTGAAGTCCCATACGATTTTCAAAGTCAATTTGATGCAACTTGTATGTCAACGTCGATTTTCTTCTCTCGAAACACCCACAAATACCGTTACTACAAGCTACCTGCTGCAATTGCAAAAATTATAGCATACATTTAAGCACGCAGCCATACGAAATCACATAAGTTTTTAAATAAATTCGATAGCAGGTGCTTCTTAAGCTCTGCAAATATCTGGTCAAACAGCAAATTAAAGCAAATATCACTTTGCGCAGCCTACTTTTATGCGCTCACGTTGACCTCAAGTGCCAGCCGCAAGCAGACAAGCGTAGATACGCAAGCAACATAAATTTAAATAAGACACGCTGCCACAAAACGAGCAGAGCAAAATGTTGCAACTGCCGAAATTAACGAAAAACAAGCGAGGTGCGCCCGAAAGTAGGCACAAAAAGTGTTACGGACGAAACTTTTGCTGCTATCGCCATGGAAGCGAAAGACATGAAATGAAATATCTGCATTTTATGCGCTTCGCTGAAGCTCAATGAAAGACGTAGGTACATTTTTTTTCCTTTTTGCAAATTTAGCTATGAATTGGTTAGTTGAAATGAAATCAGGAAATCATAAAAACGTGAGTTACCGGCTTTTTGGCCACAACCGGCAAATACCAACGGGCTGGGCAGTGAAAATTTATATGTGTTTGTGTTAAAAGCACATATCGAATTGAGAAAAGTTCCGGGGCATTTCTAAGGTTACCGTTTTTGTCTACTTTCGCATTGCATTGTATGCGCAAACGTTGCATATCTGGAGGCGCATGGACATGTCGCACAACGTAAAGTAGGTTAAAAGTTCTATTTGACTATCAGTTTGCTATTAAATAAGAAAAAACTTAAAAAATTTTATGGCCACAAGAGTTAAAAGCTACTTCTGATAGCTATATGTATAACTATTTATGTGTGTGTGCGTTTATTTGAATGTATGTCAGTGTATATGTGTGTATTATTCATGCATGCCTCTGATAGCACACGTCTGTGCGGCCAGCACATTAGTCCAATTGTCAAATTGTCCATTCGAAGTCATAAATAAATTCGGTTTTCATTTTCTATTTGTCGAATCTTATGCCTGACGGTGTTTTTTTGCACTACTGTAACCGAGTTGGATGCATCGATGTGCTTAAGGATAAACTGCACGTAGCTGCTCAGGTGTCCTAGAGCCAAAATTTTTTCACCTTCACTCCAACTAATATTTGAATTTTGTAGCTTTTGAAATAAATAAAATTGCATTTTCATCACATGTGTGTACAGATACACGCACATACAGATGTAAGAGTAGATATATGTAATATGTACGCACCACCAGACAAATTCCGGTAAGTAATAAAAATTTTCAACATGCATTTGCCAACTAATTTTCCACTATAAGCTTCAGTGGTTGCATTGCTAGTAGAATTTTCATAAATTTCTCTTATATTTGTGGCCCTCACATATTTCCCTTGTGGCGGCAAACTCACACTATGTCCTTGATGTTGCATATTTTTAGGCGCATACTCAGCTCGTACAGCATTTTTTTGATTTTCCATTTTTCTCAGAATTCACATTTCTTTCAATGCCATTTATCTTTGGTCCAACTGGCATTATATGAATGCCACAAAAATATTTGTTGAGTGCAGTGTTTTCTACTGTTGGCATATCGCCTTACAGTAGGCAAAAATATTTATAGTTCAAATGCATGCTGAAAATTCCAGTGATTTCTCGGAATTGATTTTTTTCTATATTTTGTTTCATTTATTAGGGTAAATCACTCAAAGATCTAAAATAAATTTCAATGGGAAAAGCAAAAATGTTGGAATATGATGGCGACTGGATAATACTTATTATTTTGTACAATTAATTATTCTTTCTGTAAGTTTTTGCTTCAAACAGGTTATATACATATATATTAAGATACATTTTTGAAAACAATTTTGATTTTTTAATCACTATGAACTGAACATTTTTTCGCAAAAAAAATTGTCCTTTTGGAAGTATTCATACAAACGGGTGATCCATTTCAAGAAATCCATTTCGACACAGAAACTTCAAATTTACTAGGAAAAGTTTATTATTATTCGAAAGAAGATTCTTTTGCATTTACTTTTTGAAGATTACATCTTTCAAATGTTGACCGCGGATGATATCGCCCCACCTTCGTGGCCAATCGACCGCCTAAAACGTGAAATTATTTGCTTACCGAAATGTTCTCTCAATAAATCCATTGCTTTATGCTATGTGCAGGAAGTTTCGTTATCACAAGCTGTAATTTCAGGCATCAAATAGTCGGTTATCATGAGACTATAATGATCACCATTGACGGTTACGTTCCCATCGGCATCAATTTTGAAGAGAAACCGCTGTTTTCCTGGATGAAGTGGCAGTTCTTGAATCTTTCCAGTACACAAATCATGATATAACGTGCTGAAGCTTTGCACTAATAATACCTTTAAAATGTGCCACCAAATGACCAAAAATTGTCCAAATTTTAACAAAACTGTTCAACACCTTAGGTACCGAATATGTAGACCCCGGTACCTATAGTTGACTTTTGATCGAAAATGTCGGTCAATGTGTGATATATACGAGTATAACTGAAATTAAGGGATAATCCTTTTCTTACACCATTGTAATATATACTTCGTATAAAGATTTTCGAACTTTAGGGTGACTTTATGTAACTGATATCGGGATATTCGAACAATCAACTGACTTTAAGCCATATGATTGGTGATTATATATGAGATACCTTAATGAAACCCAAGGATGATTTAGTATGGGGCATGATAATTGTTAGGAGATAAAATCGGGTCGATACTATTCTAACTCCCATATACTACGTTTATTGATTTTTGTTTTTATGATAAATCGTATGCCAAATTTGTCGGTCAGTGTATGAGTTATATAGAGTATATGTAAGGCGTTGATTCTCGCAAGTTGCAGGAATTAGCCCATTCTTACTTATTATGGTTTAGATTTATGACAGTGTTAAACAGATATATTTTTCGATGATTCCCCTGGAAATTGGCTGCACGATGAAGGGGTTTTCATTAGGACTATTTAAAAGTAATAATTATGAGCTCTACAAAAGTTCATTTATAAATTCATATTTTAGATGTTATGTGATAACATGTCGAGGAGTGTAATTTATTGTACATTTTTTTTTTTTGATATTGGTGATGAGAATATACAGCAACGTGATGTTAAGTTGTCTTAGTTGATGAGATTTATAGTCACGTAATGTGAAATTGTACTCTATAAATGGAAACTATCTCAAAGCAAGAAATTTAAAGTAGTCCAATGTGATTTCAAATCATAGTCAAGTCGATTTGACATGATGTGATGTGCAGCAAAGTTGTAAACTTATGTTACGGGATGTGATTTATAGCCTTCTGATGTAAAATTTTGCTTTGCTTCGCACCAAATGCTGTGACATATTTCGAAGTAAATTCCAGTGACGCAATACGAAACGCGACTAACTGATCTGATATGAATTGCTGTAAATTTCTGCCGCACAATGGGTAAAATTTGTTTCTGATCGGGATAGAGTTTCAGTCTTATGATTTGAAATACAGCTATTTTGTGCGATTTGTTGTGATTTCTTATCATGCGATGTAAAAACGAGGCCACGAAATCCGATGTGATGTGGTTAAAGTGGTCTAAACATCATTTATCTCACATGTCATGCAGTAAATTATCCATTGTTTATCTCTATAATTGAATGATGTGATATCAGAAGCAATTTTTTACAATAGTAGTTAACAATATATAAAAATTTTGCTACAATAGAGTCTCCTTTTTGTGACAGCTTATAATTATTTCTTACCTCATAAATGTGCCTTTTTCAATATGACAGTAGGACTATTTAATTTACATCACATACCCATTTGTTAAATCGTAAATATGCCACGAAAGTGTTGCAATGACGCCACAAGTTTTTAACTTTTAAATCTCAGCATCTCAATTTCACATAATTAATTGAAGAAAGCTATTCATCCTACTTCGGATTTCTTGTGAGAAATCAACATAATAAATCGTGACTGATTTAAGAATGGACAATAACAACCAAATCCAAACATATTACATTGTTTTCAGTCAACAGACTCAACCTACATAGAAAAGAGGAAAAAGCAATGCTTAGAGATGATAGTTTATTTGTATAAATGAAAGAGAAATTTCCCAAATTCAGCGAGACAAAAAATAAAGAGGAAATATTTGTGGGTGCACAAATATGGCAAGTGATAAAGGATTCAGGAAAAACAAGCCTGGAAATCAATTTTTTAGTATTTTTTCTAAATTAACCAACAATTTCTCTAAATATGATGTTTGGACTTTTTCAAAAGATACATGTTTTATGTCACTTGAAAACCTGACTATAAATTTTTCTCTTTCTCGTATCGCCAGCCTTCGTACATTTAAAATTTGGTATAAATTTTCATGTGAAAAAGTAAAATAAGATATAAGATGAGAATTGTACCGCGACCTTAGCTTTATTGTGCCCTCTCCTAAATTACAACGCCGCATCTTACATCAGCATATTTATAACTTCCAATATACTGCCATGTGCTAGTGAGGCGTTGTGATCCATATGTGGAAATATAGATATTTTGAATCTGAAGACTGTTATGCAGTCAATTACCAGGTGTTCTGGAGTTTCGTGTTCCCTATCGCAGAACCGGCAATTCGCACAAGAAGCTAGGCCTATATTTAGCAACTTCGATTGGCACATGTCTTGAATTTGTTGCCAATACCTCTCTCTCTCTCTGTTGCTTCTTCCTTGCGGAGCAGCTCCTTTATGGTATGAGGACCTACCAAGTTAATGAATGCTGTGGAGCAGGCAAGGTCAATTCCACTTCGAAAAAAATAACGAAACTCTGACTCGCAAGTGGACATATGGCCTTTAGTGATCTATGTCTTGCTGACCGATCCTACTGGAAGCTTTCGGTACCTAAACGATTGATAAAGTTTAAAAAAATTATTGTAGTTTCGAGTAAGAATAACTCAATGAAAATTCCGTTGCCACCCGTGACGGTGTAGTTTGTTAGTTCGCTTGCTAACTATCTCTTAAAAAATTCACCCTTTATTTTTTAAAATTTATAAACACTTTAGTTAAAGCTTTTATGAAATGATAGCTTCAAACTTTTTGATGTCACAAAGAGAATTTGATATTAATTTGGGGTGAAAAGAAATAATGAAGACAACATGAAAACTAGAAAATCTCGAACGTAAGACGAAAAAATAATGAGATCTAAATATAGCATGAAAATTTATTTATTTATTTATTTTTTTATAATAATTCATATAACAAAAAGAGTTTTATTATATAAATACATAAACGCAGCACTGGCTACGAGGCCTTCAGCCGTCTTGTAATTATAACTAGGTGAAAAATTCTATTTGCTAAGGGTTAGTAAAGATGTAAGTTGCTTAAATATATTTTAACAAATCGTTGGTTTTTAAGAATCTATATACAATCATCACGTTTTTTTCTGAAGGTTCACTTAGTAGTTTTATGAGATCAATGTTGCCAGAGTTGTGGGCTGTTGGGTGAAGCATCGGACAGAGTGTGAGTAAGTGTTTGATAGAAGCGGCGTCATCGCAAAGGCGGCAAATGGATGGGCTTTTACCCGATAGTAGGTGGGCGTGTGTTATGATAGTGTGTCCAATCCTTAATCGAGTATATGTCTTCATTGCGCTAGTTGGAACTGTTGACGAGTAGATTATACGATTTCTGGCTGGGTTTATGACCGCGTAGTGATGCTTAAATGTTTTCAATTCGCTTGCGTTTTTTTGATGCTTTTTGTGCTTAATAAAGTTAAGAATGTCTTGCTTGGATGAGACGTAGTATGTTAAGGCAGGAGTCCTGGCTACATTTTTCGCAGCGAGGTCTGCAAAGTGGTTGCCTGTAATACCAACATGGCCAGGGATCCACATTACTTGGATTTTCTGAGGGGCACCAATGACCGTGTCCCTGATAACTTCTATTATGGGATTGCGATTGGAAGGAGACGTTATTGCAGACATACACGATTTGCTGTCTGTACAGATGAGGAACTTTCCTTTAGTCTTTTTTGCGTAATTAACTGCATGAAGGATAGCAGATCCTTCAGCGGTAAATACAGAGCTCGTTGAGGGAAGAAGACAATTGCAAATAATTTCTCCTGTGGCAGTGACAACTGCTAACGAAGTGGAATCGATGGACTTGGAGCCATCCGTAAACAATAACTTCCAGCCATTATTTGTGTAATTAGATTCCAGCATGAAAATAATCAAGCGAAAGCTATCAATATCAGGTGAAAAATTAAAAATGCTGAAATATTAAACCAAGAATGTTAACCGAGCGCCAGAATATAAAAAAAGAACGCTGACAACTCTAGTGGGTGGGAGAATTGAAAAATATCATTTGATACAAAATGTCATGTGATTTACGAAAAGAACCAAAAAATGCATTTAAACCTGTTTTAGTGAATACATGCAAAATATGCAGCCTACTTACGGGCGTAAAACAGAATTTAAAATACAAAAGCACACAAATACACACACAAGCATATGCATTAATTTCACTTCAAATTGAAAAAAATTTTTGCAACAATATCAAAAATGAGAAAAAAGAAGACTGGATAACGGGCAAAGAACACAGTGATATTGCCAACTTTCGGTGCTGGAAGCGGAAGTGAAGTTGTAGCGTATTTATTTGGCTTACATATGTTTATATCGGGTGATTTTTTAAGAGCTTGATAACTTTTTTTTAAAAAAAAACGCATAAAATTTGCAAAATCTCATCGGTTCTTTATTTGAAACGTTAGATTGGTTCATGACATTTACTTTTTGATAATAATTTCATTTAAATGTTGACCGCGGCTGCGTCTTGGGTGGTCCATTGAAAAAAACTTTTTCGAGCATTTGCCGGAATAGCCCGAATTTCTTCGGAAATGTTGTCTTCCAAAGCTGGAATAGTTGCTGGCTTATTTCTGTAGACTTTAGACTTGACGTAGCCCCACAAAAAAAAAGTCTAAAGGCGTTAAATCGCATGATCTTGGTGGCCAACTTACGGGTCCATTTCTTGAGATGAATTGTTCTCCGAAGTTTTCCCTCAAAATGGCCATAGAATCGCGAGCTGTGTGGCATGTAGCGCCATCTTGTTGAAACCACATGTCACCCAAGTTCAGTTCTTCCATTTTTGGCAACAAAAAGTTTGTTAGCATCGAACGATAGCGATCGCCATTCACCGTAACGTTGCGTCCAACAGCATCTTTGAAAAAATACGGTCCAATGATTCCACCAGCGTGCAAACCACACCAAACAGTGCATTTTTCGGGATGCATGGGCAGTTCTTGAACGGCTTCTGGTTGCTCTTCACCCCAAATGCGGCAATTTTGCTTATTTACGTAGCCATTCAACCAGAAATGAGCCTCATCGCTGAACAAAATTTGTCGATAAAATATTCCGGCCGAAATGCTTTCCGAATGGACCACCTCAGCCGCGGTCAACATTTAAATTTATCAAAAAGTAATGTTGAACCAATCTAACGTTTCAAATAAAGAAATTTTGCAAATTTTTGCGTTTTTTTTTTTATTAAAAAATCACCCGATATACGAATGTAGTATATAAAATACACCGTTTTGTTTCATTTTTTTTTTAAATAATTTTTCAAGTGTTTTTTTTTAATTTTTTATATAAACTTTTTTCTACTACTTTTTCGTGCATTTTTTTAACCCACCTTTTTGCTTTTTTTAAATTTTCAACTTCACATTTTTTTTGCACCGCCTTGTTTATCATTTAACTGTTAAAACGTGTACGACAATTGCAATGCCAAAGGCGACACTTGCAATTTATCAATAAATGTTGGCAACATTTGCAATAAAAGCCAGCTGCTCTGGCATGAGAAGGTGAAATATGACATACAGATATACAACAACACTAAAAAACGAAGGTGAAATAAACATGTTGAAAAACTATGAAAGCAATTGCAATGAGAAGGAGAAAGTATATGTGAGAGTGGTAAGGAAAGTGGTAGAGATATCAGTGATGAAGCAAATATTAGGGTGGTCCAATTTTTAGAGAAATTGATTGGTAAATTGTAAAGCTTAAAGTGAGTCCTAAGCAATAAAATCAAAATCACATTTTCCTTTCAAATTATTTTTTTCAACAGAAAAAAAAATCGGAGATCAATCATAAAAGTCTAGGTTAAGTAAGGTTGGCTTAAATAGTCAGTCCTGAAAAGAGGAGCTCCACTTGGACAACGTTCGCTGTGTATACCTGTTGACAACAGCTTTACCACACAGCGCTAAAGAGCACAGCGGATCAAGACAATGCATTGATCAGCGCCCTGAAATGAACACACTAACCACCTTACTAGGGGTCGAGGTCCATCTAAAACATCTGCAGAGCTTTGGGTTTATCCCGCATTAGGGTTTTAACCACAACCACAACGGTACTCACCGAGTGCCAGTCCGGATGAGCTGATTGGAATTCAAAGGGCACATATCCCCGAGGTAACAAAATAAAGTCTTCGTTCAGACCTCGTAGCCAAAACTACTACCAGTTGAGCTTCCATACTGCTCTGCTCTGGTGACCAGGGGTTGGATGCCATACACACACCACTCTTACAAAAAGTAACCCTAATTCTCAGATATCGTCTACGCCGCTTAAACAACTAACGACCCTAACTTTTCGGCATTCCTACTAGTGGAGATTACACCGCTAACATCAAAACGTCCATCAGTATAGATAATCCCCTTACCACGCAGATTCCTAATGTCCGAGTACATCGGGCTTTCTGCAATTATATGCACGCAGTCCTCTACCGCCGCCGCACAAAAACCACCCGAACTATCAGATAGGTGCCTCTGATGTAAAAATGCATTCAGAGGTCCATGCCTCGTGAGCAGAAAACCCACGCTCAGACATAATCCAATGTCTGGATTATAGTAGACAAACCTAACGTCTTGGGTCAAAAATCGACAAAGCCCTTGTGCTGATCACAAATTTGTTGAGGCGGCCAATGCCAGTTTATGCTATGTCTACTGTTTCGTGGAAGGTAAGACTACCGAGGTGTTTCATTCTCAGTTTTGCAAAGTCTGGGTAATGGAGATCAAATTGCCTGGATATTACTACCTTACCTTCTTCGTCGAACAACGCCTGCTAACCACACGCTAGGTCCGTGATAAAGGGTGCCCCGTTTTGCTAATTCCACAACTTTATAGTTTCCATTTACGCCATTAGACATACAAACGAGTAGCATAATGCTATGTCCAGTGAGGACAGTTACTCCTTAAGTAACTTTGAGCGTAACTCTGAGCCTCAGGGTGACAGCAATTCACCTGCTGGCAATATTCATGGATGCTATATGTAGAATGGCGTTAAGTGCCACTGTTGGTGTAGTCCACAAAGCACCGGAGAAGTCGATAAGAGCAGCTCTTTGGTAGCGTTCAAACTTCTTAGCAAGTGTAACCTTTTCGAGCACTCTCCACTACAGATAAATTTAAAGGGACGTGGTAGTTCTTCCATCTTAGGCATTTTCAAATCATGTGTAGAGAACATAATGACAATAATATGTACAAAATTGGTTTGGTTTGGTTCCGTTGGGTCGTCTTCATTATATGAAATTTCAACTATAAGGAGAAGTGCCACCGCCATTACCCACTACTAACATAAATGGCCTTGATAGATACCTCTTAGTGCAATTTTGCAATTGCTTTACCACGTCAACTTCTCTGGAACTAAATTAAAAAAAATGAATAAAACATTTTTAACTGTGGTAAAAAGTTCAGGGCTCTGAAACTCAAACATTTTCATAAAATATTATGATTTTTAAAATTAGTTGTCAAAACGCTTTTGTAGTAAATACAAAATTATTAATTCACCATGCTGTGGTGAGAAATTTTTATACTATCTAAGAAAAAATTTTGTTTCCGGAAATATTGTAGTATTGAAATAAATAATCAAATTACATCATTACCGTAAATAAATTTTGTGGTGAAATTGTTCGAAACTCTCTGAGAAGAAGTTATCTAAGTTATGCTTTAAAAAATATTATAATTTATCAAATATCACCAGTGTGGTAAATTGTTTAATTCACCATACTGTGGTGAAAAAGTTCGAAACTCTTAAAAGCAAAATTATCTTCAAAAATGTTAAGATTTTTGAAAAAAATTACCAAAGCCGCTATTGTAGTAAATTAATTGTTATTAACTAACCTTAATGAGGTGAAAAAGTAAAAAAAAATTGAGACAGATTACACTTTAACAAATATTATAATTTTGAAAATTAATTAAAATAGAGGTATGTTAAGTTTTTCACCACACCGTGGTGAAAAAGTTCAAAAATTTTTAAGCCCAATTTTTGGACTTTCCAGAGAAAAAACAAATAGTCGTCTAGTAAGTAATAATATTACTTCTGTGTACGAGCCAAAAGCTTAAAAAATGAGTCTCACCCTATAGCTCATACTAATATGTAATAGTATATTGTGCTGTTGCCACTTTTGTGTCAAAAAAATGTTAACCTCAAACTTTTTTGTTATTTTATTAAGCGTGTTTGCGCTTTTAGGGCGTGGTGTGGGCGCATTGACTGACATGGCTTTTCGATTTGCAGTCAAAAAACAAAACAAATGACACTTTTTACAAGGCCATGCGCAGATTCCAAGTAAGTGTATGTGCTATATGCCGCTGGCATTTTGGCAAAACTAAAATGAGTTTTTTAGAGTTTCACTTATTTATGTATACATTTATATGTATTTATACGCATTATGTGGGTACCTTTTCGATGTCAGCAATCAAAGATGTTGATTTTGGATATTTTTTCTACTTTCTAGAACTTTATAAAAGTTCAATTTTGTATTTCCGACTGATACATAAATCATGTAAGGGCTGGAATTGGAAAAAGGAGTAATATTATATCAGAGATTATTTAGAAGAATTAAAATTAGCTGCGGGAACTTTCGAAAAACTTAGAATTATTTAAAATAGTTAATAAAGAATTTTGAATATTTTTTAAAAGTAATACGAGAATTTTAAGCAAAAAAAAAATAAGAAATAGAAAAAATATTAAAAAAAAAAACAATAAATTGCCTTCACCACAGTCATCTCTAACCCATTAAGAGCTCCATAGTACGTACTGCAAGTATTTATCGCCACTCCGAACTCAATGCACCGCAACGAAAGTGTTTCAATCAGCCAAGCAACAACTTCAGCGCCTCATTGTCTCTCAGCCACCAAGAATTCCAACGCTTCTACGCTCAAGAGCTCGGCATACAGCACTTTTATTTACCCAATTCCGCGCTTCCACTCTTTGCCGGTTTTTTGTAAGCAATTTTTTGTGTTACCGTTTATTTATTTTTTCCCTTTCTTTCGTCATTTTATTTGTGTTGCTGTTGTTGGGCAAATGAAAAGTAATTTTTAACTAGCAATTCGTGTGCACTAAAAGTTTTTCACTTAAAAATTTGACGCAGCGGGTAAAAACAATTTCGTCTCGTTTCATTGCATTTTTGCATCAGTTGAGGTTGTTGTGCCGCAGTTGCTGTTGTTTGGTTGGCTGGTTGCTGCCACAGTAGCAGGCTTGATGTATGTACAGTTGTGCGTACGCAATCAATGTTTTATTTATTTACTTTATAAGCAGACAGGCAGACTTTTATTGAAAATGAATTGAGTTGAGGCGTTAAAGTGGTAGTTGTGCGTGTTTTTGGCACACTTTCGTTGCTGTTGTTGCTTTTATTGGGTTATTGAAAGTTGTTTGTGATAAATTGTTGTCAATGAGCGATTGGTAGGGTGTATATACATATGTATTTCCAACATACATAATTTCGGTAGTAACTTTGGTCATTTAATGGGATATTAGTAGTCGTAATTCACCATACTGTGGTGAAAAGGTTCAAAACTTTCTGAGACGAAATTATGTTTACAGAATATTAAGATTTAAAAAGTTAGTTATCAATTGACGCTTTTGTGCAAAATAAACGAATAATAGCTCACCACACAGTGGTGAAAAAGTTAAAAATATCTGTGAAAAAGTCTTGTTTTAAGAAATGTTATGATTTAAAAAAAAATCACCTTATGATGTTATTTTGTGAATAAATTATTTCACCACACCTTGGTGAAAAAGTACGAAACTCTTTGAGAAGAATTAAAGTAAAATATATTTGAAAAAACATTATACTTTTCATAATAAATCGTCAAATATCATCAGTGTGGTAAGTAATTTAAATCACCATACTGTGGTGAAAAGGTTCGAAAATCTTAGAGGCAAAATTATCTTTTCAGAAATATTATGATTTTGACAACAAATTGTCAAATATCTCTATTGTAGTATATAAATTATTATTAATTCACCACAATGTGATAAAAAGGTTCAAAACTTTTTGAGACAAATTATCTCTTGAGAAATATTAGAATTTTGACAATAAACTATCTGAAGCCGCTATTGTAACAAATAATATATTATTAGTGCATTAGTTCACCAAAATGAGGTGAAAAAGTTCGAAACTCTCTGTGCAAAAGCTTTATTTTTAGAAGTATTACAATTTTGAAAGTAAGGCATACAATTCCATCAATATGGTAAATAAATAAACTCACCATACCGTGGTGGAAGAGTTCAAAACTCAATGAAAAGTAGTTATAACAGTTATATTTAAATAAAAAATATTATAACTTTTGATAGTAAACAATCAAATATCATCAATGAGGTAAATAATTTAATTCACCGAAGTTTGGTGAAAATGTTCGAAGCTCTTAGAGGCGAAATAAGCTTTTTTGAAATATTAATGTATTAAAAAAAAATTATCAAAAGCTGCTATTGTAGCAAATTAACTGTTGAAGGTAGATAATTTTTTAAACAAATTATATTTTAAGAAATATGTATTATACAAACATAGAATGTCTTTATTGTAGTAAACAACTTATTCGTAAGGAGTTACTTCACAGTGTGGTAGGAATCTTGCCTAACATAAATATACCACTTAATTAAGTCAACTAGGAGTTTGTCTAGGTTAAAATTTTTAGTTAGATGGTAAGTTCACAATCAAATCTTTTTAAAACTTCTTTAATACCTCTTTTTCTTCCGAGCTTAACAGCCTTAGTTGGATTAAAAACCACAGTGAAACCCCCATTGTGCAAGTTCAATGGATTTGGGCAAACGTTAGGCGTCAGTATTACTTCAACAGTGTCTCGTAAAAAGTCTGACAGAATTACAATCTATATCAATTTATTTTACTCTTAATACCATTCTTTATTGTGGCGCAATTTGTAGTTCAATAATTGCAGATAAAAAGCTTAAAACTGAAATAATTTCACAATAAATTGTGTATGTATACTCATAAAAAAATGAATAACCTATCAAAAGTAACCGAAATCCGTTATTAAGCGAATAAAAGAACTTATTGTTTTGTCTTTTTGGGTAAATCCATTAAATATATATTTTTTGCTTTTAGTTATTTTATCATAATGCCTTTACTGCAATTATTAGTTTGCGATTTTCAATACTGAAATTCTTTTGATAATGGTTTGTGGCGGTAGGATTTTAATACTTCATAAAGTTTTTACGAATACGAATTTTTTAATGAACAACTTGTTGGTGTTTATTGCTTACAATGTTTTGCCTATCATGCATTTAAAGCTTTTATACTGGGAATTATGCACATAACTTCAAAGTTTTTATAAATGATATGCGAGGCTTATTAAAAATTTTTTTGCGGGGAATAATAAGAAGCACTTTTTGCGATGGCCTTCAGCTCCTTTGGCGAATTTTGTTTTATATCTTCGGTCGACTGAAAACGGGTTCCAAAAAGCGGAAATTTCTGTTTAGGGCTTAAGGAAAAATCACACGGAGGCAAATCTGGTGAAAACGGTGGTTGCTTGATGGTATTCATTGTGATTTTGGCTTTAAATTCGGTCATAATCGCGGTCCATGCGATGGTGCATATTATCGTCGTGTAAAATACATGAGTTGTTTTTTTCACAATTCCGGCCGCTTTCATTGGATGTTCTCGCGCAAACGCCCCAATACGGCAAAATCGAAGATGGGTTGCTGAATTTAAACGTGGTCGTACAAGTCTTGAAGACGATCCTCGTGAAGGACGTACAAAAATCGCATCAACACCGCAAATTATGGCCAAAATACAGGATATGGTTTTGAAAGATCGTCGATTGACTGAGCTTTTTAGAGAAACTCTATACATCTCTCAGGCAGTGGGAGTTATGTATTAAGTGGAATTTTGGGTGATTGTGTGCACAATGGATGCCGCATTGGCTAACAATAGACAAAAACACATTCGCATGCGACTTTCTTAGCAACATTTGGACCGTTTTAAAAAGGATAAAGGAGATTCTGTGCGTCTATGTATAATTATGGATGAGACTTGGCTCTATCACCATAATCCTGAACCGAAAAAAGAGGCTACAGAGTGGTGTAAACCTGGTTGATCGGCTTCGAAACGAATTCGTGTCCGGAAGTCGGACAAGAAAGATATGGCATCAGTTTTTTGGAATACGAGAAGAATTTTGTTTGTTGATTACTTGCAAACTGGTAAAACAATTAATTCTGAATATGATTGCAACCTTTTGGACCAGTTGAAGGAAAAAAATACTCGACTTGCAGAAGAAAAAATACTTTTTCATCAGAACAATGCACCGTGTTACAAGAGCATTTTGATAATGTGTAAAATTCATGAATTAAAGTTCGAACCAGATTTGCCCCACAGCGACTTACAGTTGTTTCCAGAATTCAAAAAATTTATGCGTGGCAAGCGTTTTTCATCAAATGAAGAGGTCATAACGGCGGTTGAAGCATATTTTGCAAGTATGAAGCGTATTGTACATGCCTCGACAGTTGTCCTAAGCCCCTTTTATTACTTAATAGTTTTTTTAACAGTGGAGCCAACTCTTCCACAAAGCAATTAAATCAAAAAAAAAACAAAAATTTTTTCTGGTAAATATTTCAAGTATGTGCAACATTTCTTTGCAACAAATTTCATTTTAATAATTTTAGCTGCGCAAATTGAAGAAGAACTCGCACGAAAACAATCAAAAGTAGAAAGGGAGCTGAAAAATGGAAATTATTTTAAAGTACCGAAACGTAGAAGTTGGCAACGCGTCAAGCTGCAACTGTAAATATAACGAGTGGCAATAATTTATGTGCAACAAAATATTCTAGTGACCATAGAAACCAGCAAAGAATAAAAAATAACAGTTACAACAACAACAACAAATTTGAATAACAAGAGCAAACACATGCACAAATAGGCCAGCTGCAGCATGCTCGCTGTTGCATGCTACAAACGCTGGCATACAGCCGGTCAAGCGGTGAATAATATAAAAATGTAACAGGATAAAAGTGCAGGGAGTAAGAAACTGGCGAAAAATGCAAAAACAGAGAGCGGAAAAATTCTTCAAAAGTAACAATTGCAGCGGGCGTGTTGCAGTGCCACTGAATTTTTAAAATTTCATATATTTATATTTTTTTGTCATTTTCTTTTCTGAAATTTCATATAAATATTTCTTTTTGGAATTTTGTTTTCTTTCCTTGAAATTTCATATAATTTTTTTTTTTGAATTTTATTTTTTTCTTACTTTTGGTCAACTCGAGCTGTATGTTACTTTAACTCGTTCGCCAGCTGCATGCCACGCCCCTACAGCGCAGTTGCAACTGCCACCGCTGCTGCATTGCCAAGTTACCTATTTGCTTTGCATACTTGAGGGCGCACAAACCCCTTATACATTATGCACACTTGAGCTTACGGCTTTGTAAAGCGGAAGGACCTACACATACCATATGACAACAATAAAAACAACAAATTATAAAAAAATATACAATTTTATCACACACACACGCACACATACAGTTAGTTGTATGAGTCAAAAGGCAAAGAAAGTTGAAATAATTTCTATAAGTCATAACTTTTTATTTATTTTTTTTCGTTGCATATATGGAAATTCGAGTTAGCCGCACCATACGGTATGCAACAGCAGGAAGTTCACAACCACAACAAAAACAATAGCGAAAACCCAACAACAACCAGCACCCAAATGTAAGGGGACTAAGCCGAAAACGAGACTGCTCGTCTATGTTGCATGCATGAATGAACTGTTGCATTGCGCTAAAGAGTCAAATATTGTAGCAAAAGGTAGATAGTAGAAGGCTGGCAAATAATTGCTAGGACAAAAAAATATTTACAAAAATTCTCAAGTCTTACAGCGTAGAAAAAACCACACACACACTCTAAGGGTCTCACACACATGCAAAACTTTGAGCAAACAAATTGAAAATGAAATTTACATTGAGTTCGAGCACTCATAGCAGGCAGTAGTAGTTGCAAGCCCTTACGTTCAACAAGACTACTTGAGTTAGTTCGGTTTTGGCTAAAGTTATGGCTTTTTGATTTTTTTGTATGCTTGCAGCGCATTTTCTATATTTCTTCTTTGCGTTATTTTGTTTACGTTGGAAAAGTTTCGTAACAGCACTAGGTTACCTTTAGTACTTTTTGTTTTTGTACGTACTGGTCAAATATTTTTGTCCAAAAAAAAAATATTCACATATTAAGGTATTGGTGTGCATGATTGTCCAGCCATTTCATTTGTATTGAAATTTATTAAACCAAAATATTTTAGATTTACATGTTTATAGCATTTTTGAAATTTTTCAAAGATAATTTGTATGGGAGGTAGGTGTTCTAATAATGCGATTTTTTAGATTTTCAGTACACATTATTCTTATATCAAAGTGAAATAGCTAACAGAATCTGGTGATCTCATCTTTATAAATGCGAAAGTTATTACCCGAAATAGCATTTTTGAACAATAGTTTGTATGGGCGGTATTCGTTACTGTAATCCAATATTATTGATTTTCAATATACACATTTCTTATATAGTAACCAAATATCTGACCAAATTTGGTGCTCATATCTACGTAAATGTGACGGCTATAACCGTAAATACCATTTTTGAATGATAACTTGTATGGGAGGTGCGTGTTATTGTAATCCGCTGTTGTTGGCTTTCAGTATATAAAATGTCTATATAAAATGAAAAAATCTTGCGAAATTTGGTGTTTTTAGCTCTATAAATATGAAAGTTATAACCCTAAAGCGTATTTAGTACCAATGGCTTGTATGGGTGGTAAGTGATTTTTTAACCCAATCTTGTTGTTTTTTTAGTTATAATACTTTTATACAAAAACTAATCACTACACGGAATTTCATGATCTTATCTGTCATAAATGTTAAAGTTATTAACCGATATACCTTTTTTGAAAAGTAAGTTGTATGAGAGAGATATGTTATAGTAAACCGATTTTGCTGATTTTCGGTATTCTTTGTTCGTATATAAAATCATATTATCACACCAACTTTCGTGTTCTTAACTAAGTAAATGTTAAAGTTATTACCCGATATACCATTTTTGAACAATAAATTGTATGGGAGGTATGAGTTATTGTAATCCGATATTGATGACTTTCGGTATTCTTTGTCCTTGTATAAAAACTAATTAGAACACCAAATTTCGTGGTCTTAGCTCCGTGAATATTAAAGTTATTATCGTAAAAGCCATTTTTGAAAAATAAATTGAATGGGAGGTATATGTTATAGTAATTAGCTTTTGCTAATTTAACAAACTTTTATGTAGAATTTAAGTGATCTAGTGTTCAAAACGCATTTATTTTTATTACGAAATGTTTTTCATATAAAACGTACAAATCTCATAAATTTTTACGCTGAAATCTACTAAAGTAGACACAGCTAGAATCCAATATCTTATTTTTGAAATTTATTTGTATGTAAAATAAACGTAAGAGTAGTGAAATCGTGAAATTTTTTCAGAAAATATTTACAATCTACTTTGATCTAATCCAAGTCATTTAGTCTACACGAAATTGAGGTTAGTGCAATTGCTGACAATTTCAAACACATTTTACTTAACACTTCCGCTTAGATCTGTGCCCAACAGTATTCTAACACTAAAGCGAACCACATTCCCTTCATACCTTTTAACATCAAAGCTCATTTCCACTTTGTTCCTGTGTCACCTGCCAAATCCAACCTTAACCTGCTTAACTTTCACCTAAAAAGCACTGAAAAGCGGAAGCTTCTTTATGTTATCACCTAAACGCTGACATCTTGTCTGCGACACACAGTTTTCAAAGTTTCCTTTTTACTATTTTAACATATTTTAATAATTTTACATGTTTAGCGGCAAAAAGTCTGTAAGCGCTGTCAGCCACGCACAGACACAAGCATAAAATTGTCAGCGAATTAGCATACTTATGGGCGCTTATAGCTATTTATTTGTAATATTTTGGTAGCCCTTTTGCATTTTTTACTTTTTATTTTGCACAAGCTGCATTTGACAACACTTTCGGCTGCTCAAACTAAGCAAATTTTGCATAAAAAGTAAAACTAAAAGCAAGACCCGAACAAAATCCAAAACCCGTGTAGCAAAATAATCTGCAAAATTTTCTCGCCGAATAATAATTTTCATGCACTTTGCGCCGATTTCGACGATATGTCCAAATTTTGTGCCGAAGTTGGCGCTTAGTTTTCATTTTCGTGCAATTTCATTTATTATTTTTTATTTTCTTCTTCCATACTTTTTTCATTTCTGTTAGTTTTTGTGCACTTTAACATGCCATACTGGCGATTTTGTGCAGTTTCGGCGAAAACTTTTTGATTTTCGTGTTGGACACAGCGGTTCCGTTTAGAACAGTTTAGCGTGTCTACGCCCGTTAGTATTTTTGTTGTTGTTGCTTTTGGTGAACACTTTCAAAATTAACCCGATTTGTGGAGTAAATTATGCATTTTCGGCTTAACGGTTTAATTTTCATTTGATAACTCAATAATCGAGTTGCTATTATTCGATAACTATCATTTGAGCTGGTGACTGGTTGGGGATATGAGTTGCCAACTAAGAAATGAAGTTATTTCTGCTCGGGGGTTTGTTTAAGGTCAAGTTGAATACTTAACTTTTTTTACTTTAGTTAAGTTTAATTTTTTTAATTGATTTTCGAGCATTCTTACCTCAATTTGCCACCAGGTGACGCTCTAGTACTAGAACTATGAAAAACCTAAACATTTAAATGGTTATCATTTTTTGTTAGAAACTCCATGAAATAATTATTAAATCAATAAACAGGAATTAGCAGGCGAGTACTTATATCCCATCACTAAGATAGCAGTAGCTACTCCGGAGTGTCTCCGTTAGAAAAGTGACTATTCACTCTCATAGCCGGGCGGCAATGCTAGCCTTGAGCTCACTAACTGTGAGTGCAGGGTTGATTAAACTAACAAACTATCAATAACATCGCTTCAGTTTGTAGTAAGCCTAGTATGGCTGCCAGGCCACAGCGCAATCTCAGGTAAGTGTAAGGCTGATGAGCTGGTAAGGAAAGGTACCTCATAAAACCATAGAATGGGAACGAGCTGGTGCTTCATTCTCCTCGTGTGTTCTGCTGCTGTGTAGCTGGGCTTCGCGGGAGCTTATCCAGCTCAAGGCTACTAATGGTTCATGCACTGTTACAAGAATCTTTGGAACAAGATCATTCCATAGAGATTCAGTGATTTCGTTACCATCAGTAAGGCTAGCCTCTCTCTAGTTGGGGAAGGTTCTTGAACAAACAGCGGTGGAGGTCATCGAATTAACAGCGTCCATGCTGTACAAGTTCTTACCAGAAATCTTACTGGGTGCAAGATACAAATGCTGAAGACGAGATGGAAACATCTAAACCCTTGCTTTTAATTGTCCTACTTTTAAACATTTCGGAGCTTACACTTTTCCTTATTCCACCGCACAAGTGGGAATAGAAATTAAACACCTGAGCAAATTAGTAATGGCGACTAGGCGCTTTGTTGACTTATAAGCTCGAACACGGCGATGAGTCTTGGATCTATGCTTACGACCCCGAAAACGAAAGATAAATCAGCCGAATATCGTGGCGAAAGTGAGACAAAGCCGAAAAACCATGTCAAAGCAGGTCAAAAATAAAAGTTATATTGACAGTTATCTTCACTTATCGAGGTGTGGTGCACTCCGAACACCTTCCGACTAGCCAAAATGTCAACAAGGAATACCATTTGAGTATTATGCGTCGTCTGTGTGAAGCAATTCGTAAAAAGAAATATAAAAATGTAAGCTTACCACAAAAGTATTCATTTTTTGGATATGTATTTTCAGGAGTTTTGACCATTATGGTAAGATAAGGGGATAAATGACAATTTTTTAGAAGTACAACTGTTGCCGCTCTTGAAAATTTAGACCTCTGGATACATCATACATAAAGCTATGTCGACATTTCATTTGATAGCATCCACACTAATTTCTCCAAAAGTCTTAGATTGGTCTTCAGTGCTGGTACAATTTTCCTGTTGAGTTATAGGTAGAAAAAAAGAGTCAGTATATAAGCGAACTAGTTCCTTAGTATTTGAGGTATAGATCTGAAACAGTACACACATAATTTTCTCCACAAGGAGTTACTAATTTCTAGTATTCATCGATATCGGACCACCATAAGGAGTAGGCAATCATGTCCTGGTATAAAAAACTTGTTTAATTGACCAGATGTCTTAAGGAAATTTGCTTTGGTGATTATTCAAGGCAACACTTCAATCTACAAACATATTGTTCAGATCGGACCATTATAGTATATAGTTCTCACTTAAACTGACCGATGCAGTTTCCTGATGAAAAATGTAATGCAGTCTGACTCCTTATAAAAGACAAAACGGTAGTTGTTCTTTTTATGAATTTTTCGAATTTTTCGATTTCTATGCCACTTCGAAGGTTTTCCCACAATTTTCATTTATAATATGATGCGACGCCACTTAGTGTTAAAACTGTCAGATGCTATTTTAGATGCTATTTTCTGAAGAATATTACTTGTATAACCAACATAAACAAACATGCTAAGAGTACAATTAAAAATGTCTGACAAAAATTAATCGGTCCCACAAGTTTACTCCCGTCAAACATAATCTTTCCACATTTGACCTCCAATGTGGGAACCCTCACACATTGCGCCCACTATTCCACCCACCTTACACTTGACTGCGATCCCAACTTGCCTTGTCAGCCTTTGAAGTTCACAACTCCAGAGCGTTTGATGTCGCTTGTTTAAAGTACAAACAAATTGTTTGGAGACCTCAACCAACACACACAAGCACACAAACACACATGCGATGGAGAAGAGGCTCATGCTCACACACAAATAATAAACATGCGTGCCGGTTGCTTTGTCAAATATGAGCCCCTTTTTGTTATATTTTCCGAACGAGTTTGTTAGTTGTGCTTTTCACTGCCACTTGCCATACCGCAAGCCTCATTCACAAGCTTTTTGTCCGCAGGCTGACTTTGTTAACCGCCCTGCGACATGTACAAACAACTATGCTATAGTTAACAGAGTGGACCGTTGCATCTCTGTGGACCGACCACCTGTCAAGGTGCTACAAACAACAATTCCATTTAGTAACTTTGACTGTGACTGACGCTTGCTGGGAATTTGTGATGAGAAGGAAGTAAGAGTAACGACTAAAAGGCAAATGTTTTAGACGACTTCATATTTCTTTTTAGCGATATGAGGTAGATTTATGTATATAGAGATATTTTTTTAACTGGTTACTAATTTTTTAACAAAAACTTTTAAACTTCAATTTCCAAATGATTTATTTCTTTTCCCTTTTTTACTTACGATTTCACTTTCTGACACACGATTTCATCTTTAAGTTAAAAATTTTACGACTTTTGTTCTATTAATTCCTTTGCTTCAAAATAAGCCTCAGTTTCGGTGGTCACCTCTTCATTTCACACAAATTTTTTCCCAGTGGGCATTGTTTCGAGATCTAAGAAAAAGAATTAGTCGCTGAAGGCCAGATATAGAGAATACGGTTAATACGGAGGCAATTCAAAATCCATTTCAGGATTTTTTGCCAACGCTTGCACTGACTTGTGACAGGTTACATTGACTTAGTGAAAAAGCATTCTCTATTTCTTCAAATCTGGCCATTCAACTGTCCAACGGCTACTACATACCGTACATACCACTGTTGATGATGCTTACTTTTTCAAGGTAGTCAATAAAAATTATTCCATGCATATCCCAAACTGCAGACGCCATTAACTTCTCAATCGATTCTTGCACGGATTCATCTATGCCGTCGACTCGGATGACATGCCTTTTGATCTGGGAGTGGAATTATGGAGCCATGTTTCATACATTGTCACATATCGACGCAAAATTAGTTCGCGAATTAGCATACTATATTAGTGAAATATATGTATGTATCCTTACAATGCCTGCTATCGCGAACAACTTTACTTTATTGTCAACCAAAATTATTTTGTGGTCTTTTACACAATAACAAAAGTTGCTTCACTCAAAATGATATAATTCATAAACTAATGATCCGAAAGCTGTCATATGTATACATGCGCCTTTTGAAGCTTAAGGCTAACTTAAAACTATATGGATTTTATTTTAGTAGTGGCAGCTTTGTGTCAAGCTGAGAACTGTTTAATTGCCCTATTATATCAAAATAGGTTCAATTGACATTATGAAATTTTATGTTTTAACGCGCTTTTCTCTCTTCAGACTCTCTTTTAGTGTGAGTGACATCAATTTCCCCAAAACGACTAACAATTGCAAACATACGAGCCGGATTGGTATAAGTAAGGACAATACTTGCAGAAAGTGCACAGAAGTTGGCATGAGAGTGACGCTGGAACACCTTCTATGTCTATGTTGAGCACTAGATACAACTCGTCTTAGATATCTAGTTCCTTCTCCGTTCAAAGGACTGGGAGAAGTATCAAACTTAGATATCAAGTCGCTCTTAAAGGTTGCAAAAAGTGTTGACGTCCTGTATGACGAATACTTCAGCTTAAATTAAACTGAACATCCTGACGTTATTAAGGACCAATAGGCCTATATATGACGTGACAGTCGGCCATCTAACCTAACCTAACTATTGACTTTCACCGAACCCTTTTAGATATATTTGTCAAATAAGGATAGTTAACTGTATTGTTGAGCCTCTCTGAAGTTGAAATTCTTTCACAAAAAATAGAATCCAGAATTTTCCAAAATGAATCGAACGAAACTCTACAAATACACATTTTTCAATTATTTATTAAGGGGTTTCATATAGTCTCAAAAAGTTATAACAAAGTTATCAGAAGTTTTTTGTGCCCTAATTAAATAAATTGCATTTTCGTTTTTCCTGACTTTAAAGTTATTACCGCTTAATATAGAAAAAGTTACCTTAGTTTTGCTCTTTGGCTAACGAAACAGTGATGAATTTACGCTAAAAAATATAAAATTTATCCGATTGGCTATATCGAAGAGTAATTTGAATAGAGGTTATCGCATAGAGCGAGGTAACAACTCCACGCGATCAATTTTTCAATGGAAACAAAGCTGGGACAGAAAACTTTTTAATGGCAGAAACACCTTAAAGAGTCTTGGGCTTAAAATCGGGCAAAATAAGTATTCAATCTTAATATTTTAATCAATATGAGAAAGCGGCTTTCCTAAAATAAAAAGTAATACTAAAATAATCTTTAACACATTCTCCAATTCAAAATCATTCCCGAAGCAGAAGAAGGTAATGCAAAAGCAGCAATAAACCTACCAAACTTGTATCGAAGCAGGGCATAACCGGAAGAAAACATTCTTCAAAGAATACAGACTTGAGAGGAATTAGGGAAAAACTAAAAAAATTAATTTAAATATAGAAAAATATTTGTATCCCAAAAAAACAATGTTGAAGACTACTCGTACAATAATCCATTATTATTAAAAAAGTGTCCTTTATTTATTTCCACGTGAATCATTTTTTATATACACAAGAAAATAGTTATACAAATTACAGCTGAAAGTGTACATACATACATATGTAGGGGAAAGTAAAAATTCTGCAATATTCATCATATTCAATAGTTATCTCAATAAATGGCATTTTATTACTACAAAATCAAACCCTGCGGGAAAATTCATTGCTTACAAAGAGTATACCAGCTTGCTCAATAAGTTTTTTCATTCGAGAAGAGAAGGCGTTGCTACATACTAGACCTTTTTTTTTTCTTTTTTTTTGTTGCTTTACTCTTCATATGAACGTGTGTGAAGTTTCATTTCAATCTGTCAATTCTTTGTTTACAAGCCATTTAGTGCCTCCTTGTAACAGTATTTTTTTACAATGGAAAAACTTGAATAAAAGCATAAAGTCCATTTTCATATTTTCCAATTGTTAACTCTTCTCAAACATTTTCATAAAAAGTATATTCTTACCACTTATTAAAGAACAAGACTTTTTGTATGTTTGTATTGGTTAAACAGAGTATATGAAGCTAGCCTCGATGTTTTTCTATTGGGGAAATTCTTTAATTATAGAAAATACATTTCTTTATTATAGCTGATTTATAGTTTATGCAAAACATGTCGCAGTCTGCCGCATTGTCTATCATCGCTTGACATCTTTGACGGCAACTTGCAACCAAATTTTCCGATTATTGCTCAGATCACCATATATGTTGGAGTAGCCGAACGAAATCTTTTGTTGACGTTAAATATTATCTTAATATATTGGTTTGCATTAAAGGTATCTGGTGGTAATGATGGTCAATCTAATTGAGTATATAGTAAAGTCTGCTGCTATGTTTCGGATCAATCTCTCCTTGCAGTATCCAATTTTGATTATTTTTGCTGTAAAGCATTTCAACTGACTTCAATAAAACATGTTTATACAATTTCAGAGAAACATCCATAAACCTGCACCATTTGGAGGTGCTTAACCCTACTTTTTGGTTAAACTTGGTCAAAACCCACTTTTTTTAATTTCTAAAAAATTTATAAAAATGTACACCTTTTTTTGGAATTTGTTTAGTTTAGCTAGAAGATAAATTATTAAAAAATATGGATATCTTTGTTTTTTTTTCCGATAGAAATTGCGACCTGCATCCTGACCGCCGTCCGACAAATGCACAGGCGAGATGCATCGGGCAATTGCTTCCTAAAGGCAGAATATCGAAGATTTCGTATTCAAAAAATATGTGAATGATATTAAAATATATAACTATAAACCCTAGAAATTTCGTATTAATCACTTATTTCTTTCCCGCCCGAAAAAATTTTCAAAATAATAAATTTTTTGAAGCCGCTAAAGCAGGCTCCCCATTTAATTGAAGACTTTATACCGGAAAAAAGTTGAATAATCGCTCGTATGGGATCCACAAGTATATGCTAGAGTTGTCCGATTTTCTTCGTTTTCACTTTCATTGTACATTTCATTTAATTGTCATGAAAGGCAGGAGCCGCAAAATAAAATATCTGAATAAACGGTTGGGTGGGAGATATGTGATATAGTTATGGGATTCGGGATTTCGACAAATAATAATTAGAATATTAACATGAAAAACAACAAAACAACAAAAACTGACTAAGAAATTTTTATAAATTTCCAAAAATTTTTCTATAATACTATGATTAAACATACTCATACTCCACTAATACTTAATGTTTTTAAAATCGAGTACCCGCTATTTATTACATAAGTAATAAGAATTTTTACACTGCTTAAAATAGTCCGAAATTTTAAAGAAAAAAGAAGTCGCAAGGCATACAAAGTATATATAAATGATCAGAATGACGATGATATGACGAGCTGAGTCGATTAGCCATGTCCAACTGACAAGCCTTCTGCCAATCCGCAAGCTAGTTTCTCAGTATTTGAGATATCTATCAATTTTTGCAGACGACCAATTCTCGTCTCAGACAGTGCTACAATTTTTAAAAATATCTCAGATCGAACCACTAAGGCATATAGCTGATATGCAAACTGACCGATCGAAAGAAAGACAGCAAGACCAGAGTCATGTAAAGAAATTTATTTAACCTGTAAATAGCGTCTAAATAGAAAATTGGATCTGAAAATATGTTGCAAGTAGTTTTTTGAAGTCCTAGTCCTATACTTTTCGCAACCTCAAACATTATTAGAAAAGTATAAGTCCCAAAAACAACATTTCCTACAGGCAATCTAGGCATTTTCACAAAGGAAGCCCGCTGTTAACACGCACACATACATGCTGCAACACATGCCTCATGGCTGAATGGCAATATGGACTTCGCTTGTAAAATATCCCATTACACATCGTCGCATCCGGAAAGTTGAAGTTACGCCGCGTATGGATGTACTATATATGCGAATGTGTTGATGTATTGAAGTGAGAAGGCCTAAAGCCGGGCTTATAACAGTCACGTAGAAAAGGTGCTGCGAAACGCACAAATACGCGCATATATACTTACGTACATAGAAGCATGGTGCATGCAACAGCGTACAGTTAAACTCACTTACTTTGCATGCATAACGGTAAAGCCGACATAGTCATACCTCCAATATGCACGTAAGTCGCAGGCACGACCGCTTATGCGTACCACACGCAGCTGCATATGTGTGTGTATGTAAGCATGTGTTTGTGGGTCTGTGCGGCCTGTGAGTGCCGCATGCGTGTTTTTCACTCTGCTTGTTAGCTGACTTGCGGCGACCTCTGTTGTTGTACACTTCCTTTAACAAGTTGGTTTTCCCTTTTGGTGTTGTTTGTTATTGTTTTTGGATTTTTTTTTTTTTTTTTTTTTTGGTTCCTGTTTACTTTTGCAGATTCCTGCCGTGTCGTTCGCTGTTTTTTCATGACGACATGCCTTTTATTGTTGTTGTTGTGTTTTTGCTTTTTCCAGTTGCTCTCTTTGCTTGTCAACGCTTAAGCTGTTGTAGTCATGAACCGGTTAAGGTGCATTTGACGTTAAATCACTGCAATAGTGTGAGATTTACGCATAGAAGCTGTCACTTGCTGAAAATATGCCACTGTGAAGACTTAGGTGAGTGTAATGTGTTTATGACCTGTAGTGATGGCATGAAACAAAAACAAACTATATAATGATTTTTCGTTACAAACTATGCCTGAAACAAGCTTAACCACAAAAACAAGTAAAATTTATTAAAAATATATTTCATATCTCGAGTTGGTGATTATTCATGGGAAGAATCATAAATCTCTGAAAAGGCTGTCTTTTGTGTCTTTTTAACGGTAATTTAGTATTCATTCGGGGCTAACATCATTATTATGTCAGGATTAAAGTGCAACTACAGTAGCCCCTCGACAATCGTAAAGCAAGCTGCACATACGCCAGGTCATTAACTACCAAGCTAAGGTAATTTAAGGTCCATCACCATCACCTCTTTATCATCTAGTGCCAAGTGTCACATCAAAATAATTATTTCTGCTTGTCTTTCCGAAGTACATAAAGTGCATTCGCCGGAAACGGATCTATGCTTACGACTCAGAAGCAGAGAATAATCACAACCACCATATTCGCCTGATTTACTCAATTGAAGACATTAAACACGAATCGCTAAGCGCATTAAGGTTAGGTTAATCGGATAGGCCAATGAGCCACGCATAAACCAGTTTGGTTCTTTACAATAGTCATCGTTTAGGATGCCGATTCCTTTCTTGACAAACCCAGTAGAAGTTATGTTGCTTACTTCTGGCAACACTTTTCATTGCTGCCCTGCTTCCCAAGACACTTCTGGCCGATATGCGTTACAAGGTTACTGCCTTGATTGCTGCTTGGCTGTTTAAGTAGATGTTGACTCTGGAATTTCTTGCAGATGCATTAAAGGTCAACTCTGCTGCTTTCGCAATAGCAAAGATCTAAGCTTGAAATATACTGGAGTGTTCCGGCAACTTTAAAGGTTGCCTTATGGCAAACTCTGGTGAATATATACACGCATCAACTCCATCCTCCATTTTCGAGTAATCCGCATAAATGTTTAGAGTGTTGCGCGTACCTAACATACCTTTACGCCAGCCATCTTTTTCTATGTTTACTTTGAAACTTATTTCCCAGTTGAAAAGTGGAGTAATGTAGTCGGCATTTTCCACTTTTGCTGCGCAGTTTTAAGTGAAAAGGTCTATTGGCGGCAGGTTTAGTACCAGTTCAAGAACTACTGTTGGAGTTGTTCTTAAAGCTCCCGTTATGCACAGCGCAGCAAGCCTCGGAAACCTTTCCATTAACTTCCTGAAGGTGGATTTCCGTACGCCTTTCCACCATGCTAAGTGCATTAAAGGCTTTCCAGAACTTTAACAACTCTTTCAAGGATTTGAAAAAACTTTGGCACATTTGTATAGGGCCAATTACTTTGAGGAGGACGACCTAGATTTTGAAGAATTAATTAATTAATTTCAAAAATAAGAACAAAGTCTTCCTTTTTTTTGCTCAGGGTGCTCATATCTGTATTGTCTATACTACAATTTCAAAAGATAAGAATCGTAAAAATCATAAAAATCCATTATTTTTCTAATAGATGGTAAGTGATCGAGTGATCGGGTAAAATTATATACTAAAAGGGCGCTTGGATAATTTTACAATTGCTCGATCAATTTTTTTAACATCTGTCAAAGTTAGACACAAGTAAAGAGAAAATACGAAATATTTTCCAGTTTTTCTGAGGCAAAGACAAAAACGGCTCTGATACTCCAATAGTAAGTCATGCGCAATTTTGATTTGAGAGATTCCGTTTGCCGTAACTTTTATTATAAAGAAGCACTATGATTTGTCAGGCCAATTGCCAAACATATCAATAAAATAACGGAAATCAGTGAGTGCGACAATTATATGAGATCTGCTTGGATAGTCCAGAGAACAAGCTAAACCATTTGGAAACATTTAAACCAAACAGGATTCAAATAGAATAATCGTAATTCTTCAAATACTATTCACACAAAAAAGCTATATTTTAAACCATTTTTGTCCCAAATCAATCATAAAAGCTTGCATCAGTGCTGACCATTTGCCCTGATAAGGGAAGCTGGCATTTTTTAACTGATAATATATTGTAATTAAAAACATATCAATTTATTAAACATAATTTCAATGGCATTGATATCATCGGCCTTAACACCCGCGCTGTTAGTTCTGCTTTATGGACAAGGAAGCACAGAAAATGCTTGGATAGCTGTCATCAAACAGAACAGTCGTCGCACTCGTGACTTGGCTCTCACGTCACTGTTGACAGTCATAACTTTGAAGTTGGAAACAATTTAAACAAAAACTTGGATTGAAATAGAAGTAAAGTCCTCTCTTATCGTAATTTTGCAGGGCTTGGACGATGTCAACATACTGATGAATCACACGAGTTTTCGAGAAAAGCGAAAGATTTAACGGCGAATATCGCATTCGATGGAACGATGAGCTGTACGAGATATACGACGACATTGCATAGTTCAGCGAATTAAAAGATAGCGGCTACGCTGGCTAGGTCATGTTGTCCGGATGGACGAAAACACTCCAGCTCTGAAAGTATTCGACGCAGTACCCGCCACTCTGTTGGAAGGACCAAGTAGAGAAGGACCTGACTTTTTGGAATATAATTGGCGCCACGTAGCGAAAAGAAGAAACGACTAGCGCGCTGTTGTTAACTCGGCTATAATCGCGTAAGCGGTGTCTACGCCAATTAAGAAGAAGAAGAATTTCAATGGCAATTATTTAAAGAATCTCTTATCAAAAAGAAATTTGGATGCAAAATATTTAAACCTTGACTTCTTCCCATTATTATTGACACAAAATTGGCATTTGGTTAGATGACCATAATTAAAGGCATTACAAATCGTCCTAGACATACAACAAAATGAATTTACAACCCAACTGACCATTTATTTGGAATGTTTAGGAAATAAACAAAAAGCTGAATTATAGTACCTATACCTTTCAAATTGTACTAATTAATGAAGACTGATGAAATCCACTTAATTATGTGTGTACCCATGTAAAATGTTAAGCAAAAATCATACAATTTTTTTTTGTCACGAAGTAATTATCATTTACCAATTACCAATTTTCTTCATTAAATATTTTGAAATATTACAGCAACTAACGAAGTATTTTGTGTCTTCTTGTCATCGAATTCCATAAGTTGTCTTAATATATTTCTGGGTAGAGCGATTAGTTTCTCAAATCGTTTTGCGTCAAACTTACCCAGAAACAACCTCACCTGTTGGAATATAAGCACTTGTTGCCGAAGGCGTTTTCTACTGACCCTTTCTGCTTTCCATACCTCCTCCCGTAAAGTATAGAGGACAACAGCAAAGTACTGTTTCAGTCCTATCAGACTGGTTACCGCAGTTTCTTTCACCATAAGATCAGCTATCTCTTTTCTATTGATATCTCTATACCCATATATCGATGGTACTTAGTAAGATGCTACATATTTTTAGCGGCAATTCTGTAAAACATTTTTACTTACTCCAGTACCATAAGTTTGTTGATTCCACGAGCCAGACTGCCTAAAGTGCCGCTTGACCGTGACCGTTTTTCTCTCAAATAATAACTGTACATCTGCTAGTGGCATAGACTTCAGCTTAAAAACTCATTGAAATCGAGCTGTCAGAATACCATAGCATTGTGCTCCTACAAAGGTCTTCGTCAAGGATAGGGTCTTTTCATTCCCGTTTACTGCTTAGTGAGACTTTGAATCCCTTTTAAAAATAAACTCTATGTGTAATTTCCTATCTAGGAAATAGTGCCAACAGAAGACTAGCTCCATTGGTTCTCTATTTCTGAGCTTTTATTACCCAGTATTTACCTTGTCTTGATAGCTTAGCAGCCGTAAAATAGTCTTTTTACTGTCATCTTCACCACAGCATGGATCTTAGTGAGGTCTATAACTACCTGCAGTGCAACGGTTGGGTCGAGGTCCAATTCAAGCTATCCTCACATCATTATAATTGAAGTCTAAAGCTTACAATTGAAGCCTAAAGCTTTTCAGGCTTTGAATTCAAATGCACTGCACTGTGGGGACTGTCGATTGAATACCAGATGAAAATGATATTGCCATATTTTTTCGACAGTCACATTGGAGTTCGTGAAACTGTTTTTGATGTTAATTGATTCCACTCAGAGTCTCGATCAGACATTTTACTTGTCATGATTGCTCTCAGGACCAAGCAAACTTCGACCGCCTCCACCAGGCCGAGTTCTTACCGGACTGATAAGGTATTTAAAGAAAGTTGCTAAAAACTTGCCAATGATTGCTTCGTTAAACTCAAAGCTCGTATGACACGTTCCGAGATACTTTATATTAGCAAAGTCAAATAAGGTTCTTTGCCCCCTTTTTCTAAAAGCATTACGTGTGAAGAAGAACCAAATATTTCAAACACCTACTGCTCACTAACGCATTCATATCCAAGAATTTGTATGTTTCAGTTCAAATAAAGAGGACAGCTCATAAAACTCATAAAGTCAAAGCAATTTCCTCGGCCCCTGTTGTTGTAAAAATAAAACAAAAATTCATGAACGCAGGACGGCATTTGTTCAGGGGCTGACCAACGACAGCACTCCCGCTAGAGGTCAAGTTGACGCGGCGCAAAAAAAAAACAACATATGTACACTCCCACACACACACACATTCGCATGCGTGAAAATTGCGTGCCATGAAATTTTTTGACGATCCGCCGAGTGCCGCTCTGCCGCCCGCTTTCGGGCACTTAACCTCATTTACACGCCCCCTAACGCGTGCTCTCACTGAAAGTGGCGGCGCCAGCAAGTTTTTTTTCCGATTTTCTCCTTTTGCTGTACCGTTATTTTTTCTGCACCTCCCTTTCGTTGCAATTTTTACTCAAAGCATTTTAAATTTGATTAACACAGCGCCTACTCAATTCATTACCATTTTCGCTTTGTTTACATTTTTATTTCTTATTTCCGCCGACTGCTTGTTTTTTCGCAATGTTTTGGGTCAATGCGGGTCTGAGCTGTGTGCTTCCTGTTTTCAGGCTAAATGGGCCAAATTAATGAAATTCGAAAAGAGTGCTTCGGTGTTCGAAAATGGAGAGAGAGAGAGATAGAGACGGAAAAAGAGAGTGAGAGGAAAGAGCGTATGTAATAATGAGTAAGAGCGTGAGAGCTGCAAATAAGTACTAAAGTGCTAAAAACTACTGAGAGGAAGGTATGAATGAAGGAACGAAAGAGTTACTTTATTAAAGTTAAAGCACTTAGAGAGCAGTGCGAATGTTTCGAAATCTTACTCGAAAAATGTTTATTAATTAATTTGCCGGTTCTGTTGCAAATATATTCAACGGTGGAGGGTGGTAACCTGCATTAAAGCTTCCGAAAGTTTATTTAAGGCAAGCCACATGTTGACAATCTCCAGTCACTACAGAAAACTTCTTTGGTAAGAAATTGCTTTGTGTTAAGTTTGACTCATAAGATCTTTAAAATATCCCATCTGTGTACAGTATGATCAGAATGATCATATGGCTCATCATTACAAAGCTCATAGTGACCAAATCAGCTCCTCAAGCATTATTGTATCAGATCCTCAGATCTTTGGTCAGCTCTTCATCTTAGGAATACTTGTCGGAAAGACAAGCACAGTAAATGTCCTATTCAAAATACCTGCTAAATGCCTCAAGACGGAGCATGAAGTTTAGGTATACGTAGATGGCTGATATATCATACAAGTAGTATCAATATGTACATGGATTTGCAACTGAATCACTGCTACAGGATCATTGAAAATGCTTAAGAAGTGTTTGGAGAGTCTACTTGATCACTAGTACTTGAGGGCACAATGTATGCAGTGAAGGTCCATTGACCATTCACTTCTGTTAAAGACAATGGCATCGAAAAAATCACAGATTCAATACATAAAAATCGTCCGGGGATCATAAAAATTCCTGAGGATCCCAACATCTCTTATGACTCGACTTTACTCAGTTTGGTTGATGATTTGGTTACTGTGTTGAATACTGTTTTGGTTACTGTTTCGGTTGCACTTTTGGTTATCGTTTCGGTTACTTTTTTGGTTACACATTTTGTTACCGTTTTGGTTACACTTTTGGTTATCGTTTTGGTTACTATTTTGGTTAATATTTTAATTAATGTTTTGGGCACGAAGCGTGTTATTTGCTACATTCGTACTAAAAGGCCAGAGTTTGTTGTAAAAATGCCGACAAATTCAAGTAGCAAAAGAGATGCTTAACCACGTAGCTGAGGAGTCTACATTCAGCAAACGCATGCTTACTGATGGCAACAGTATGAATACGCTGTCGAAATTGTCCATCAACCTTGGGGATGGCGTTCCAAATATCGCCGCAACCAAAAAACACTTCAAAGTTTGTCAAAAATCAAGGTTGTTCATCCTTTTCATTGGTTACCATAATTTGGTTCACTATGAATTCATTTCACAATGTCAAACGGTCAATGAAGAATACTACGTCGCCATTTTGAACCATCTATGTTAAGCAGTTCGTCGTAAAGGACCGGATTTTATGATTTTATTTTCGAAACTGAATAATCCGCTTCGAAAAACGCGCCATAGGTTCATTGAAGCGGGAGGCTGTGAAGGCCTTCGAAACTAAGGCTTATAGGAAGTCTATGGAAAATTAGATTAATCGTTGGCTTCGAAAGCAATATTTAAGATTTGTATTAAAATACGTTCAAATGGTATACGATAAAATTTGCAACATTTACGGTAGAACGTCAATTTTTGGGTAATAACTTCACTGTCATTAGCTCACCTCTAGAATTATTAGCAAGATGTATGAGCTTTTTCTACGTATCTCCTATATAACGTCTACTACATATGTTTCTGTTAGAGACATTTTGGCTCTAAAGGTTTCTGTTCGAATATAGGTCAATATAGGTCATACCGTGCCAACCTCTGCTCAATAATAAAAGTATTGAATACTCGCAGAACAACCAAAGGAATCATATTTACTATTTTTTTACTGCAAGTTTAAGGTATTAGTGTGACGACTCATCTTGGTTGGAGTTAAGAATAATCCGGAGGCTACCTTTGAGCACTGGTTCTAAGCAGCTAATGCAATACTCTCTAGACTTAACCAGCTTTGATCGAAGTCGGAAAAATGGAGTTTAAATTTTCTAGTAATTTTAAGTATTTACAAAATATTCATGCTTGCTCCCAGGATCGTGTAGAGACACTGAAGGGTATACAAAGCAATAAAGAAGGGTGAATTTGGCTGCATTTTAAGTTAAGTTAATCGGTAGGCCAATAAGCCATAACAGTTTATTTAATAAAAAACATCGGCCCGCTCCGGGACTAGCAAAATAGTTGTTTAATTGAATTTTTTTGAAAAAAAAAATACTTAAAAAAAAATGACGATTTTACTTAAAATAATCGCTATATATACGATATTGATCGTGTTAAATTTTTTTTGGTGTATTTTTTCGAAAAGTTCATTCAAAAACAAAAATTTAAAAAAAAAGGTTACAAAAGTTATGGCTATTTGAAAATAAAAAAGCCATTTTTTTGAAAAATTCATAACTTTTTTGAAGTTGGACAAAAAATTTTGAAAAAATTCTCAAAAATATTTTTCAAAGGGTAGAAACGGATGGATAAGTTTCAGCAAAATCTAAAGGGGTCGGGTTCAAAAGTGGTCGATTTGGTATGGAATACCCCATATATATATGTAAGTAAGCACTCTATAGGGTCTCCGACGATTTCTTCAGGGTGTTGCTAACTTCGTGGTAAACTTAATATACCCTTTTCATAGTATAAAAAGGTAATTCTACCATTCCTGTATGGCTTTAAGATTTTTCAGAATTCAGATATTCATTGCTTGCAACCAAATGCCTTTTTGTTTACACTTATAAGTTCTCAAGTTCGAAAATTAGTCGGCTGAAGGAATGTACTAAAAGACGAGGTTACCGAGATGAAGAGGGTCTCCACAAATAACGCTCTTAAACGCGCGCTCTTAAAGTATTTACTCTTAGAGGAGTGTTTTAGAATATCGATAGTTTTCGAAAACATTTTAGTACCAAAAAGGTAGTGCGAAACTTACTTCGAAAATGAAAAAACGGCGAAGATTTCGAAAATTGTTTGCTCTTTGTGCTCAATGCAATGCTTCGTATGCTTACCATCAAAAACAGTATGTTCAGCTGCTCGCAGCTCACCAGTCACATGCTCTCCAGCTGCCTTCACACTACTCTCTCCAACAGCTCTCCTTGCACGTGTGTTTGTTGTGCACGCAAACATTTCCTGCCGCATACAACTAAAATACTCTCATTTCACCTGCCGCAAAACATCATCAAACCGAAACCGTTACCTGAAGCGCCACCACAACGACGGCAAATATTCGGCACACACACAGACATATTATGAGGATGTGATAACTGTATATATATAATACAAATAAAATAACAGAAAATATGTTGAGTATCGTCATCACCGTCACCGCATCGACAACCACTTACAAGCACACACACATACACTCACACATACATGCACGCATACAAAGAAAAATATGCAAGTGTGTTTTGCAGTATAAATTGTGGCGCATAATTTATTATTTATGAGCTTTAGTTGAATTCGGAATTGTTGTGCGGTGTTGCTCATGATGTGAAGTATTTATTTCGTTATGCCACCCCGAACCACCTCCGGTCCAGCACTCTGCCAAACTAGCTGCAGTGCATATGTGTGACTTTGAAAGTGTGTATATGTGCGTATGCAAAGGCTGAGCGGAAAATATGAAAATGTTGGACAACAACAACAACAATAACGATCGAAAGCAACAACCAAAACAAAAACAAACAACAAGAATGCCGCCAACAACAACAGAAATCAGAAGAAACAACAATAACTACTACCACAAGAACCAAAAACAACAACAACAACTACAACTACAAGCACTAAGTACAACAACAAAAACGACAACTACAAAACGTGAACACAACAAAACTACAGCAACAACAACATTATGAGAATAATATTTTAGTCCAAAAAGAATGTGACAACGCGTAGACGAATGGGTAACAAATGGTAGGCGTGCACACCCTTTCACAACAACATTATTATATTGGAAGGTGTGTGTATGTGTGCGCATCAATTTAAATTTTAATGTCTATTAAATATGCAGACATATGTTTGGACTTAGGGAATCGTCGCTGTTGTTGTCAGTTGTACTCACTCACTGTTAACTGTTCGTTTGTACGATTGTGTGCTTGTTGTTGTTGTTGTTGCATACTGTTTTGTTGCTTTAGTGAAAATATAAAATTTGTTAATATTTCATTTGCAGCAAAGTTAGAATGATGACTCTCTAACTAAGTATATAGAAAGAGGTATAATAACAATTTAATACTTGCATGCAATAACGGTAAACGAAAATGAAATTGCACAGCTGAGAAGGATATATTTTTAGCTTGGCGATACATTTACCGAGTTCTAGCAGAAATTAACTCAATTAATATAAAATAACTTAATTAAATTTGGAAAAAAGATATTTTCATGATTTTTAATGGTTAGTTTGCAGTACAACTATACAAAATATTTGAACAATTCATGCAGAGATTGCTTTGAAAAATAATACATTCCAAATGTCGATAGGAAGTCTTGTCAAATTGAGAAGGTTTCCATACAAGAATTTAAGGACTTGATAATGTTAGATAAGTTTATATGATAGCTAGGTATGTTAATGCATTAGGGTAGGTAAACAAACGAATTGGCTTGGTACTCTGAAAAATAGATTCTTAGACATCTTTACGAAAGTATCTCCAAACAGTAAATAAGTGCTCATACTTGCAACGGGAAGGTCCACCGCCGTAAAGTCTTTTTTCTATCGGATAGAAAACTGATGTCTCTCTTCACAACATTTTTAAAAATATCTAATTTCACAGACTATTTAAAAAATTAAATCCTCTATAAAAAGGTCTCCTATGTTTTTTAGAAAAATTTAATTGTTTAAAAGTTATTAAAGGATGAAATTTGATGATTTTAGGAAAAAAAAATTTATCTTATGAGTTTTAAAACGAGATCCATTTCGAAGAAGAAACAGAAACTTCAAATTTAATGGGAAATGTTCGTTATCATTGGAAAGAAGATTCTCGGGCACTTATTTTTTAAAAATTATTTCTTTCAAATGATGACCGCGGCTACGTCTCAGATGTTCCATTCGTTGAGTCCAATTTTCGATGACTCGTTGGAGCATTTCGACTGACGAATGACACTCGAATGATGTTTTGGCCCAAGGTCTGAATCAAGGCGGAGTTATCGCTATATACTTTAGACTTTACATATACCTACAGGCAAAAGTCTAACCGTGTAATCTCACTTGATCTTGGCGGCCAATCGACTAAAACCACAGCCGAACACAAATCAAACCAAGCCGTTAATTTTTTCAAATGAAATGACAGCTCTTGCATATCTTCTAGTTGCCCTTCGTCCCGAATTGGACGCGATTGTCGCTTGGGAAGGTCGAGCAGCTTCAGTTCTTATACTAGTTTTTTTTTTTGTACGCTTTCAAATAAAAGATCTCGACTTGAATCACCCCTTATAACTCAAAGAATAATAATAATTTTAAATTGCAAAGCACACAGTTTTTTATATTTACTGCTCTACAAACATGGTCTCAGGCGAGAACTAAATATTCGTTTTTTTTATTTTTGGCGCATCCTAACATATGTTCTTTATAGATTCACTACCGCTTCAAACTAGTCTGGATGCTCAATAAATGTGTAATTTGTTCAAATAAGAGTATAGAAGACGAGTTTTTTCCCTCAGATGAGGACCCAATATATAAAAAAGCATTAAGGACCCATTTTTTTTTAATGAGCACCATTGTCGCATCAGTGCCATCATATCATAGAGAGAATTCTTTGAGAAATGATAAAAGAAGGACAACAAGTTTATATTTGGTGTAGAGAAAGACCTCGCCCCATTCTAAAAAATACTAAACAATTGGCTGCACCAGAAGATATTTGCTGTTCAAGCATGGTAGCAACATGCAAAATAACCTCCAATTTGGATTATAATTTGTGAGTGGAGAAAGACTTAATTGTCATTAGTAAAAAAATCGTTTTTTTTAATTTCACTGACAATGAGTAAGAATAATTCAATTATGATGAGCGCGTAGATCTCAATTACCAGCGCGTTTCATCTATGAACATAAGATCCATTAATTTCAAATTTCTACCGTAGATTTAATGATTTTAGAATACATTTTTACATATGCATTGTGATTAAACAGGAGTAGCTTTTAGCGGTATCTACGCCAATAAAGAAGAATAAGTCTTTAGCTTGAGATATTTTGTAATCTGAGCCAACAGTGTACTCTTCCAAGATTCGACATAATATGTGACCTGGTCTACGAAAAGGGAGCTAACGCGCAAAAACTAGTTTTCTGGGAAAAGCTGTTAAAAATAATCGTCAGTTTCTCGTTATCTCATTAATTGTTCTCCTTTTTTTTTGATACCTAATCCCCCTTTCCGTAGAACAGGTCACATATATTGTCTGGCAAACAGAAATTGATTATTTTTTCTTTAGATAGCCTTAAAAATCCGTATTATATCGCGTTGCGTAATAATGTTCAGGTTACGCTGCGGGTCGTTGAAAAATAAGATTTCGTATTTAAAATCTTCTCAGAATTCAGAATCAGTTTCGTTAATGTTTCTCTTGATAAAGTTTGAGCATGTGTCAACTATTGACATACGAAAAGAGCAATTAAGCCATATTGTTTAGATTTTCTTCGATCAAAGGCGAAAACGAAAGCCAGGCTGCTCGAATTGTGAATATTAATTGTGGTCCTAATACTGTCAGAGGCAATTATGCGCAATTTTTATTTCGTTGATTCTGTCTCTGTAATTTTGATGTCAAAAACTCACCAAGCTTTGAGAACGTCTACGGAAGATGATCGTGAAAACCAGAATTGACAGTTTTGCCTTATATTTGCTGGGATTGACAGGAAATCAATTTCATTTACTATGAGTAGGGTAGCACTACGCTAAAATTGTTAGTTCGGACAGGAATTGATTAGGAGTTTTGACTAATAAAAGAAGGACTCTTTCAACAGGATAACGATGACCCACAAAAAATCGTTAAGATTCGCCAGTAGCTTCGATAGCTTAGCTAAAAGCTCCTCTTGTATCTCACAGTTTGTAAAGGCTCCAAGTGATTACTATATGTTTCGTTTAGATAGATTTATAGAGCTATTGAGCTGACTTCAACTGCGCCTTGAATTCCACTCCTTCTTTTGACCGAAATCCTCCATCTAACCGTCCATCTAACCATCCATCTAACGTAGCAAAAGCTTCGATTGTCACTTTGGCATGTTCTTCCCAATCAGTTGTATATTATATTCGATTTATGGCATGCCGTTGAATTAAATTTAATTTAAAATACAAATGTGCATTGAAAGTCAACTATGTAGTCATTCTACTGGCAGACTATAATAGTAACAAACCATCTGGGTTTTTTAATAGGAACGCTACAAAAGTAGACTAATAGGGATAGCAAGAAAACTCACATTTTTTCCCGTCTTTTGACGTTTCTATTCAGTAGGTTTCCCAATTAACACGATCCAACAACGAATCGTAATTATTAAAATTTACTACAGAAATCCGAAGTCCGTGGCCTCAACTTTAAGAGCGCTACATCCGATTTATGGTCATCATAATCGTCCTGTCAGAACAACAATTGAGCGTTTCGGGGAAAAATTTTAATCCACAGGCACAGTACAAAATGATCCCGTGCCAATGAGACAAAGAAGTGCCTGTAATGTCGAAAATATTGCTGTCGCATCAATTAAGGAAGATCCAAATCAGTCCCTTAGGCGTTGTTCTCCAGCGTTGAGCATCTCTATGATGTCGTTGTGGCGAATTTTGCTAAAATATATTGAGCTACATCCTTTCGAAATCAAATTGACGCAAGAACTGAAGACGCTTGACCAACAGAATCGTCGCATGTGCGTGAATTGGGCTGAGCAACAACTTGAAAATGATCGGGATTTTCATCGAAAAATCATCTTCGACGATGAGGCTCATTTCTGGCTGAATTGCTGTGTCAATAAGCAAAATATGCGTTATTGGTCAGGCAGTAATCCACATGTACTCCATTACCGATTTCGTGCGGCTTATGGGCGTCAATGGGTCATACTTCTTCCGTGATGATTAAGGCCGGCACGATACTGTGAATGGGAATCGCTACCGCTCAATAATAACCGAATATTTTTGGCCCGAATTGGATGATATGGAATTGGACAATATTTGGTTCTAAAAGGACGGTGCCACAAAATACACAGCGAATGTCAAAATCGATTTATTGTAAACTAAGTTTGGTGAATATGTTATCTCACGAAATGACCCAGTCAATTGGCTACTCGTGCGTGCGATTTGACGCTGTTAGACTATTTTCTTGTAGGGATACGTTAAGTCTATGGTCTATGCCAACAAGGAAGCGACGATTGATGAAATTCGTTCGAATATCGAACGTGAAATTGCAGCAGTTTCGGACGATTTATGCTTGAAAACCGGCAAAAGTTGGGTGCCCAGGGTGACCATGCAAAAGAAATCAAGTTCCATACGTAATGGCGTCGAATGTTCTCTCACAGAAATAAAAAATTTCATTGATTTTGTACTGCTCTTATTTAAGAACCCCTTAGTTCTCATACCCCACTTTCAGAACCCTTTTTGACAACTTACTATCCACCAGGAAACTAGCATAATAAAAAGTAGGTTGACGTAGCAATTTTGACGTATTATAACGAGCTATAATAACAAGTTGCTTCGATCTTTTAGAGTTTTCAATAACCTACTTTAGACAACTGTGGGACGAAAACGAAAATTTTAATTTTTTTATTGAATTAAAATTTATAAATATTATAAAAGCGTTAAATACACCCACAATAGAATGAAAATTATAAATAAATGAGCAGCTTTCGTTACCTCCAGGCTTCACGCCTAAAACTATGAGATAATAAAGTGCTCTTACCACCAACGGTAGCGCGTGAACGCCCACTAAATATTAGACTCAACTGCCATCAACATATTTTCTAACACATTTGCTTCGCATTTTGCCACGCACCGCGAAGCATAATTTTAGGCGTCATTTACGCGCACAAGCGCGCCCACATACGCATCATTTGTGGTGGCACACGCCGACAGCAAACTACAGTGGACCGCGATTTGCTTCAAACTATATCTGCCTGAATGTTGGTGTCCACTTATATCTGTGCAACGTACAAGTAATTGCATACATATAGGCGCCGCGCGTACAGCTCCCATTAGACGTGTAAAATTTTACGAGCGTTGCGCTGGTGCGTTAATAATTTTATGTTTGCATATTGACAGGCGCGCGAAACTGATTTAGCTAGCAGGTGGATGTGTGTGTCTATGCTTATGAAGACTTACATACACCGCTTTATATTTGTGTGTGTAGTTAATTTCATGGCAGCTCACGTGCACTCGTTGCTCACACGCGTGTCAAAGCGCGCTGCAGCAATTTTGCCATCAATTTCAGTTGCTAGGCGGTTCTGTCGCGTTTAGCTGTTTGTTGTTGTATTGACTTTGACGTCAGCGCCTAGTTGTGTGCCGTGCAAGAGCGACGCGGCACTGTATGTGCGCCTTTTGTTGTGCGCAAATGTTGCATGTGGCATGTAGCTTTGCCACAAATTGTAGCCAAACGTTTCAACGCCACTTTGTTGTATCCACTTATGTAACATAAAATCACATTGATTATTCGATTTATTGAATTATTGCATAATTTCAGGCTCTGATTTATGTGCACACGCGATTCGTGTGATATTTCACCTGCCATTAAGGGACTAGCGCCAGCTATTTATTATAAATGCTTGTCTGCACGTGTGTGGTTTCGTAAAACTTTTGCTTTGCGGTAGTTTGTATGAAAAAAATCGCATTGCATAATTTTAGGCACAGTTGCTTTGATGGCAAAGAAATGTATAGAACTTTTTCTGTGCTGCTTCCAGGAGCTAGAAATGTATGTTAAAAATGGCAGTACCTCCATATGTATAACGAAATTGCTAGTGCGCCTAAAACGCGACCACAAACTGTGTACACGCCATGTAAGCTTAATTAAACTCAACCCAGTTTTCATAGTTAAAGTGAAGAATGCGAAGCGTTTTCAGTTATTTTTTGTATCAGAGTACGGTACCCTTAACCCAGGGTTAAAGTTAACTGCTGACCGAGAGCAAGCTGAACTCATCTATGAAAAATGGCGCTGCTCTAAGAACGGTTTGGCTAAGCAGGTTTTGGCTGAAACAAAAGGTAGGAGTCATTAAAATATGTCATTTTGACGAAATATGAAACTCTTATCAATAAATATTTATCTAAACTTCCTCCTTTTATTGGCGTAGACACCGCTTATGCATTTATAGCCGAACAGCCGGCAAGTCATGTTTTCCTTTCGCTTTTTGGCGCCAATTGGAGATACCAAGTGCAGTAGTATCCTTGTGCATCTTATCTTTCTAATGGAGTGGAGATCTTTTTTTTCTCCGCTTCTACCGGCGGTTACCGCATTGAAAGCTTTCAGATCTGGAGTGTTCTCATCCATTCGGGCAATATAACCTAACCAGCATTGCCACTGTCTTTTGATTCGTTGAATTACTTCGGAAAGTAATAGGACTGATTTTCTTCTTCGGTAGAGGGCATTCCTAGCTAACGAACGAGCGGCTGGTCAGTTGTCTCCGAGCACCTCTAGAGTCAGGACAAACATTTTCGCGCAACGTGTTTCTGTGAGTGGTGCGAGCCGCAAATGCAGCGTTCGTTAGAGCAGAGGTACGCGAATAAATTCTGTGTGAAACTCAGTAAATCTGCGACAGAGACGATTGACATGATCAAGCAGACTTACCCAGATGTTGCTTTAGCAAGAAGTGGTGTGTTTCGGTGGCACCAGGCCTTTTTGGAGGGCCGGGAAGAGGTCGCTGATGAAGACCGGAAGAGTGAGCAAATCCAAAGTGAAAACGAAGTCATTGTTTTTTTTTTAACATCAAAGGCATCGTCCACCATGAATTTGTTCCTCCTGGACAAACAGTCAACGTCAAGTTTTACGTGAAAGTCCTTAAGAAATTCAAGCAAAGGGTCAATAGGGTCCGACAAGACATCGCAGCCGATTGGAAGTTGCACCACGACAACGCCTCGACTCACACCGCCTTTCTTGTGAACAGCTTCCGCAGCCGACATACAGTCCAGATTTCTTTCCCTGAAAAGGCCGATGAAAGGCAAGCATTTTCAGAGGACAGAGAGGATCCAAGGAGCAATAATCTCAAGGCTATTCCGGAGAATGCCTACCGTTACGCCTTTAATGCTTGGAAATCGCACTGACAGCGCTGTATCGACGCAGAAGGAGTTTTTGAAGAATTGAACTATTGGTTCATTAAATTTTTTGAGACCGACTCAGTCCTATTACTTTATGGACAAACCTTGTACAGCTCATCTTTCGACTACGGTATTTGTCTTTGCTAATACGCATAGGAGCTTAAATCCTTCACAAAACCTTTTCTCGATATTCCAAAGAACGACTAATCAGATTTTGTCCTTTTACATTCCCTCGCATCAAAAATTAGGGCATGAGTGTAGTGTTTGGTTTTTATACGTCGAGAGAGGACCTTCTCAGCCTAATGGTACTCGTTCCAATATAAACGAAATTATCTACGATTTCAAAGTTATTACTGTCAACGAAGTAGAACAAAATATGACTGTTCGCTCTGCTTTCTTAGCCAGTCGCGAAAAAGTCAAAACAAAGAGGGCGGTTATTAAGTCCAGAGTTATCGAAAGTAATCTGTCAAAAATGTAAGTTTTTGGTAATGGAGTCCGTTGAGGACAAATGATGCGTAATTTCATCTTACCATCACCTCATCTTCTAGCAGGTTGAGTACAGAAAGTACAGAAACCATAATTATCTGTCTGTATAAGACCCCTCAGTTTGCGGTACCTTTCCGAATCTCTACAGTTGAATGAGCTAAATCGTCTTCTGTCCGCCAGTCTGTTTGTCTGTTTTACCGACAGAAAAGATTCCTGTTATGATTTCATTGACTGTTCTGGACCATATAAAAGACGAAACTATTTTAGTTACATAGACTCATAACAAACATGGGTCTACTCCGGTTACCCGACTGTTGTGAGAACAAATTCATTAACAACCCCCTCTTATTTCGTTCGATACCACGCCCCAATTTTCATATGTGAAAAAGACAGTGGAAAAAACTCTAATTTCAACTTTCTCGCTGCTTAGCTTCTACACCTGTATCCCATTTTCACTCTCTCTCTCTCTCTATGATCTTACGTGAGACAGACTGGAACTACCTGCCACTTATTCTATTTATCTGCAAGAACACATTTTTTTCACTAAAACAACACCAAAACATTCTCTGCGCCACCTCCACTATCAACGTCACATTAAATTCAACACTTTTTCTCCCCAAACGGGTTTCTTACGACATAATCGGACGCACTGGAGTGAGACGTCAACGTAACGAAATGCCGTAATAAATCAGAAATTACAAAGAGAACAGATAGACAGTGGCCAGGCAGGCAATGTCTTGAAATTAAATGCTCGAACTGCGAACGGAAACGGCGTTTAAGAGTGGAGCGGAGTAGTGCAAGGCAGAGCAAAAGAAAAGGAGGGCAAGATAAGGTAGCACACAAGGGAAGAAAATTCACACTAAGGTAGCAGCAGTAGAGATAGCCGGTGGAGTGCCAAAAAAGGTTGCAAAAAGGCGGCAAATAAAGGAAGAAATATCTCTAAAATGAATTACAAGTGCACAAAAAGGGCCAATAAAGTGAACGAACTGATAAGCGCTGGTAGGGAAATTGCAATAAAATGGAAATAAAAATGCAAATTAAAAGTAAAATTAGAAATAAAAATCAGTACAGTTGCATTAGAGCATAGAAATGGAAGATGATGATAATAGAACTGAAAACGGAAGCTAACGAAAGGCAACGTCGCATGCCAAGGAGCGGTTGGGTAAAACAATAGTAATTGGTAGGTGTTAAACCGTTATTATTTCCATGCTCGTTAAATGAAATTAAACACCAAAAGGTAATGCATATTTTTCCTGAGCGAGAAAAAAGTAGAAATGACAATAGAGACTAAATAATCATAAGTAGATTAAAGCGAAAGTGTGTTAGTGAAAATAAAAAGGAGTAAAAGAGGTACCTTTTTAAAGTGACAATGAAGTGGCACAGCTAGTAATGATGTTGATTATTGAGTGAAGAGATAATGTGTTTGTAAGAAACGAGAAGGGAACTATTTGGAAGGCAGAGTCTAACTGTAAAAAATCGCTGAAAAACGTTGAAACTTAAAGGTCAAATCAGGAGCTGCGCAAGTATCAATTATCGGCCCAGATTTCTGCAATGTTACGACGGTAAATTGACCCTCGAAATGCGCGACGCCAATTATATAGTTTGCAACGCAGCTGACTTTGTCGGGATAACCACGGTGAGGGACACTAAAGATGCATGTGGGACGTTAAAACAGCTGATGATCTTAAGGTTGCCGCTGAAAAAGCCGAGCTGGTATAACTAGCAAAGAAAAATATTCCGACTACAACGAGAGAAGAAGAACGGAAGCTTTTAAAAAAGTTACGATAAGGTGTAGCCGAATATGTTGAGGTAGGTGCGGAAGCACTACCGTCGACTTACCAGTATTTGGAAGAAAAAAATGTGGACATATAAGTTCCCGGGAACAAATATCTCCACAAAGAGAAATGGAGAATGATAACTTGAAACAACACAATCTTGTCGGGAACAGGGACGTCACGGTAGATGGACGGCTAGTCAAAAAATATTAAAGAGTAGTCCAACAGGAAGCGTAAAGAAGGGGAAATTTTGTACTGCATAGATATTAGCCGGGCAAGGTTATTTTAGAAAATATCTGTATTAAATGTGTGAAGTGAAAAATCGTCTTGTAAATACAACGATTCGATCGAGGAAGACGCTGAACACCAGTTTTTCATAAACATACGCTGGAAATAGAGCGAAATAGACTATACATTTTGGTCGGCCCTCTGAATATGGAATACTGTCAAGGTTAAAAACGAGAAAAACCGCAAGAACCGAGCATTAAATAGAAAACGTACTTCGGTAAAAAATGGGTCCTGGACTCAAATAATGACATGTAAGTCTTCAGGCATGAAATATGGAACGCCACGCTAAATAAATTTCAGAGAGGTTCTACGGTGGAAGAAGGGTAATTAAAATTAAAATTAAAACTAGAATTAAAATTAAAATTGAAATTAATATTAAAATTAAAATTAAAATTAAAATTAAATTAAAATTAAAATTAAAATTGAAAAAATTAAAATTGAAATTAAAATTAAAATTAAAATTAAAATTGAAATTAAAATTAAAATTAAAATTAAAATTAAAATTAAAATTAAATTAAAATTAAAATTAAAATTAAAATTAAAATTAAAATTAAAATTAAAATTAAAATTAAAATTAAAATTAAAATTAAAATAAAAATAAAATTAAAATTAAAATTAAAATTAAAATTAAAAACAAAATTAAAATTAAAAAAAATTAAAAATAAAAACAAATTAAAATTAAAACTAAATTTAAATCTTAAATTTGAAAATTTAAAAATTTGAATTTTAAACCGAACTTTATGTCGAAATTATAGTAAAAATTAAATCTAAAGACAAACATATAATTATAATTATTTTAATTTTTAAAATATCAATATATTATATAAAATATTAAAAACAGAAACAAACATACAGTGTTCAAAAAGAAACTAATTATATTTTATTTAATTTATTTATTACATTAAAATTTTAATATAAATTTGAAAATGTTTGCACTTAAATGGCTTTCACTCTATATTATAATATTAGAACTAAATATGGGGAAACAAGACATACTCGAAACTGAAAGAAAATAATTCAAATTCGTTGTGTCGAAATACCGCGTCAAAGCGCACATTAAATAAAGAATGTGAAATTTAATTGAAAACCACAAAAATTGGTTACGCAACGGCAGACACAGGCGAAAAATTCCTTACAAGCAAAAGTTACAAAACAAAAACTTTTTTCCTCCCATTTATAACTAAATACAGATTACAAACATATATGTAGGCGCGTATATATTAAATGGCATTACAAAAATTGAGCTTCACGACTCAGCGCCGTGGCTTCCACCCTCTCTACAGCATTGCTGTTGGTCCCCGCGTTTACGTGACTGGCACGCAACACTGCTGACAGTTCTCCATTGCCGGTGTGAACTCCTCGATTTGTATGGTCGTCTCAAAGAAATTATAGCGCCGATGAACGGCGGTGCTGGCCTCCTCCAAAATGCGTTTGGCATTCGCTTCGGGTGCTGAAAGAAATAAAAGAAATTGTTTGTTTAAAATTTCGATTTCGATTTTGTAAAAAATTATGCTTAAAAACCCAAAAAAGCATTGCATTTATGAGGAGATGTAAGTTGGTAGTGTTTAGTGTTTAGTTTCATTTACAAACAATAAAATTTGTTAAAAACAATAACGTTTGCATTGAATGGCACATAATTTTCTTCATAACAAAAAATCATAAATGATTTCGAACAAATTTGAGTGTTTTATTTCATTTTAACATCATGTCCTTCTTGTTGGTAGGCCTTATAATGTATTTCGAGATAATCTGTTAGATTATGTGTACCAAGAAATACATAAACTACTTATGTTTAATATAGATTTGGGCGTATCAAAAATAAAAACTAAAAATAAAATAACTAAGTTTAAGTGTAGTCGATCATTTTCTGCTCTCGCAAATTCCCCAAGTATCAAAGCCGAGATCAAAGGTAATACTTTTATTAGAAAATGTTACTTAAGATTTCCTCACCTCATTATTCTAAGAAATTGTGGTGGGTGTATAATCATAATTGGTATATTACTAACTTATTATATGGTTCGTAGATTCATTTAAGGTTAGGTAAAATTATACTGGCAAACTATCACGTCATACAAAGGATCTACTGGTCCTTAGAATTGCCAGATGGAGGTTCTGTTTAATTTGAGCTGAAGAACTCGTCACAGAGAACGTCAACGATTTTTGCAAACTTTAAGAGCTACTCTATGTTTATATTTAATAATTCGTATAGTTCTTTGAACTGCGAAGCTCCCAGATACTTAAGCGGAGTTCTAGATAGTGCTAGAAAAAGGCATAGGAGGTGTTCCAGTGTCTCTCTCATTTTAACTTCTCTGCACTTTCTGCATGTATCGTTATCGCTTAAGCCCATCCGGCTCACCTTGATGCCAGTTGTGACCTGTCAAGAGGCCAACAGCCGTCCAGTATTCCTTTCGAGACCTTGTGAGTAAGAGTTTTCGTGAGTTTTCCTAAGGGTCTCTTGATCTTGGCGATCCTGCAGTTTTCCTGTTTTTGTCAGCTCTTTCTAGGCTTTTTGTATATTTTTTTTTACTTCCTCGCCTATTGGCCGGTGAGTATAGACATCACACACAAAAGGTGCAAAAATATATAACTGTATTAAGGATATGAATTTCAGACCCAAGCCTAGACGAATTTCAATATCAAATGCCTCACCACACCACAACCATATTATGGTTAAGAAATACCAATAAGTTCATTCAGAATATCGCAAACCAAATTACAAACTAAGAAACTTAGTCGATAACTTCGGATATACAAATATTTTATACCATCAGAAGGTAGAGACTTCCGCGGGCATAATGCCTACCGATTTTTTTTTAAATTTCATAATTTGATTTGCGATTTTTTGATTGAAATTTACAGTTTTTGTTCGAAATAGGTCAACAGAGCAGAAAAATTAAGATTTTAAACATAAAAATGCGGTATATTTGAGACAGAAGACGGAAAGATTTCATCAAATTTCGTAAAAGAAATAAAATTTTTGTACAAGATAATAATAAAAAACCCAAAAACTTGATTATTTGAAAATTTCACATAAAATTTGAGGTTATGCGAAAAAGTCTGTATGCCAAAGTTATAAGCCTTTTCCTTACCTACAACATTTCCATATACATTTTTTTATAGGACACACAGTTTTGCCAGGAAAAGAGATAAGTCATTCTTAATTCATAAAAATTTAACTACGCGCCTACCCTTCCTTTTCCCAAACACAGATCGCCTTTACATTATATTTCCCTGAATATTTGTTATTTCCTGATCTCTAGTTTTCGATGGGTATCATTGTACTATGATTGTTTATGTTTTCAAAAACTACCTAATCTGATCTGACAGAGGTACTAATAGAGGTACTACCTATTGGATCAGAGTAGATAGTTTATGAACCAATGTTATTCATTGAGACTTATTATTGCCATTAAGATACTGAGGTCCACATACTTGGATTTCGAGTACTTGAAAAGTTATGTTTTGATGTGGCAAACTATTAATCAGAAAGTGGAAGCCTTAAAAGGGATATATGTGGCGAGTTATTACTCGACATCTTCGTTATTGCGGGATTTATGTTTAGACTGTAAAGTGGAAAACTCAAATGAAATAACAAATTGTATTTGGTCGTGTAGAGCATACCACCTATGGTTTTCGTAATATGTACATTAAACCTATTGCAGTCGGAGCCACGCCTACTTTTTGAAAATCTTTAGCCTACAGATGCCATCCACTGCTGTGATCAAGTCGTATGTCATGAATACACGTGCACTATTGACTTCAAAAGTTTTAAGAGAATCTGGTTTATTGCCAAAGACCAATGACTTAAAAGAAGAAGTCTGATTGTGTTGAATCACAACTTCCTGGAGGCCATTCAATGTTACAATTTCTTGAAATAATCGAATCTCCAAACTTTTATCGTAATTATTTGGTAGTTGTACGTGCTGCGTGGCATGTAGTCTCGTCTTGTTGGAACCAGATATTATCAAGATCAACTTTTTCCAATTGCGGCCATCATCTATCTATAATGCGCTGCAGTGACGGTAACGATGTTACCAACTTCACTTCGAAAGAAGTACGGACCGATGATTTCAACAGACCAAAAGCACACCAAACTGTGAGCTTAGGTGAATGTAATGGTTGTAAATAAATAATTTGTGGATTTTCTTCACACCAGAAAGAACAGTTTTGTTTATTTACCGCGCCACTCAGATGAAAGTGAGCCTCATCGGAGAAGATGATTTTCTTAAAAAATCAGTATCGTTTTCAAGTTTTTTCAAAGCAAAACCAGCAAATGCACTAACATTTACGGTGGTTCAATGGCTTCATTTCTTGAGTTAGAACAATTTCATATGGATGCAAGCCCAAATGTTTTCTTGAAATTCGATAGACTGTGGTTTGAGACAGTTCCAAATTTTGAGTACCTCTTGGAATCGACAAATTGCGGTCTTCAGCTACACTTACATAGAGAAAATGTACGCTTAAGATTTTCAATTATTCGACGAATATCACAGATGGACGATTATTATGAACATTAAATGACAAAAGTGCACGAAAAGTTGCAATTAGAGAACGAATTTTTTGCTAATAAAATTTGATAATTTGTAAACATTCTTCTGGCGTATATATTTCCATGATGACATTGTAAATATTATTAAATGCAATGAAAAAAGTATGACATTCAAGACATTTCAAGATCTTCAGAGTTCTGTCGGCACGGGTTAACGCTGACGTAGGAAGATGAAATTTTATATTTAGGTAAGTCTGGCTAGCTTTAAAAGAAATAGGAGGTATGCATTTCGATATCTAAAAAAAATTTATTTCTCCCACATAAGGGACACCTGCATCACGACATATAAAAAATGACCGAAACGGCTCTTAAAAATCATAACATCCCTAAGTATTCACTTAACCTAGCATTTAACAATTTCGCATAATTTTTAACGAAAAGTCCATACTTTTTGGCGCTAAGCTTCCAAAAACATCTTTTCAAATCCTCCAATTAAAGCGCTGCCAATATACGGAAATCCATATGCATCAACAGTAACCACAGCAGCCATACGAAAAACTCTTCGGCAGACACAAATTACATTTTTCAATCTCAGCCCTATTGCAGACATCTTCCTTATGTCTCGATGCAAATTAGATTTTCACACGTGCAAAAACGTGACCACAGTTAAACACGAAATAACCACAGCACAGCAGCAGCCAAGTGGCTATGACAACTCGACAACTTCGCACGAAGATAACAAAGCGACTGGCAGCCGCAAAGCAAGGTGCTACATAACTTGAGGCATAACGTGAGGCGCAATGCAGCGAAGTTGAGCTTGTGTTTCTGTGTGTGTGTGAGTGTGTATGCATGTGAAATGTGTAAACAAAAGCGAATTGTTGGCTTGCAGCGTGTAATGCAATTGCCAAAAACTTTAACTTGCAACTTCCTCAATTTTGCGCTACACTACTGCAGAGCCCAACTCTACACACACACACCTCCCAAAAGTCGGCAACAAACAAATCAAAAGTACAGTAAAGTTAACGAATAAACTACAGCTACTAACTACACGCCTTCCGCTACTCCACACCCAGCTCCCGATTGTTGCCGTGTTTACTCAACTGTCTGTCACGCCCGCTCGACCGCCCCCTCCGCTGTTATACTTTCCGCATTTCGTAGTTTGCATGCTGTTTTTGTTTGCGTTGCCTGTCAGTTTGTCTGCTCGTCTTAGCTATCTGTCTGTCTGCTGCTTGGTATTACGCCTGTGCATCCTGCCAACACGTAATTTCGCAAAATGTTTGCATACTTTTTGGCAGCAATGGCAATGCGCGCTCACCAAGCTATGCCAGCAATCAGGCAAACCGGCAGCATTGTCATTGTCGTTGATGTTGCAAATGCGTATTGACAAAATTTAAGCTGTGAAGTTTGTTTATGAGTTTTACGACAAATATTAATTAAGTGCTCAAATAAAGCAATAATGAATGCAGCCGCCTTAAGGTATGCAACAGTTTCGCAAAAAAGGCATGGCAAGGCGAGTGTGTGTCGGAGTGTGTGTGGCGAGTATTAGTCGCAACGGAAATCGCAGTTTGGATACATGCTTCAACTGCAGACTCTTTATTACCCCTTTCAAAGCACCTGCCACCTCTTTTGAGACTCTTACAACCAACATTTCCACCTCCAACTCCATCTTGCACACAAACATTCCACTTGCTTTTACGACCTCTGCCGATTTATGCCGCTGCACCGCTTTACGCCTCTCTTACGCATTAAACTCTTTTTTATGCGCCAACAAATTTACCGTTTACGCAATGCGGAAGGATGCGTGCTGCATGTGGCATTTAACGTTGCACAAAGCTTTTTACTTTTTACTTTATTTATATTTTACACTTTTTATTTTGCTTGCTCGCTTACAGCATTTCGTTATATTACTTTTATCACGTGCATCATAAAAATGTGCTGCAGTTACGGTCAGCTGCAGTCGTAATGATAAAGTGTACGTTGACATTTCACGGTGAATGGGAAATTTGTAAATTTTTTATGTGCGCAAAGAAATTTGCGAATTAAAAATAGACTTCGAAGGCAAAAAGGAATGCGTGCTGGAGACGTTAACTTGAGTTTTTATGAGTTGACCTTAATTTTTGTGCGCGGGTGAGTGGAGAATGGAGATAAATGGGAATGATTGGTGTTGCAACCTGTTCGTCAGTTAAGCATATAGTTGTGAGCAATATAACGATTGTTGAGTCGGAAAGGAGACAAAGAATTCGACACAATCTTTAAGTCATATTATTTGATCTTTTTATATGAGATGGGTTCTTATTTTAGTTTCAAAATTAAACTTAATTTAAAATTCCATAATAACATTAAAAGATTCCATAATAACATCGATCTCAACCGCATTGTTAACCTCAACCTCAACTTCAATCTCAACCTCAACCTCAACCTCAACCTCAACCTCAACCTCAACCTCAACCTCAACCTCAACCTCAACCTCAACCTCAACCTCAACCTCAACCTCAACCTCAACCTCAACCTCAACCTCAACCTCAACCTCAACCTCAACCTCAACCTCAACCTCAACCTCAACCTCAACCTCAACCCTCAACCTCAACCTCAACCTCAACCTCAACCTCAACCTCAACCTCAACCTCAACCTCAACCTCAACCTCAACCTCAACCTCAACCTCAACCTCAACCTCAACCTCAACCTCAACCTCAACCTCAACCTCAACCTCAACCTCAACCTCAACCTCAACCTCAACCTCAACCTCAACCTCAACCTCCAACCAAAACCACAAACTTAACCTGCCATTCAACCCCAACCTCAACTTCAATATCAATTTTAATATCAATATCAATATCAATATCAATATCAATATCAATATCAATATCAATATCAATATCAATATCAATATCAATATCAATATCAATATCAATATCAATATCAATATCAATATCAATATCAATATCAATATCAATATCAATATCAATATCAATATCAATATCAGCAAATTGCATATTCGCAGAGTCCGAGAGGAGACTTCAGACTTTGTAGAAAGGGAGCACAGCTGGCCTCAGAACACTTTCCAGTGTTTCTCTGGTGCTGACTGAGCTGTCCAAGGAGATCTGGAAAACCATGAGCAGGAGATAGGTATCCACTTCCAATGGATTTCATACGTAAAAAAATGTTTCACATTTTTGAAAGTAGGAAACTATGATTTTTAAGAAAAGTACTGCAACAGGCCTCAGAAAGCTTTCCAAGTTTTCACTGAAATTGACAACAAACTATACACTCAGGAAACCAAAAGCTTTTAACTTTCTTCCTTCTTGCTTACGGTTTTACTGGGGGCCTTCGCTGACATCGAGTCCATAGAGAAATGTTTGGCTATACCCCCATCCCTCTTTCTTATAGTTTTACCGAGGTGCTTGTCTGACAACGAGTGTAGAAAGCTATGTTGGAGAGCTTTCTGAGGTTTGCTATAAACTCAGCCATTTATACCGAATACCTGAACAAAAATCCTCCAGAATTTCAAAACGTAACCATGGCGACTCAGTTTCTTTAAAAGCAGTCATGCAGGCCTCAGCTTACTGTCGTTTAAATGAAAGTGTTAACAGTCCATGTAGTCAAGGAATACTTTAAGTAAAAAGTGCTCACCTATAAATACTACGCAGCTGAAAGTTATGCCTTATAAGCTGAAGTAGGAAAGTGGAAGCTTTCTCATGAAACACTCATGAGTTAAAAATAAAGCGGAAGCACATATACAATTCAATAACAGTTACTCAATAATATAGATAATGGAGAGTATATAAAAATCAGCAATATTTCCGCTCATTCTTGGTCAGTGAGTCGTAAGTGAAATTCACTTTACTGCACACGCATATTTCCAACCAATACGAGTGAAAAGCATTCGACAACTTGATTATGATAATTTGCATTTCACACACAGTTCGAATGCTTATTGCCGCACACACTTCAATCAAATTTGAACTGAGAAAAAAAAATATATAGACTGCCAACTAAATGTATATATGGATGAAAATATATGTGTATAAATACATATGTATATAAATGTATGTGTGTATGTATATATATGTGTGTGCTTGCAAAACGGCAATTGACTTCGATTTCCTTTTTTTTTCTTTTTTCACACATTTCCTCCTCCCCTCGTTGGCACCGCTGTTGCACACACCTGCCGCATTTTGAGACGTTTTGCGCCTGAATGCATGCTACGGCGCAAATTCAATGCACTCACACAGACAAGGCATTCAGCCATTCATAGCTGCACGCGCCCCCCAGAGACACACAAACGCACACACACATGCAAGCGAGCAGATATAGAGTGGTATGAGATAGTCATTGAAGTATTCAACGTTGGCATGACATTCATTGGGGAAGCTGTTGCACTCAATGCATTTTTCTTCACAAACGGTGAGCAGACATTCTTGGCAGACAAGCAGCGAGGGGCGACGAAGAGGGTGTATAGACAAAGGCCTGTAGAGGACAGGAGGGGCGAAATGTGCGAGCTGGAAAGTGGGTCTCAAAAGGTATGGTGACACAAAACTGAAACGTAACGAGAAGCAGTAAAGCACGCCAACACACACACACGTAGTACAACCATGAACACACTTTCAGGGCGCTGCACTAGGCAGCAGAGGGCGCAGCAAGTGAATGAGATTTATTGGAAGCGCACGCTTCACTGGTCACAGCGGCAGCGGGCACACACACATACACAAATACAAGTACAAGCCCAGCGGCTTTGCTTGGCTGGCACGGCGGAGGCGACGAGCCGTGTGAGCGCTGTGTGACATAAGCGGACCAGAGGCAGCAGAGTGAAATTAAAAGTTGCCTTGAGGGCTGCTAAAACTACTCGGCGCCAGTCAGACAATTCTGTGTGGACTGTTAAGTGCGCAATATCTTTAAGTAAGTATAAAGTAACTTACAATAACAACAACTGCATATTTTTACAGCACATCTTAGCATTTTATTTCTTTGCGAAACCGAAATATTCCAGCGAAATTCAAATTAAATGTAAATTTTAGAATTTTTTGTAAATTTATTTGCTGCACAACGCATTCTGGAAAATTAAAAAATAATGGGAAATCGGAATTAAAAGTTACAAATGAATTTTTAAGATGATAAGGTTAGAATGAGTGAACGACCGCCTAAATATGGGCTATGCACTTAGATTACTGGAAGTTGAGCTACAGTTTTTTGAAATTGCTGTTTGCAGACTTTTTTGTACACCTCTGTAGATAGGTCTATTACCAAACCGTTTTGAAATTTCTGCTGTTATAGGGTTGCCATATGTGTATGTACATATGTATGTATATAATAAAAATATAATATATATTTTATTGACAACAATATGTAAAATTATACCCATAAATCGCCCTCATAATAATTTTAAAATATTTTATTTAAGCAAAAAAAAAGGGTTGCCAACAATATTTTTCCCTTTTTTTCTCTTTGAATAAACGATTAGAAAAAAACTTTGAAAATGTTTGTTACAGCTGATGACGCCTGACTTTTAACTTCAGTTTTTGAAACTTAAATGTACATATGTGTGTACATATTATCGGGTTGCCATGTATGCAAATAAAAAATAATTGTTTGACTGACAACCAAACGTTGAAATATAATATTTCTTGCCATATATGTATAAACATTTCAAAAATACTATATTTTTTTCAAAAAACTATAATAGGGTTGCCAACTTTTCTTCAAACAAAATCCTAAAAAACAAAAAAAATTAATACAAATTTAATAAAAAGTTATTTTGATAATATATATCATTTTATTTTTTTAAGCAAAATTATAAAACAGGATTACCACTATTTTTTCTGGAAAACAAAATTGATTGTAAAAATTATCAGTTCATCCAGTAAAGAAAGAGCATATATTGTTTAAGATATCTGACGGACTATACAAAAAATTTGAAATCAGGGTTGCCAAATTATACTAATAACATTATTTCGACATTTTTACCACCAATAGCTTCTAAACTAATATTTTTTTGACTGATATCCCAAACAAAATTTCTTTCATAAATGACCAACAGTTTGAAGTTGGTTTTATTGTAGGGTTGCCATTAATTTTGAATTTTATTCTTCAGCAGAGTTGCCATTTATTTATAAAATACTACTTTTCTTGACAAGAACCGTAAAAATAAATTATTTCTTTTACACATACCCCAAAAAACCCCAGGAACTGACGTTTAACAAATTTAGTTGAGTTGCCAACATTTTTTTTTAATATCAAGCCATCACAAAATATTTTGAAATTAAAATTATTTAATTACATAAATAAATAATTTAAATTATTACTAAGCATACAACTGATGTTTGAAAATATTTAAAGGAGTGATACAGGGTTACCTCAATTTATTACGGCAAACAAATATACAAAATTAATTTTAAATAGGTGGTCTAGTCACAATTGCAACTACGAGTCGTATAAAAAATGGATGTACTATCTCAAGGACTTTATAATAAAATATTTAATGGCAGGGTTGCCAAGTAGAGTTTTAAAATTCCTGAGATCTAAGGCTTCCACAAAATAAATTAATTGTTTGACTCACAACTACGTCAAAATTAAACATTGCTTACATATGACCATAATTTATTTAGTAAAAGGTTGCCAAATAACTAAGAAATAATTTTTTAAGTGATAACGAGTTGTCAAAATAAAACAGTTCTTGTCAGCCTTGACCATCAAAACACTACTATAATATTTTGTTGAAAAAAATTACAGGGTTGGCATCTCTTTTTTAAAGCAAAACCTTTCTTCCAAAAAGACAATATTTCGTAAAAAATATCTCGAAACTAAAACTAATACTTAGCAAGCAAGTTGTATCAAAAATTTTTGAAACAAAAAAATTAAACAGGGTTACCACTATTTTTTAGATAGAAAAAGTTGAATTTAAAACTGGTAAAGCAGTAACTACTATAAACCAGGCATTAGTTTTAAGTTTTATCCAGAAAATAATACAACTTTGACGGCAAGGTTGCCTACCAATATTTGTGGTGTACAAAATAATTTAAATAAAATGTATATTTTGTTAGAGTTGCCAAGTAATTCCTCAATACGTAAATAGACATATATTTCTAAAACCTTTATTTAAAATTGGTAACTTTCGTAGTATTAAAACGAGCACTATATTAAGCAGAGGAAGAGGAAGACCTCCACTCCGTTGGAAGGACCAGGTGGAGAAGAACCTGGCTACGCTTGGAATATCCAATTGGCGCCACATAGCGAAAAGAAGAAACGACTGGCGCGCTGTTGTTAATTCGGCTATAATCGCGTAAGCGGTGTCTACGCCAATTAAGAAGAAGAATAAGAATATGATTAATATATAGTTTTAATGAGTTTTCACACAGGGTTGCCAAATATAAATAATATTAACGGCATTCTACTTTGCACATTAATAAAAAAATTTAACAAATTATATCTAAACTCTGAAAAAAATATTTTAATACAATGAATTTTTCGATAAGGCGGCAACCCTTACACTGTGTTAACACACAATCTTAATTTATATTAAGATAAAATATTGTAGTCAGTATCACTTTAAGGGTAAATGAAAACTATGTCAAAGACTCGTGTACGTATATAAAAATACTATCGCCAACAGTGTTGCCATATAATAATTTTATGTTCAGAAAAAATAAATGTATTTTTAACACGATATATAAAACCTTATGCAAATACTTCTAAATGAAAAACTTCTGGACGTAATCAACAGACTTTAGAGGTAGATGACAAGGGCTGCCAACATTAAATTATTATGCTACTGACTAGGCCAGAATTGCCAGGTGTGAAAATACAAACAACAACATAGACTGAAAACAACAGAGTTTCCATATAAAAAATTTTATTTTAATTTATTCAACAAGCTAGTCTAAGTCTTTAAACAATTTTCTTCAATTCTGCAACAAAAAATTCTGCTTCATTTCCTACCACACTTTCTGAGTCCTTGAACCACCCTAATATTAGCAGGAAAAACAAATATTCAAGCGCTACAATTTACTTTATTTTATTTTTAGTACATTACGAGCACTACCTACTAACACTAATACCGTGCTACCGTGCCTTGACTTCGGTTTCTTTCATGCATGCCGCGGTAAAATGATAAATTACCGTAAGGCAGGCATTAGATGTTCAGCAGCTGAAGTCAAGTGGAAAGTAAAAGTTTTGTGGCAGCGCATTTAGGAATTTATTGCGGAAGTGCTTTTTGATATGCGGAGGTAAGTATCAACGAATGAATGTGTGTGCATATATGTACATATATCGGGTGATTTTTTAAGAGCTTGATAACTTTTTAAAAAAAAAAAACGCATAAAATTTGCAAAATCTCATCGGTTCTTTATTTGAAACGTTAGATTGGTTCATGACATTTACTTTTTGAAGATAATTTCATTTAAATGTTGACCGCGGCTGCGTCTTAAGTGGTCCATTCGGAAAGTCCAATTTTGGGCAACTTTTTGAGCATTTGTGAATTTCTTCGGAAATGTTGTCTTCCAAAGCTGGAATAGTTGCTGGCTTATTTCTGTAGACTTTAGACTTGACGTAGCCCCACAAAAAATAGTCTATAGGCGTTAAATCGCATGATCTTGGTGGCCAACTTACGGGTCCATTTCTTGAGATGAATTGTTCTCCGAAGTTTTCCCTCAAAATGGCCATAGAATCGCGAGCTGTGTGGCATGTAGCGCCATCTTGTACGCATTCTGTACGCACTGTACGCATTCGTGTGGTTGGTTTAATGTCCAATGGTGGTCGATTATGTAGACCATAAATCGGACGTAAAGCGCGAAACACATTTCGAACCGAACACTGATTTTGGTAATAAAATTCAATGATTTGCAAGCGTTGCTCGTTAGTAAGTCTATTCATGATGAACTGTCAAAGCATACTGAGCATCTTTCTCTTTGACACCATGTCTGAAATCCCACGTGATCTGTCAAATACTAATGCATGAAAATCCTAACCTCAAAAAAATCACCCGATATATGTATTCTACATATTCTTTGTGCGTAACTGTCTGCATATATATGCACCTACATACATACATATATGTATGCTGTATAATATAATATATGCAGATTTGCTTCTATTCAAAGAGTTAAGATTTTCCGCTCGTAAAGTGCACGCGCTTTTAAACATCTTACCCGCACCTCTTCACTAGGTTCCTCACACACTCTCACTTTGTTTCCGAAGCACCATTTTTATACCCACATTACTCGAGTCACTATCACTCACCGCGTTTGAAGTGTGTATGCCACTTAAGTATGCTGCGCTTTAATAGTTATTTACTCGATTTTTGTGCATAAAGAATCAAATTATTGAACATTTAAATTTCATTAGTTCGAATAAAAATTAAGCAAATCACTGTAGCGGTAAATCGGGTGAGCCGGAAATTTGAAATTCTTCCATAAGCGCTGATTTAGGTTCACCTTTAGTTTTTAACAATACCAGAAATGGTTAAAAAATGGAAAATACTGAGAAATATATTTGTGTAATAATTTTGTAAAATTCGATAATTTCATGTGTATGTTAAGTTACGTTACGTTAGGTTCGTTAAGCGAAATTGTGGTACGTTGCGTTAAGTTACGTTAAGCTAAACTACTTTATCTTAAGTCATGTTATGCAACTTTAAGTTACGTTACGTAAAGTTAAGAGCTCAGATTTTAAACGAAAGTTTAAATGAAATTGGAATGGACGGTAAATCGCGTGAATCGGAAGTAGCAATTCCTTCAATTATCTTCGATTTGGGATAACCTCCATTTCCTGTCTAAGAAAATTCTAACTAGTAATATTTTTTTAATTTTCGTTAATTTTCTACATATTTTAAGTTACTTCAAGCTATGTTAAGTTAAGTTACGTTATGGTGAACTACGTTGCGTTAAGCTATGTTACGTTAAGTTAAGTTATGCTAACTTAAGTTATGCTAAGCTACGTTACGTTAAGTTATGTTGCGGTACGTTAAGTTACGTTACGTAAAGTTTACAGTACAGATTTTAAACGAAAATTTAAATAGAATTAGCTCAACTTAAAAAAAAATTACAGTAACGGTAAAACGGGTTATTTAAGTCAATTTGATTATTCATTCTTTCAACTGCGCAGGTAATAGCAATTTAAGTTAAAGTTAAAGTTAAAGTTAAAGTTAAAGTTAAAGTTAAAGTTAAAGTTAAAGTTAAAGTTAAAGTTAAAGTTAAAGTTAAAGTTAAAGTTAAAGTTAAAGTTAAAGTTAAAGTTAAAGTTAAAGTTAAAGTTAAAGTTAAAGTTAAAGTTAAAGTTAAAGTTAAAGTTAAAGTTAAAGTTAAAGTTAAAGTTAAAGTTAAAGTTAAAGTTAAAGTTAAAGTTAAAGTTAAAGTTAAAGTTAAAGTTAAAGTTAAAGTTAAAGTTAAAGTTAAAGTTAAAGTTAAAGTTAAAGTTAAAGTTAAAGTTAAAGTTAAAGTTAAAGTTAAAGTTAAAGTTAAAGTTAAAGTTAAAGTTAAAGTTAAAGTTAAAGTTAAAGTTAAAGTTAAAGATAAAGATAAAGTTATAAGCTTATAGCTTCAGAAGCGCAAGGGCTTGGACATGTTTTCCTTAAATAAACTTTCAAATCTAAAAAAACCGAACAAATTTTATCCGAGCTAATATCACTTGTCACTTACCATCTGTCAATTGGAGAGTAAACTTGTAGAAGTTAAAAGCCTTTACTGTTCCATTCATTTAGGCGATGTCAATCGACAACCCTTTTCTACATAAATCTTCGTGGCTTGTAGAGAAAAAAAGTCAAACTTCAAATAAGAAAACAGACATTCTCATACCTATCTGTTCATAAAGAAATGTGCTACCTGGTGATAAAAATGCAAGAATGTACTAAGCACACCGCCAACTATGTGGTGAGCGGTGGTGAAATAGTGAAAAGTAAAACATTAAGTTGAAAGCAATTTGCATCTTCACATCAAAAATGTCCGCAATGAGGAAACCAATAAAATTAGATTTTAATAACACTAAAAAATTAAGCTCCATTTATAGACTGAGGTTTAATGGCATGCAGCTTACTTCAAACTCACCAAACACGCACATACTTGTATATCCACCACACTTACAGCACATTTCGCTTAATGCCCCTGAGCGCAGTTGGCAAAAAGTTTAAATGTCAACACTACGCAAAGCAATCAAAGTTAAACACAAACGACCGTGTTCTTATGGTGGTAGCCACTTCTGCACACACATACAAGCACACACACACACACACCGTTTCATTTCGGCTTCTCTGAAATTTTTATGCGCTCTTACCTTATTAAGTCAAAGTTTAGCTTGTTTTAATGTGCTCGCTCATGGCAACTAGCAATTAAACTTAGCTTGCGTCTAACGAGTAAACCGTTTTCGAATAAGTTAGAAGGTTGCCACCCTTTTGCAAATTTGAAGCGAAAATATAAGGTGCGTTCCAAAGTAAACAGGACTTAAAAATAAACAGAACAAATAATTATTTCAGCAAAATCAATTCATTTTATTCAAAATAGTCTCTTTCTGCTTCAATACACCTTTTTGCACAGTCCAAGAGATGTCGAACCGTCGAACGAGTGTTTTAGCTCGTTGGCCGGTATCGCCGCCAGTATGCCAGTGCAAGCCTATTGAATGGCTTCTACGTCTGCATAACGCTTTCCTTTCATGGGCAAATGCATTTTCCGAAAAGAAAGAAGTCGCACGGTGCCATATCAGGTGAATACGGGGAGTGGTTAATGGTTAAAATGTGATTTTTCGTCAAATAATCGGTCACAAGCGTCGATCGAATATTGAATTCCGAGCAATTTTTGGTCGTCAGTCAATTTGTGCGGAACAAACCGTGCACACACCTTTCGTAAGCCCAAATGTTCGGTCAAAATGTGATAAATCGTTGTTTTGGAGATGTTCAATTCCATTTCCTTGAATTTCAATGATGACTTCGGCTGGTTTTTGATGAATTCACGCAAAATTTCGATGGATTTTCCTGTGGTCACGGATTTTGATTGGCCCATATGTTGATCGTGATTTACTTATGTCCTCACGACCACCTTGAAAACGCTGAAACCACTCGTGCTCTCTGCTACGGGATAGGCAATCATCGCTATAAGCTTGTTTCATCAATTGAAACGTTTCGGTAAAAGTTGTACCAATTTTAAAACAAAATTTTATGTTGGCTCTTTGTTCGAAGCTCATTTTCGCACCGATAACACAAACATACTGACACTTAAAACGCAATAATTTCACTTCCAATTTCGGAAATGTCATGAAATTCTCACTGAACAATCGATGAAGATGGGAGATTCTAACGATACTGGTCAGCATATCGATATATATATATCGTTATCGCAATACTTACTGTAGAACTTGTGAAGAACTTTAGGAAATTGTGTACCTAAATTTTTTTAAAGAGAGTTGCCACCTGTTTTAATATTGTATGGGAATGAGTAGGTATTAAAGAAAATTTACAGACCCAAAGGATAACAAATATTTATACGTGGTTTTCCAACTATGTCTTATCGATAACTTAAAATAAATTTAATCCGATGAAGTTTTGCTAAGGTTTTCTTATCTGCTTTCGGCGACAAATGTTCAGGTCGTAAGAAATTAACGCTTTTTTATGCTTTCGTAAATTTCCTCTAATTTCTATAATTAAAAATTATCGAAAAATTAATTTGTCCTCACATTTTATTAATTTAGTTTTTAACTGATGATTTTATGGTAATCGATTGTTAAGAGATCGTTTCGAATTAAAAAGATTTATGCAAATTTATTTTTTCGATAACATATCGAAATTGTGATTGTAATCGATAAAATTAAGATGTATTGGCTTCCTTTCCGAGAAGGCCATTTTAATTAATTTTTTGGCTATTTTTAGTCTAATAAAATCGATTTATACATATTTATTTTCCTGATAAAATATCGAAATTACAAATAATTTTTTTCGATAAAATATAAAAATTGTCATTGTGATCCATAAAATTAAGTTGTATTGGCTTCTTTTCCAGAACACTATTTAAAGTGAAGTATATTTAATCGGATTAAATCGATTTCTGCATGTTTATTTTTTCGAAAAAAATCGAAATTTTATAATTATCGATTTCTTTCGAATCAAGGATTTAATTTTCATGCTACTTGTAATTTAATCAGATTTGTCGGTTTCGTATACGGGATGATCACTATAGGTTTTTGAAGTTACGAAACATCCTTTGCGTAAATAGTTTAACTGCATATGAATCTACATAATCCGATTGAAAAATAAGTAATAAATTAAAAAGTTGTACTTTTAACCTTTCCATATATTTATCGATCGATGATTTTATAATAATCAATTGCTTATAAATCGAAATTTTTGGTTATAATCAAAGAAATCAATATTCTCAATACTTATTTTTTTGATAAAATATAGACATTTTTTTAGCTATCGATTATTCTTTAGGTTTTGAAAATTATCGATTTTTATAGTCGATATTTTTAGAATTTTTTGGCTTAATTTTTAAGAGACCATTATAAGTTGATGAATTTACAAGTTTTGCAAATTTATTATTTCGATAATGTATCGATATTTCTAAAAATTTTCGATTATTTTCAATTAAAAGATTTTTGTAATAGATATATTTCAGATTTTGCGGCAATAAAATATCAATATTTTTCTAAATAAGCGATTTTTAAATATCGATATTTTCAGGATTTTTTGGCTCATTTTTTGAGAGTCATTATATGTCGTTAAATTTACGATTTTATTATAATTTTTTTTTTTCGATAATTTTTAGATGTTTTTAAAATAAAAGATTGTTGTAATCAATATATTTCATATTTATCGGCATCATTTCCAGGAAACTTATTATTAGCAGTAGGATTTGCGAAACCTCTTAAAAAATAAGCTATATACTTGTATGTACATACATATGTATATTATCTAATTGAGCACTAATGGCTCTTAGTATCTTCTTTTTGCACTTTTTCAGCACTTACTGGAACTAAAATTAAAAAGTTGCGTACTAAATTCAAACAACATGCATTGCTTATACCCATTTATCATCATTACTTCCATTACATTGGCAACACCACTGTACACCTCAAGCTGGCAGCATGCCTACAAATGCGACTTAAATGGCATTGCGCCCCGTTGCTGCGTGGACGCCAGCAAAATAGTACCCTTCTTAGATAACACGGGTGAGTCAAGTGCTCAATGAAAGACAATTTAAAGTATACTGTACTAATTTTCCACTCTTCAGTCTGTCTAGTTGAGGACACAACCATGGGTGATCCGCATCGCTACTCTATTCTACTAGATGATTTCCCTGTTTGCACAGTCTATCGTTCGGGTCCATGCATACATGATGCTGAAGTCTGTATACTAATGCGCTCGCGTGTCTACGTTTGTCAGACCTCATTCACGATTATTTTCAAAAATCGCGCCGCGGAATGGTGCTTCTCCGCGTATTTGAAAATCTTCAATATCAAAATGTATAAATATCCCAAACTTTGCGGTTATTTTGCTGAGCATTATTTTCTAATGCCACGTGCCATTGAGGATTTATTGATCGATTTGGGTTATTAAAATGTTAAGTTTAATTCAAAATTGAGTTAGGTGAATATTAATATAGTTTAAATTAGCTCCATTCAGTTATTATTAATCAGAAAAAGTTCAAGACTAAATTATTCAATAATTATGATTTTTTTGAACAACTTTTATTTACAAACAAAATAATTAAATTGATTTAAGACCGTTTCTAAGATAATCCTAATTTAGTCAATTAGTAAATTGTCTGCACTAATACGAGAAAATTGTTAGTTAACTTAACAACGGAAAATAATTATACAAAAAATATATAGAAAAATTTTGTTTAAATTAATAAAAATGTTTCAGACAGAAACCTAATTTAGTCAATTAGCAAATTGTCTATTAACTAACGAATTGATTTACCTATTAGAAATATAATAAAATTTACAACTGATTTGAGAACGTTTCTGATAGTACCTTAATTTAGTTAATTAGTAAATTGTTTATATTACGTTTGATAAAATTTTAATTAACACTAAACTAACAATAAATTAATACAAAAAATTGTATGTTTAACTAATTTTTAATTTTTTTTATAATTATTTAAGGATGTTTCAGGCTGAACCCTGAATCAGTAAACTGCTAAATTGTCTATTCTTTATATGAGCAAACACCAACTTACGAATTCGTTAAAAAAACCATAAATAATTATATTCAAAAGATTTGAGGACGTTACAGACAGATCCTTAATTTAGTCAATTAGCAAATTGCCTACCCTTTTTTGCAAGACTTAATTTGAAACAATGAAATATTAATGTTGAACCAGTTTGCCTAGATAATTCAGACAGAACCTTAATGTTGTCAATTGGAAAATTTTCCATAGGGATTATGAAAAAGAATTATGGAAAAAATGTTTTAAGTACTTAATTACGAAAGTGTTAAATGACTGTAGGAAAAATCTTATTTTGAGTTGCCTTGAGGAAGTTTCAAACTGAAACTTAATTTAGTCAATTAGCATATTGCCTACTTTCTTTTGAAAAACTTAATTTGAAATTAATAGATAGAAAAATGTAGGTTCAAACAGTTTACGCAGAAAATACAGGCAGTACCCTAATGTAGTCAATTAATAAATTGGGTATATGGATTAAGTCCAAGAATTAACTACTTAAGTTGCGAAAATGTTCAGAGACTATATGAAAATTTTTATATTGAGCTGCCTTGAAGACGTTTCAGACAGAAATTTAATTGAGCCAACTAGTGATTTATTTACATTTCAAAGGAAATATTTATAATTTTCCAAAATATGAATAAATTGTTGGAAAAATATATGTTCAACTAATTTTGGCAAGTTTCAAACCGAACTTTAGTGTAGATAATTTGTAAATTGTGGAAAAGGTATAAACAAATTACTAATTGCACATGGCTCAAGCAGCTCACGACTTCCGGTCTTTGACCAAGTATCCTCTGGGTACCCAGTTTGAAGGCGAGCTAAAGTGAGAAGGCGAAACATCTCCTCAACACGGTTGGGCGCTGGGCGCTGGGCGCTGTGTTTAGGACCCGCCTCGTAAAAAATGCTCCAAAGAACAAACGAGAGCAGCCTCGAATGAGAGACTATTAAGCCAGACTATAACGCAATTGCTTGATAAACTTATCTTTAATAATTAAGTTGCGTTTATATATCTTACAAAGAGTAGAGAGAGGGTAATTTAGTGAGTTTATAATATATTGCTATGTTATAACGGAGAAAAGTTTGCTAATTTACTGAAACTAAGAAGCTTTCTGTGCTAATGATTCAATTTAATTAACTTATTTTATTATTTAATGTCACATTAAGTGTCAATTTTTCACATTCAAAATTATGATGTTAAGAAATCGAAATTTCATATAATTTTTAAGCAAAGCTTTTAAATTTTGTAAATTTAACAATTAGTGTCTAAATTAAAAATTGTAAAACAACAAATAATATTTTAAATTATGAAATATTAAATATTTGTTGAATTTTGAATTTTCAAACCACTTTCGTTTTCAGTGAGGTCAGCAATATTAGCACTCTTTATTTGCACATTCACCTCAATTAGCTTTATCATTTGCTCACACTTCAGCACACAGACATATATATGTGAGTAATATATATAGGTGAATCCACACGAACGTGTTTCCATAGAGATATGGATATAGAGATATTGCTAAATGAGTTATTCCAGAGAAAAACTGTAGGTTTAAAATTAACTTAAAAAACGTATATATATATCAAAGCTTAATCCTGTATTTCCGGTGATTCTGTTGAGTAAGAGAATAAATGCTTAACTGATAAGCTTAAATGAATGTACATATATTTCGCATCGGCTTTCCAGAAACAAAATCAAACATAACCTAAATACAAGTTCAAAAAGGTAGTTGAATTGGCTAATATATGGAACATGTCTTCACTAATTACAAAATAAAAAACTGTCTAGTTCGGTTTCCCAGAAACTGAATCGAAAATGACAAGTTCAAAAAGGTAGCTGAATGAAACATGTCTTAAATAACATAAATGAACTAAATTAAAATATATATGGAACATGTCTTCACTAATTACAAAATAACTGTCTAGTTCGGTTTCCCAGACTGAATCAAAAATGACAAGTTCAAAAAAAATGAAACATGTCTTAACTAAAATATATATCAGATAAGCTGGAAATCTACAAAAAATCAATAAAATATATACACTAAGCTAACTATAGTTACTTTGAATAGTTAAAATAAAACGTGCTTCGTTAGAGAGCCACTGGCTACGTCGGAGATAGAAGAAGAGAATTTATTCATGACCGTCTATCTGTCAATCTGATCGTCTCTTCCAGTTTATGAGATTTCGATCAGAAATTTTGTAGTTGTGTTCTGTAGTTTTTCTATATTTTTTTAGTTTTATACATACTTACAAATGTAAGTACATAAATTTAAAGAAAAGTTTACACATGTATGTATATAAAATAAAACTTATCTTTAAATATAACTATTTGACTTATTTGTAATTTTGTTCCACTTTTCTGAAATTCATCCTTATTAACTTAAATCCCTACATGTACGTCGATATATGCATACATATATACAGTTGCGAGCATTGAAATAGTAGTGCCCATTGGCCAGGAGAGTTTTGCTTTAATTTTTTTTTATTTTTATAAAATTGCCGTCGATCATTGTTTTAGTTATATTCTCCTAAGTATAACGGTCCTGTTTCACACAACAATAAGTGTGAAACACTTACCATAACTTTTTTAGACCCAATTTTATTGGGTTATCTATTTTTATGGGCGAGCAATAGAATAGTAGTGAACGGTAAGCTGATTGCAAACAGATAATTTTTACTAAAAAAAATCTAATGTAAGGTTCCTGATCTTTTATTTATTATTCAATGCAAAAAGCAAAAAAAAAAAATATGACTTTGCACCTTTTATTGGGCCGCGGGAAGCACTGTAGTGAAGAAAAACGAGAATGGATTCAATCTGTCATAAACAACGATAAATCCTACAAGGGAGTGGAAAGACTTGGAATCAGATAGCAAGTCGTGTTAAATTCGCCAAAGGACACCTGCATTGGCCGATTGAGAAATGGCGCAACATCTTGTGGACAGACGTGTCGAAAGTTGTTCTATACGTATCTAAGACGCTCCCCTAATACAGAGTACGACGCCAGATTCACCACAAAAACTTTGAAGCATGGCGGTTTGAATATCATGGTTTGGGCTGTTTTTCTCACAGGCCCAATTTTTTTGTGTAGTCCCAATTCACAAGATTACTGGCTAATGGACCGATACACATACGTGAATATAATGGAGTACATCATGATTCCATTTGCTGAAGAGGACATGCCGCTGAAAAGGATATTTCAGCAGGATAACGACCCGAAGCCACCAGTAGGGTTTTAGTACTTTTACTACTATTTTACTGCTCCCAACAATTTTCATACATAAACACATTTTTGAAAATAAACATATCTTGCACATATTCAAATTTAAATATTTTTAGTAATAAACATAGCCTGGAAAATATGATCCACTTTTGCATTTCAATGGATGTTAAAATTGTTTGCCATTTTACATAACTCACAGATATGTAAAGCTCTAACACCCACTACTATTTCACTGCTCGCAGCTATATATATATAGGCAGTTGTCATGTACTTTACACATAGTAGACATATATAAATCGCATAACGGTAGGTATACATTTTTTATGCAAACACTTAAAATACCATTGAAACCACGGGAACCGCAGCATAACACATCACTGACACAAACATATCCCTATAAACAGATATCAAGCACAGCACTTAACTCTTTCTAGACCATTGACCATATATACATATAAACGTACATATAAATGTTTATATAAACAAACAAATAAACGATTAAACTAATTGCAAACTATTAAAAGTAAAAACCACAACCTCCATGGTACGAGTAGTAGGGCAGCCGCGAAAACAACAACAATAAGACAAAATCGTAGTGATAGTTATCAGTTAGAAATGTAAAGAATAAGACAACATGTTGATTTACAAGCAAAGATGTAATTAAGCATGGTGAGACAAATGCGCAGCCCTCTAAAAAGAATTAAATTTATTTGCAGAACCCCCTGGTATAGTATAATAATATATACATATAATATATACATAATATATATATACATACAAATATATATACATACACATATATATATACTAGCCTGCTTCAAAAAAAATGTTGAATTTTTTTTTTTAACTCTTAACCCCCCAAATTTTAGTGATTGACAAACCAAAAATTCTCCCTCAAACCAGGCGCTGTAGCTTAACTCCAAGGGGTCGCTATTGTTTTTTTTAGGTCCCATTCATTTAACATAGGAATTTTCGTTTTTTGATTCAAACTAAAATTTCACCAATTAATATTCGTTTCTCAAAAATAACCATCACATATTCAGCTTCGAATATTATTATACTCTTGCAACCTGTTGCTTTGGCAGTGAAAAAATTGTTGCCAAATTTGATTGAAGGTACGATCTTAACTGCTAAATCAAAAGGAGAAGTTGTTTGATGTCGCGTATCCCTATGATTCCAAATGATATGCCATTACAAATAAGTTCTAAAATAGCTAGCAAACAATAAAATATTTTTTTGTTTGAATAAATAAATTTCCTCTTAAAAAACGTTTATTATTTCACTTTGTACGTAGCGAAGCACGTACCGGTCCGCTGGTGTATAACTTATACACTAACCGAAATTCTGTTAAAAAATCGAAAACCATTATAAATAGCATATGGTAGTTGAGGTAATATCGAGCCGATTTTATCTTTTTTCCCCAATACCACATATTGTTAACATGCCATAATTGATGTTTTAGCAATCATATAGAGTAAAGTCAGCCGGATGTTCGAAAATCTTTATATCAGGTATATGGAGCCTCAGGGAAGTATTCACCCGATTTAATCCATTTCACTATAGTCATGAAAGAACTCTGAATTTCAATTCTGGGTCAAATTGCGCAATCGTTGCGCAATGCGCTAATGCCTTTCTTGCGGCAAAGATGTCGGGAGCTTACGAGGGCACTGCGCAACGATCGATGTGCCATACGTTTTAAGAGCGGTAGGGAGACAAAAAATTCAATATCTATGGAATGGTATGAATGAACAAAAATTGCAGATTATTAAAGGTGAATATTTTCCGGGTTGCGTCACATACTTTTCAATTTTTTTAGCGTGAAGAAAACTTAAAAATGTTGAATTGTTTAACAAAAACTTATGTAAAATATTAAACAAATTATTTAAACAAAAGTATCATGAAAAAATATTTATAATATAGCACGAACATTTTTCTTTGACTTCACGAAATTTCATCTATTTATCTCCAGTAGTTTATAAGAAAATAATTGTACAATTTTTTCGTGCTCTAAATTTCAAACTTCAATAACTTTAACAAAAAAACAAAGAATTTTTACAAAATATTTTTATCACGGGGTGTGCGTCTGATCCCCTTCCTAATGAACTGCTAATTTTCAAAATCGGTGATTTTGCGAAATTTTCATGGACCACTTGACATGGTTTGACCCTTCTATATCCCAAAAATTTACCGATTTTTTTGGTCAAAAGTCAATTATAGATACTAGGGTCCATATATTTTTTACCTAGGAACATGAACAGTTTTGGTTGAATTTGGGAAATTTTTGGTCAAAAGGTTTAAAGGAATTGTTAGGGCAAAATTACATCTCATTATATTAATTACTTTTTGATTTGTGTACTGGAAAGTGAAAGAATCAAATGGAATTTAAACTTGTACTATATGGGAAGTAGGCGTGTTTTTTGTCCGATTTTGCTTACTTGCACACTGTGACATAAGAATGTAAAGCCACCAACAAAATTTTGTCGAAATTGGTTTGGTCAGGTCCCGAGATATGGGATTTCACCAAAAAGTGGGCGGTGCCACGCCCATAGCCAAATTTTTACACGGGCTCCCGTTATGCTCTCTCATACCATCTCAGTGGTAAATTTGTATGTCTCTAGTGTATAAATTATTGACTTATTGCGCTATTAGTAGTTTTTAACCGCTCCGTTATATGGGGAGGGAGCCGGGTTATTTTTCGATTTCACCGATTTTTACACTGTGGCATATGAATGTGAGAAGAATGTCACATATCAAATTTGGTTCAAATCGGCGGGGCCTGGCCCGAGATATATGATGATTTCAGCTAAAAGTGAGCTGTGCCATGCCCATCGTCCAATTTTCACACCGGTTCCCATAAAGCTCTCTCATACCATCTTTGGGGCAAAACTTAATGTCTCTGACATATTTAGTTACTGATACGGTCCGATTATGCCCATCTACGAATTCACATTTTTTTTACCAGGTTACACCCTACCAAAATAAAATGGTTCATTGATGAACTGTTGCTGAAAAATAAAATAAGTCGATAGGTGAACTTCGCTGAGTTAATCCACGTTTTGCGACAAGTAATTACGCGAAATTGTTCTTGATATAATTCTGTTTTTTTGGCTGAGATGAATATGAATATATAAATAGCGCACGTATGTCAAAACCTGCTGAGTATGTATAACACCAAAAATGTCAAATTTTACGATAAAGTTGTAAGTTGCCAGATTACAACACTAGGGTTGTAAAATCCTGAAGTATAAACTGCAGCTTAAGTGTGCGGGTATACCTATACTTATAGGGAATCCGACGTCTGAGTATAGCAAACATCGTGACAAACTTAATATGCCCTTTTCAGGGTATACAATCAGGCATACATAAGGGTAAATGTGTGTAAATTTTTTGATTTGTGTTTCTATTGTTGTTGTCAGTGTCCACACCAGTGTGTCATTATAGTCTATTATTCTCGCAAGCAAGCGGTCATTATTTCACACCGAGGTGTAAAAATGGATTCATCTTTGGTTAGGTTTGTATTTGTGGTAGTACGATTGTTGTTGTTAATGTTAGATAATTAGATAAATTTTCGGTATGCAGGTATATAGGAAAAGTTATCCCGACTTTTTGTTTATTATTAATATAACATGATAGACAAAGGACAAAGTAACATAACATAACATAACATAACATAACATAACATAACATAACATAACATAACATAACATAACATAACATAACATAACATAACATAACACAACACAACATAACATAGCCCAAAGATACTTACTTACAATGTAGAGCATGAAATAAAAATTGAGTTGTGAAATAAAAATAATATAGTGTAGAATAACACAAAAATACATAATACTTGTATACCATAGCATAGCATAACACATAAAGCATGTCTACTCACCAATTGCCAAATGTACGGAGAGGGCGACTTTATTAATGCTCAACGCCCAAATACGCAAATTATGCACACGTCTCACACCCTCAATATGCTCGAAGACTTCAAGGACCTCGGCGTAGTGCATATAACTGGGTGTACCCTCCATTAAAACCTATTTATCATTTTGCCGGCAAAGCAAGTAAGCAGCCAGGCAGCAGAATGACAGTTGCACGCAAAGCCACAGAGCCAAGAAGAACGCCGCACAAAACAAGAGCCAGGACCCAGTACACATCGGTAGGCGGTCGTCATTAATTCACACGCATATATACCGTTATGTGGGTGAGTGCGTGGGCGTGTTACAGTTTGATTGCCATGTTGTTGGTAGTGCAGCAGCAGGAAACAAAAACAAAAAAAAAAGTGAAAGAAAGGAAAAATTAAAGTGAATAAAGCAAATATTAGTGGTGTTTAACTATAATTGTTGTTGTTCGAGTAATCAAAACCGTTAACAGGATAATCAAATTTAAACGGCCTAAAAGATTAGAAAGTGGGGCAAGCAAATAAAGCGAATACAAAGAGAAATGTGTAAACAATCTGTTGACAATAGTTGATGTGGAGTTGTGAAGGGCGGTCAGGGAGAAAAGAAAAGAAAAACAAAGAAGAAAAGCTGTTAACTTCGGTGCACTGCAGAAATAATAACCATCATAGGCGCATTTCTTATAGCATCAAAGGGTAAATGGTATAAATATACAATAACCTATGCTAAAATATAGAAATAGAAAGTTTTCCATACTAGGTCTTTATTGTGTTCGATCAATTCATATGATATTCATATATATTTAATAGTAGTTCGATATCGGTGGATCCGACAAGTGAGCAGCTTATTGGGGAGTAAAGCGCATGTAGAAATTGCTGATCGACATGCCAAAAACTGCAGAACTAGATAGCGAAAGCGAAAGCGATAAGAGAAAGACATTGAATAAACATTAAAGCTTTAGAAAATAATAAGCTACAAAATAAAACAACAACCGCGTCAAATAAATTAAATATAAATATGACAAGACTTCAAACAAACATAGTAATACTTTGTTCATAATTTGAAAATTCTTTCTCAAAGTAATCCCCCTTGGCCCCAATACACTTGTGTCACCATTTCTTTCAATCCTCGCAACAGTTGTTAAAGTCAATTTCAGAAATCGCGTCTTCAACTGGTTCAAAATGGTTTCCCTTGAGCGATCGTTTGAGTTTGCTGAGCATGCATAAGTCACACGGAAATCAGGCGAATGCGGTCGTTGCAGCACGATATTAGTTGGAAATTTCACGAAGAATCAATACAGTATGCGACGGTGCATTATCGTGGTGCAAGAAACAAGAGTTGTCGGCCCATAATTCCGACCTTTTTCTACAAATAACTTCGAAGAAAATGACGCATAACACTCAAATAGTATTCCTGTTGACAGTTTGGCCGATCGGAAGGAATTCGGAGCGCATCACACCTCGACAATCGCAGTAACTGTTAACATAATCTTGATTTTTTACTGGCTTCGATTTTTTTTCCGCTTCGGCTCACCTTTGCCACGATATTCGGCCAATTGATCACCTGTTTTCAGGTCGTAAGCATACATCAAAGACTCAACGCCAGTCACAATACGTTGCATGACATCCCGGTAATAGTCCCGGAAAGCACTGTTTCACAGACGTTAAAGCGACGTTGTTTCTCGAAAAGATTTAGTCGTTTTGGAACCAGTCGTGCTTTCACTTTTCTTAAGCATAAATGATCTTTCAAAATGGAAATTTTAGAACATAAGGTGCCAGATTGTTTCAAAATTCCATAAAAATAAATTTATTTCGTGAAACGAAAACCGATGAATTAAAAAACCTTTTAGTAACTAATTAGTCGGATCATACCTCAAAACTATATAAGGAAAAGAACTTAGCATATCTATGTATATCTTTTTTTGAAGCAGGTTACTAAAAATCAAAATCTTGAAGATTCTTCTGTGGAAAACTGCAGTTAAACCTTCTTTAGTTCATCGGCATGAAGCAGTCTAATGAGGGTCCCACGCTGTCGGTTAAGGCAGGACTTCAGATGTACATAACCGCAATTCAGGAAGACAGTTTCTAAAAAATACCTTCCTAATGGAGAGTTCAAATACTAATTCATCCAATTCACTCAAACTAAGCCATGAAAGTTTGAAGGTGGTAAAAGAAACTTTAACAGAATTCAAAAAGCTATAAAAAGTTCAAATCAGTTTCCAATATTTAATTCCTGCTCTATCTCTCTCTCTCTTTCTCCCTCTCTTTATTTTCCTCTCATTTCTCTAATGAATATACATTACCTATATATTTTTCTCTATAACTCTCTATAATATACTCACCAAGAGCGCATCCTTCATGATCGTAAATGTCGTGAAGAGCACAATGATCGAGAAAATAAACGTGCAAATCGGATCAACTATCGCCCAATCTGGGCGGAAGAATATCACCAACGCGGCTACAAATACGCCCGCACTCTGTATCATATCGCCGACAACGTGTATGAAAGCGGCGCGTACATTCAAATTTTCTGCCTCACGTGAGGCCGCACCGCCATGATGATGTGCACCCGGCGCTGTCTCCGCCATAACGGCGGCAATCTCGGCGCGCAGCTCTTGCGCCGAAGTCGAATTCTGGTAAGAGAACGTGGACAAACCTGAGACGGGCATAGCGGCATCATTGGCGTCCAACTCAAGTTCGGCAGCGCCATCTTCGAGCGGACGCTGCGTTGGTGGCAGCGAGCAATGGCCTGTGGGTGTACACGTCGGCCCTGCCACAAAACGTTTTTCGCTCCTAGCAGCCGGTTTAATGGCGGCGGTGGAGAGCGCTACGTTACTGCTGCTCTCTTCACTGGCAACCACTTGCAAATTAGCGGCTTTTTTACCCTTCTTCTGCTTCTCTGACTTGCCGCCGTGACTGTGGCCATGCGAGCTGGACATGCCGCCATGCGAGTGACCATGCTGCAGCTGTATGCCCATGCTGAAATGAAGAGAGTATCGTGAAAGATTAAAACTAAAAATAATAAAAATAAAATTAAAAATAATAAAAAATGGCAGCGCAATTAAAGTTTATGGCCAAGCAAGATTTTGTGCGAATTTTTGCACAATTCCGGAAGCTTCCAGCGACTAGCTGCTGTTTCAAATCAACACTAATTACATTCTTTTCACTTCACTCCACTTGGCGCGCCAAGTTTTTGCGCTTTCACTGGTTAATTTCATACAATTACTATGCTCGTTGCAAGGCAACGTTGCGCCTTAACGCCTTCTGGGTCTAATAACTTTCCGCCTACACACATTTCTTACAACATATATCAAAACTACAGCTGAGTTGTTGCTCGGCAACTTGACTAGCCTTGTCTTTTGCTAATATTTTCATTCAAAGTAGAAGTAAAGACTTTGCTACGCCACTCCAACACTTTTGTTGCATACTTTTCTGCGCGCACACTCACTCCTCCAGCGCTTAAACCACAAAGCGTTGCTTCTGCTGTTTTTTTCATGCTTCCTCGCATATTTCTGTAAACGTCTGCGACCGCGTAACACTTGCCGCTTGCGGGCGCTCGCAGCGTTATAAATAAATGCTAAGAAATGGCTCGCAGTTCCGCTTCAATTCCTTGCCGTTCGTCTCAACTCGTTGCGTACACCCTTGTACCACCGCACTGCAGCATGAATTTCAGTGTGTGCAGCCGAGCATAGTACAAAATGTTATTTCGTATTTCTTTATCGCGTTGTGTAGAAATTTTATTATTTTATTGTAAGAATAGCAAATGAAAATATATGCAATATTCTGGAATTGAATGAAAGGAATTGGGTTAATAAAAGTAATGCAATTCTGGCAGTGAGTCGAAGTTTTATTGTATTCAACGGATGTCTAAAAGTACTAAGAGTTCAAAATCTTTATTACTTCGTCTTTAATAACACTGTAACCCTCTTAGAACATCCGCGCCGTTAGTTCTGTTTTCTCCAGAATGGATAAGGAAGCGAAGCAAATGGGTCTGGTAGTGAACGAGGGAAGACGAAATATCTCCTGTCACACAGTCGTCGCACTGTTGACATTCATAACTTCGAAATCGTAGATCATTACATCTATCTTGGAACCTGCATTAATAACAACAACTATGTCAGCCTTGAAATCTAACACAGAATAAATCTTGCCAACCGGTACAACTTCGGACTGAGTAGGCAATTGAGAAGTAAAGTCCTCTCTCTACGAACAAAGCCCAACTAACTATAAGTCACGCATGATTCCCATCCTGCTATACATTTTTGTATGGTCCAGAGGGATGGACGATAAAAACATCTGATATGTCGACGAGTTTTCGACGGAAAGGTTCTGCGGGAGATTTATCGTCCTTCGCGCATTGGCAACGGCGAATACCGCATTCGATGGCTATAACTGCGTACGCGGTGTCTACGACAATAGAGAGGAAGAATCTCTAAGGCGTATCAAGCGAGTTGCTTACTCGATTTTCACATTCGAATTGGTTTATATTTTCCTTTCGTGTCATCAGTGTTGAAAGAGAGATAACATCCTCTCTATATGGCACGCATAAGAACGATATTTTGACTTATAGAACATTGTGGATGACTCTTGTCTTAAATTAAATTCACGCGGCTCATAAAAGATCAAAAAACTCAACCCTAATGAAGTCGGTGATTCGAAAACGGGGCCACAGTGGACTTATTGTCAAATAAAAAAGATCTAATGCAGTCTGTCAAATGGTTTGGAAAAAGGTTTGATTATCAGCGAATCTTCTGTCGGAAGTATTCACAATTTGGAAAATAACAAGAGGCAGAGCAGAAAGGCATGGTATCATTATAAATTTATCATTGGGTTCAGTAGTTTGATGACTAGCGCTTGAAAAAGTTCACAACTTGAGAGTCGGGACGATAAGCCAGTAATAATTTCGACACTGTCCCGATCTGAAATTCTAAAAATAGTTTTTAAGTGCAATATTTAGTTAGAAGTTGCTGAGGTTACAGGTCTGGATTTAACCTCGCTTTATAGGCTTGAACTGAAGTTTTATTTAGAGGATGATGTTTTTAATGACGAAAATCTGCAGATTTTTTAGATTTCCACTGCAAAGCTTTGTGGAAGTAGTAATAAATCCTTTAAAACTCTACACTAAGAAAAGCTTCGAGTTTCTCAGCCCACCAGTAGACGATAATATCGCTAGTATTGCCTATTTTCAATTTAAAAGTTCTTACAGCTGAGCAGTTGTACTATCTTAAACTACTTAAATCTTTGAAAAATATATAGAAAATATATATATACTATACCATTCTGCAAGGACCTATGCTTAAAATATTGGGAACGTAAAGTACACGGAAATTAAATTGACAAAATTTGATTGGACTGAAAAAATTTGGCCTGTCACGACAAAATATTAGCTGAAATCCCGCGTAAATCAGGGTACCACCTTTATATGTCTCACTAATATAGTAAGGAGACTTTGCCCCACAATTGGGAATTTGAATTTATTAGCATACCTGAAAGTGCAGCTTTTCAAACTAAAAGAAAGTAACAAGACAGACTACTGACTATCAATCGAGTATTTAAGAACATAATAGAGGTTGCAGATAAGTATATAAGTGATAGATTGCTTATTTCCACAAATGCTGAGTGAACCTTCTGAGTTTCCATAACTACCTATCGGACTAAAGAAGACTGAGACTCATAATGCTTAATCCAATTTTCCATGAATTGTTATAAGCCTGGACAGTGATGGCCTTCACTGCCTTTTACCAATGACTTCATTGGCGCATTCCTTGAGGAAGATTTTTCAAAAATCCATGAATTTTTTGCAATGGAATTGCTTTCCATAGAGGCCTTAAAAAGTCCAAATAGTAATGGTGCCTAATAATCTTTTGATCGAAGAAAAGTACCTTGTCTTTGGGACTTCGTTCTGAAAGTAGCTTTAAGCAACGAGTACAGCTCATAGAAAACCACAAACTACTCAAAACGTCAAAAAAAAAAACAAATATTGCTATTTTATGAATACCTTAAAGAGATTTTTAAATCGCCTTACCAGTAATATAGATGAGAAAGAAATTGATTAAGGCACACAAGACGATTTGGCTCCTTTATACGAAGTCTGAACTCAGTCTTGATAATAAAATTGAGTTATACAGAGCGATCATAAAACCAGCAGTGACAGCCTTCAACCTACAATTGCTTAACAGTAATGATGCGTTTCATGAATATGGGGTCCTCAGCTACACTGTCAAATATCTCTTATCCCGACTCGATGTAATTTTCGCAAAAAATTTATCTTATTTCATACGAGTCTGGGATTGACACTCTTCATGCCCAAAACATTAACCAAAATGTGTTAGCTTGATCCGTAAGAGGTGTTGTGATCCTCTGCAATCACGATGCCTACACGATGTTTTCAAGCACTGTTGCTTTAACTGTTTCGATGTTCGATGTTGTCATTATTAACTGAGGCCAATGGACGACTTATAGCGGACAAGTTTTTGATGATCTCACGATCTTCACTGAATACTTTTACAAATATTTGTGTTCGTGATAAATCAGAGGACTTCTGCAACATTTTTAAATCCGCAGCAAAGATTCCATGGAAAGGCGCAATTTGAAGTAAAAAATGTTTTCACAAGGTTAACAATCGCCAAGCGGAATTTCCGTAAACAAGTACCAAACAAACATTAGTTGACATATCAACATCAAGCTTCACACTGTACCAAGACAAGAAAAAAATTGATCGATTTGAATTGCGCGCAGAATCAATGTGAGTCCATTTTGATAAAATGGTACTTATAACTACTTGAGTTCAGTTTCTTAAACTGTTTAATAAGAGAGAAAATTATATGTATATACCCCAGACGAGTTGGCTTTGGCTCAACGAAAGGTTTTGAAACTTCGTGCTACGTTTGTTTGGTAATAATACACAGAAGATATAGAAGAAGGTTTTCAGAGAAAAACGTATGTGCTTTTCCGATAATCTCAATATTAAAACTTTAAAACAAGTTCAATTAAAGCAACTTATAATCGACTTGCGCTCAGTAAAAAAAACATCAAGCCTTCCAAAAAAATTTATTTTTCTTATCTCCCATTTTTCCACTCGCACTTCCCTGCCATCAAAGCAGCGCCAACTCCCAAATGTGCATTTTGTCACAACAAAAACGCTTTAACAAATGATTGCCCTAATCGCCGCACACCTTCAAGGTTCCACAAAGCTCCGCAACAAATGATGCTGCAACTTTCAAAGTCCTCCAGTCTCTACACTTGCATTTATCGGCAGCATTCGAGTAGAGAGTTTAACTTTTTGTTACATTTTCTGCTGACAAACGTAATTTATTTGATTTTTGTATATTTTTTTTGCTGCCCAGTCCAGCTTTTGCTTTTCAAAGGAATTTTCTACCGAGCGCCAGCTGCGCTTAGCCAGTTTTGCTATCGCTTCGCTGCAATTCAAAAATAATTGCAAACCAATTCTTCTTTGTTTGGGAAAGTCAAAAACTTTTGGACAACACAAAAGCAAAGGGAAACCAATCCAACAACGAAAACGAAAGAGAATGAGACACGCAGTTAACGGGCAGGCAGCTCCCAAAGCGTAGGCGACCCAAACGACAGAGAGACACCCATTGGCGGCGTGTATTATTTGTTGCGAGTTTAGCCAAGATTTATTGCAGTTTTGCAGCAAATTTCAGGGACAATTGCCGTGCAGATATGCGTCGGAAGAAAAACAAGCGCGCAGCACATCAACAAAAACAAACAAAATAGGCTGTGGGGAAAAAAACTTTGGCGCAAGAAATTTTCGAACGGAAGCGTATCAGTTTCGGTTGGTTGGCAGTTTCAGTTGGTGGCTTTCTGCGAGATTTGTGCGTGTGTGTTTCTGATTTTTTCTTGCGCCAGTTTGACACTTTCATTGTTTGGTTACAGTCTCTTCAGCGCTGTCTGTGCGATTGACGCCTTTTCTTAGTTTCTTTTCACTATTACTTAGTGCTGTTGTTGTTGTTATTTCAAGATTTTTGCGTAGCTAAAGTTCTAGTATACACTCAAAAACCGCTAGTTTCCGCTTCCCGTCGCTTGGTATCGCTTTTCAAGTGGCTCCAAACTGGCGTTTCCCATCTTTATACCCTGAACGGGATAAATTAGGGTGGTCACGTAGTTTATAACATCAAGTTTTTGAGATATCGATGTCAAATTATGCATAAGGTCTTTTCTCACCAAGAAGCGGCTATTTTTCGGAATCGCCAATATCGGACCACTATAGCATATAGCTGTCATACAAAATGGTCGATCCAAATCAAGTTATTGTATGGAAAACATTTTTATTTGTAAGGACATCTTCATGAAATTTGGCACTAATCAATTTCCAAGAAAAACATAATAAAGTGTGACCAAATTGTTCAGATCGGAAAACTGTAGCATATAGCTGCCATATAAGATGTCCGATCAAAATAAAGTTTTTGTATGGAAAACTTCTTTAATTGTGAGAATATATTCACGAAATTTGGCATGGATCAATGTTCAAAGCAATTCCATCATATTCGTAGAAATTGTTGAGATCAGACAACTATAGCATATAGCGGCCATACAAACTGACCGATCAGAATAAAGTCTTTGTATGAAAAACTTTTTTATTTGACGAGATATCTTAACGAAATTTGGCATGAATAATTATTCAAGTGAACGCTACAATGTTCGCACATACTGTTCAGATCGAACAATTATAGCATATAGCTGCCATACAAATTGACCGTTCAAAATCTTAAACTCGAAGTGTTTATACATTTCTATGCCATAAGAAATGCACTTGTGAGGGGTATTATAGTTTCGCTGCATCCAAACTTAATATCTTTTCTCGTTTTTTATTGTTATTGTATAACAGTTTTATTATTTATTCGTGCTTGGGGTAATATTTTCACTTTTGTCATAATCCTGCCGCCACGCACACGCTCCTACACAAACACACACACGCACTTTTGTATTTTTCCATTTTTTCGTATTACTTTTATCACTTTGTTGTTGTTGTTGTTATTGTTTTCCTGTTTGCATCTGGTTTATCACCCACTTCCGGCTGTTATTGAACGAAACAGCCGAGCGAAAGCAACAATAAACGCTTGTGCAAAAGTTGGTCGTCACCGTTATTTGTGCCGCTTTTTTTTGCTGACTCGTCTATTGTTCTTATTATTGTTGTTGCCATTGTTGACATGCTTGTTATTTGCGCAACACGCGCACACATATACACATGCTATAACGCTCCAAATATGTGTTATACTAGCAGATATATTGTGATAAGTACACAAATACACATATGTGTATACGTGTATATGTGCGTTTGCATGTATTTGTTGTCAACAATTTTGCTCTATATTTTACTAACTCATACCCTTTCCTTTCAGCTTCTTCACTTCACTTGACTTTTTTCTAGAGTCTTCCTTCTCTACCTTCCGTTCACTTTTACTTTCGCCATTGTTGCATACTTTTGTGCGCCATATCATATATCAAAGTGCGCATTTCAATGTAAGTGGTGTTTAGTGTGTGGATATGTGTGGCACGCGTGGGTAAACCAAAAAGTCAAGTAGTGGTCAATTTGAAAAACTGTAACTCTTCACACAGTTTACAGTTAGAAACTTTCTCTGCATGTGTATGCGTGTGTGAGTTCAAAAGCTTGTGAATGCTATTGAGTTACGTGTTTTTCGCTTTGTTGTAAGCAGCAAACAATACATGATTTCGTAGTTTACTTTTAGGCGCGCTTGAGTACAGAGCAAACATTTCGTTTGACATTCCATAAGCATTCAATTCTCAACAACTTTATAAGTGAGTATAAGTATCTCATCAGAGTTTGACCTGGATGTTTTCATGTAGAATGCGGAATAAAGTGGGAACATTGGTTTTGCAACAAACTTTTTGGAATTCACAAGGACGAATCGCAGACAGATTTTTCTTTATTTTCACATTTAAATTAAATAAGGTACTTTCCGAAATGTTCAAAAATCGCCAGAAGATAAAAAGTTCTATTGTAAAATTTCCACAATAATCTGTGTTTGACTTATCCTCTAAACGTATTCACATTAATACCGCAATGCCTTCTAGAATCTTATCCAAGGCGCATCACGCAAATGTGGAAGGCAGATTTGTAGAGACTGTACTCCATACCTTGGTATTTAATATCGACCGGGCTCTTGAATACAAAGAATACGCTCTTGGAGCATTCCTGGACATTTCTGAAGCGTTCAAAAATGTCTCTACGGAATCTATACTAGTTGTGAATGAACTGTTACGGAAGGTGGACGACAAGGTTTAAAACATATTGACATTTGCGGAAGACATTGCTAACTTAATAACCTGTAAATATAGTTGTAGCAGTATTATGACCAGCACTCTCAGAAAAGTCCCGGATTGGCCATATCAAGCGGGTATGGGGTTGAACTCGGAGAAAGCGGATCGGCCTGTATTCACAAGAAAGCACAAATTCCTCTATGGAGCTTCTCTTCGAGAAATGGGACACAACTCTTTCTCCAGGACCGTACCAAGTACCTTGGTGTAGTCTTGGACAGCAAACTGCTGTAGAAGCACAACGTGAAAGAAAGAGTTAGGAAAGGCAGCAATCGTAGGCAAATGCTCGGCAAAACCTGGTGGCTCTCTTCCTCCTTCATGCGCTGGTGCTACAGGGAAGGGAGGTGCTAAGGGGAAGGGAGGTTCAAACTAAACATAAAAAAAGATGGCTGGCGTAAAGGTATGTTAGCCACGCGCAACCCTCTAAACATGAATACTGTTGGCTTAAAAATAGACGACGGAGTTGATGTGGGACATACTCTCCAGAGTTAAGCGTAAGGCAGCCTTTTAAGTTGCTGGAACACTACAGTATATTTCAAGCTGAGGTCTTTGCTATTGCGAAAGCCGCGGAGCTGGCCTCTAATGCACCTGCAGGCAATTACAGATCAGTCAAACAGCAATCAAAGCAGTAACCTCGTATCGCATATCGGGCAAAAGTGTCTTGGGAAACAGGACAGCAATGGAAAGGATTATCAGAAGCAAGCAACTTCAGTTCTACTGGATGCCAAGTCACAACGGAATCGAGGGCAATGAAATAGTTGACGAGATTGCCTAGAATTGTGTACGGCTAACACCCAAAAACGTGATCAACATTGGGAAACTCATGCATTGCATACACAACGATTTGGAGAGAAGCACGGTAAAGAAAATCAAAGCCCGATGAAACGAGCTACCTAGGTGCAAAACTGCAAAAGTCGTGTGCAAAACGGTAGATTGAAAGAAAAAAAAAAAAAGAATGTATGAACATGACGGGAATAATAACCGTCTAGTAGCGACACACGCCCGCAGAATGAGGTTGAAAGATCGAGAAGACTGCTTGAAAAGTCTAGAGCAAGGCACCAGGGAAACAATGGAGCATCACTTGTGCACCTGTCCCGTATTGGCAAGACTACGCTGTAAGTATCTGGGTCCCCACGGTATGATATAATGGAACATGTATCGATAGTAAGACCACAGATTCTGTTGAAATTCGTGCAAAGCAAAGGCATCCTAAATGATGACTTCTTTTCATGGACCTAGTAACTGAACTCAATCTGGTATCGCAAAGCGCTAAAACTAGTCTATGCGTGGTTAGTCGGCCTACCGAACTAACCTAACCTAACATATCTTCTAAACGAAGGCTCAAGCTAAATGTGATCGAAGGTTATAAAATCCACTATTCTAAGATCATAAAGATCATACCGGCCTATAACTTCCAATAGACCGATATAAAAATTTGAAGAGACACATTTATAATAAAATGGGATTATCACAGTCGAACCTGAATCTGTTAACATAAGAGTAAATTATATCTGAAATGTTCAAAAATTCACTGGAAGGTAAAAAGTTCCCCAAACATGATCGGAGGTAATAAGATCTACTAACTGAAGATCACACCAAATTATTTTCCCACTAGCGCCAAAAATAGTATAGAAAAATTGTGAGCCTAATAAGATGACTTCTACCGCTCGTCAGATTTAGTTTTTAGTTTCTTCTCTGGTTTCGTAAAGATGGATATAAAAGATAAAAAATATCGGAGAGGACTGCTTCAACTCATCTCACTTAGTCCGTAGTATTTTCTTACACATTTGGTCCTTTTTTATTATTATCTGTTACAATTTTCTCTCCCTCTTTCTCCTCTCTCAGCCTGCAAGAGACTGTAACTCCCTCTCGCGTATAAATTTCGGTTAGAGATGGCTCCATCTTAAGTTTAACCTTCACTTTTATTTCCTCTCTGGCATCATAATTCAAATTCTTCGCTATTGTTTCAAGAAATAAATCCAACATCATCTCTTTATCACATTTCTATAAACTAAGACCCGCGTCAGCTGCTTTCACAATCTATCAGTTAACCAGCTTCCTATCAGTATACTGTACTCTTATTAACTTCTTTTGACTGCTGAAGTACCCAACGCGTCTAACACTTTCGTTCGACTCCTGCAGACTCTTCCACACCCAACAGCTCAAGCGGCTGCTCTCCAACCGCTGACTGTCGGCAATATGAGAACTTAATATATTAGTCTATAGCCCAACATGACTATACATATATTTACATGCAAGTACTGCGGTTTGCTGCTTCCTTAGCCTATTTGAGCTATTACTACTACTTTTTAGTAGACAAGGGTTCAACGAAAGAAATGCAACAAGATTTTCGAATTTAATGGTTTTCCCTATTTGCTTTGGTAGAATTTAGGAGTAGATAGCAGCAAAAATGGACAAGAGGTTGAAAAGTTAAGAGATGAAGAGAGATGGAGTGGAAGTATGAGCATTGGTAACGATACCAAGCAAAAAGAGAGCAGGGAAGTTGGGGGAAATGAGAGGCTAACAGTTTCTTTTGGCAGTAGTAATCGAATTTTGCTACTTTTCCGCTGGAACGTTTAAGCTTTTTAGTAAAAAACAAATTTTAACTGACTTTTCAATTTTTTTTTTTTGTTTTTTTTTACTTTTCTGGTTTTCGGTGTTCTTTATATTGTTTTTATTTTTTTGTCATATTCGCATTGACTTTGCTTCGTAAAATCCTTAGAGATCTTCAGCAATGTTCTTGTTTCTATTATTTTTGTTGTTTTCTTTTTAATTTTTGTTGTTCTTTTTCAAAATTTCCATTGTTTTTGTTGTTATTACAAATACTTTTGTTGTTCTTTTATTATTATTGTTGTTGTTGTGCTCCTTCATTGCACTGATCAGCCGGCTTGTGGTCATTCTGTCGGACTCTTAGCTTTTTGGCAGCCACACACCAACACGAAAACACACATATACACATATAAATATGTTACCAAAAAGCGAATCCTCTTAGCTACAAGCATATTCACAGCTGACAAGTTGTGCCGCACAGCGTGTATTTGCAGTAAAAGAGCTTTGAAAATTATTATTGCATACATTGAGGCGCACACACACACCGCCTGCAGTTGTTAGCAGTGCTGCTGTGGCTGTTGCTTTGCAATTTTTTAAGCCACTCGTTTGCAGTTTCTCAATTTACGTTGCATTTCATGCGATTTTGCTGTTGTTGTTGTTGCTTGTTTAGAGTTTTCGTTGGCATTTCACTTCCTTGCTGGCAGCAGCATTTTCGATTTGTATTTTTTGTGTTTTCCTTTGCCTTCGCAGTCATTTGTAGCCACTTGACGCTGGACGCTCGTTTGGTTTGGCAATTTATGGCCTCAACTGTGGACGGCCAAGCGTGCAACGATCATGTGTATATGTGTGTGTGTGTGTTTATACTGTTTTTTTTGGCATAAGGCAACCGTGCTGCCGCTCTGTGTTGCCAATGTTGCAAGCAGTTGTGCACTTCACTTGACATTTGCAGCTTTTCTTATTGGCATATAAATATTTAGGCGACTAAAGTGTGAATTTCGTACATGCTTAGCATTTTTCTCATCGGCTTTGCTTGCCGCAAGCAGCTTTGAGTACTCAAATAGCAAAAAATAAAATGCTGGACCTTTCATTTTGCGTCGCTTTCTTCCCTTATTTACAAGATCGAGCATTTTTCGGAAATTCTCTCGAATTTTTTATCGTTATTTTTAGCATTTTTTTTTGTAAATAAAATATCAAAAAAAAATGTAAAATCGCTTCAAAATGTTAATCAGCAACAGGAATTGAAATCTGGTAAGCGGAAGCGCATAACTGTATACAATAAACAACTAGAAAATTGCTCTGTACCGCACACTTGCTTGTTGAGTGCAGCTCAGCTGGTTTTAGGCTGCTCAGAGCGGATATTTTTCAAGCATTTACATAGTTTCAAGCGGATATGGCAAGTGTTGCAAAGTTAGTAGCACGCTTGGGTTCATAAATTATTGAGTGTGCACCACGACTACTGACTTGAGTTAGAAGATTTCCGGTAGGTCTCTTTTTAAGGTTGTCAGAGTATTTGATTACAAAAAAATTTAGAGTAAAGTCGATATATTTTTCTACTTCGTTTTTATTTACTTTGGTTTTTAATTTCACTTTTTACAGATCAGTTAGAATTTCTACTATTAACTCAATCTAATGCCAATACCATTACTAATAACAATATCGATATCAATATCAATACCACTACCAGTACCAGTACCAATACCAATACTTATACAAATACCAATACAATACCAAGGTCAATGGCGATATTAATATAAGTACCAATAACAATACCAATACCAAAGCCAAAATCAAAACCATTACCAGTACCAGTACCAATACCAATACCAATACCAATACCAGAAACAATACCAATTCTAATACCAATACCATTACCAATATTAATATCAAAACCAATCACAATACCAATACCAATACCAATACTAATACCAATACCGAACGAATTCCAAGACCAATACCATTACCAATATTAATATTAATACCAATCACAATATCAATACCAACACTAACACCAATACCAATAGCAATACCAATACTAACACCAATACCAATACCAACACCAATACCAATACCAATACCAATACCAATACCAATACCAATACCAATACCAATACCAATACCAATACCAATACCAATACCAATACCAATACCACTACCACTACCAATATCAATATCAGTACCTACAGTACAAATATCGATTCCATATCTTTCTAACAAGCTGCTCTATAACTTCCTTCAAAAGCTTCTTGACCGCAAACTTTTAAAGAATATTCCCTCCAATTGCCTACCAAACAGTCGAAAGCCGAATTTGCTGTTCAAAATGCCAAAAAGATCTCACATAAAGCTTAAGCATCTTTCAGATCACCTCATCGTCTTTCTCCTCCTTTCATTTCCATAGAAATACCCACTTAAGTCCGTCAGAAAAAAAAACATCCATCTCATTACACGCTTAATAGCTCAGTGGAGTTGCAAGTTCTATTAAAACGTAAAGTACTTTCCTCCTCCGTTCACTTCGTTCCACTCTTCATCTTCATTCTTTTGATTTTTCGAAAGAAACCCATTTTCGAGCGCATTTCAATGTCCTCTCGTAAATAGTTGGGTAATTCAAAGTTGTCAGTTAATTACGCTGCAACCTTTACCCTTCACTTGGACGTCGCCTCATTCTCTCTCGCTCACGCTCTCTACTCACCAACCTTTGCACTTTTAGCGGGTCTTCGCTCCTTGCACGCTCCTTCACTTCATTACATTGCATTACGCTACGTTGCTTGTGTTTTCGCTTAAGTGCAGGTCGTTGAGGCGAAACAGAAAAACAAAAAGCAAAAAATAAAACTTCTTACTTCATTCACGTGCCACAAAGGAAACATTGCCATTGCAACAATAACACAACAACACATAGTTCACACAAAACACGTATGAGTGAACAGTGGCAAATGAGGCACTTGAACAATAAATTTTTTTTTGTTGTGCGAAGAGTAAACGAGTTGGACAACGAGGTGACGTACGAGCATATGCAACATACTTATTGAGGAGTTGACAGAGGGGTATGAACTTGGTTTCTCTTTAGAGAGGCAGAAAGTTTCATTATTTTTGAAGAAGAAGAAAAAAGTAAAAAATTATCCATGAGCTTTTTGGCCTTAAGCACTGAACACAGATCCCGATCGCTTTCTGCAGATAGTTTCAGAAACTGATTTTCTACAAATAAATTGTTTTAAAAATATATGTACTCAATTTACACTACTATTTATAAGAGTGCAGAGAAATTAAAAGTAATGATGAGAGAATAAGAGTTGCAAACAGGAACATTTTTAATGAATTGCTCAATAACTAACTAGGGAATCCTTAATGTATGTAGAATAGACCTTCGAAGAGTACTACGTTATTTAATTTCAGAACCTTTCCTAATCGAATCTGAGTAAAATGCGGTTATAAATAGAGTAATAGATAAGGACTTAAGCGAATCTAAAGAGAGTAAAGAGATAGTTAAAACAGCAAACTTGTACAGGAGGCGATAGAAAAGAGGTATGGGTCGATATTGAGGGAGATCGACTTGCATAGGTATATAGTCAAACTAGTGATCGTGGGTGGTAAGAAGTATGAGTGAGTAAAATAGAGAAGGAGATTGCATATATATGTACATATACAGACGACGAAGTTAGCATCTAATAAATGAGTACTTCAATAATTATTGTGAGAGTCAAGAAAATCAAATAATTATCAATGAACTTCAATATTTTGTTGATCATACATAAATATCCACGACAACATCACAAGTTAAACTGCTTGAAGATAAGTGCATTTCATACCTTAACCAGAAACAATCAGGCCTCACTACATAGATGTTCGATAGAAAGCATCCAATAGTCGCACGGATAACAATGCCCTGACACTGACTTTGATAATAATCACAGGCTATCAAAAGTAACGCCTGAAATATTTGGCTTGTTGACAATATAAATTTTAATGCAGCCAACTTTCATATTATTGTGCCATCGACTCTGATATTAAGATCCAGTTTGTATTCTTCAGATTTTAAAATTGGTCGCTATGGTTTTAGTGAGGGGAGAGTGTCAGACTCCTTACAGAGAAGAAACAGGACAGTTCGGTGAAAATTTTGTTTGGTTTTGAACACACGTCATCAACTTCAATGTCTATCGTCAATACCTTACAATCATGTGTGTATGAGGTCATGGAAATTACATTCGATGTTTTCGGGAGCTACAAAATATTGAAATAAACTGTAAGGGGAAGACACGACGAAATTAGAAAAAACTTTACCATAACAGAAAAACATTTTTTATTGATTCTGTTTGCGCGCGCAAGAAAGTGGCCCAGTCCGAGCCAATGTTGATCGAAATGCGTTTAGAAAAATATAAAAAATTAAGTCTGCTTAATTAATTCTAGCAATTCCCGATGCTAGAGAATAGAGCCATGTGTACAAGTTCACGGAGGTGAGGAAAGTTCTCTGAGCGCCTTTCACTTAGTAGTGGACAGAAACGATTCTTTTATATATGGCTTAAGCAGCTCACGACTTTCAGTCTTAGACCAAATATTTTTCTGGTTATACAAAAAACAGTCGTTTGAAGGCAAGCTAAAGTGAGAAGGCAATGTACTCCTCTCCAAGGTTGTGTGCTGAGTTTGGCACCCACCACGTAAAAAACACCTGCAATGAAAAGAGTTCCTTGAGAGACCCCTTTTGATTTAAGGGCATCCCTTAATTGGGAAAGTACAGGTGCTGCTGCTCAGCCCGTTAATGTCCTCGTGAGAGTAAAGTCCGACATCACCGCCGTCCAAGATTTACGATGGACGGGACAAGGACCTAGTCAAGTGGATCCTTGTGGCATTTACTACAGTGGCCATATTAAAGAGCGCAAACTCGGAGTGTGATTCATGTTGAAAGAGGGACTCTACGGTCGAGTCCCAGAATTCACCACGGCGAATAAATGTCTAGCCATAATCCGCATCAAAGCGAAGTTTTTACCATATCGCTGATTTGCGCCCACGCCCCGACGGAAGAGAAGGACGATGTGACCAAGGATGTCTTCTGCGAACCGACGAGAGCTGCTCTCACGATGATGTTAAAATTGTGCTTGATGACTTTAACGTTAGGGTGGTCAAAAAATATATTTTTGACACAACGGTCCGTAAATTCGCCTCCATGATGAAACTTCCCCAAATGGGTTGAGGCTGATCGATTTCGACGGGGCCCGAAATATGGTTGTCCATAGTATTAGATTCCAGCACAAGAAAATTCATCAAGCTACTTTGCACTCTCTGGATCGATTATGTTGTGATAGACGAAAGTCACGTCTCCAGTGTTTTAGACGTGCGCACGCTCCGAAATCCTAACATTGAATTGGACCACTATCTTGTTGCAGCCAGGATACGCGCCTGCCTCTGTGCAAAAAGCAAACATCAACAACCACAAGGAAGGACAGAGGCCGAGAAGCTGCAATCACAACAGACAGTCGAACGATTCTCTCCTCTGGGGCAAGAAAGCTCCTGAAAGGGATGCGCGCAAACAAAATCATTTGCTCAACTCGTTTGTACGCTGACCTGCGCTAATATTTATGTTCCTGTCAATTAAATCACAGAGACATGCGCACGGAACTTCTTATTCTGGCGGACGGTAAATGACAATGACAGCGGCAATAACAAAAACAACAAGAATATTGTAATGGCTAGAAATTGTGTAAAATATAGTGAAATAAGAGTACATAAAACGACTGGAAGAACTATATGTGTGAGTGTGTATTTATATCTTTTATATGTACATACATATATAGTGTTATGTATATGTGTAGATCTGAGAGTAATTTTTTATACCCTTAACAGTTTATATTACGACTTCAATTACATTTGTTACGCCCAGTAAGAAACGCCAGATACTTTATAAGGTCTATACATACATATAAATGATCAGTATGACGAGCTGAGTCGATTTGGCCAAGCCCCTCTCACCGGGTATATACATGAACAACTCCCACAGTTTCTAAGATATCGATTTCAAATTTTTCACATGCTCTTTTCTCCCTAATAAGCTACTCATTTGTCGGAATCGCCGATATCGGAGCACTATAACATATAGCTGCCATACAAACTGAACGATCAAGCTCAAGTCTTTGTAGGGAAAACTTTTTTATTTGAGCAGATATTTTCACGAAATCTCATACAAATTATATTCCAATGCATCAAAACATTTTCCAAGCAAATTGTTCAGATCGGACAACTATAGCATATAGCTGCCAAACAAACTGACCGATCAAACTTAAGTTCTTGTATGGAAAACTTTTTTATTTGGAGAGATATCTTTACCAAACTTGACATAAATAATTTTCTTAGGCAGCACTACAATATTCAAACAAATTTTTCAGATCGGACCACTATAGCATAAAGCTGTCTTACTAACTGACGGATTAAAAACAATATAAACCTTTTTTACATTCCTTTATTTTATAAAAAATGCACTTGTAAAGGGTATTATAGCTTCAGTGCAGTCGACGTCAACATTTTTTCTCTTTGATGTATGTGTATGTGTGCGACAAGTCGCCAACACTAACGAGCCGACACTAGTTGGACGGAACTGTAAATAACCGCTTCATTGCGCTCCGATTTCCTGCGACAACACCGGCCAATATGCGCTGATGAGCATATAAAATACGCCAACAACAACAATAAACATTACAACAACAATAAGTGTGGTGTGCCTGCAACTCGTGACGACAGCGAAGGCCAACACGTTGCGCGCATTAAAAATTACGAAACATTTTTTATGTTTGCTTATATATGTGTTTGATCTGAGTGTGTACGTGTATCTATGTATAAGTATGTGCATGTGTGCGCGCCGCCGACAGTCATAGTCATTACGAAATGCCAACAAATAGCGTCAACGAAGCGTGTAACCACCAAGTAACCTGCAACTTGTAACCGGCAATGGACTCAATGAAGCACACAACAACAACAACAACAAATGGCATATTGGTCATCTTACGGTCTGAACGTGGCGGCGGCGGTCAACAGTCATTTATATTGAGCGTAAATAGTTTACAGGGAAAGAGGATATGGCGGCGCGGCAGCACACACACACACATATGCAGAGGAAATCGATGAAAAGCTTTCGCAATCAAGCGCGTTTCTATGTATGTGTGTCTGTGTGTGAGTCAAAGAGCAACGATCGCTATGGTTGGCAAGAAGAAAAATACTTTAAGGCTTCATTGCCTGCCGCACTATGTGTGAAAATGCATCCACTAATGTGTGTGTGTGTATGTGTGCGGCCATTAAAACGTAAGTCGAGATGTGGCAATGAACGGCGCGGAAAAACGTAGAAAGAACTACAAATTGTAAATAAAAAAAATTAATATATAAAAAGCAAACAATCGGTCAGCAGCGGCGAGTGACAGCAGCTCTTCAACGGCTAACGGCGTTTGTGTAAGTGAGTAAACGAACGTAGCGCGCTGACTTGCCGTTAGCCAGACGGAAGGTGGAAAAGGAAATGGCGGAAATCGCTCGTGCTTCACTTTTGCAGCTTAATTGCTGACGGCTTTGAAATACACACTTAGAACTAAAAGCGCATAACGGTATACTGAAAAATAAAACAAAAAAGCAAAAATTTTTGACTTCGACCCTATTATACCCTTCACACTTCATTTCTTATTGCATAAAGTGTATAAAAAGAAATTTATCACGATTTTTATCGATCAGTTTGTATGGCAGCTATATGCTATAGTAGTCCGATCTCAACAATTTTTTGGGAGATTGTATCCTTCTTTTAGGCAATAATCCTTGCCAAATTTTCTGAAGATATCACGCCAAATAAAAGTTTTCCATGCAAGAACTTGATTTCGATCGTTCAGTTTGTATGGCAGTTATATGCTATTGTATTGCCATATCGATGATTTCGACAAATAAGCCGTTTCTTATAGATAAAAGAGTGTGTACAAAATTTCGGATCGATATCTCAAAAACTGAGGGACTAATTTGCATATATACAGACCTAATTAAGTCGACTCAGTTCGTGACGCTGATAATTTTTACACATACATAAACATATATCACATATGGTCTTCGACGTTTGCTTCTGGGTGTTACAAACTTCACTTGTCGAACTTAATACACCCTGTTCAGGGCATAAAAAACAAGTGTTGCTCACGTCCACTTATTTCACACACACAACTCAAAGTCAACGGCCGCGAAAAAACGCCAACTTTTTGTCACAAACGAAATATGAGGAGCACCAAAAATAGCAAATGCTGACTTTGAGAAATTGTTAGCTTAAGAACGTGTTGGCGGCGATTTTCAGCCAACTAATGACTGATGTGGCACGTGTTTCGTGTTTGACACGCGCGTTTGCAAAATTTTTGGGAAATTTAAAGGAGTCACGCTCGCATTGAAAGATACATAGATTAGGTAGACACCGCAGATACGGAGAATGTTATGAAAATGAGAGCAATTAACTAAACCGGAACGGAATTAAACGAAGAAAAATAATAATCATCAAAAAATTCGTTTGAGTCAAACAATTTTTAGAGACGTGAAAGTCAAAATTTGCTTAGAAACGAAATGGAATGGAACGGAACGTTTGGAATAAGAACGCCATAAGCTGAGGATTGTGTAAAAAGGAATGGAATAGAGGGAAATGTTTGGAACCAGAACTTTATAAAATGGAATGGAATGGTTACTTAACTGAAATTCAAACATTTTATTAAAATGAAATGAAATGAAACATAACCTTTGGAATTGAACTGAACGTTTGCAACCAGAACGATGTAATATGGAATGAAAGGCTTACTTCTGAAATTAATATATTTTTTTTAGAAAAGACTTGAAATAGAACGGAACGATTGGAATAAGAACGATGTAAAATGGAATGGTTACTTAACTGAAATTATATATTTTGTTAAAACGACATGGAATGGAACCGAACGTTTCGAACTAGAACGCCCAAAACTAGTACGGAATGGCAAAACTTATATATTTTGTAGAAACATAATGGAATGGAACAGAACGTTTGGAATCAGAATGGTATACAATGGAATGTCATGGTTACTTATATAAAATTAATATAAGAAACGAAATGGAATGGAATGGAACGATTGGAATCAGATTGGTATGAAATGGAGTGGAATGGTTACTGAACTGAAATAAATTTATTTTGTAGAAACAAATTGGAATGGAATGGAACGATTGGAATCAGATTGGTATGAAATGCAGTGGAATGGTTGCTGAACTGAAATTAATTTATTTTGTAGAAACGAAATGGAATAGAACATAACGTTTGGAATCACAACGCTAAAAAATAATGAAAATAATAAGTAATTACATAAGAAATACTAAAGCAACCTAATTTAAAATTAAAGCGATAAAAGAGGCTGGTAGAAAGACAAAATTGCTTTCGAGTTAAGACCTTGAATATTAGAATAAGTGTATATTAGCACATTAATAACGGAATAAAAACGATATTTTTCAAAATTGTTAAAATATGTTAAGGGAACAAAGCGCTATAACTTTGTAGCTAACAAATTGCTCTTGAAAATAAAATACAAAGGAGAGCCTGGAAATGAATACTATGGGTTGCAAGGTGTCAGAAATCACTAGATAGCGCATGGGTTATAGGAAACTGACGCAACTATGCGATCTATGAAACGAAATAATACGGAACGGTATGGTACATAGGGAACTACATAAAAATAAAAATTAACTCTAAGAATGGATAAGTCTCGCAAGCTATATCGATCACACCAAACAAGCTAAACTTTAGCTGTTAAAGGAACCTAAATAGAAACGGAATGATCGGAAACAGAACGAGCTAAATTATTAAAAAAATTGCAAACAAAAACATATGTTATACAACTTATCACCTAAGGGATGAAAATAGAACAAAGCTGAACAGTATAATATGAAATTAAACACAAATAACTGACAAAAGTAACGTAAAAGAAATGAGATTCATGGACCAGAAAGAAACGACGTGAGTAGTAAATATGAGCATGGTTAGTAAGAACACAAAATAGTTCATAGTTTTTACTAGAGATCAGAAAATAATGCTATGTCAGGAAACATTATTTCCCTCTTCTCCAAAAAAAAAAAATAATTTACTTTCGAAAAGATTCTTTCAAATTAAATTTGCCACAAACAAACTTCTTCAATTTTAAGATTTTCTGAAAACTCATTTCTCTGAACCGTGCTATATATTATACATATGTACATAAAACAAGTGCTAAACAATGCGATACAGTAAACGACAAAAGCAATTAGAGTGAGTTTTTGCTTCGCATTTATTTAAGTAAACGCATAGCAAAGAACGAGGTTTTTTTTAAATCGTCAATCGGCGTTATCAAAAATATTTAAGAGATATTCTGGTATTCCCATCCAATATCGTTCAGAACCGAAAACACATAATTTTTTTGAGAATATTTCGCGCAAAAGTTTCGCAAAAAAATCTTCTGGGAGTTGATTAGAAAATTCTATTTTTAGTGAAAACAATACTGAACCAAAGCAAATTGAAAGATAACAAGTTTTGTATGTCAAAAAATTTATGTCTTTATATCACATTTTCAGGATCATTCTCTAACATCTCAAATCTCGGCAAAGAACCGAAGACTTTGGTATGACTAATAAATTTATAAAATTATTTAGTAAGAGATTTCTGCATTTTTTTATAGTGATATTTGAATAAAAAAATCAGCTGCAAAGATCTTTTACCACTATTATAATAAGTTCAAAGACATGTCCGTACTGTTTGTCAGATATGGCGCTAAAATGAATATTCTAGTTGCACAAATACTCCTATTGTACTCTTGAAAAAAAAAAGGCTTTCTAAATTATTTTCTTTGTGATGCTTCATTGTCTATGTGATGTAAGAGGACAAACAGATTGTTGATTAATAATGTTTTTTCTAAATGAGTTAGATAAAAACAATGCGGGCTTAAAGTTCAGGTTTGCTTAAGCTAAAAATGTAGGAAAATATTACATTTAAAAGACAACTCCTGAAAGATAACAAGTTTTGTATGTAAAAAATTATAAGACGGTCTTATAATCTGTTTAAGTACTTTATTTCTGATTCCGCTATTTCACCTAAAAGTATGTGTTCTTTCTTACTTGATCTGGTAAAACCTGGCAAAAGTGGGAGATTCAAAAAGGAAGTGTTGAGATGCTTTGTTTCCTTAACCAAGCAGCTTATGCAACTCACATTCGCTAAAATTTTTAAAGCAGAAACAATCGCGATCGGACAGTAGCCAGTTAGAACTCCTATTGCTATTGACCGGTAAACTTTTCTGACAGTGAGAAACTCCCTAGACTTCATAAGATTCAACCTGGGACAGTAGAACCTTACAATTGCACAGTTGCTAGTACTTATCTGACCAGCGCTTACCGAGCTCGCCTGGAGCCAGCGAAGATAAGTCAGCTAAGAAAAGACTGACTCGGGGTCCTGTTGGATGGTTAATTAAAAAAAGGATACGCAGACTCCGGACCACATGCGTCTACCCTCCATTCCGCCGAATCGATTCTTCCCTTTTGGGATTCTCTAATTGGAATCTTAAAACTTAAGGTAGGTTCCCTGTGATAACCCCTGAGATTCCCTTTTTCTAAAGTAACTTTTTTATGCCTTGTAATGCTTGTCTTACAAGACCTGTGTATTGTCTGCGGTGTTCCTCAAGGGTATACTGCTTCAAACAAGAAAGGAGCTGAAAGGCCACGGACAGCTTGTGTAGATTGTGTCTCCAGCTGCCCTGGACGGGCCAGCTCGTCTGCCTTTTCATTTTATTCTATTCTTATATGACCACGCTCCCTGGTAATATTAACTGTGTCTCCTGCTCAAAGTCTATTAGTTGCTCTCTTGCAAAACCTTATGCAATGAGACTTTGTATTAGCACTACGGATGGCCTTAATTGTCCCCTGGCAATCCACTAGAAAGTTTATGGACTTGCTTCTGCTTAGAGCAGAATAGCACTCACACCTCAACAGAAGGTACCATGTTGATCAAAATATTTTGGAAAGAAATCAAAACCATTCCAGAGTGCGGAATTCGGTCTCTTAGTTAGCTTTGTGCCCAACTTCTCAGATTGTGAAAACAATTTTCGCTTTCATATCTTCTTCTTCTTCTTAATTGACACGTAGACACCGCTTACGCGATTATAGCCGAGTTAACAACAGCGCGCCAGTCGTTTCTTCTTTTCGCTACGTGACGCCAATTGTATATTCCAAGCGTATCCAGGTCTTTCTCCACCCGGTCCTTCCAACGGAGTGGAAGTTCTCCTCTTCCTCTGCTTCCCCCGGCGGGTACTGCGTCGAATACTTTCAGAACTGGAGTGTTTTCGTCCATTCGGACAATATGACCTAGCCAGCGTAGCCGCTGTCTCATCGTTCCATCGAATGCGATATATATATATGTCATATATCTTCCGAAAATGTTCACGGGTACTATGAGCAGCAAGGCCTTGAAAGCTAGATCTGCCAGATAACTTTTTTTTCATATTTCAACCGACCCACAGCCAAAGTCAGGGTCGGTAAGTGAGATCTGTGTGCCAACCTCAGCAATATTTATTGACATAAGACTTAAAATCTTTCCAAAGAAAATACATGCAGCTGCGGTAAGAAAAATCATATTCCATATTCAAGTTATGTAAGAATGCACAGCTCCAAAATGAAGCCCTCCAGTTCATATCTATAATAAGTCTGTAAAGTAACTGCAAAATTTCTATATGTTTGGAACCAGAAGAAAGCCAAATTGGATTGTTTGCGTAATTTCGTGGCAACACCATTGCTATGACAGCATCTCAACCGGCGAGTGGCACGACTGATTGCTGCCTGGCACTAACCAGCTCACTGAGGCGTCAATAGGGAATTCAATACACACACACACACATAAACGTTTAAAAGGAATAAAGGCAGGCAAACAAATGAAAAATGATTCAGCAGTTATTGTTGTTGGAAAAGTGTAAAAACTGGCAAGCGAAGCTCCAGCGACAACGCTATACACACATACACATACACAGGTGTGCAGGTGGCTGAGCAAAAGCGAAAACACTGCCAAGTGGTGAGGGGCGGAGGGGTCAGGTAAACGGTTTGGCAGGCGCTGTCAACTCTGACGTTGTTGCCACATAATGAAAAACGGAAACGGAAATTGTGTATTGTCTGCCTCCGCTGATGGCATGCCAAATCTAACTCACAGACTCGCACATAAATATGAAAACACACACACTCAATTTTTTTGCCGAATTGCTTGTAAGTTTGCTGTTATTTCCTTTTTGCTGTTTGTTTGCTCACCGCAATTGTTTGCCTTTGTGGTTGTTGGTTTGTGTTGACATGTATGGTCATATTTGTGTATATGTGTGTGTGCTCTTGCAGATCTGCCAACATCTTTGCACATCCTTTACCGTTATTGCGGCGGCAATATTTTCACTGTCGATTCACTTGTTTGCCTCGCATTTCCTTGCCAGCTTTGGTTTGGCTAGATTTGGCCGATATGCTGCCAACTGCTCATTAGACGCATTGTCACCTCTTATAGCATTCAGCGTGTTTGTTGTTGTTATAACTTTTGTTTGTTTGTTTGGCATATACAATAATGCGGTGGAAATGGTGCTGAGTGATTGTGATGTGTTTTATGTACTTTTCAGCATGGTTTCGACAGTTACGTTGCCTACTTTTAGGCGTAGTGAATAATGCTAATGGCAAACTAAATGTTTTCGCAAGCTGACAGTGATTTAACTGATTTTTTAGCACTTTTAATGTGAACATCAAATTGTAACAGCACAATTTAGGACATTTTGTTGCATTTATTCCATACTTTTAGACGAATAATTCTAATTTTTTTCAGAAAAAGGAAAATATTTTTAGTCTTTTGTGATGTCAAAACATATTTTTCAACGGCAGCTTGGCATTTCATAATTTTTTATGATACATACTTTTAGGCGCAAATTTTTCTTGAAAGTTTTGGCAACAAAACTGCTTGTGCTTTTAAGTTAAATATCTACCTCTAATGGTGGAATATTAATATATAATATATTTTAAAGTATATAGGTTGTATGAACAACAACTTTGCATATATAACTTTAAAACTATAAGTTTCATATTTCAGGAAGTCAAAATTGGTATATATTAGGACTTAGTAAGCGTCAAATGTGAGCTAGAGAAAGCGCTGAAACGATTTTATTCAAATTATTATAAGAAGTGGGATCTGCTTTAATTATCGCCATGTCATACTATTTTTCACGGGCAAGATCAGAATCTAGAAATATTTTAGCATACCTTTAGGAGTGTACACTGTGCAAGTTTTAGATATAAAGATTTTTAGTAGTCTGCACCTCGAGCTGTACAAGTGCGATCGTTTCGTTAAAGAGACAAAATTTTGTACTTATAAAATCGTCTCAGACAACTTGGTGATGCCTTGGCTGAGTATTCTTTGAGCAGGCTTCAAAAATGGAAAATGGAAAATGAAAAGTGGCTGAAAATAAGACTGTCAGTCAGACTGTAGAACTCAATCAGGAGTAATTTGGTTTCGTCCAATTCGGAGAATTTTGATGTCAGAGATACACCAGGCACTAGAAGGCGAAATATCGCTAATAGAAATCAAGAGTCTATAATCACAAACGTTTTATGGACTTCATCTGCGAAGAGAAATGGTGGAGTCCAACAGACATGTAATCGCTGTCTCGACTCTCCAGGAAGTAAGTATGATGCAAAAAGATCCCACACGAGTCCTCGCGAAATCCTCTGAGACGAATTTTCTTCCTCGCATCGGTGCTGAATCGCAAATCAAGCCATTTTGCTTACGACAATGTCAAGCAAATATGATCATAGTAGGATGACGGCGGAACAATACTAACGAAGACTGAGCCAAGACTAAAGATCTGAAAACGTTTTCTATGTACTCAATAGGTTTGGCAAGGATTCATCCGCTAAGCGCTACTCTACTTCGGCCGAGCTCTTAATACGGATCTGAACTGTCAGCAATTGTGTCTTCTGAAGTAAGAAATCACTCAAAAGCCGCCAGCTTTGGCCAATAATGGAGAAATTGTTTTCGTCTGGACAACGCCAGACCATTTACATCGATAGTGATCCACCAGAAGCTCTGGGAACTTGGTTAGGACTAAATGACTTCAACTCGTCACTGGTGAAAAAAATCAGCTGAAGATAAGCTTGAGAACTTTTTTCAGCCGCTACAACAACAGTGTTTCAAAATTATGGAAACGATTGCCCAGGACTGTCACATGAGCAGCCATGACATCGCTCAGGAACTTAACATTCATCATCAAAAGGGTTCGAACTATTAAAAAAAAAAACACGAAATATGAATTACGAAAATACTCTTTCGACTACCAAATATTTAAACGTTTATGGTTTACTTCCAAGATATCCAAACTAAGCTTCCGTTTATGCTCTTCATAGCCAAACATATTTTTGTTATATATTGAACTTGTATTGATGGTTTAGGTATAAAAGTATTTGGAATGACTTTGTGTTAATGCGAAGGTAAAAAAGACTCTGGAAGAAAGCGATGTCATTGACTTTGTCTGCGAAGAAACCAGTTAAATTTAAGCACTGTTAGACCATGAGACTCAAAGATCTCGCATTTTTTTCCGTCAGTAGTACTTTGAGAAACTGAAGGCTTAGAATAGTTAGTGCCACTATGACAAATGGTTTAAAGTTCTATGACAAACCTTTCCAAGAAACACTTCTTCGACGAAGAATGCTATATAATTTCTTCAAACTACCATTACATACTAGATTTATGTTCCTATTTGAACAAAACAGCAACAGCCTTCATTCAAACTTTCAGCCTTGAGATTACACACGCCAAAATGTAGGCAACAATTTCCGTTAATGGCACAGCTGAGAATCAACGCGGCTTAAAAGTGAAGAAAATATGTGCGCGAAACTACCGCTGTTGACAAAGACCAACGACCAAGCGAGATCAAACATACAGCGGCTAGAAAGTAGGCCGTCAAGAAGCGGGATATGTCAGCAATTGAAGGAAAGGAAAAGCTGGAAAGTGGCGAAACCGAAGTCAGCAAAGAGTAGAAACACAAATCAAGCGATTTAACGGCCGTCATTGATAGACATGCCAGGGTTGCCACAGAAAAATGCTACGTCGCAGTTTTAGGCGCGCAGCGGCTATAACTCTAATGCGCTATCTACTTTTAGGCGCACAAACGCAATAACTTATTTAACAAAAGGCAGCAAGAATAACTGTTGCTTCGTCTCGCCAATAGAACTGTAATTAGACTTATCCCCGACATAATTAAGTGCTTGCGTAAATGTACAATTAATTTCCGGCTACACTTAACACTTAATACACGATGCTTAACTACTTAACTACTTAACATACAATTAAATAATTCATGGCCAATGCCACCGCAACAATATGCGTACAATAACAATAACAACCATAACAACGACAACCACCGTAACAACAATCGCCACAAAAAACAACAACAACAACCACTCAAGCACACATAATCATATTAGTTAGTTATGCGCGCGCTTATTAATTTATTCATGTTGTTGTTGTTGTTGTGCATGAGTAGCATTGGGTACTTACATCAAATTAACCAAAATCGCTAAACCAGATGTAATCAGCATAATCTTGGCGTTCACTTCAAAATCGCGATTAATCAAACGCTGCACGGCCAACCAAACGAGTATGGCGGTAATGACCCAAATCATCACGACCGAGGCCATGGCGCCGATAACCTCGGCGCGATACCAGCCGAAGGACATGCTGTAAGAGAGAGAAGAAGAAAAAATATTTATTCAGTGCAAATAAATATGAAAAGGTAAGTGAAACGTGTTGCGGATGGAGAAATGCGAAAAAGTATATTAGCAGAGGAAATTAGATTCGTTAAGGTAATTACGCTGTGGTTAACACACATCGAGATCGCAGCGCCTAATGGCATATAATGCATGAGTAGATTATTTATTATGTGATATTTCGAGAAAAATGTTGAAATGATACTTATGAAAATGCGGTCGCTAAATCAGGCGACTGCAACGAAACTGCGTTACGTAACGAAATTCCGTCACCCTGGTAGTATGCCAAGTGTCACAAAAATGAAGGTTGAAATTTTGAATTTATACATTTTGAATTCTTCAGTGTAATCAAGACAGAGAAAATTGAGCGTTGCCACCTGTTTGAAGAGTTTCAGTTAAAAATATTGAATGTCACAAAACTGAGGTTCGAAGGAAGTTACATACTTTTGTAATATTCGGAATAATATGCTTCAAAATAGAGAAATTGTAGGGTTGCCACCTGTTTGAAATATTCAGTTAAAAAAATTTTGTGTGAAAAGTGAACAGAAAAATTCGAGAGTTACCACCAGTTTGCAAACTTTAAGTTAAAAAAATTTAATGTCACAACATATGTGACATGTTCCATATTTTTTGTATTATACGGAGTAATATGCGAAAAGTCAAAATAATGAACTAAGAAGGTTGCCACTTGTTTGAAAAATTTCTATTAAAAAATTAAAATTTATCTGCATTAAAAAAATACCCAAATTGAATGGGTACAGAATAGCTTAGAGTTGCGACTAAAATTTTAAATAGGGTTGCCACCGGTTTATTTTTTTAGTATAAATAAATAACACACTAAAGAGAGATCTGATCTACAGAGGCTCAATAAAGCTTTAAGTTAAAAGAGACTTGATAAGTAGTGTTGCCACCTGACTAAAACTTTATACCAGAAATTATATCACTATAAAGCTTCGAGTTGAAGTTTTGAAAATTCAACAAAACTCATTAGATAAGCTCACTTCTGAGTTTAAACTTTATAAGAATTTAATTTAATTTTATTTTATTTTATTTTATTTTACTTTATTTTATTTAATTTAGTTTAAATTTAAGATGTCTGCAAGGTGAGATATGTTTTAAGAATCCAGAGTTGCAAAAAAATTCATGATAAAACTAAGAGAAAGGGTATTAAATTTTTTGGCGGTTATCATCTATCGATCACTGAAAGGTCTTTAGGCCAATAAGTTGCTTCCCTTTTTTATCGAGAAGCTAATTGACTGGCAAAAAGGCATTGAGCGATAGAGCGTAAGCGTACGTGTGAAGTTAGTTTGCACGATTGTGCTAAGAAATGCCGACCACTGTTCTAAACAAGACTAATTTAGCCATAGCAGAATTGTAGGTAAATGCTAAGCTGAGGAAATGGCAGGCAATTCAAATCAACCGCGCGGTCTTTAAAGTTGGAAGGTATCAGAGCTTCGTTGTCCTCTTGCGAATTCATATTGGACTGCTGGCTTTGGCGGTAGCATGGAGAGCGTTGGAAAGCTATAGGGTTCTGTGCGACATAAAGATCCTACTGAGTCAGAGTCAGTCTCAAGAGAATCAGTGAGCTCTTCAAGGTTAATCTTTCCCTAATTGCATGGGTTATAATAGAAATTGTCCTATTAGTGGCATCCAGTTGAGCTGATTAGGATAGAAATTAAACGCCTTGGTAGATTTTAAATGATGAAAAACTCTTTTCCGACATGTAAAATCTAATGACTATAGTATTTTTATGTCTTCTCAATGAACTGATCAGAATCAGTCCAAGTGTCATCTTCTCTTGAACCTAACCCAACCATCTGTTGATAAATATTCAATAATGCAGTAAATTTTAGAAAACACGTAATCATCAAACTAAAAATTATTAGAGAGAGATTTCAGAAGGTTAAAAGTTGAAAATGGCTTTCTGAGGGTTGCCTTATTTTGATAAAGATTGGCAACACATAATGAATAAACATTAAATTCTATATTTTCAACTTAATAATTTCTGTAACGATTTCAAATCTACAGTACTCACTAATAATAAAGTTTATTCAAGCTAGTTTCTATTGCCTTAATATCGCAGATAAGATCTTATCGAGCGTAGTGTGTGAAAAACTAAAGCCCACCGTCAACAAACTGTGTGAACCTTATCAGTGTGGCTTTAGAACTGAAGAATCTACTATCGACCAGATTTTTACATGCCAAATCTTGGAAAAGGCCTGTGAAATCAAAATCGACGCACACAGTCTCCTCCTTGATTTTAAAGCCTCGACAGCGCGAGACTGTCTCTATGCCCCTAGTTGACCTGTGTTCGGTATATCCGAAAATCGTGTGATTTTTTCAATCTACTCCTGGAGAAAATAATTTGTGCAAGCTGAATTAGGACAATCTTCTGTTAGAGCAACAATTAAGTTCCGCTTTCTCCATACTGGATAAAGAACCAAATCATTTGGGTCTTGTTATGAACGAGGACAAAACGAAATATCTCCTGTCATCAAACAAACAGTCGTCGCACTCGCGATTAGGCTCTAACGTCACTGCTGAAAGTCATAACTTCGAAGTTGTAGATAATTTTATCTTTCTGGAACAAGCATCAACAACATATCAGCAATGAAATCCAACGCAGAATCACTTTGGCCAAGAGGTGCTACTTTGAGCTAAGTGGGCAATTGAGAAGCCGACATTGAGACAAAATATACCCGGAAATTTTAACTAAGATGCAATTCAATTATTCATCAATATTTATTTTGTCGCCTTCAAAGTAAGCCCGTTCTCGAAACACTTTTCATAATCACTTTTTGGGATGGCCTTCAGCTCCTTCAGCGATTTTTGTTTTATCTTTTCGATCGACTGAGAACGGGTTCCCAATTTAAGCTTGGGGAATAAGAAAGCATCACGCGGAGCCAAATCTGATTCGAGAGATGATATTCATTGCGTTTTTGGCTTCAAATCCGATCACAAACGTAATCTTTTTGAAAAAAGAATCAGCTTTATCGAGACGAGTCGAGCAACAACGCGTTTCATACCCAAAATATCCCCCAAAATCATTCCAACGGACTCGCGAGAGATGTCATATCTCTAACACTTGCCTTACCATTTTCAAGTATCATATCCTTCACGTTTTAATATTTTCAGCAGTTGATCAGAGCTCGAAGTTCGTCTAGAACGAGGCATGTCTTTAACGATCTCTCGACCGTCTTCGAAGGCTTTGTACTACTCGTATACTTGAGGTGTTTGATAAAACTGAATCACCATAAGCCTTTTCCAACATTCGCAATGATTACGCACATGATATTTAGTTAGAAAAACCAAATTTTAGTCAAATTCTTGGTTCGTTCATCCATTGTAAAAATCGCAACGCACTTCTGAGGTGTACCCACTTAGCAGCTACTGTAAACGAACTGGTTGACAGATCGCACTCACGTTTCAGGGCATTTTAAACCGACTTTTAATTAAAAATTTCTTGCTTAGTACTACCGGCAACTCATCTTAGTTTAGGAATGTTTCAATACTAAGAAAAAGTGAACGTAGAGAAAATCTTCTGCACATAAAACTTAATTTTTACTTGAAAAACGAAAATCTTAAGGCATCTCCTCCACTTTAAGCGATTAATTACAGCCAAGCATGGAAGTATACATCTGTACATATATGTATGTATAAGGCAAAAATGCACTGCAAGTGAAACAGTAACAACAAAAACTCCGCACAAACAAACTATTAAAGAAAACATAATATTGGCTTAATTTCTTTTTTGGCTTATTCTCTTTAGCTCACACACTGCTGCAGCTACTCAAGTTGGTTTTTCTACTTTTTTTGGGTTGGTTTGGGTTGGTCCAGCGGTTGGAGAGTGAGAGGGAAAGTCAGCAGTCGGGCTGAAATTCAGCGCAAAGTGCCTTTGAATATTTTATGAAAATGAGATTGGTTTTTAGGCTACAGCCGGCATTGCAGGCGCACAACAACAGCAACAAGAACCAATACGACTCACACTTACACGCGCACACACATATAGAGAGAAATTAATGTTGTAGCAATGCTGATTTTGCAGCTTACGCTGTTTTGCTCTTTGTTGTTGTAATGTGCATGTTTGTTGTTACATTTTGCTGAAGTTAGCATTTTTTGGTTTATTTTTTTGTTGTTTTTCTGTGGTTTTCCAGCCGCCGAGTAGTCAGAGCAGCAGACAGCCTGCAGTTGAGTTGAGTAATTTTGGTCGCGCTTTGTTTTATTACACGCTTTCACTGTGTCTGCCAGTCAGGCCCCAGACCAATATTCGCCACTTTTCCCTTCTGCGACTCACACCCTTATCTCTCTCTCTCTCACTCTACAATGAGCAGCCGAATCGTCATAAAACGGTTGTACATTTCGCAACTGTAATTTCTCTGGTGATTTGACGCAATCAAATAAGCAAATACACAGTAAACAGAGAGAAACCGAATAATGAAGTGATGCTGTGTTGTTGCAGGTAAGGAGCGCCGTTTGGGGGTGTGGAGACGATAATGCCGCTGAGGTGCTCGGACGCTTGAAATATTGGCTTTGTTGAGCATATTTTATTTAAATTGCTACAATTTTATATTTGAGTTTTGGCTGTCTTTGCAGTAAAGTAGTTTTTTACTAAAACGCCTAAAAGTGTGCAATGAAAAATTGTATTTGCATAAACAGGCGAAAAACTTGGTGAAGAATGCTTGACGCCCACAGGCATGCACTTGTTTACCAGTCAATGAAATAATTCATTACCAAAGCGCCTAAAAGTAGGCAATAATAATTTTTTTAAGGTGCAAAGTAATATAAAAACAAGAAAAACAGTAACTTCGACTGTGAAAAAATTGTAATAGCTTCACAGGTGCATTTCTTATACAGTAGAAGCCCGCTAATCCGGATCAATTAAAACCGGCCCCTATCCGGAATTAAGCTTTGGATCGATGAATTTACCAAAGATATATATATGTATTATGAAAAAATATTTACAATTTTTTCGGTCCAAAAAAAATTAAAATTGCCTTAAACAACAATAAAGCATTGTGCGGATGTAGTGAATAATATACAATTTGATAGAACGTATCTTGACAAATAAACAAGTTTTTTTTCCATACAAGCACTTGATTTCGTATCATTCGGTATGAAAAGATCGTTTGCTAGATTTGGATGATCAAGCTATATGCGAGTAATAGTTATATAATAGTCCAATCTAAATTTTTTCGGTGAGATTTCTTCATATAATATAACGCTACAAGCACTTGATTTCGGTCAGGCAATAGCTATATGCTATAATAGTCATGCTAAATCTTCATAATATAAAAAATATTTTGCTAAATTTCACGAAGATGTCTTTACAATCACTTTGATCGATCAGTTTGTATGGCAGCTATACGCTATAGTTGTCCCAAATCGGCTGTTCCGACAAGAGAGCTGCCATCTGAGGAACAAATAACGTATGAAATTTCATAACAATATCACAAAAATTGGAGTACTAATTCGCATATATATATTCTAATCAATCTTAAAAGTAAACCGTCTTCAGGGTATAAAAATTCATAAATGCAAAGCATAAAAGATGGCAACAAAAAAGAAAAAATAATTGTTTTTAAACGTGCAAAACGGCAAATGACAGCCAGTCAAATATTGAAAGTTGATATCCAAACCACCAAAAATTCCAGTAAATTCAGCCGTCCTTAAACCTGTCCGCCACGCCTGTCTGTCCAACTTTCAGGTGTCAGCTGCCCGCTCTCCGAACATCCAATTGCTAAAGCTTTGTTGACTGTTGACGTTTTGAATAATGCCACTGAAATGTTCGCCCAGCCCATTCGGCATGTTCTTCCCACAATTTTTTCGTACATTTAAGTACCGGCATGGCATACTTTGCGGCGTGCTAGCTTCAAACGCAAATTTCTTTTGGACGTCTCGCATATTTTTATTTTTTTGTTGTTTTGTGTTTTCTTTACAATTTCGCAACCACATTGCAATGAGTTGAGAGGAATTCGCGCTGCCACATTGCACGGAGTTGCAGCAATTTTTCGTAAACAAGTAGTTTACGAACTTGTGCACACTTTTCGGCGCAAATAAGTTGCTTTTGCTGGCACAATGGCGCGAAGTAATTTTTTCTAAACTGAGAACATATGAGCAGACATGTTTGCATTAAAATTAGCAAATTAAGACATGAATAATGCGGTGGAGACCGAGCGTGAGTTGAAGTGAGCGCAAATTGAACCACAGAGCCAACAGTTGAATGGCAGAAAATGGTGTATTATAAGGTATCATGAATTGTACTACAGGAACATATTAATAAAGGTTGATGGCTTGAAAATAACCATAGGTTAAGTTGAGTCTGGGGCTTCTTATTAGTACTAGATTAAGTAAACTGTGAGCTTCAACAATGTAAAGTGTAGCTGAAGTGCTTATTTCAGCCAAAACAAAAAACAAATTTTTATAAAATTTTTTTATCTATGATATCTCTAAAGCGGGATTTAGCTTGAATTTTTATAGAATTTTCAATAATTTGCCCTCATTTTTACTCTCCAATCCAATTTTTTTTGCTCACTCTCTTATGGATCAAAAGATGAAACAAAGATAGAGTTCTTCTCTACCAATATACACAAAAGACAACAAGAAACCAAATAACTACAATACAGTCTTTAAGACCAAAATTTTTGGAATAACCGAAGGCGTCAAATGAGAGTTCGTTCTAACCAGTAAGCTCATTAACTTTCTAGTGAACAGCCAAGCAGTAATAAAAAAAAAATAATTTAAACAAGAAAAAACGTTAACTTCGGTTGCACCGAAGCTAAATACCCTGCACAGGTGCATTTCTGTTAGTAACTATGTGTTCAGTTTGTATGGAAGCTATATGCCATAGTCAACCGATCTGAACAATTTCTTCGGAGATTACATTGTTGCTTTAGAAAATAATATATACCAAATTTCGTGAATATATCTTGTCAAATGTGAAAGTTTTCCATACAAGTATTTGATTCCGATCGTTCAATTTGTATGGCAGCTATATGCTATAGTCAACCGATCTGAACAATTTCTTCGGAGATTACATTGTTGCTTTAGAAAATAATATGTACCAAATTTCGTGAATATATCTTGTCAAATGTGAAAGTTTTCCATACAAGTATTTGATTCCGATCGTTCAGTTTGTATGGCAGCTATATGGTAAAGTGGTCCGATATCGGCCGATCCGACAAATGAGCAGCTTCTTGAAGAGCAAATGACGTTTGCAAAATTTCAAAACGATATCTTAAAAACTGAGGGACTAGTTCGTATATATACAGACAGAGAGACGGACAGACGGACAGACAGACGGACATCGCTAAATCGACTCGACTTACTGATCATTTATATATATACTTTATAGGGTCTCCGACGCTTCTTTCTGGGTGTTACAAACTTCGTGACAAACTTAATATACCCTGTTTAGGGTATAAAAAATGTAAGAAAACTGTCGAAAAATGTATAATAAAAAGACGTGTCAATTTCATCGGTTTTTGTTTTTTGGATGTCAGAATATTAGTAACAAAATCACTAACTATAATTGATAATTGTATTTTATTTGAATTTCGAATGGTAAAATATTTTTTACAGAGTAAGTAACTGTGGCAACTCTAAATAAACCAAATTTAGTTATTTTTGGTTCAAAGAAAACATTTAAATTTTTAAAAACTAACTAACGTATCGAAGTTTATAAAATTTTTAAACAGAAAACCTATTTTTAAATAGGTGGCGACTAAAAAAAAATTACTAATTCCACTACTAAAGAAACTTTCGAAAAGAGTTTTGATCAATGTAATGAACTTTTTTATAAAAAAAACTTATAAACAAATATGTGGCAACCTCTTTCAACTGTTTTTAATTAAGAAAAATCACTTAATCTATTGAATGTAATATATTTGAAATTTTAGACTTAAATACTAAAATAATTTTTACAAAATTAGTAAATGTGGCAACTCCATTTAAATATTTTAAGTTCAAATAAAACATTTAAATTTTTGAAAAATACGATACAATATGTTTACTGTTAAAAAATAAAATAAAATTATTAAATAGAAAAAATATTTTTAAAATAGGCGGCAACACCAAAAAAAAATTGGTCCGGTTTTATAACTTTAGAAATATGCTCATGTCAGTATAATGGGTTTTTTGAAATTTTTTATTTAATAGAAAAATTTAGAATCGAAAATTTTAAATGGGTAAATGATGATTTTTTTAATAGCTGGCAGCGCCAGCCATTTATATAACATTAAAAATGAGCCCCCATTACTAGATTTTTTTGTAATCTTTTTATAGAAAATTTTTATTCAAAAGTTTTTAGTAGGAAAACATTTTTTAAATAGGTGGCAACGCCGTAATTTAATTTTAATGTTATACAACCAAAAGAGCTTTCATCAATATTTATAATCTTTTTATAGAGAAAAAAGGATCAAAAGTTTTTAGCAGGTAAATATTTTTTTTAAAAAGGTGGCAGCACCATAAAATGTTTGTAAATGCGCTTCCATCAATAACATTTTTTTTAATCTGTTTATAGAAATTTTGTAATCAAATGCTTTTAGAAGGTAATTTTTTTTTAAATAGCTGGCAGCGCTATCAAATAATTGTTTTGTTATAAAACGTTCCAAGAGAGCTTTCTTCAATTTGTTTTAATCTTTAATCAAAATTTGTACTTGTAAATAGGTAAATATTTTTCAAATAGGTGGCAACGCCAAATAATAATTGTGCCGTTATAAAACGTTCAGAAAGAGGTTTCATCAATTTTCTTAATCTTTTTATACAAAATGATTAATCAAGAGTTTTAAATAGGTAAATTGTTTTCAAATTTGTGGCAGCGCCATAAAATGTTTCTATTGGTTTTCATCATTATATCAATATAATTTAATTTTTTTTAATATTTTATAGAACAAATTAAAAGTAAAAGAACTTGATAGTTAAATATGTTTTTAAGTAGGTGGTAGCACCATAATATGATAGCATAAAATAAAACTTACCAAACGAGCTGATATAATTTCATTGATATACTGCATTTTTTAAACATATTTTATACAAAAATTTATAATCAAAACTCAAAAACGTAAATATTTAAGAAATAGGTGGCAACGCTGTTTGATAACAAATCTGCGGTAAAACTTTATAAAAGAACTAAGTGAAAGAATGGATTTTGTAAACCTAATTTAGAGTAAAATTTATTATCAAAGCAAGTGGCAACCTTGTTTTTAATAAGTGGCAGCGCTGTTACATAATAACTCTACCTTTAAACTTTCCATATGACTTAAGTCAATAGAATGTATTTCTTTAATCTAATTCATGGAAAAATTTATCAACAAAAAAGGTGGCAACCTTTTATAACTTTTTTTTTAGATTTTAATACCTAAGAAGTAAAAATGTCGAAGGAAAATTTTCGAACTGTTCAAATATATTTGTGTATGTGTACCCGTATTTGGATGCTTAATTTTGTATATACATACATAAGTGTAGCTAACGTTAAATTTTCAAAAGTTCAATGCCCTTATTTGCTACTCCGCCATTCCACCACTTTTTCACTGTTCATCTTCAAAATAATTATGTAATTGTCTCTGTCAGACAATACAAAAGATTTTATAACATTCCAAAAGCAAATAAAGAGAACCATTTTATTTACCGCAAATTGCGTAATTTGACATGCAAACACATATGTACATATGTACATATACACATACACACTTAAAAATACAGTTAGACACTTGAGTTAGGCAACAACGCTTACAAAAACCACATTTCCGCAGTCAAAACTGTATCATCAGCTCACAGCGCATTAACGGGCAAAAACTTTTAATCTGCACAGACACTCACACATACATTCAAACACACTTACTAACATTACTTGTGAGATAAAATTTTCTAAACACCAAAAAAATTACAAAAACAGCAGTCGCAGCGCTTTATGGCCATTCAGCAGCCGTCACAAATAATAAGTATTTGCGAAAGTAATCAACGCTGATGTGCCGTGTATGTGTCCGGGTGTATGCGTGTAAGGGAATGACTGCTTGCAAAAGTTGATAAGTTTGAAAGAAAATAAGTGAAATTTGCATATGTAGCTTTGCATACATTTAGGCGCGCGCTCACTTAGGCGCCCCTATCAAACGCCAGTCCTCAGTCGCGGGTGGCTTACAGTCCTTGGCGCCTCCAAATGACTGCAAAACATATTTTCGTTAAAAAAACGCGAAATTGCGCGACTTCAAATGAGACGAAAATTGAAATGGCACAATTTCCGCAGAATTTTAAGCAAGCGTAGGCATACACACGCTTACACAGATGTATATAAATGAAAACTATTCACGCCATCAACATTTGTTTGCGACTTAACTCGCGCGTCAATTTGCTACTTTCTTTTATTGCGATTTTTCTTTGCAAACAAATTTGCGCCGAAATGCAGGCAATGTGCCGCGAAGTATGCAACGTTTTTGCAGTTAGAGAGCAGGCAATTTGCATGGCTGTGATGTGAGGAAGTGTGGTGGGAGCCTAAATGAAAGCGTGAGTGGGAGGGTGCCATTTTTGATGTTTAGAAAAGTTTTCGGATTTCATGATATCGAAAAGTTTTTTTTTTAATCTTAATATAACTTTTTTGTTATTTTAGTATATTTTTTTTTATTTTTTTAATAGTTTTCAGAATAATTTTTTAATTTTTATTAATTTTTTTAATGTTTGAAGTTTCTGATTTTAATTTTATTTAAATTTTTTCTAATTGTTTTTAGATTCAATAATTTTTCAAATTGCTCATATTTTTAAATTTTGTTGTCATTTTAATAAATTTTTTTAAATTTTCTGTTAATTTTTCAATTTTTTAATATGTTTAAAAATTTATTTTTCTTAATATTTTATTTAACTTTTTTTTAAACTTTTTATTAAATTTTTTTTTTCAAATTTGTGGTTTTATACGAGTATTTATATAAATTTGTTTTAATTTTTGGATTTAAAAATTTTACAATTTCTTTCTTTTTATTTTAATGTAATTTTTTAAAGTTAATATTTTTTTATTTTTTTTTTTATTTTTTATTTAATTTTTCAAATTTCTGGTTTTAATTTTATTCAAATTTGTTCTAATTTTTGGATATGATTTCTCTTAATTTTTTAATTACTTTTTTCTAATATTTGGATTTAATAACTTTAAAATGTGTTCCTCTTTTAAATATTAAGTTTAAATAATATTAATTATCGTACTATAATTTTTTTTAACTTTCTGCTATTTTTTATTTTATTTTTTATTAATTAAAATTTTGTTTCTATTTTTATTTTTTTGTTTATTTAATTTTATTTTTTCTCAAATTTTTTTTTTAATTTTTCAAAATTCTGATTTTAATATTAATTTTTTATTTATAGATTTTGGACCTAATAATTTTAAAATTTTCTTTCTTTTTAAATTAAATTTAATTAAATTAATTAATGTTCTTTTTGATTTATTTAATGTTTTTTTTTTTCTTTTTTGTATTTTTTTGTGAAGGTTTTAATTTTATTTAACATTTTTTACATTTTTTTTTTAATTTTTGGATTTAATAATTTTACGTTTTAATTTTTTTGGCATTTAACAATAACTTTTTTCTGTTAATTTTTAATTGTTTTACTTAATGTTTTTCTTAAATTTTCAATTTTTCAAGTTTCTGGTTTTAGTTTTACTTAAATATTTTTAGTTCTTTATTTACTTTTTCTGGTTTTCGGATTTTATTTTTTGTTTTAAATTTTCGTCTTATCCTTTTTTTAATTTTATTTTTAATTTTTTTCTAATTTTTATTATGTATTTTATTTATTATTTTTATTTATTTTTCTTATTTTTCTTCTGCTTTTCATACAGTCGCTGAAAAAAATTAAGCACCCCAATAAAAGTTAAATTGCATAATTTGCTCACACGCCCAACTTACAATCCAACCCAACCACATTTCCGCCCCCGCATATGCAAACTCGCCCGCACAAAGGCGTCTATTAATTCATGCATGCTTACTCCGCCAGCATTTCTATTACATTTTCTTTACACTCAACCCTTTTTATTTAGTTTTTGTTTTTTTCATGTTATTATGATTTTATTACACTGTTTCTCACTTCTTTCGCATTTGCTTTGTTATTCACGCCATATGGAAGTAATAAGTGCATAAGGCCGAGCAGCACACAGCGAACAAAAAATAATACAGCACGTACAAAAACAACAAAAGAATTTGTAGAATATACCACACACACCCACCCTAAAAGTACGCTGCATTAACCCGCCCTGCCTATATGTAGGCAGCAACATTGCCATTTTCAACGCAATTACCTTTTCCGGTAGTCTCAAACGTTTTGTCGCTAGTTGAGCTCACTTTGTAGCCAGTTATGTTGACACTGTTATTGTTGGCTTTCATATTGTTTTTTTTTTGTTTATGCTTGCATTTATTATTATGATTTTTATTGTTATTGCGCCAGCTTATGTTTATTTTATACTTTGTCGGCAAATGCAGTGTTCTCATTTTACACTTTTTTATTGCATACTTTTAGGAGTTAATATAATGTAAATGTCTTTCTTTTTCGAAGTTAAAACCACGCTTCACAAATTGTGTTGACTGTTTCATTTCAAATTTATTTTTTCCGAACTTGTCAGACTAATTAGACTTATATTAGCATAGTGTTTTTAGTTTAATAACTCTGTTTGATAAACCCTAAATGTATGCTTGGTAGAATGCTTTGGAAATATCAAGGATACTACTAAAACTTATATATCTTATTTTGCGTTATAAAAGTGTTTAACAGGTAACAATTTAGCAGACTTCAAGATATTATCCAAAGATCGTATCTTACAAGTATAGTAGGAAATATACAACAGACAAATCAGGTCTCGAAGTCTAATTTTATCTCTAGTTTTATTATGAAAAATTTTAAACCTAAATAAGCTTACAAAGATCTGAAATAGTCATTTTCCCGGTTAGGAGCATCGATCTTTTAAAAATTACTGATTTTTACTCCGAAATTCACAGTCATGGAGAAGTTGCCTACCATAAACCAAACAGTAACAGTATTGGTCTCCGAGATTTCTACAAATATGATCTACTTTTTCTCATGTATTTCAGAGGGAAATGACCAAAAGCTTCATAAGCTGCAAAAGCTCAATGAAAGAAATGACCAAAAGCTTCATAAGCTGCAAAAGCCCAATGAAATAAATGGTCGAAAGCTTCAGAAGCTGCAAAAGCTCTCGCATATCTGAAAGTTTTACAAGAACGATATCATTGAAATTTCAGAAGACGTGAAGCTATAATTATTGTTAATCGATTGGAGCTAAGAGCTTTTTGTAGTCCAAATTTTACAGCTGTTGTTAAGTTTCCAAAAAAATAAATGAATTTTCTAATAGCAGGAGATACATAACATATCCCCTGGGCGATTCGAATGCCTATATTAAACCAGAAACCAGAATATAGATTATTCGTTTCAAATTGGTAAGATACGAGAGGCTCTCTTTATATTAGCACCGAAGCAAAAGCTGATTTAGAATTTCTCTTTTACAAAAAAGATCGTATGGTGTAAAACTTTAATCCACTTCAATCCGAAGAAGTCCACATTGTGGTCTAAGTATATTTGGAATTCCGTATCTATTTCGGTAGCTTTTAAGTGATCGAATATATCCGAAACTGGTCCCAAGAATGAGGAAACTAAATGGAACTTTCCTTAAAATAATTTAATTACTGATCTGTCTAAACCTGTGATTAGCGATCTTATTATAATATTGTTTTTAAAGAAATATTTCTTGTAGACTGCAAAATGGATGTGTATGGACCCTCATCACTACACACCTTCCCTTGATGAGAAACAATATACATTTTCTCAAGATAAATTTCAAAAACCTTTCTAGTAGGCATCGATTGCATTGTACTGCTGTGGACGAGCCATTGGCTTAAGATGGGGTTTCTCACCGCAAGTGGTTCTCTGGCTCTACGACACCATAGTCAAGCTATTATGTTCTATGGAGTCCTTATGTGGCACTCATCAGCATGTGTGTGCACTAAGGTCCAATCCAATATTGCCCGTAGACATCGACGGTAGGTTTATGGCTGCGAAAGTTACTTTCAGATTCAGAGAATCTGGGTTCCTAAAAGAACGGATGGATGACTTGGATCATGGAGTTGTCAAACCGAACTCTGACAACTCTTTCTCTAACCATATACCGGCTGTGGGTGGGAAGAAGCCGTTGGGGGGAAAGGGCAGTGAGCTTTTTTACGGATGAGTCAGGGCTTGGGGAAGGTTTCTGTCAGAAGCTCTCTATCAACACCAGCTTAAGACTTCCTGACTATGCAGAGTTTCCCAAGCCAAGATTTCCGCCATTACGGTAGCAGTAGAATTACTGCTTCGGAGTGCAGCTTCCTACAGAGAAGCGATCATCCACTCAGATAGCAGAGCGGCGATACTAACCTTGAACTCATTAACATTACATGCAAGGAGTACCTAACCAGTAACTTTCAATAGATTCGAATGTCTTCGTGATAAGACTGGTATTGATGCCAGGCCTCAGCGGAATCGCAGGGAACTGTAAATCTGATGAGCTTGCAAAAAAGTGCACCTTAGAACCGCCATCGGTAAAATAGAAAGAAGATGAGGTGGAAACAACTCAGAAGTTCCTTCTTTATTATTTGAGAGGTCAAGACTTAAACTCTTGGGAGCGCATACCTACAGACATCCCACCAAACAAATTTTGATTGGCTACTAAATGTTTTGCAGCTTATAAGTTCGAACACAGGAGTTCTTCTTTTTATGGCTTCACAAAAGACTATCTTTGATCAGCCATAAGCTAAGTTAACCTTACTTGGTTTGATTCGAATCTTAATTTTAATGTTTGAGTTTTAGAAAGCTCAGCCACTCAACCGTGAAAACTCTTACCCAGACACTCTTATATGTAACTCGAAGCTAAACTGTAAATATCATCTTACAAAAATTTAATATTTCTCGTACAGATATATGGTCTGCTTTCTCAATTGTCGTTTTTTATATTACATATTTACTTTACCGTTATTCAAATGCAACCCTACATAAACTAACCTCACTTCATGTTAATTACCTCCATTTCAACTAATGTGACAGTATAAAGGCACTCGCAAAACCTTTCAAGCTCAATAAATTTATTTTCATGTATTTACATACATATATATCTTTTTATGTTTGCATATTTACCGTTACAATTCATTACAAAACTTGTACCTTTAACTATGCACCATGTAACTTTCTTATTTATATCATATGTAACAGTACTTGAAGTGAATAACGGCAATTCAAATTAAAGGCAATTTTATTTTTGCCCACTCAAATCATTTGCAGACACACAAATGCACACAGTGACCCACTAATTAACTGTAAAAAAGCCATTAAATACGGCAAATTGCAAGCATTGAATTGAATATTGCTCATACGTCATGTACAACCCACCACACACAACACACACAGTCTCGTTTATGTGCGCATGCATGAATGCGCTCAAGTGGTGACTAGTTTATTGATACATATGTCGACGGATTCAATAGTTTAGCGCTGCAAATGAGTGTTTATATGTACATAGATGTACCATGTATATTAGGTGTGTATAAATTAGGGTGTTATTTCATAGATAGATTATTTTTGCAAACGACCAACGAAATTTGAGGTTTTAACCTAAAAAGAGATGCTTTTTATTTTCAGCTTATACCGCGCCTAAACATTATTACTTTTCCCATATATTTTATATGGGATTTTTTGATCTTTTGCAATAAGTTTTTTAACCCCAAAGCAAATTAATCTACTTGAAGAGATTATATTCTCCTACAAAATTTACTGCGCTGCAAAAACCGTCAAAATATTTTTTTCCTAAAACCAATTCTTTAAAAGTTATACACAGTCAAAATCATGCAGCTATAGCTACATGCAGTACTACATATTTTCATATAGTACACCATGCCGTATGAGCAACACAAAATGTATGAAGCAATTGTTTGAAGACTCAGGTCACTTCATATATAATTTTAACTGCATATAACTTTTAAAGAAATGGCTCTAGAAAAAAAATCATTAAGACCTTTTTTGTAGAGAGCTAAATTTTGTATTAGAATATACTTCCTCTGAAGTCGTAAATGAAAATAAAAAACTTGTTTACTTTGCATAATTTTTTGAATGCAAAAACTGAAACTTCAGGCGGCATATATTCTAAAAAAAACAACTTGGGAAATAATTGGCACCCTAGCATAACGAACATTTACATGTTCATAGCCGCCTACACACACATATAACTGCATTTTATTATTATTACTCTTCAACTTGCCGTCGTTTTTTGACTACCAAACACACACAACTAGATTTGCACAAAATTATGCACACACTCATATATATACATATGTATATATATATACAGATATATACATCTATAAATTCTCTCCCATTTGTCGTTTTGTCGTCCACCCACTTGTGTGCACACGAGTTGCAAGTTGCTAAATGTGCAGCAATTTCGGCAAAACTAAATGGCAATTAAAGTGAACATTTGTTTAGTTGCCGTCTAAAAACCAAAATGAAAACTGCAAATGGAAAACAGCAAATAGAAAATACAAAAATGAAAATAATTGAAAACGATTTTTCCAACGAGCCGAAACTAGCGCAATACTTAGACTTAGCTGCCGTTTTGTAAAGCGTCGAGCGAATGTGTTTTCATCAAAAACCAAAACTAACAGCAGTTTTTGGGTGATAAAAATTTGTTTCCCAAAAACAAGAAGTCACATGAATATTTCGAATAAAAAAGAGTAACTCCAAAGTAGGCAATTTTGAATGCAACGCTGAAGGGTGAAAATGACAGTTGAGCTGGTTCAATGACTGATGGACTGTGTTACTATTGGTTTCACTATGGCAGTGATGATTACACATACATAAATATATACTCGTATATTAATATACATTTATCCTCTAAAGTGTACCATAACAAATGTTTCGAGTTAACCTATTTTACCAAAAGTCTATAGAAGCTCGTATTGCAATTTTCTTTTTGTTGGAAAGTTAAAGTTAAAGTTAAAGATAAAGTTAAAGTTAAAGTTAAAGTTAAAGTTAAAGTTAAAGTTAAAGTTAAAGTTAAAGTTAAAGTTAAAGTTAAAGTTAAAGTTAAAGTTAAAGTTAAAGTTAAAGTTAAAGTTAAAGTTAAAGTTAAAGTTAAAGTTAAAGTTAAAGTTAAAGTTAAAGTTAAAGTTAAAGTTAAAGTTAAAGTTAAAGTTAAAGTTAAAGTTAAAGTTAAAGTTAAAGTTAAAGTTAAAGTTAACACATGACTTTGATGCTTGGAATGGACATGGGACATAGGTTGATCGTGGTAAAGTACTGAATACTTAAAGAAAAGCTTTTCTCTATTGAGTCAAAATCTAACCTTTGTATGTTGAATGGATATAAAAGGAGAAGCAAGGATTAAGTTCCATAACTGATCGTCAAGATAGGTATTGCGCTTGTACTACTATGTTCAGTCCCTTTTGAAGTCAAAAAATATAACTTCTGAAATCACAACTCATATAGTAGTTCGATAAAGCGCTTTAAAGCCAATAGGAAGCCGCTTAGGCATTTATTTCTACTACCACCTTTCCACCGAGATGTCGGAAAATAAAAGATGGAACTGCTTTCAAAGGCACTATACTTGTTTATTCATGTCACGGTACTGCACATAAACGCGCTCGGGCTTCATCTGATGTTCTTTTCAAGATGACGAGTTCTACGATTTCCGTTCAGAACAAAGTAAGCCTCAGATATTTCCAAATCCCACATCAATCCACCCTGGCCATTCAACTCCAGGAGGGTTTGCTTGAAGCATTGAAAGCTAGAGGAACACTATGTACATTTTTGGAACACTACAAACACAGGGCATACCACAAAGTTACTTCGCGCAAGGGTTGATGAAAGACATACCAGAAAGCTGATGCTTTCGGGTAAGAAAAAACTAAGTAATATCGCAGAGGTCATCAAAGGACATCTATATACCTTTAGCCTATCACCTTCGCAAACCTTATTAAGTGAAGTCGGCAGAATGCAAAGTAAGCGCGTAGGATGATGAGATGTTGGAACCCAACTTTTGAGAATTCCCAATCTACAACAGCTTGAGACGGAATATCTTTCACGGCACCCAATGTTCCAACTTAAAAGACATTGAATAGCCGTGGTGAAAAATAATTAGATATTTTATGAAATCTACAGAACTTAATAAAACTTAATTGGTTACCATTTAGAAACTCAGTGGGCTGAATTAATTCCTGATTTCAAGCGGCATAACTCTGCTTTTGGGATAGAGACTGCTTTTAAAACGTTCTCTTCGACTTACTATCAAAAGTGAATGAAATTGGACTTCCGATATTTTCTAATGAACAACCAAACCCGTAAGATTCTATAGCATCACTGACTGGTTTCCCAATTAAAAATCAATACTAAATATTATATATGAATTTTTCGAAGCGTGAATTACTCAATACTTTAGATCATTAGAAAATTTCGATCAAGAATAAGATGTAATCTGCCACAATACTTCACTGGGTATCAACATGCAATATGCAGTTCACCCTAAATTAGTTTGCCACCTCAAACAAAAGCAACAACAAAGTCTGCTAAAATAAATTGTTCGAATAGATTCCAAAATGGAGTAAGCTAAAATCCCGACGATTAATAGTCAAAAAAAAACAAACCCGGTGCACCACAAACACAAACAAATTTACGCATGTATATGTGTATAGAAGTAATGTAATACCTACATAGTATATACTATGTGTACTTGTTACAACTTACCGCTGTGTTGATGGTCGCCCAGCTATCCAGATGGCAAACAATGATATCATAAAACTGGCAAAATCTGTTAGTAAGTGAGCGGCATCTGTTGCAATCGCCAAACTGTTCGATAAAATGCCACCTGGTTGTTTTTGTATGGCAATCCAGTGTGAAACCAGGAAACGACAACAACAACAATGTTAAATTTGGGGCGTCACGCCACATCAGCAGCATAGTTGAAGACACAGCCGCAGCGTAAAGGCGACGCATCGTTGGACAAATCAATCGATGGGAGACATGAAAGAAAGAAAAGAAAAACGAAAAAGTGAAAATAAATACAAAAATTTAAAGGGTGCTGCAAAATGGACGATCGATCTATTAAAACTACTTAGTATGGGTCTTACGAGATACTATTTTGGATCAAAGGATCAAAATGAACTCGCTTTGGACCAAGTATCCACATGACATTATGAAAAAATACAAATACAACCAGTTTCGGAAATCCAACGCGACTTCTTGAGGGTTTCACTGATCAAAGTCCGACGAGGCTAATAGTCAATCGTCTTAAGAACTCCATCGAATAAGCCTAAGTGACGTCTTTTTAATACATATCATTTGTTCCTCATTACTTATGGATACTTACTAGGTCCGACAAATCTAATCTTCATAGACTCATCAAAATACTTTTATGATAATCTCAGCCAGTCAGACTGCTTTTCATAATTTACTGGATGCGAGGCGTACCATTGTACTGAATTAATTCCAACACAACTGGAACTGAAAACCTCTCAGCTCCCAATCTCAATACAACCTATTAGAGATTCTCAATGAGATCATTTTCATGTACCCCAAAGGCCATCTAAAAGTCAATTAAATCCAAATCCACTTGGGTTACAAATCCATATGCAGTCCGGATTTGGCTTTTCCTCAGACTCAAGACCTCAACAAGCACACTTTTTTTTTTAGTCGGTCGGGACAGCTGCCTCAAAAATGAGTTTCTCATTTCTAATGAGGCTTATGTTGAAGTTGCGTTCCACTCATTTCTAAATTTACTCGGGGTCAACCGGTCTCAGTTAGCTATATCAGGGCTCATTGAAGTTATTGTAGCAATGAATCGTGATGAAGAGTTCGCGCGGAAATTAAGGTGTAAGCTTTCGAGAATATGAATTCTTGTGCTAGTCAATTTACTCAGGTTAACTTGGACGATATCGAGGATGACTTCCTTATATTTTACTGAAATACGAATGTTGATTACTTTTTAGAAAGTCGTTGGACATAGGTTAGATGGCTGATCGAGAGGGATCGCACGTGGACTGTATATCGATCTTAGCCCAGCGCTGGTCAAGTTTTCGCGAACAGCAGCTTCAGCACAAGAGGATATGGGAGCACCGAAACGATCCCATTCTACAAAGAGCGGTTCTAGGGTGCCTTTCCTTACAACCTTATAGCTGTACAATTCCCTGCGATTCCGCTGTGGCCTGGCACACATACCAGTCTTAAGCCACTCGATAGTATTAATATCGTGGTTAGGCACTCCTTGACCAACCCTAAACGTACTGTTAATGTTGCTCGTATCGCCGCTCTGCTATCCAAGTGGATGGTCACTTCTCTGAAGAAGGCTGCACTCCGGAGCATTAAGTCTATTGCTACCTTAATACCTGCAACCTCGGCTTGGGTGGCACTGAAATAGTCAGGAAGTCTGTAGCTGAAGTTGATAGAGAGCTCCTGACAGTAAACACTTCCACCGACCTTCCCACCAAGCTTTGACTTATCCGTAAAGAAGCTCACTGACCCTCTCCTATAAGGGGATTTACCCTCCAACAACTCTCTCCCCGGTGTATGGGCAGAGAAGGAGCCACCAGAATTCGGTTTGGCAACTCCATGATCCAAGTGATCCGGTATGAAGTCAAAGTGTGTGGGAACATCCGAGTGTATAGATATGTGTTCCTTTAAGAACCCAGATCTCTGAGTCTGATAGCAACTTAAGCAGCCGTCCACCTTTCGACGATGTCTACGGGCACTATGTGGAAGATAGTGTTAAGTGCCATGGTTGTAGTGGACTAACCGGTCTGCTTTAATGCTGATGAGCGCCACCCGTTGAACACTCTCGAGTTTCTTTGCAAGCGTGGTCTTTTCTGGAGCGATCCACCACATAAAGACCATCGAACATAATGAACTATTTGATATTCGGCTTCCATGAAAGCTTCCTATCCAGAATGAACCCCAGATAATTCACGGTATCCTACGATTGCAGACGGATCTATCCTATTTGCGGCGGTGATGCCATCGGGATCTTTAATCTTCTAGTAAATAAAACCAGCTAGGTTTTATTTGGGTTGATGGCGAGACCACTTCCGACTGCCCAATTCGTTACGACGCTAAGATACCCCTGCGTGAACTCGTACACGGTACTCATGAACATTCCTTTGACCATAAGTACATTATCTACACAGACAATCAGCCGGCATCCACGATCCTCAAGTTGGTCAAGCGGTTGATCCTAACACCCGTGAAATTCTATTATTTTCAAAGCTTCCGCTAACCAATATTTTTTCCTCAATAACCTTATATTAATAATATATTTCGTCAAACTCTTCATGTCAACTATCAATCAGTCCCTCCTGACACACCCTGCAAGTATTTACCAAAACATCAAAGCTTTTAACCGAAAACAAACGAACGAGCTGATGGCACAGCTGCTAGGTTGACGAGGCTACCTCGCTATACTGCTATCGATAACCATAAAGGTACTTACGAGCTGCCCTGTCAATTGTCAGGCGGTCATTACGTTGATCAGCCATTTTGTTGACTATAGACTTACACAGCCCAACCGAGCATTTCACAAAGTGACTTTTCTTTTTTTACCACAATTTTTAGTTAACAAGTCACTTTCCTGCTTGGTTAGTTGCATCTTTAGTTACTGCAGTTACTTGTGTTCTTTTTTCATATATTATATAGTTTTTGTTGTTTTCTATTTTCTTCAAAGTTATTGAATTTCACCATTTCACGTCGTACATACTAGTCGGTTTTTAGTGCTACAACGAAAAGGTGGAGTTGGCAAAATTGTTGATAATGACGCCAGCCGAAATTGCTACTATTCGGACATTCTCACACAGTCCACGTCACCACATGCCGCTTCGCTTGCTTGCCGAAAGTATGCCAAATTGCTTGCAGCCAAAAGCGGTCGCTGTGTAGAGAGATTTGACGTTTCATTCGACAAGCTACATGCAAGGGGTTGTGGTCGTCGGTTTAAGGAAATACTCGTACGTACAATATATTGATAACTTCGCCCTTTTCTCGAGCATTGACAAGTAACGAAACGAGCTGAGCTCATCACCATTAAGCAGTGCTGAGTTTGAGTAAATTAAAATGGTTAGAAGCTTATGGAGAGAAGTGGGTTCCACTGCTAGTAAGCAGAAATAGGATGCTATTAGATATTCAGATAAATATTAAGTAAGAAGAGAACAAGAAAGCTGAGACTCTCCATGACAACCAAATTATAAAAAGGACACAGAATCTTGAGTTAAATGGAGGAAAACCTAGTAACAACTTAGATTCGTAATCGCTTCTGGGATCTCCTTGAAGAACATACGAGTTAACCATTATTGGTTAATCTATATCGAGCAACATCAAAGAAAGGTCGACGGTTTTTCGCTCCAACCAAACTAATGTAGTCATTCCGAAGAATAAAAGTGAAACTGTACAGCATTTCCGTTATGCAGTTCAAAATATAACAGGTCTGGTAAAGAGTCCGTAGAGTAAATGAAAAAGGGTCGTTCTAAAAGTTTACTATAATAGTCGCTGGTGGTCAGATTGTCAGGCAATATTCCAACTGGTGGCAATTTTATACACAAAGGTTAGTACTTGATAAAAATCATATGGACTTCTGGAAGGCATCTTTGTATATATAGCAGAAGTATTAGAAGAAGATACTCGAAAACTGTTTAAGTATCAAAATGTCAAATCATTTCCTCAAGTAAAAACTTGGATCTGGACTAATCAAAAGTAACACAATGATTTCTGTGGAATCTCCTTATATACATAAGCGCACCTATGAGAGCTGCCTCTGCCGCTGCCTCTAGCGCTTAGCGACTTCAACGCCATTTGGCACAAATTCAGCATCCATGATGAAACACCCCAACCGATTCCCTAAACGATTACAATGGAGCAGACGATTCGTTGCCCGACCATGAAGAAGTTCGAATAGCAAATATCCGTTTGAAGAACAAAAAAACGAATAGGGTCGATGGATTACCGCCCGAGCTATTTAAATACGTCGGCGAAGATAAGGAGCATGCATAAGCTTCTTTGTAGAATATGGTCGGAAGAAAGCATGCTCAACGATTGGAATTTAAGCATGCGCTGTCTAATCCACAAAAAAGGGGACCACACAATCTTCGCCAACTAGCGTAGGATAGGCCTCCTCAACATCGCATATAAGGTCTTATCGTGCATAGTGGGTGAACGATTAAGGCCTACCGTCAAAAACTGATTGGGCCTTATCAGTGCGTCTTGAGGCCTGTAAATCAACAACTGACCAGATATGCGCCATGCGTCAAACTTTGGAAAAGGCCCATGAAAAGAGGATCGACACCACCGCTTCTTCTTCGATTTTGAAGCTGCTTTTGACTGCACGAAAAGGAACTGCAACTGGCTAGGTCATGCCATCCGAATGGATTAAAACACTTCAGCAAGCAGAGGAAGTAGAAAAGTTCTACTCTGTTGAGAAAACCAGGTGGAGAAGGCCCTGGCTACACTTAGTATAGTTTAATCTGGTAGGCCAATGAACCACGCATAGACCAGTTTTGGTCCTTTGCGATACCAGATGGAGTCTCATTACTAGGTTCGTGGAGGGTAGTCATCCTTTACGATGCGTGCGCTTAACGCAAATTTTAACAGACTATGCGGCCTCACTATCAATACCTCCTCCAGCGTATCATACAGTGAGGACCCCAGATGCTTACAGCCTAGTCTTGCCAATGCATGACAAGTGCACAAGCGAAGCTCCATTGTTTCTCTGGTGCCTTACTCTAGACATTTCTTGCAGTCTTCTCGACCTGTCAGCCCCGTCCTGCGGCCGTGTGTCTCCACCATACAGTGACCAGTTAGTATTTTGATCATTTTCCTATAGTCCCTTCTAACGAGTGCCAATAGCAATTCCGTGTATTTCCGATATACCATTTTGCACATGACTTTGGCAGTTTTGCATCCAGGCAGCTCGTTCCATGGTGTTTCGCTTTCTTTAGCATTCTTCTGTTGATCACGTTTTCCGGTGTTAGCCGTAAACCATTCTTGGCAATCTCGCCCTCTATAGAATTGCCCTCGGTGCGTTTGTGACCTGGCACCCAGTAGAAGTTGTTTTCTTCTAGCAATCCTTTCCACTGCTGCCCTACTTCCAACACAATTGAGACCGATATGCGCTACGAGATTACTGTCTTGATTGCTGATTGGCTGTCTAAGTAGATGTTGACTCTGGAATTGCCTGCAGCTGTATTAGAGGCCAGCTCCGCTTTTCGCAATAGCAAAGACCTTAAATTAAAATATACTGCAGTCAGTATATCCTTGTAACAACTCCATCCTTCATTTCCGAGCCTTCCGTATACATTTTTAGAATGTGTACTTTGAAGTTTCTTTCTCAGTTGAAAATTGGGATCATGTTTTCGGTATCTTACCCACCGAGCTAAGCCCGAAGGTTCGGTGTGTAAATTCTCCTGCAGCCAGTAGCGAAGAAGTCTATAGGTGGTAGATTTAGTACCAGTTCAAGAGCCGCCGTTGGCGTTGTTCTTAAAGTTCCCGTTATGCACAGCGCAGCGAGCCTCTGAAACCTTTCCAATGGCTAAAGCCTTCAATTTAATGTAGAAATAAAGGATTTCTTTCTAAACGTTATAGTAAGCCTTTCCCACTGAGCGAAGATTTGTCTGCTGTAGCAGCAGTTAAGCTAGATATAAGAATCTACAATTTTAACTTTAAGCCTTATTTATTTTATTGTAAGCTCAAGTTGCAGCCAATTTAAGCCAATCAATAAATTTCAAATAGAAATACATTTCCATATAAATATATTTAAATATCGCAAAACATTCGAGTAATTCTCTACACACACACATATTTACCTACACACACAACAATCATTTAAGCCAACTGCAGCATTTACATTGCAAGCCAGCTACTTTTTTTTGCTCTGCCGTTACCTTTATTGGTCCAACTTTCGACTGCCTAAAGAGCCATATCAAATATGCAACTGCCGCTGTGGCACGCTTGACAGGCAGCTCGAAGTTGCAGAAAGCCATGAGACCACTATAAAATTTAGATTTTAGACTACTGTATAAAATGCCGGTAAACAACAGCAATAACTTCAGAGATAACAAAAACAACTTCAGTGGCAACACAAACAACTACAAACACTATAGCAACAACAGGAGTAGTACTAACCAAAAAATCCAAAAATCCGAACATTTTTAGTTGCAAGTCAAATATTGATGCAACTGCTGCAACACAGTGGCTTTTCCAGCCTGCACGTCCCGTTTATTGGTTTAACTCTCCACCGGTTGCAAGTCATATTGATTGTTGTGCAGTTGCCACACACAAACGCGCACACGCTTAAAAATATTTATAGTTTCAAGCGTCATGTATTTAATAGTGGGCACTTATTACAGAGAGGGGAGTTGAGGAAGAATATAGAGAGGAGGGCTATGGATGTGAGGAACAAAGTTGTGTATATGGAGGAGTGGGGTGCTAGAGAGGTTTATAGACTATGTGCCGCCTATCGATATTTATGTGTATTTGCATTTTTTCGGTTGCTGTGGCATTGCTGCCACATTGTTGGCAAATCTCTTGTTGTCACATGCCACAAATACAGACATAAGCAGGTAGTTGCCTAGGAAGTAGAGGCACAAAAGCACAGCAAGTGCAAACAATTGTTGGTTGCTTTGTTGCAAGTGCCATTTGTGGAGTGTATGTATGTATACATATATATTTGTATGCATGTGTCGCCATGTTGCAACATACTTGGCACATATCAATGAGAATATACTTCAAACTAAACGTCGCAGTGTACCACCAACAACCATTCGACGACCAAACTATCAATGCACCGTCCCACCAACTAACCGTATAGTCCAAATCGACCGACTGACAGCGCCCCGCCTCAGCTATGAGCTGCCACAACGTCGCCGCCCGTAAGCCCAAAGCCGTCCAAGCAACAATTGACAATTCTAAGCCGGCATTTTGCATGGCTAAAGCAAGTGTGCAACACAAGTGCTTCACATGCAACACACACAATGCTGTGGCAAATACACTCACCATGCAAGCAACCTTTTTCCTGCCGCTACGTGTGGCATGTGTCCACTTTGCATTTTATTGAAAAGTTTTGCCAGATTTTTATTTGGTTTTCCAAAACACAAATGTCCAGCAGCAGTGCGGCCCATCAGTCAGTTTGTCAATCAGCAGGCGTCACTCCGCTTGCTCTCCGCCAGCCATCACTGCATACTTATGCTCTTCTCTGTTAGCTTTTCATGCCATTTTTTTTCTCCTCTTTCTATTGACATTTAAATTTCAAATTTTTCAAATCCCCTCTCTTGCTGCACAGCTTCTGCCTGTTGCTCGTTACTTGCCAACTCGCCACTCGTCACTTCTTGTGCACTTTGTCCAAACTGTTTTCTATTTTCATTTATGCTTCGCTGCATTTTTAATGGAATTTTGTATAACTTTAAAAATTTTGTTTAATTGCCACACGGTTGCATGTCTCAATACCAAAGCTGTATGTCGGTATGTGTCCAGTTCTGTGCTGTGATGTTTTGAGTTGAGCAAGTTTCTTCAACCATTCAAATGTTCGCAGTATTGCTGTTGTTGCGGTAAAAGTTTTTCATTACGAAAAAGTAGAGTCTTAGTTGAAATTGAAAGTTTGGTCAACCTTTTTAACAGTATTTGTGTGGAATGTGGCCTATAGGAATACTAAGTTCCCAAAAAGTGGTGAATTTATTTGGAGTCGTGAAACTTAGTCGTTTAATAAGCTTATTCTAAAGAGTCCAAGAGTGCCAGATCTCACATGAAGTAGCAGAGGCTTGCTTGGTGTTTACAAGCGAAGTATATGAAGTCCAAGACTAAGAAGTACTATATATCAAAAACATAGAGCATAGCTTAATTAGAAGGAGTCGCAGAGTAGATTCGAAGTCCTCTTCTTCTTTTGCTAGGTATATATACCCCATACAACCTAAATTTTCAAGATCTGAAATTAATTTGCGCAGCTCACTCCAATGGAGTCGCAAGAAAGTTCAAAGACTTACTACTTTTACAAGCGACATATATGGCTACTAGGAAGCACTTATAAATCATTGCTTTATATAGCCCAATTTTTCAAGATCTTGGCCAACCCAAGCTCATTTCATTGGAGACACAAAAAAGATTCAAAGACTTACTAGTCTGCTACAAGCGACATATAAGAACAATAGGAAGTATTGCCGGTGCCTTACTTTATAGAGCCCAAGTTTCTAAAATCTCAGTCTACCGCAACTCAATTCAATGGAGATTCGAAGAAGATTCGAAGACTCTTCTACAAGCGACATATACGGAGGTTAGGAACGATTTATAGAGCTTTACTTTATAGAGCTCAATTTTCCAAGATCTCAGACTGCAGCAGCTCACGTAAATGGAGTCACTAAGGAGATTCGAAAAACAACTTGCCTTGTACAAACTTACTATCCACTAACTTTTGAAAATAAGTGACTTCGCTCCCTTATATATTTCATAACTTTATACAAGTCTATAGTTCCGTATTTAAACTATATTTTCACTTCTTAAAAAATAAATGTATAGAATATTTGCAAAGCTAGCACGATGTACCCGTTTGTGTAAAGAATTGACAACAGCTTCGTATTCTTCTGAAAGGCAATTATTCAATCTCAATTGAAGTCGTAAAATCTGAACTTGAACAGAGTGCAAATATTAAATATTATTAAATTATAATATTTCTTTAATTTTTGGAGAAAAAATAGCTACAGGACCATAAAAAGACTTCTCTTCCACTGTTTGCGAAAGAGTCCAGACCAGTTCCCCTAGCTTCAATTGTGGCAAAAAAACACCCGGAAATTTCCGGGTAAATTATCTTTCAAAAAAAATTATTTTCCTGAGTTGGTAGGACTATCCTTCATTACTACGGCAAATATGAGCGCGATTTGTCAAGCAGTTTGTTTACAGCAGCTGCTTAAGTCGGTACAGCTCAGTAGTGCGTTGCGATTTTTGCAATGGATAAAAGCATCGAACAAAGAATTTGCCTCAAATTATGTATTTCTAATCAAATATCGTGTGTGGAATCGATGCAAAGGTTGGAAAGGGCTTACAGTGATTCAGTGTTATTAACCACACAAGCCTAGGAGTGAAACAAAGTCTTCAAAGATGGTCGAGAGATCGTTGAAGAAATGTGCTGTGCTGGGCAACCTCTTCAACTGATGAAAATATTAAAAAAGTGAAAGATATGGTGGTTGAAAATCGTCAGGCATATGTTAGAAAGAAGAAGAGAGCGCGGCAGGCCGTTCGAATGATTTTGATAGATATTTTGGGTATGAAACGCGTTCTTGCTCAACTCGTCCCGATAAAGCTGAATTTTTCTCAAAAAGAGTACCGTAAGCAGGTCTCTTTGGACATGCTCGATCGTGCGAATTCCCACCGCACATTCATGAAGAGCTTTATAACTCCCAATGAGGTATGGGCTTATGAGTTGGACATGCCAACAAGTCAACAATCATCGGAATGGAGCGAAACCAAAAAAGCACACGAAAGCCTCTCAAAAGTCAAGGTGATGCTCATTGTCTTTGTTGATATTCGTGGTTTGAAGAATCATAAATTTGTTCCGGAGGATTCAGCGATTTTACGCGTGATAATGCATCATCGCATCGATCCACGATTGTGACCAAATTTTGAAGCCAAAAATGCAATGAATATTATCAATCAATTAACGTATTCACCAGATTTGGCTCCGTGTGATTTTTTCTTGTTCCCCAAACTGAAATTTTCGCTCCATGGAAACGGTTTTCAGACGATCGAAGAGATAAAACAAAGTTCGATGAAGTAGCTGAAGGTCATATGAAACCGCTGACAGTAAGAACTGCTTTTGATTGAGACCGACAAATAGTATGAAACTTTAAATTTAGATCATTTAAGGGCAAGCTAAATATTATTTGAAAAGCCAAGTTCTAGGTCACTCTATTCGCCTTCAGTTAGAGAGTTCACAATGTATACAAGGTCAACTCAATTGTGAACCAGAAAAGCCTTCCTATGGAGTGATTTTTGAATTATGTTGTTCTCTCTGTAGTAAAAAAAAAAAACAAAATTTGAATCTTACTTTTCTAAATATCCATTTAAAAGGATTATGTTTTGAAGATCATCTGGACCCCCGAGATGGAAAGTAAACATTAATTTATGATTGACGTATGAAGATTAAGATATATGCAAGGTCTGTCGCAAAAGAAACAGAACTTTTTAAATATAACTGTTTCTGGTGGCGTCACCTATTGGTGGGTATATGAAATAAAAAGTTTGATATCTTGTTGGCATTTCGTAAAAATTTTAAGACCATTGGATAACTACAATCGATGTTATCAATCAAAAAGTGACAGCAGCTTTTGGTCATCGGTCGTAAAATGCAAAGAGCAAATATTAAATTTTGTTTTAAACTTGGGAAAACGTTTACTGAAACATTTCAAATGATGGAAAAAGTTTATGGTGATCAGTGCCTATCCCGTAGTAATGTGCATGAGTGGTATAAGAAGTTAGTGTGGACCTCTGTGACGATCAGAAGTCGGTCGACTTCAGAAGTCAAAAATAAAGACAATGCTGATTTGTTTTTACGATTCCGAGGGTATTGTACACCGAGAGTTCGTCCCACCTGGCTTAACGATTAATGCTTTATCTTAATGATTTACCTTGGTGTTATGAAGCATCTTATGTCACGCATTCGTCGTGCTCGACCACAATACCGTGAGGCAGGGTCCTGGCGCCTGTTGCACGATAATGCGCCGTGTCATCGGTCGACGCAAGTCACTGATTTTTTGACAAAAAACTCCATATTAACCATTAATCACTCACCCTACTCACCTGATCTGGCACCCTGTGACTTTTACCTATTTGGAAAACTTCATTTGCCCATGAAAGGACACTGGTTTCAGGACATTTCAGCTATCCAAAAGGCGATGACCGATATTCTCAAGAGCATTCCGAAAAATTACCTTAAACACTCACTCGGGCTAAACGCTATATCGAAGCACAAGGAAACTACTTTGAATAAAAAAATATAACTTTTGAAAAATATTAATTTTTTATTGTTTTTTTAAAAGTCCTCTTCCTTTTGCGACAGACCAGTACATACAAGAAAATCGTCCAACGACTCATTACCTGAAGGGCTCTCTACAAGTATAATGAAATAGTGAAAGCCAAGTGTAACACTCAATTGCATGATCAAAAGTATTTTGGTAAAACGAAGACGATGACAATGTTCTTCACCAGTAAGCGATGAATAAGCAACATATACAAAATAAGGGTTCTGAAATAGATAGTATGCTAACGAATATTGACACCACTTCTTTAGAGTACACTTTGAAACGCCTACTGCTTTTGGTATGAAGAAATTAATTGAATATCGGATCAATACAGTGCCTTAATACCTTAAAATTTACTACAGAAATTCGAAATCAGTGGCCTCAATTTTAATAGCGGGTTTTTCAATAAGAGCGCTACTAAAGTTCCTTTTTAAATAAAACAAAAACGGTTTAGGATATCAATGAACTCTTCATTCCTGTGAAAGTACATTTGCACTTACTCCATCAGTCACCACTGCATTCCGTAAAAATGACGGTTTATGGATCGGCGGCGTCATTGCACCGTACCTCTTCCGTAATAACCGGCACGTTACTGTGAATGGGAATTGTTACCAATCAAGGATAACAGAATATTTTTCGAACTTGGACTTGTGGTTCCAATAGGACGGCTCCACAAGTCACACAGCGAATGTCACAATCGATTGCCTCGATCATACGATTTGACGCCGTTAGACTATTTCCTGTGGGGCTGCGACAAGTCTATGCCAATAAACCAGCGACGATTGATAAACTTCATTTAGCATCCGGACTTCTACAAGCGTGTCCGTGTTGACCAAGCAGAAGAAGTCCGAGTTCCATACATAATAGCTTCAAATGTACTTGTACTTTGACAAGAATACAAAATTTCATTGAACGAAAAATTTTAAATATGCTATCAGATACTGCCTCAATTTCCTAGATGGGCGCTACCACACAATCATATTTTGCAACTTTTCTAATATTCTTACATATACTACAACCATCCAACTATTTATATAAAGACATCTATGTACACAGTCAGCACTAATTGGCATTTTGCAAAATTTATTAAAGTTTTTACCCCTTTATTTCATGTAGAACAAATCTACTAGTTTATATGTAGAACAAATAATTGGAAAAGTCTCAGTTGATAAATACTCATACATACAAAGAACAAACATACCTGCCAATGGCCAGTGAAGGGAAAGTTAAAAATTCAGATGAAAATATTAATATTTCGTGCATAAAAGTGATGAAATAAATACAAACATAATTCTTTTAGACGAAAGATCTTGAAACTTCATTAAGGACCAACTTTCAATTAAACAGTTTACTTTAAAAACCAAACTGAAGAATGTGAGTAACTTATTTAGAAATAAATTCGGGTGACCTTGTTGGGGCAAACAGTAAATTTCGTGGCATTAAGAATTAAAGAATAAGAGAAACAAAAAAAATGTGACACTCTGTATATTAAGAGAAAAACAGAAGCGAGGTTATTCTAGAAATAAGCGGTTTTATATTTAAGGCTGTCATATAAGTATTCCCAGAACAATTTCGGGTTTCTTTTAGGCTATTAAAACAAAAGCAACAGTACTGGAAGGCGAGATAAAAGAGAGGATATTTAATAATCAGGACTTAAATCTGGAGATTCGGCCTCTCCATACGACCTTTTGGAGTTCGAACAATTCAATAATCTGCAAGTTCCATTACAAAAATCATACAGCCCGCTTTGAATTTCTTATAAAAAACAATTAAAACTTAAACTCGGATGTCCTGTTCGGAGCAAATTTTCAGATTACACAAATATATATACGTACTGCTTGACGAACTTAATAGACCCTAATCAGGATATTAAAAAACGACTAAAGAGATATTTAAATCTTTTTACTCACCAATAATCTCACAGACCATAAAGACCAAACACAAGATACTAGCGATGATCAGTTTTTTACGCGCCTTCAAATCCACGCCTTCGGTACGTTGCCGATGGCAATGGTCGCGCACTAAAAGAGAATAAGAAAGAGAAAGAATGTTGAAATGAATCGCAAATAAAAATAAATAGCATTAAAATATAATAAGAAGAAAATTAACAGAAGGTAAAGTAAGTACTTTAGAACTGTTAAATAATCCTTAATGAGAAATTTTTTTTGTTATAAAATATAAGATAACATTGCTAAAGAAGCCTTTTGTAAAGGCTATTAAAAGGATCTTGAAATATTAGCGGTGGAATCACTCAAAATTAGAGCTAAAAATTGAATGTTTTTATAAAATAAAAATAATTTTTTTTATTTTTCAAATCAATTTCATTCTCTTCAATCCATCCAATTGAATGCACTTTTTCAAACACTGTTTTAGATTACTCAAAACATTTGGAACAAATCCGGTACAGCCTTTAAGATCTTCTTCTATTCGGTTTTTATCTCCTTAATCAAGTCAAAATGGCGTCCTCGCATTGATCTGAATGGGCAGTAGTTGCACGGAGCCATATTAGACAAAGACATGAGTCGTGTTTTTGACAAAACATTCGCGAAGAATCAATAAATTATGAATACGAGAGTTAGTTGTTCGGCCATAGTTCAGCCAAAAGTTTAACCAGGTGGTTCGCGTATTATAATAAAAATATATAGCATCGCCTTATGAGACTTTTGAGCCAATACGAGCATGACTAATCCGATTTTACATAGACTTGTTAAAAGCATCGTCTGCGATATTTCAGTTTCAACTGATATTTGAAGCGCCATTCGCTAGATTGTTGGATAGTTTCGACATCGTATTCATAAACCCCACTGCCACCCCTAATGATGCGCTTAAAGAATCTAGGGATCTCAGCAACTTTGTCAAGCATATGTATAATTTTTGATCCCTACCTGACGTTTTTTCTGTAAAATATTCAGGTCTTTTGATACGAATCTATCAATAACACGCTTTATACCCAAAACATAATATTTTGAGTCGATTCGTAAGAGATGTTAAGATTCTCTGCTATATTTCTGAATCCAACGCGGCGCTTATCTTCTCTAAAATACCCAACAACTGAGATATGTGAGTTTTTCACATAAATTTTGAGGTTATGTGAAAAAGGCCTGTATGCTAAAGTTATGCATCATTTCATTACCTACAACATTTCCACATAACTTTTTTGTATAAGTCTGATAGTATTGCCGAAAACCATTATAAACCATTTTTAACCTAAGATTGCCAGTAAATTAGCCTGTAGTCACTCCAACATATGCAGTTTAAGAGTTCATAGAAGTCTAATTGCAGGGTTTTGTTGTGAACAAGGACTAGACGAAATATCTCCTGTCATCAAACAAACAGTTATCGTATACGCGACTTGCCTCGCACGTCGCTGTTAACAGTCACAACTTTGAAGTCGCGAATCTAGATACAGGGCTGCTCTGGCTATGGAAGAAAACACTGCAGCTTTGAAGGTTTTCTATTCAGTAATCACCGGTAGAACCAGAGGAAGAGGAAGACTTCCACTTCGTTGGAGAGATGAGACAGAGAAGGGCTCGGCTACACTTGGTATCTCGAATTGGCGCCAAATGACGTAAAGACAAAACGAGTGGTGCGCATCCGTTCACTCGCCTTCGAGTCTAACTAAAGAAGCCTATAAGCCGAAGTCTAAGTTGTTAAGTGGAATAATTATTTATAAACTCTTGTAAATAAATAAAAAATAAATAAATAAAAATACATACTTAGAAATAATCACAAGGTTCTATTGAGCCAACTATTAAATTTAAAGTTCGTTTCACTAAAATGTTTTTGCTGTTCATAGCTATGTGGTAATCTTTAACGAATTTTAGGAGTCACTACACCCTCAGGCATTGTTGAATGTATCTATTATTTAATCAGTCAGTGTTGGTTCTCCAAAGTGCTTCTCCGCACACATTCTAATTTCACAACCGAAAAAATCTAATTTTAATGTAGCAAATATAGCTCAAGACTACAAATTCATTGAACAATTTTCCTTCTGAAGCGTATAAATTTTGCTAAAACGTTCAAACAACGCACAGCGCTTAAAACCATTCGCCATAACGACTTTTCAATTCAAAATGAATTATAGCCAAACAACCTGAAGCGAGCTGCACTCTCGGCTACAATGGCAAACGCAGCGATGGCGGCAGCGCGTACACCATATGCAAATAATAACCCGACAAAGTAGCGGAAAGCGCAATCGAACGTTAACGGCGCACAGAGGTGCATTGGAGAGTACATAAACGTTTACGTATATACATATATACATACATACATGTATATAGATATATATATACACATATACATATATATAAATAGAGAGATATATGGCTCGAACTACCAGTACCAGCCGACTGATTGCCACTTTGTTGCCGCCTGAAAGTCGATTAAATTCTTTATTGCATTTGCTGCAGTTGCTTCCCCTCGCACACAGTCACTCTCAGCCATCTTTCTGGCCCTCTGAAGCGCTCTCCCGTACGCCGGTGCAAACTGATCCAACAACACGACTGCCACGCGACACCCATTTTCCAGTGCTGACAATGTGCCAACTGCTTTTTGAGTGGAGCAAAATTTTTTCAAAAAATAGTTTAAAGAAATTTCAAAAAAAAAATCAAAAGGCAGAATAAAATAAATGAAAAAAATTAATTCGCCAACTTTTATTTGTCTTTTCGAATTTTACTTTTGAAATTGTATTCCTTCCTTCATTTGGCTTATTGTACTTTTTTGTAAAATTTTTCACCACACACATACATAAGCATCACCTATATAAATATATATACATGTATGTATGTATGTGTGTGGGCGTGCGTCTTTCGCATACTTTTTCAATTTCGCCACGCAATACAAATAGTTTATTCGGGCCTTCGTAGTTTTGTGCGACATTTGCATGCTAAAGTTGTGTTAGTATACGTGTGCGTCGCGCGTAACTCAACCAAGAAGCCGAGAAGCCGTGCGCTTTCGGCGGCGACCAACGCTCATGCAACACAAGTGGCAACAAAATTAAATTCCTTTCAACTTCATTTCGCTACTTTCTTTCTCAAGTTGCTTTCTTTCAAATATTCGACGACTTTTTGTTTGCAACACAAGTCTTTCTTCGCGTTTCTTATACCCCACGCATCATGAAAGTGGTGTATATTTGTTTTATTTGAGAAAATAAGTCTGCATGTTCATACATTTAACTATCTTGACTCATTTAGTGATGAATTAACGAAAACTCTCATTTTTACTGATCTACAAACACCTTCCCAAAAATGGAGCAAATAAACAGCTAGGAAGTTGAAAATAATTTTCGTCGACTAATTTGTACTTGACTTTATTGTGTACAAAAAAGAACCCATTCAGTTGAAAATTACACACTGCTACCGTAGTAAAATTTATTTGTTTGTGGTCTGGTAGGAGTTTATATAAAAGGATTGAGTTAAAATTAATAGCTGTCGATTATTTTTGCCTTCATAATCACGTGTCCAGAAATGAACGCATTCGGTTGAAAATTAGATGAAGCTGTCATAGATCAATTTATTTTTTAGTGAGCTACAACGGACAAATTCGTAAGTATTGAGTTAAAATTCATAACTGTCGACTCATTTGCCTATCACATTCACGTGTTCAAAAACGAAGGCATTCGGATGAAAATTAGACCGAGCTGTCATAGATAAAATTTATTATTAATGAGCGAGTAGAAACAAATTCGTAGATATCGAGTTGAAATTCATATCTGTCGACTAATTTCGTCATGGCTTGGTTGTCTACTAAAATCAGTGCATTCGGATCAAAGTTATACCTAGCTCATATAGATAAAATTTTTTCTGTTTGATTTGATGAGAGCAAAAACTTAGCTACGAAGACGTGCTTCAAAGCACCGCTGTCGTACTTTGTTAACATTTCTCTCGACCAATCGACACGAACCATTTTTTGAGCGATTGATAAATTGTGTGGGATCCAACGTGAATATTTTTTTACTGTCAAATGTTCATGCAATATTGAATATATGCTAGTCCCACTAATGAGTTATCTCAATCTTACGGTAGATCACCTGACGATCTTGCAATATCAGTTTGCGTACATCATCAATAGTTCCCCGAACAACAACTGATTTTGAATGACCTACACGAAATTCGTCTTGGTGTGATTTACGAACTCGATTGAACCACCATATCATCGATTATCATTGGTGCTCGATAGAGCTTCATGGTAAAAAATTTGAATTAAGTTTGTCTATGCACTTTTGATGAGTTAACCAACGTGGTAAGTTTCAAAAATTAAAAAGTAATAGCACGAAAATGTTCGAAATTTAATTCAGTTTTTTGAACAAGAATATTTTAAGTTACTGTAAACAATATATATAACGCTCGTACTACAAAACTTTCTGCGTATGAATAACATCAGAATTATCAAATTTTAAAATAAAGTTGTGAGTTGCCAGATTGCTACACTAGTGTTGCCAAATCCCGAAATAGAAAAGGCAATCTACAAATTAGGCTAGGAAGCTGAAACTCGGTACCGTCGAGTAATTTTGTCTACTAATAAACATACCAAGAAATGGTTGTGATCGGTTAAAAAATGCAAACAGCTACCATATAACTGATCTGTCAAAAGATTGGCTATAGAAAAAATACCTCTAATTGGATCACCGGTTATTTTTTTTTTTGGTCGTCTAGTAAAGAAAAATACAAAATATTGAAAAAAAATGTGGGGCTGTCAACTCATTTTAGCATCTCATATAAATAAGCTCACCCTAACATAAACGTTCAAAAAGTTGACTGTCTCGAGCTGGAGTACTTAAACTTTAAGATTCTCGGAACAGTTTATTTCAAAAATTGTTCTTATTTTACCCAAACTTTCTTTAATAATCGTTCTTCTAGTCGACTTCAACACTGTTTGCTCTGCACTCGCGGTCACCAAAGTGCCCGTTATTCGCTTAAATTCTACCTCAACCTCAGCCTCCCCACTCGTGCACAGTTAAATCCGCAAACACTCAAGCATTCTGTTTTAGCACACGCCTACATACATATATTATATTTCTGCACATAGCTTGATCGGCCTGTCCGTTGCACCCAGAAGAATTTCCATTCAGTCAATTTTTGGGTTACAGCGCAAATTTTAATTGATTCTCCCTTTTAACTAGTTCGCTTCCACTTTGCTACACTTGAAAAGATATATCTACACAACAACAGCAATAGCAAAAATATATTCAACAAATAAAATAAATAAGAAATTAACGGTTTAAAACTGTTGCTAGCTCGGCTACAGGTGCCTCACGTACGAACAACAACCAAAAGCTGGCATTTAAGGACAGTCTCACACTCGCGCTCTACAACGTGGAGGGACATTGGAGAGCGCGCGGTAAAAGGTGGCGCATGAAAAGGTAAAATTAAATCAATTTCGTTCGCAGTTCGCAGAAGTCTTTCGTTTTTGTATTTTTTTGGCAGCAAACGGCATCGCACGAGGGACACGCGAGCGAGCAGTCATGTGTAAGCGACCGGGCTGTAACAATTGAAGCTATCAGTTTAACTCCTCGATCCCTTTTATTAAATTTCATTTCCAACTCTCTTATTTTTTTCATTACTAAATTTTTGGGCAATCAGTACTGTGCTGCGCCACCGAAGACTGCTCGCTGCATGAGTAATTGTTGTGGCTGTAATGTAGCATGAGTCGTGTACTCGTTTTTTGAATGCGGCTTGTATGTGTGTTAGTTGATAAAATGTTACCTGAGGTTGAGTTCAAAGAAATTTTTCCGCAAAAGAAGAGTTTAACTAAGTGAATAGAAAAATTATAAACACATGAGCTTTTTGGATGAAAGAGCCTTTAGCAATTTAACTCACTTCAAGAATCAATCCATATATGAAATAACTCAAGTTGGCAGAGTCTTGTTATATAAGTAGATACTGATAATCAAGTAGATGCTCTAATAGAGTGGTTTCAAGACCGGAGCCTACTCTCCTAAAATCCCCAGAGGTGATCTAGTGACTGATGACCACAGCATACTGAAATTATAGAAGGAAAACTTCTCCAGCCTTCTAAATGTAGCGAAAGCATACCACCAAGAGATGGTAAGCCCGATTCCCCAATCGATGTAGATAGACTAGACGACCCGTTGTCCAACCAAGAAGAAATTCGAATAGCAATTAACCGCTTGCGGCGAAGAAATGATAAGGAGAATGCATCAGCTTCACGATTGGAACTTAAGAGTGATCTGTCCAATCCACAAAAAGGGAGACCCCACAATCTGCTCCAACTACCGTGAGATCACCCTCCTCAACATCGCATATGTAAGTAGTTCCATCGAGCATATTGGACCTTATCAGTGTGGCTTCATACCTGGAAAATCTACAATCGACCAGATGTTCACCATGGTATCCTCGCAAAGCAAATACAGCTGCGTTAGCTGACTTTGAGAAACACCAAAAGTTCCGTCAGGAACGGGTAGGACCTCTCCAAGCCGTTCGATACCAAGCGAGATTTCAGACAAGAAGATTCCCTAACGTTTGACTTCTTCAATCTATTACTGGAGAAAATAATACGAAGTGCAGAACTAGATAAGGAAGCATACAGACTGTCATCAAAAAACCAATCGTCGCACTCTCGACTTGGCTCTGATGTCACTGTTGACAATCATAAATTCGAAGTCGTAGTCTATCTTGGAACCAGCGTTGACACCAACAGCAACGTCAGCCTCAAAATTCAACGCAGAATAACTCTTACAAACAAATACTACTTCGGACTGAGTAGGCAATTGAGAAGTAAAGTCCTTTCCTGACGAACAAAGACCAAATTTTACAAGTCACTCATCTTCCTTATCTTGCTATGTGGTGCAGAAGCATAGACGATCACAAAATCTGAAGAGTCAGCATTACGGTATTTTCGAGAGAAAAGTTCTGCGAAAGATTTATGTTCCTTCGCTGAACTGTACGAGATATACGGCGGCATTCACATAGTTCGGTGAATTAAGAGACGACAGCTACGCTGGCTAGGTCATGTTGTCCGAACAGAAGAAAACACTCCAGCTCTGAAAGTATTCGACGCAATACCCGCTGAGGGAAGCAGATGAAAAGTAAGACCTTTACTCCGTTGGAAAGACCAGGTGGAGAAGAACGTGGCTTCGCTTGGAATTTCGAATTGGCGCCGCATTGCGAAAAGAAGAAACGACTGGCGCGCTGTTGTTAACTCGGCTATAATCGCGTCAACAGTGTCTATGCCAATAAAGAAGAAGAATAGTGATGACAGTATCACATACGGATTTCTATGTAAAGTCATTGAATATTAAATCCAATAACATTTACAAAAAAAACTAAAGGGTTGCGATTGAAAAATATTCAGAGGAGAAGGAATAAGCAAAAACTTTTTTGGGCAGCAACTCCTGTGTAACAAGCGTGTTGAATATGTTGCATGCTCATGAATAATCGGTCTATTAAATAATCTTTCAAGTTTAGCCAAGCTCAGAAGTACCCCCACAAGGCTGGAAATGTATCTCATGATATGCAAAGAAACAGAAGCAAGAACAAAAAGACATTCAACACAAATTAGGCCTGGACGATAGGGCCAATTCGTTCGACATTAAAACTGTTGAAAGGTCGGAACATTGAATGATGCGATCTTGGCTTTCTTATACCTGCTACCGAAGGTAATAAAGCTAAAGTACATATATAATTTTAAAGACCTGAATGGTCGCACTCGAATTTTAAGCGAAATTGCCAAAGAAGACCTTGACCTTCCAAAAAATTTAATAGTTATTCTCTACGAGTAATCACTCAAGGAAATTTAAAAAATAATAATTCTTAATCGAATTCAAATAGAAAGGAAAATCTGCGGATTGATAAAAGAGCAATCAGCTGATGAATTTAAGCATTACAAAAAATAGAAAATGAAGAACACAAACAAGCATAACAGCTGATCGTTATGCGAATATCTATTCGAAAAGCCTATAAGCCGAAGGAGGCATAGGAGGACTATAAACAAAGAAGTTTCTAAATGTATAGATCAAACTTTTCGGACATTGTTAAAACATCCAATCAGATGGTAAGTAAAAATCCAGAATATTTTTAACTTGCCTTAAGGCAGAAAAGGCCTCTTTCTGGATTTCCGAAAAGAAATTTTGAGTTGGTGTCCTATCCAAAAATGCTTGGGACATATCGAGACTATTTCAACAACCGATGGCAAACTTACAAATGTATTTTTCCAAGAAAAGCATCTAAAAATTTAATCAGGCTTTCAAGCATCCGCCAATTTCATTATTTTTTATTTAGATCTAATTAATTTTGCATATCGAACCAATTATCTTGATTAATAATGTTAATTTTATCAGCGGAATTAATAATCTCTTATCATTATAATTAATTTATGTAAATGATGTGTGACAACATGTAATTGCGCTACTTAAAATAAATTACAAATTCCAGAAAAACCCGGAAATTTATCTCAAGCACATAAATAAGTGTGATAAAGCAGATCACAACAAATTGTGACGGCAAAAATGTTCATAAGCCGATTCACGTGCCGAAGTACGTTACACATATGTACATGCATATGGTAGATATTTATAGGCGACATCTACGTACATATTTAATTATAATAATTAAATTGGTTTAAATTACTGCGCGATAACTACACACCTGTAATTTTTTACGCCTACGCAGTGCAACAAAAACAAAGTGGGCATGCATAATCAGCTACTTAAATCTGTGAGGTATGTATGTTTGTTAGACATATAGTACATATGTACATACATATGTACATACATATACATATATTACAAGCATGTTAACTAGTAAACATTTAATGTCAGAGTAATGAGAACTGTTGAGTAAACCTACCTAAATTTATTTGTAATATTGTAAAAAAATTTTAAGTATTCTTCTGTTACTTTTTTGAATTTTTATAAAAGAAATTAATTTTTTTGTAGGTGGCAACACTGCTCAAAATTTTTTCTTCATCTAATTTTGGTATTATTAAAACATTTATATATTATTTGTTGTACAAATTTCTACAACATAAAATAAAACGAAATTTTTTGAAGGTGGCAACACTACTCAAAAATAAATTTTCTAAACTAATATTTAGAACTTTTCACACATTTATATTTCATTTGGTTTTTACAATATACAAATTTCTACAACATACAATAAAGCAAATCTTTTTTAAGGTGGCAACACTACTCAAAAAAATCTTCTAAATTAATGTTTAGAACTTTTCATACATTTATATTTCATTTATAATCTGTAATATACAAATTTCTACAACTTAAAACACCAAAAAATTTTTGAAGGTGGCAACACTGTTCAAAATTTTTTTCTTCATTAGATTTTAGCATTGTCAAAAAATGTACATTCCATTTTTTATATAAAATATACAAATTTCAACATTCAATAAAACAAAATTTTTGAAGATGGCAACACTAGAACTTCTAAATCAAATTTTAGTATTGTTCAAAAATTTATATTCCACTTTTTATTTAGAATATACAAACTTCTACAACTTAAAACTAAACTAAAGTTTTTGACGATGGCAACACTGTTCAAAGAACTTCTACATCAATTTTTAGTACTGTTCACAAATTTATATTTCATTTGTTATTTAAAATGTACAAATTTCCACAACTTTAAACAAAAATTTTTTTTTAAAGTGGCAACCCTTCTCAAAAATTTTACTGCATTATTTTTTAGTATTGTTAAAAAATCTCTTATTTTAAGTATACACATTTTTTCAAATAAAAAAGTTAAATTTTTTGAAGGTGGCAACACTGCTCTAAAAACGTCTACATTAATTTTTAGTATTGCCCAAAAATTTATATTTCATTTGTTATTTTAAATATAAAAATTTTAACGAACTAATTTTTTTGAAGGTGGCAACACTACTAAAAAAAACAATGTTCACGCTCAAATATTTTATTGTTAAGTAAGATAAAGCATTTTCTTTAATTTAAATTATTAAAAGCATATGTGGCAACCCTGGTGTCAGGAGGATTGTTTTACATATTTAAGCAAAATTTAGGTATTTTATTTTTACTTCGAAAACAACATTTAACGTTAATGTTCAATTACTTTTCAAAGTCAATTATGTAAATGTAGCAACTCTAGTCTTAAAGTGAATATAACAAACTACTGTCAACCAAGCGTCGACTTATGAAATAGTTTTTAATGAATTAATTTGTAGATGTTAGTGATTCAGATTCAGAATTTCACGTTTTCGAATATGTGGCAACTATATACGCCAATTTTGAGTAAAAAAAAATTATTTCATATCTGTTAACTTTATTTGACAATTTAATTAGTATAATTACCTATAGTTAAATATTTATATATGTGACTTGGTCTACGAAAAGGGAGCTAACGTGCGAAAACTAGTTTTCTGGGAAAAGCTGTTAAAAATAATCGTCAGTTTCTCGTTATCTCATTAATTGTTCTCCTTTTTTTTGACACCTAAGCCCCCTTTCCGTCGACCAGGTCACATATTTTAATCAGCACTCATTCTTTCTAACCTTAAACGCAATATCTCCAAAACTGTTAGTGTAAAGTCCTTAAGGTAATTCTAATCCTCGATATCCGACTAAAACATATCTAAGTCAAATATATGCAGTGCTTACGGTCAGCCGGTTTTATGTTCGAGGCCATTGGAGTCAATCTCTGCGACACTGTGGGCTTTAATAATTTGCTCTTGTTACAGAACTCGGGCTAGATTGGTCACATTAAAAGAAAAAAGAGATCCACGGAGAGTTAAACACAATATTTTTCTTCCTCCACTATCGATCACAGCTCAATGGTTCTTTTTTTCTTCTCTATACTTCTTCCGATCACTCAAAGGGTGAAGCAGGAACAGGAGCAGTCTTCCTTGTAGCAATGTAGCAGAAAGCAAAATGGCTACAATTCTCCTAGTCAATAGCTTAAGATAGACTTCTGTGGAAAAATGCTCAGAAGAAAAATACAAAAAATAGAACTTCTGACTAGATAAATAAAATTATGCCTCAACATAATTCTAATGATACAAGCAGAGTGTGTAGGCCTTGGAATGTTTTTTCTCGAGAGACATTCCGCCATCAATGATATGCTTCTTCTAATAGTTGACCCTTGAGGAAGACCTCATGTCTTGGAACACTATCAACACAGGGTATACCCACAAGTATTTTGGGCTAGTTTTGATGGTGAAACAAAAAGCTTCTGCTTTAGACAAGATGGAATTCAGCAATGACCGCCATAATCATCGCAGGGCATCTACCTGTACAATTCCATCTTTAGAGAACTGGTAAAGTAGAGTCGGCGGATTGCAGAGCATGCGGGAAGGCTCATGAGACGCTAGAATATTTCTGCTGTCAATGCGAAGCTTTCAGTCAACTGAGACGGGATATCAGATTAAAAATTATCACATATATGGAGTATATATGTATATAGTATATGGAGTCAGCAACGCATTAAAAACATCTAATTAAAAATCGAAGTACCATATAATCAAATGAATGAATTCAAAGTAAATCATTATTTGCCAATATAATTTTCACATGTGTAGGCAATTAATGAAAAAAAATCATAACAATTGCTCAAAGTAACAATTACATGCGCTGTTGTTGCTGTTTTACTACTTTTTTCATATCAACACTGTTGAGCCGAACTAATTAAGCGGGGCACAGCTGTGCTGTTAACCCGTTGCCAGCCTTCGGGGTCACATTTAACACGCTTAACAAGCGTTACTCTGTGGCGAGCGCATTTAAACACGAGTTGTTAATTTTTTACCGTTATTGCTTAAGAGAAAACTTCACAAAAAATGTGCGTCTGCAAAAAACCATGTTGCACCAAAAAAGTAGCAACAACAAAGAGCAATGTTACAACGAAATTAATTTATAGTGCAGCAGAGTCAGTGCAACATGAAAACAATTTCAATGCTGCAAGTAAAATTTATGAATACAAACAGCGAAATGCAAAACAAAAAAAGCGAATAAGCACTGTGCAGCGAATCAGCGGCAACCGAAAATATTTATAATAACATGCAAACACTCGTGTGTGAGAAAATAGCAACTGTACTCTAATTGATGCAGGTGCATTGCTGCAAAAGTCACTCTGAGGCGCAGAGTAGCTGGAAGAGAAGCTCAGAAAAGAAGAGGTCTAAAAGCGTCAGCCTGAGATTCTCTCCACATTCAATTGTATTCCTAAAAACTTGGACCACTGCTTTCAGAAATCACTCCTGGGTGCTGGTTTTACGCTCACACAACGACATGGCAGATGTGTATGGGGAGAAGTCGCTGGAAAAGAGGCGCAGGGAGTTTTTTCACAGATAGGTCGCAGTTGGGAGGGGACGTTTTTTAAAGGACTCTTCGTCAAGCTTGGTTTTATGCTACCGCATCACTGTGATGTCTTTCATGAAGTCGTTGATATTACAGTAGCTGTAGACCTACTGAAACTTCTTTCAGGCAAACCAGCATTCACTCCAACATTAGCGCTGCAATACTAACCTTAAGCTCTCAAACTGTGCATTCAAGGCTCGTCAAGGAGTGTCCAGCCCATTAGATATTGGATCAAACTACTTCATTATCAGACTCATTTGGGAGTGTGATCAAAGCGGAATGGCTGGAAACTGGATGCCCGATGAGGTATCTAAAGAAATGAAAACGAGTTGGATCGCCATTATCATTTTGCATTCTAGCACTAGACCTATGTGCCTCTCACACACTTAGTAGGCGTTGATTAACGACCAGCCTCTGTGCAACTGCGAGATCATTCTAGCATAGGTTAGAACGTAGGTGATATACTGATTTATTTGTCCTTAGCAAAGTTCATATTGCCGCAATGGAACCCTTTCTTACTGGACATTGTGCAATAGGCATTCATGCTGTATGGCTTAAAATTCAGACGGATGCGAAGTATCAAAATAGTATGAAAGAAGGTGAGCTGTAAGCATCCAATCACTTTCTTCTCGGTTGTCCAGTTTTTGCAAAACTAAGTTTGGTAACTTCTAGCCAAAACTAACATTAGACGCCTCAATAAATTTTTGATGGACCCAGGCGATTGGTCGTTTCCACAATGTTCCTGTTAGGAGTGATCTTTTAACCTAACTCTAATAATCAAACCGTAAAAACAGACCAAATCAGGCCGAGAGGTTTCCAAAGTACAGAGAGGAATCCATAGAAGTAAGGTTTATGAAATTTTGGGATAGAAATTGCCTGGACGAAACAAAAGAATCGTCGTTCCACCTAATCTTCCTGAAAACATGACCTCGAACAAATGGCTTTTTCGTAAGTAACCGTCTAGAATCGCGAAACAAACTTAGATCTTCTTCATATGTATAATATTATATGTGAGTTCTCAGATAGCACAAGCCGATTGCTTCAGCTTATGAACCTGCAAAACAGATCCCGAAACGTATTCTACCTCGCATCCGGCTGCAGAGGAGCAATCAATTTCAAAGCCAAATTGAGGTTGAGGACTTCCTACCAGAAGGGGTTTCTTGCTTTATGTAGAAGTGTAATGAACTTTTGGAACAGCTTCCAGTTCTAAGTTATGACTGATAATGGATATCACAATGATGGCTTGATAGCACTACAGAATAGGCGCTATCAGAGCTTTGTCGTTCAAACAAATTAATCGTAAAAATCAAGATAAGCATTGTCCATATGCTTCTCAACACTGTACTTAGACGCCGTATGGCATGTTTGTATACATTTAACAACACCAACAAAAGTTCAGTTCGTCCCAATAGTAGCAAAGAAAAATCGCCCAACAAAGCGAAATTGTGGCACAACAAGCCCAGAAACGGAGTAGCCGCCATTAAGGGCCACCTCAGAAAAAATTATGTACTGTGGTCGTGTGGAAAAAATGCAACGGTGAGATGAATCAACAGCATTAACAAGAACAACGACACTCAGTAGCCGCCAACCGACAGCCGCCAGGCAGCAGCCACGAGCCACCAGTAGAAACAACACTAAATCCACAAACAACAACAAAAGCAACACGGCTTAACACTTGACAATGCAACACGCGGCCACAAGCGAGGCAACATCACGCTCTCACACATACATATGTAGACCCATATATGACAGCACCGGAAGTGTTCCGCCGTGGCGACATCGGCATTGGCAGGGAAAATGTCGCTTGTTTTTTGGCATGTTCAAAGTAAAATTTCATGTACGACGCGTACAACCAGGTTCCACAGCTGCAAGTATGCATGCCAAGAGTGGTGGCAACCGAAACCAAAAAACAAAAATAAAATGTGCTGCATAAATGCAACAGTGTTAATAAAGTGGCCCATAGGCGCAGCCTTGTTATGAGCAATTTAAATATTATCACATTGTTATTATTTTAATTGCTTAACTCCTTTTTTTCTTGCTAATTAGATCATATTTTTTAGCAGATAAGTTAATCTCTTGCTTTGTTCGCAAGCTAAAGTACCAAATGAAGGAGTATGGTGCTAATCGGAAATTTTTCTCTATAGCTATTTCATTTCCTTCGTACAGCTCTATTCACTTTCAGTTGCAATACTCTTTATCACTCCGTCTCTCTTTATTTCTCTCTCTATTTCACTCTATAACTTTCCATCTTGTATTTCTCTTATTGTTCCTCTGTTTTCCTGACAATCTTAAAGTTATACACCCCTTAACATTATCTCTTCTCTCCCTTTTCAGTCTCTCTCATTCACTCCATTTTCCCCTCTCTTTATTTTTCTGCTTTTCACTCTATTACTAACACACTCTTTCTGTATTCTCCTTAACATTAACCCTTCTCTCCTTTTTCGCCCTCTCTCTTTCACTTTGTCTTTGCCTACCTTTCCTTTTCTCCTTTTCACTATACATACCATTCTGTATCTTCTCCTCATTTCTGTCTGTGATATTTTCTTCATCTTTCAGTAATCGATAATTTGATCCAATAAATCTTTATCCTTCTTTCCTTCTGCCACTTTATCGCTTTAACTCTTATTTTATTTCTCTGCTACTCTATAACTCTAATTATCAGTCCTTCTCTCACTCTACTATTCTCTCTTTTACACTCTCTACCTCTGATTTTAGTTGCGTTTTCTCCATGATCTTTCAACTATTACCCATCCCCAATATATACACCTACTTTATTTTTCTCTCCCTCTATAAATCTCTCTTTCTCTCTATCTCACTATAGTATATCACTCCTTTTCTTTCTTTCTTTCTCTCGATTTTACTTTATCACTCTCGTTCCCTCTTTCAACCTGTTTTTTCTTCATCATCTCTCAATTCTCAAAAAATGATCAGAAGTGAGATTTAAAAATAATTTTGATCCAAGTTAGAAAGAGGCAAAAGAGGCGAAAAGGTATTTCCGTGAATAATATTCTTTTTGGACTACTAAAGGGTGCTCCAAAATTAATGCAAGAGCGGAATTAAGTCAGAGAGTGGCAAAATTAACGCAAGACTTAAATTTTCCGCCATTTATGTAGTGAAATGTTGATAAAAAAAAATCCGAATCGACAGAGGACAATTTAGGCTTAGTAAAGATGAGAGCGTTACACGATAAAACAACGTTCGATAGCCGCTGTTCACACATTTCATACAAAATATGGTCGAAATAGTGTTTTTACTTCGTCATTATATTTTGAAATGCCGGTAAATTGCGTTAGTTGCGTTAATTTTGGAACACCCTTTATATATATACACACTTGTATATACAATAGCTACTCTTCCTTGCAATAGTTGCTCGAAGAGGTTTATTGGCAGAACTTTCAATCAATAAACTCAAAACACCAAATCAGGGTAAGTTACATCTTATTCAGCAGTTATTGGTGAACCAATCAGTTCGGCAGATGCATCTAATGCAGAAACGAATTGGTGTATGAAAGCAATACCGAGATGAGATGAAACTTTTGTATATAAGCTATGACCCGACCACGCAATCATACAATATGGAACATATTCAGAAAAGTTGTATTTTAGGAATTGTTCCAATCTTTGAAAAAATTATATCCGAATTCAAGTATATAGTACACTTTGTTCTCTTATTATTCGTAAAAATTAATGTTGTAAACCCCTCCAATATATTCACGAAATATCCAAGGTTTTCCACCAGAGTGGAGATCTTCTTCTGCTTCCCTCGATGGGTACTGTGTCGAATATTCTCAAAGCTGAGAACACTCCCTCACATCCCATAATTATCCACTGACAAAGGAATGCTTGTTCGAAAATATCAGCAGTAATTGGTGAACCAATCAGTTCGGCAGATGCATCTAATGCAGATATAGAAATTGAATTGTAATTCACATTTGTGACTCTGAAAAAATAGGTTCCATTGATACTATTTCAACATTTCCAGGGGAAAAAAGACAATACCGAGAAAAGGCGCTTGTGGATGAGATGAAACGGTTTGGAAGAAGGTAATCAACAATGCTTTATAATGCTATGAAATCCTATTCCATTTTCTAACCTATTTTTAGATATGGACGGACAATCATCTAATATGGACCAAAATATTCGGAGAAAAGTTCGAGGAAGAATATTTTATCAAGCGATGACGAATTCAACTTTCTCGTCAATCTTTGCTAAAAAAAATTATATTTCCAATGAATTCTATAATTTAATTCAAGTATTTAAATAAACAATTTATAGTACACTTTGTTTCTCTTATTATTCATGTGATGAAAAGAATTAATGCATTCAATGTTAAACCCCTCCAATATATTCAAACATTGAAATATCCAAGGTTTTCCAATCACAGAGTGGAGATCTGTTAAAAGTATTTTTCTTCTCAGGATCTCTGTATGGAGTTCAAGAACGGTTCAATACCTCGATGTCTCCTAGTAACAAGTTGTGCCAATTTCGTACTCCCCTAATAAAGTGCTATATCTCCAAACAAACGCATCTGACTGGACACATCTACTGCACGAATCGTCCATAACATTTTATCCACTATATCTTACAATCAAGGAATGCTTGTTCGAAAATAGGTGTTCAATGTGTGTTTTTAAGTAATATGTGAGCAATGAGAGAATTCTATATTTATATAAAAATAGTCATCTCATATAAACTGTGTTGCTGCTCCTCCTCCATCATAAAAATGCAATCCATAAAATTTCAGTTATTTTCTTTGAATTTTCACAAGACAGTTCAAATATTATAAAAATGCTCTATTGTTTACAAAAGCGTAAATTTAAAAGCACATTGTAACAGGATTCGAATATCAGTTTTGCATGGAAAAAAGCTTATTCCGATAGGCGACACCAAATGGATAACAAAAAATTAAGAGTTTTTGGACAAAGTTTTTGGGTTCTGGGTCCAACTTTGGAATCAATTCGTGCACTTCTCTGTCATCATCAAAATTAGTGTTATAGATTACTGCAACATATAAACTTTTTAGTCGTTGAGGCTGAAGTAACAAACATGCTCAATCTAAACTACAGACTTAGCTCAGCTAAGCTTTAACTATAGTATACTGTAAGTATGTAGGAACAACTATTGAAGATCGCCAACAAAAATAAGAGCTAATAGGTTCTAGAATATATTTAATCTCGTGTAGTAGAAGGAATCTAGCGATTAGAAATATTTCTAATTTTTCTTGAAATAGCTATTTTATCAATATTAATTTTTGGAATACCTTATATGATTAATAATACATATATAATCTAAACAAAAATATAACCTTGAAATACTTTTAATAGAGTTGCCGCTTTCAAAACTATTGTGCATTTGTGAACTTTTTCATTTACAAAATAGAAGTTTTGAAAAAACACATTTCTCAATTATAAAGCGGTAAAATATTCGAAGCAAATACATTTCTAGACACTTTACGCAAGTATTTTCATTTTTTTTTGAAGAGGGTTGCCACCTCAAAATTATAGTCGATTTTCTTAATTGTTTCTACATTGCTATAAAATATAACAATAGAAGTTTTTTGAAGGGTTGGCAACTTTCAAAATGTGGAGGATACTTGAAATTATACAATACACAAAACGGAAGTTTCGAAAAAATACATTGCTGGGTTATATACCGTTAGACAATTTGTTAACAATGTTGCCACCTTTACTAATATGGTGGTTGCTTGATCATTATTAATTTACAAAGCGAAAGTTTGGATAAACACATTGCTCTAATATTTCTATTCTTAGAATAATACGAGTATAATCTCTAATATTTCTTTTGAAAGAATATGTTTCATAGGGTTGCCTTCTTTACAAGTATTGCTAGATACTTGATCGTTATTACTTTACAAAAAACACATTGCTCTTATATTTCTATTTTTAGAAGTAGGTGGTGAATTTCTAATCATTATTCATTTACAAAGTTAAGACTTTCTTTTAATGAGGACGTCATCTGTGGAGATTCCTTGGTTTTTTGCACTTGTACAAATTTGTGAGTTCTAAAATTTTTCAATTTACAAAGTGGAAGCTACGAAAAAAGCACATTGAGCGATCAATATCGTTAGAATTTTTTTAATGTTGAGTATTTTAATTCACAAATATGGTGGATTCTTGGTCTTGTTCAATTTAAAAATTAGAATTAGAATTCGAAAAAGAACAATGTATCTATAAACAAGCTATACACCGTTAGAAGATATTATTAATAAAGTTACCATCTTAAAGGATTTTGGTTCTTCACAATTTTACAATTTAGAAAAGGAAAGTTACGAAGAAACTTATTTCCTGTAATTTATATAGTAAGAATAAGATTTAAATAGGGTTGCCACCTATTTATAAATTAAATTTTTTATATTTTTGAATTTGCAAAGCAGAAGCTTCGAGAAACACATATTGCTCGAATCTGTAACATTAGAATAATTTTTAATAGGGTTGCCAAGTGAAACCTTAGTGGATTCTTGAACCTTTCAACTGACTATTTTTTTATTTAGATTACCACCTGTAAGATTGATAATTAGTTTTTTACAATTTATAAAAGAAAAATAACCAAAAATAAATACCGCTGATATATTTTTTATTAAAGTTGCCACTTATTAGAATGCCTTTTTTTTACAATTTACAAGGGGAAAATAACCAAGAATAATTACCGCTGAAATATTTTTTAATAGGTTTGCCGATTAACACTATAGTGGACTCAATTTACCATTTAAGGTTGCCACCTGTAAGAATGATTTTTAATATTTGTGAGGCAAATATCTAAAAATAAATATCGTTGGAATATTTTTTACATAGAGTTGCCAACTTAAAATTATTATCTATCCGTACCCTTAGAAAATTTTTAATAGAGTTGCCATAATTTTGATTTTTTTTAAATGACATATTTGTATATAAATTGTATTGATATAAAATTTTTTTTTATGAAATTTTAAATAAAAAAAATGTATTAAAATTTTATTCGGCAATTTACCTGCTTTCGCCACATGGCCGTTCAAATCAATGCGAATTTCCATAGTTTATATCCAGTAATTTAGTTAAATATATGTAAAACAGCACTAAATTAACAAAAAAATAGGTGGTGCACAATTTTCTATGAAAGAAAGTATTTTATATATTTTTTTTATTATTTCCAATATTTTTACACAAAAGCAATAACTATTGTTGTAGCACACTACAAAAAAAAACCACTAAAGATATTACCGAAGCAATTAGTTAGACAATTTTGTTATTAACTAAATTATTTATGAATTTAACTGCTGTAACAACAGCAACAACACGCACTACCGCCACAACTATACAGAGCGCTGACGCGGAACATTTGCCCACTGGCATTTTTATTGCAAGCTATACGTTTTTATTTTGTGAGCACTTTGAAACTCACTTCAAGTTTTCATTTTTTAATTTTCAACACGTGTTTGTTGGTGTAAATAAATCAGTAATTGTCAGTGAAATTCAAATCTATAATTAATTTAATTTGTTTGACGAACGCGCGTGCGCGCCCGCACAAAGCGCTCCAACAACCGAAACAATCAGTACAACAACAAAAAAAGGTAAATACTGTAAACACTGCCGAATATTTGCCTTAGAATGCGCCAACAACGAAGCGCGAGCTGCAACTGAGGATGGGCCAAGCGCTGTCGCCGGTCAATAGCCCATCGAACACAGGCAAAAGTGGCAATAAAACGTATAAGTGAGTGTAAATAATACGCTTTTAAGTTGTTTGTTGTCATTGTTGTTTGTATTGTGCTAACAAATTTGTGTTGATCGCGATCGAATTGTTAGTGTTGTTGCTGTTGTCGGCGGCAACGACTGAATCTGATCTGTTGACGTTCCAAGTCATTGTTAACTTCTACGCGTGTGTTTAATCGTGTGGACAAGGGTTTTGTGCATTTTTTGCCCATCCTTATAGTATTTACGCTTATAAAAGTTCAGCGAATGATTCCAGTTGATTGCCTGTTGCATAAAAATACTCGTAACCATATTTTATTCGAGAGAATTGAGCGAACCTTTTCGAGTGGAATTTCATTATCTTATCAACTACAAAGGTTCAGTATTTTCGGTCCTTAAGTGGGCCCAAAGTTGAAGGCTAATTAATATATAGCAGCTGATTTCGTTAAAGGTTTTGGAGAGTGAGAGCCAGTTACAAATAATAAAATGGGCAAAATTCATAATCACTAAACGCTTGGTCCGTTGATGTTTTAATCAAAGGATGGCATGGCCAGCCTTTCATAGTTCCAAGCTATATAATTTTGACCTCATGAGGTTCAACATGATCGAAGTCAACTAACAGCGATATTTATTAGATACAGGGATATAGCTCTCTATTTCTCCCTCTTTATATTAGGTGTTATACTAAATTTTATACGAATCTACGTTCTGGGCAATTCTAGACTCGTATCTACCTCTAATTCCATCTCTTTATATATCGCTCTTATTCTCTCTCTCTCTCTCTCTCTCTCTTGATCACATTATTTTTCTCTATCTCTTCATCTCATTTTTTTTCTCTCTCTCTCTCTCTACTTTCTTGCTTCAGTTTTCTTAATCACTCTCTTCATTATTTATGTCAACTGATCATACTTCAGACTAAAGTCACCGTTCTAATTAAAGCTAAATACCACAACCGGAATACCTAAAAGGCATTTACGAATTAGTAAAAGTTCGTCCTTGCTTTTTAGTACTAAATTTGCTTGGTTAATGCATATAATTATATTATGGAGCAAAGCTAGAGAAGACGTCAAAAGTTCTTCCTAAAATATATAATTTTTGTAGTATCTAGCTGTAGTTAGCATCTTCATTTCGTCGAAGGCTGCTATTAGACTCAGGGAAACTGGGTACGTGGGACGTTCTAAGCAGGAATATTTTGTAATCCTCCTTTTGTTCGATTATATCCCTAACCGTCTGGACTACTACATCGCTGAACCTACACCTTGTGGTTCCTTCTTTGGTTGTTTCTTTGCACACTTACGTGGTAGTCATATGTGTGGCTGGGTGCAGCCGCTGACGAAGTGGTGCATTAAGCTTTTTCACAGATGGATCAAAGCTTTGGAGAAAATTAGGAAGGGTACTTTTCTGTCAGGAACGCTCCATCAATTCCAGCTTCAGGCTATCAGACTAGAGAGAAAGCTGCTACGAAGTACTACTTGCTTCAAAAAGGTATGCATTCCCTCCGATATCAGAGTGGCTTGAGTCTCAATGCGCTGAATAATCAAGGAGCTTTGGATTTTATTTCAGCAGCATCAAGCTACTTCGTTATTTTTCATGTTTATATGCCTGGTCTCAGCAGAATCGCTAGAATTTTAAAAGCCAATGAGTTTACTAGATACGGCACCCAATTTCATCAGATTGCGATCCAGTCGGTATTCCGCGTTCCTCATTCGCTTTAGCATTAGATCTATGGACCTTTCGTGAGCTTGGCAAGCACAATGAACAATAGAACTTTTTTGGCGGCAAGTTCAAGACTGGAACGCAAGGGAACCTCTGAAATACTTGTTTTTAAAAATCAATTGTTGGAGTTGTGATTGAATTAGCTATACTTTCTCACCATCCATCAAACCCAGTCATTGAAAAATTACTAACCTTCCTTCTATTGAAGTAATTAGATAATGCTCCTTAGGGCTGATATTTTCTAATGAAATGTTAAAAGTCCTTTTTTCTCCATCAAAATTTGTTATCAGAGTTCATATCTTCTGGTAAAGCTCATTTTAACGGGTGATCCACACTGACGGCTCGAAAATACCGGAATACCAAACTATCCCTACCAATGGGATGTTTTCCGAGCATCTTTCAAACAGCAGTCCTTGCTATAAGTCAGAGTGACGAAATCAATCTCCAACGCAATTATCGCAACCAGCGTATCGCGATAGTCAAGCTGCACTAAAAGCGATCTCAGCTTTTTAATTAAAATCGCCATTAATGGAGGAATATATAGCCAGGAAAGCCAACGCAGGATTGCTCTTGCCAATAGGTGCTACTTTGGACTGAGTAAGCAATTGAAAAGTAAAGTACTCTCTCGACGAACAAAAGCCAAACTCTATGAGTCGCTCATAATTCCCGGCCTGCTATATGGTGCAGAGGCTTGGACGATGACAGCAACCGATGAGTCGACGTTACGAGTTTTCGAGAGAAAAATTCTGCGAAAGATTTATGGTCCTTTGCGCATTGGCCACGGCGAATATCGCATTCGATGGAACGATGAGCTGTACGAGATATATGACGACATTGACATAGTTCAGCGAATTAAAAGACAGCGGCTACGCTGGCTAGGTCATGTTGTCCGGATGGATGAAAACACTCCAGCTCTGAAAGTATTGGACGCAGTACCCGCCGGGGAAGCAGAGGAAGGGGAAGACCTCCACTCCGTTGGAAGGACCAAGTGAAGAAGAACCTGGCTTCGCTTGGAATATCCAATTGGCGCCACGTAGCGAAAAGAAGAAACGACTGGCGCGCTGTTGTTAACTCGGCTATAATCGCGTAAGCGGTGTCTACGCCAATTAAGAAGAAGAAGATATAGGAAAGCTCAACCGCCTATCTGTTTGCCACCGTGTACACATCGGGGCAAAATGGGTAGCCGGCAATGAGCTGGTCGACGAACTAGCCCTCTTTGCGGCGGCTTCCAGGTTGATGAGATCAGAACCATGAATTGCGGTGGAGTAAAGGAGATGCTCCGCACGGAGGAGAGAGTGGTGAGAGAACGGCACTGGTAGCATATAACAGGAATGTGCCACGCCAAGTTACTATTGGGAATTTACAACCTAGCAAGATTTAGAGATATGATCAACCTATCCTAAGACAAATTCCATCTCCATGTCGTGCCTATGCTGGGCACAGCAGGCTCAAGAAACACTTGTCCAATATGGGTATAATATCTTGCGCAAGCTGCCGGGTTTGCGGCATGGAACTGGAAACTCCAGAACACCTGATTCTAGATTACCCAGCAATTTGTAAAAGCAGGCTCCACGTACTAGGATCCAACTACGTGGACAGGAATCACATCAATTGAATTATTCAGAGTGCTAGATCTTTATGACCACATATGATACAGGAGAAGGCAAAATAGAACATTGGTCGCAGTGCAAAACCTCAATTATTTTCTATCTGTCCATCTATCTAACTATATGATCTGGTTTTAGTGCCTTTGTTTTCAAAAATTTGCATTTCTCCCTCTATTATTTCATGTGGTGCTTGTCTCAGCTAAATAATAAGAAATCAAATGGAAAAAAATTTGTGTCTAAAATGATTTTCAAACTTAAACCTTCTGAATATCTACTGCCTGCTATGCAACTATTGATTTCAGACGCGCTTTTTCTTCTGTACAGTGATTAATCAATCCTCTCCGGTTTGTCATTATTAGAGATCAATTGCAAGCTTTAAAAAGCAGCTCCTCATGCTGTCAACAAAAATATTTTAAACCCATCGGTTCGAGTCTTAGCTAAGTGTACTTCAAAACCAGCTAACGAACTGGTGAGAGCTCTAGAAAATACTATTTTAATTACGCTGAATTTATATTAATTCTTAATTACAAAATAATGCCAAGTTTAACGCCACGTATAAAACATTAATTGCAATTCGCATCCATCTTCCATAAAAAATTTATTGTTTGACTTGCTGACATTTCTGATTTTTTCAATGAACCCACTTTCATGCAAATCACATGCAAATCAAAGAGATAAATCAGTAAAAATGTTATCCATCAACCCATCAGCGGCAATGTGTTGACAGAAATGTATTTTATTTTATCGTTTTTGTTTATTGTTTTATATTTATTGTAGTTTTTTGCTTATTTTACTTTTTCATATTTTTATACCCTAAACAAAGTATGTGAAGGTTGCCATCAATTTTGTATGTACGAATTAAGCCCTCAGGTTTTGAGATATCGCTCACAAATTTGGCACATGTTCTTTTCTCTTCAAGAAGTTGTTCACTTGTGCGAACTACTGAAATTGAACCAATATAGCATACAGCTGTCATACAAACTGAACGATCGGTATCAAGTGCTTGTATGGAAAACTTTTTCATTTGACAAGATATCTTCATCAAATTTGACACATGTTATTACTTCTAAAAACGAAATTATCTCTAGAAAAATTTTCTAAATCGCTGCACTATAGCTTATAGCTGTCATACAAACCGAACGATCGGCATCAAGTGCTTGCATGTGATATTACTTTAGTCAGTGGTACAATCTGCGAAAAAACTGTTCAGATCGGACAGCTATATGATATAGCTGTCATACAAACTGAACGATGAAAATCAAGATCTTGTATGAAGAACCCTTTTATTTCAAAAGATTTTATCACGAAATTTGTCAAGAATTATTGCCTAAGTCAAGGGTGAAATCTGCCAAGAAAACGTTCGGATCGATTGACTATAGCATATAGCTGCCATACAAACTGATCGATAAAATTCATGTTTTTGTGCAAAAACTTTTTATTTGTGAAGGGTATTGAAGCCTCATTGCAGCCGATATTAGCATTTTTTATTTTATTACTTTTATTTTCTTTTGCTACATTTTTAAATTCTTTTTCAACTCTTCTATAATTTCTTTTCATTTGTATTCACACCCTCGCCATACACACCCATTTTCATTTGTGAAAAACTGCCTCAATTGTCAGTTAATTTACTTTTCAATACATTTCAGCGCTCAAAACGGAAAAAAAAGTTGCGAGAAAAAATTTGCTGAAAACCAATATGGAATGCCGTGGAAAAAATTATCTTATTAAAATATTAAAAAGCAATCAAAGCGACTGATGTCGTCAGCTACCTTTTGTTGTCACAATAAACATGCACAGATTGTATCATCAAACAAACACACATACTCGTACATACAGACATATGAAGATATATGCACTTGTTGATGCAACGCCGATTGACTGCACAACCCGTTAGGGATAAGTGTAGGTGGCGGCACACGTTTGTTGTACATATGTGCATATATGTGTGTCAAAATTACGGATTTATGTTCCACACCCCAGCCATCGACATTTTTGCACCCAATAGCGCACTGTGAGGTCTAGCTGCCTGTCTGTGCGTCCGTTTGTCTATCTATCGCTCGTCATGCCTATCTAGCACTCAATCACCCTGTCTACCGATTTAACCGAATGTGGGGCTGCTTAAGTGTTACACTGTTGGTTTATCGGCATGTCATTGGCTTGTATGTGTCTGTTTGTGTGCGTGTGTGTCATTTCATCAATCACTTTGCACACTTTTGCAGCTCATCAATAATTCAATGCGCCGCACAATTGTAACACTCTGTAATAACACAAATAAATAATTAATTAAAATCGTTGTGGCAATTGAGTGCAGTTAACAACAGTGGCACTTGCATACACACACGCACACGCATCTATAGTATGCGTGTAAATAAACACATTAGATGTATGTATATGTGTATGTACATACATATATTATAGCATATCTGGTAAGTAAAGTGTGCGTATTAGTGATGTCAGAAAATATTTTCTTATTGGAGAGTAACCTTCGCGCCAATTCGCTTTGACTAAGTGGCGACTTTGCGTAATTATCTTTTCGGGATCCCGAAATGTTGACCTAATTTTCTATAATAATTACTAAAATCGAATATGTTAAATTTATTATAAACAAAAAAAAGTATAAAATCATTAAGTATAATTTTTTCGGGATCCCGAAATGTTGAACAAATTTTTTATATCAATTATCAAAATCGAAAATACTAAACTTATTACATACAAAAATAATTATTGAGTAGAATTTTATTTCGGGATCCCGAAATATTCAACTAATTTTTGATATTAATTATTAAAATCGAATATGCTAAATTTATTATAAACAAAAATAGTTATTAAGCAGAATTTTATTTCGGAATCCCGAAATATAGTTGCGCTTAATTTCTACAAATTTACCTCGATAAAATTTCATTTTTTTCATATCTAATTCGCTTTAAAAAAGTTTCGATATTGCGTCAGTTAAATTTCGGGATCCCGAAATGTTAACCTAATTTGGATATATTCATTGAAATTTGGCAAAATTAATTACTTAATTTTATTCCGAGACGAATTTTCGGAATTACTCCTATTACCAGAAAATAGTATATCACATACCGAAAATTCGGTACAAATTTAGATATATCGGTAAACGTTACGGAATGAACTTAGTCATATGATATACATATGTGCATATGTTCTCTGATAGTAGGAGTAGTTCTGAAAATCATATGATGAATCATTCTCTGGTATAAGTACTGATAAAAGAGCTGAATTTTTAATCGAATTTTCGCAATGAATATTTTTTATTTCAATCATGCCAAAAACTACAATAAGTTAGAAACTATTCCATATACTCCGTCTTAAGAAATAAAAAAATAATATAAAACAATTGAATATACTAAGGAATACCGAAACTTTTTTAAAATCACAATTTCGGTAATTTTGAAAACTACGAAAGCAACTCCGAAATTTCGGAAAAGTTAATTTTTTTATAGCGCAATCAGAGATATTCAGAACTCTTTTATAATACCGCAAATTTTTCAAATTTAAATTTCGAAATTACAACTTTTAAAAAACTCCGAAAATTCGGAAAAAACATATAAAAAATTCATTCTCAAAAGTATGAAATATAAAAAGTATATAAGAGTAAATACAGATAACTCCGAATATTTCATACAATTTTCGGAATAATTATTAATTTATAAATGATATGCCAATTACTATAAATACTCAGAAATTATTTTCTGCGATTTCTCTTCAAAAATACCTACAAACATATGTATGTACAAAATTTTTAAAATTTAAGGCATCCCGAAAATTTTTTAAATCTTAATCTCGAAATTCGAAAAGTTTTTGCAACATCGATGACACAAAATATTATGAAAAATATTAGCTGTAAGAATCACATAATATGCTGTTGAGACATTGGCGTACATACATACATATGTACATATATGTATGTATATGTATACATACATACATACATATGCATCGTACATACTAAGTATTATATGTATGTATGTACGTATGTATGTATATAGTATATAATATACTAATATTTTAGAACCCGAAATATATTTTAAGAAGTGCGAAGCAAAAATTTATTTTTCCAACGCTGCAAAAAAGTTATATTAATCAATTCAAAGCAGGAAATTATAAAAATCGCGAAAAATCGATAATCCCGATAATCCCGAAACAGTCCAAAAATTAGATATATTTAGTTTTTAAACGTTCTTAATATTTTCAGACAAATTGCTAGTAGAAAAGAGCTCAGAAAACTCTATAATCCCGAAAATACCGAAACAGTCCCGAAATTTTCAGACAAATTACTGGTAGAAAAGAGCTCAGAAAACTCAATAATCCCGAAAATACCGAAACAGTCCCGAAATTAGGTATTCAGTTTTTAAACATTCATAATATTTTCATTTGCCAATACCAAAAAAAGCTTAAAAATATTAAAATTTTGCCGTATTATTTAATTCTATGACAATATTGTTTTTCACGGGACTGCCATCACTGGCAACAGTTCCGCAGTATGTGCCTTTGTCAGCCACCTTGCATTCCATTGTAAGCATTGGCTTTTGCGCACGTTCCGCTTTGCAAAACCTACAACCGCCATATCAACAGTGCAGCAGTGTTAATCGCTGCAGCCTTTGGCAAATAATAAATGGCAACAACAGCAACAAGCAACAAATAGCAACGGTAATATCAACATTATTGTGGGTCGCATCGCGTGCGGTTAAATGCAGCGATTTGAAGTGCAGCCACGGCAAATGCGAATGCTAAATCGCGCACACTAAATGACGTGAATGTAAACAACGGCAAAAGCCACAACAAAAACAACAACAACAACAGCAACGACAAAAAGGCAACAATAGCAAATGCTGACATTGTCTTGCTGCTAACACTTCCGTCGCCTGCAAGCGTCCACGACCGTCATGCATGCCACAAGCGCTCCGCTATCCTTCAATGGCAATAAATTGCTTCCAGCAAAAGCAAAAAAGTGCTATAACAACAACAGCAATAGCACGGCGCAATAATGTACATTTTTAGTATTGTTGGGGAGGTATTAGCGGCGGCAGCAAAAAGCGCAAATGCGTTCAATCGAAATGCGCTCCGCCACCCGCACCACATCCACTTCATTGATAGCATTTGAACTTCCATGAATTGCCCCCACACGGCCCCACTGCATGCTTAGCATTAGCTTTGTTTGGTTAATTCAGCGCGTGAAATTGCTGCTCATTTGTTCTGCTTTTTCTGTTTTTATCTCGCATTGTTGTTGTTACGAGTAGTATTGTTGTAGTCCGATTGTCTATGCGTCACATGTGTTTCCATGTAGGTATGTGCGTATAAGTCCCGTGCTCATGCGTAGGTATGCGTGTTCGCGCGGCAATTATTGTTTGTTTTCTGCTATCGCACTCTACACCGTTATTTACGTCGTTTGCCCTCACCCCTGACGCACTAATGCTGATAAACCGTAAGTTTTTACAAATAGCGGTATTCGTAATGAATGAATTTATGGGAGCACTTGAGCCTCTCAGTATGGAGTTTAAAAACAAATACAGACGTTCATGATCGGTAGCGCGCTTTTCTTAGAACTCGTTGACCTACTTAATTTCTAACTATACTTTTTTTAACTAGTCTGGAATTAGTTTTAGTGTAGGTTGGAAGACTAGTTTGAGGATTTTTTGGAGCTAGATATATATTTTCCATACCATGCTGGAGCAGATCTCAGAATGAGTTTGAATTTAGAAAGAGTTTGGAACTACTTAGTTTAGAATTAGTTTAAAACTAACTTGAAACTAGTTCAACTTCATAAATGATTTGTAACTAGTCTACAACTAATTTAGAACAAGTTTTAGTATGATTTGGTACTAGTTTGGCTTTGGAACTAGTTTGGACCTAGTCTAGAACTCATTTAGAACTAGTTTAAGACTGATTTGGCAGTATTAGACTTTAGAACTAGTCTGGAACCCGTCCAGAACTGATTTAGAATAATTTTAAGAATGCTTTGGAGCTATTATGACTTTAAAACTAGTTTGAACCTAATTTAGAAAAAATTTAGATCTAGTTTAGGACTAGTCTATGACTAGTTTGACTTTGACACCATTTAGAAAATAGTCTATGAATAATTCAAAATTAGTTTGAGCCCACTTTGAAACAAGTTCGACTGTATAACTAGGTTGGAACTAGTCTAAAACTTATTTGAAACTAGTCTATGGTTATTTTGGAACCAGTTTGGAACTAGATGATGTGCTAGTATGTGACTAGTTTGACTTTTAAACCAGTTTGGAACCAGTCTACGAATAATTTAGAACTAGTGAACTAGTGACTAGAACTAGCCCACTTTGGAAGAAGTTCGATTGTATAACTAGTTCCGTACTAGTTTCAAACGTTTTTAAGACAAGTTTGTGGTTAATTTGGAACCAGTTTAGATCTACATAATGTGCTATGTTTAATAGCAACCTTGAGTATAACTCCTACTCATCTTCGAACGCAAAAATCAAGTCCATTAGTCTATTGACTCTATGTGAAATCAATTTTCTAGTTCGGACAATCGATACTTTTCGAGAAGTACCAACTCGAATTAATAACAGCTGTATAACCTTCTAAAGAAACCCTATTTATTAAGTAGTGCTTACGTCCTACGATAATCTAATAAATTCTATCAACTATATCCTTTCCCGGAACTTAGGCAAACTGCAAGCCATCGCCTCTTGTTCTTTTATGAAAAGTGAATTTCTAGAACGTCTGTTTGAAGTTCTAAAACATAATCAGATACTTGGGGAATTTTGAAAATTTTGAAGTCACCGACTCGCCGGTATTTTCTTTAATAGCAACAAAAAGTAGTAAATATTAGAAACTAGCTAAACTAGAATAGTCAGTTACTGGAATCCTGGTTAATAGTATATGTCTGAAATAATATGGATTATCAAAGCACCGGAGCTTATATTTACAGAATACCGAACCTGGTCAAGTATTTAGAACCAAATTATGTGGAAATCCAGGTACTGAAGTTCTACTCATCATGTTACCTTTAAGATAAATCGAAATACTTGAACCAAAAACAAATCTTTAAACAGGTCTGACAGCCTTTCAAACTACAAAGTCTTTGGACTGTCGTTGAATTTAGGGCTATCTTTAGATGAATCTAGTTCAACTTTGGAATAAGTTTGTGCTTAACAACCAGAACAGATTTTATTCAATTTTTTTTTAATTTAGTGATGCAATAGGGGCAGCTTGGATCTAGATTAGATAAATAAATAAGGATTCCACCGCTACCTAAGGTATATTGTGCCCTCTCCTAAGTCACAACGACTCACCTAACCCCAGCATATTGAAAAATTGCAATATACTGTTAGGTGCTATTAAGGCGATGTGATTCTAATATGTAAACATGGAACCAAGGGCTTTTATCCTGCGCCTACAGACTATTGTGCAGTAAATTGGCAAATGTTCCTGAGTTTCAGTGCTTCTGAGCTTCTAATGGCCAGTGCAGATAGCGACAAGCAGCCTGAGTTTGTCCCTTGGAAGGTTCATTACATATTTAAACCTTTTAAGGTTGTAACCACCCATTAGCAACTTTGCATGGTGCATGCCTTGGAATTCTAGCTAATACTTCTTCGTGCTTACTCCTTCATGCTTGCGGAGCAGCTCCTTTAAGGTATGGGGACCAACCGCAATGAAAGGTTTGGGTCCTAACATGTTGGTGGCTTAACTTTTCTCGTCATTATATTCATTCTATTATCTTGGGGGTTGTAAAAAATTAACAAATTCGAACTATGTACTTCTCTTCTAGAACTTTTCAGCTTAGACACTCTTGAACAATTTTATTAATACACTTAACTTTCTGTAACCTTTGGGTAGTATTTAGACCCATTATACAACCGCATTAATTTAGGCAATATACTGGAAAGCTCGGAAATACTGGTTGACAATTTGAATAGTTTACAACACCAACAAGTCACCATTAAACTTAAGTTCATATGAGATCACATAGATCAGCTTCTAGTATTATCTTCGTGTTAAGTCTATATCTTGGAAAGCAAGCTTAGCAAGATAATAACACTCCTATGTGCCACTTTTATGATTATGTCCAAGCTTTATAACCCTGTTTCTTTTCTACACTTACGAGTATGTACTTTACTACTTGCCTTTCCTGCTCCGCTTTGCATACCTTTAGGTTAGCCAGCTGCCAGTCTGCTCTTCTTTCGTGTTACACAAAAGTAGTATTCCATCCTGATTTATTTGCTAATATTTCTCCGAGTGCGCGTATACATAAGTTTCTGAGCGACACTTAATGCTTTCGGTTGCTGTTTCTGATCAAATGGATAATGGATTATTCAATTGTATGGAAAATTGAATTTTATTTTCGTAGACAAACATCATCAATAGTCATTGATGACTATTTGACAAGCCACTGAATTGAATTTGATTGCCATAATAAAGTGCTGACACTACACCGGCTACTGTTGCCTGTTGAGTGGTTATTGTTATTTACAAAATGCCACTGCTGTTGACAACTTATTTAGCAACATTTCAAATAGAAATGAATTTTTTGCGGTTTTGCAAGAAGTTGCAGTGTTATTATAACGGTCTTAGCGGTTATCCTCAGACTAAGAAGTGTGCTGAGGATTGTAGTGTGTGTTCGTGTGTGATGTCATTGGATCAAAATGAAGCAAATTTTTTCAATTTGTATAAGATATGAGCACAGATTTCCAAAGAATCTGGAGTGTATATATTTTTAAGATGACCTGGATATAGCTGTTATACAAACTGATCGGTCAAAATCAAGTGTTGGAATGTAAAACTTTTTTATTTGACAAAATAACTTTACGAAATGAGGTATCAATAATGGACCAAGGAAAACCTACAGTTTCCGAAAAAAAATTCAGATCAGACAACAAAAGCATATTGATTCGGTACTTATTGACCGATCAAAATCAAATTCTTTTATAGAAAAGTTTTTTTTATTTCCAAAGACGAGTTTTTTATTAAGTGTTCATCATATTATAAAATTTTTCCCATAAATCAGTTAAGAATTCCAAGCGATGTTTGTACCGCTCGAACGAAATATTGATATTACAGACCCCCAGAGCAGGTTTATTGGAATATTTTGTACAAAATGAATTTCTAAAGGAATTCTATTTAAAATATCGGTCTTAAAATCTCTCAAAATTAACAATTTATTAAAAACAAATATAAAAATTTATATTTTTAAGAAAATAATATCTAGAGATTAATATAGTGTTTTTCATTTAGTCATACCAACAAAAGTACCCCTCTAAAAAATAATAAAAACTTAATATTTCGCTTATCTCCTCCATATCGCACTCTCTTCCGCTTTCGCTTATACTCTCGTAGATCAACTTTTTCCTCGAAATTCTTTCGCCATCACCGTTTTGCTGGGTTTACTTGCTTGGCTGTCGCTTTGTTATTATTTATTAAGTTTCGATTTTTCGTTTATTTATTTGTCATTCAATTACTTCATTCAATGACAGTGATACTTATTTAAATGACAATCACATGCAGTTTGTAGACCAAAGAGGAGTGAATAAAGAATGGTATCAAGTAAAGGAAAATGCAAGTTGGTAAGCAATTCGCCTTTGAAAAGTTTTGTGCAGCGTGCAATGGATTGGCAATGGCTGCCTTAATCGAATTTCCCTGAACTGTCATCAAACACTTAATTGCTTTTACTTTTGCATGTATGTATTTTTTTATTAGTTATAACTGTATATTTAGTTGGGTTTCAAAGTGAGTGACAGTTATTTTTAAAAGACATTGGATTGTCACTCAGCCATAAAATGTCACTTTTCAAGAGTAGAACATGGAAGGAAGAAAGAGTAGAACCAATAAGGAAAGGCATTTGATCATAAAAATACTTAGGAAGGAAGTATTATGTTAGGTCTTGTGTAGATAAGATGGCTTTCAAGGACCGACATATACCGATATATAGTATTTCCTTTGATTCCGGTTGAAGCGTAACATCGAAATTGAACCGTTAAAGTAGTTCCGTCTTTTTACGATATTCCAATTAGTATGATAGTCTTTCAAGTCGACTTCTACCATACTTTTCCATGAAGTTTTACGACGTCCGCAATTTCTGGACCTTTCTCTACAAATCTCATCAGCATTAGAGCTGACTAGATAGTTCCCAGCAGATTTAGAGTACAAGATTAGATTTAGGTTATGTTATATGGTATCATGGCTCTCACTTGGACAGTTTAGAACGTCGGACCATTGTAATAGCTAAAACTCCTATATAATGAAAATAACGATCGCCATAAGTCAACAAAACGCTTTGAGAATATCACAAATTTCTTGAGATGCTTAATATCGGATATCTCTCCTGGTTCGCCGAAAGTAATGAAATGTTTGAACCTCAGTGTCCAGTAAGAATACTTACGACGGCGCCAAGATGATTTTCTAGGCCATAAGCATTTCTCAGTCACACAGGAAATGGTTATGGATGAAAACTTGTTAAGCTCACGCTTAGAACAATGGAGATCAAACTCGTTCTCACTCCGATATAAGCAAAGTGATAGTGCGGACTTTTGCGAGCTCATCAGCCTTTCGGAGCAATACGGAGCGACTTCACCCTCCTTCATATTTCGGTATGGAAGTACGGAGGTTCGACCCTACCTGGAAAAAGCTCACTATGTCTCTGTGACTTCGTCGCATCCACTTATTTCTTTTTGGTATGGAAGCAGAGGAAAATCCACGAGGAATAGACTCTGAGATGCAGTGGTCCAAGTTTTCAGATATGATGTCGAAGGAGGACGGTGTAAAATCTCCTTCATTTTGGCTTCAGAAAAGCTTGAGACTGGAGGTGAAAGACTTCATCTATCAAGGATCCAGCACAACGAAATAAATCAAAGATATACTTTTGCTAGCCTGACATGGACTCAGCTGGCAGTTGAAAAGTAAAACCCTCTCTCGCAATACCAAAGTAATGCTCTATAAGTGACTCATAACATTTGCCCTTTTATATGGTGCGAAATTATGGACCATTATGAACAGAGTTGAGCATTCTTTCGAAGTGTTAAGGAAAGGTTCTCCAAAAGATTTTTGGTCCGCTAAGCATGACCGAAGGGCGAAAAAGAATAAAACTCTCCAACTCTCAAAATATACGAATCGGTGTTCCCCGGTGGCTGACGAAGAAAGGGACGGCCCAAATGACCCGACTTGGCGAAACTAAAGTACCTAGCACTATGGTACGCAATGCAGAAACGACTGGCGAAAGCTCACCGATGCGGCCAAGACCGACACCCGGTTGAAGTGACAACCTTATTATGTTGAAAAATATATTTAAAGTTTCTAAAACTGTACCGGTTCTCTAAGCAGTCAAGAGGAAGACCTCAGCTCAGAGGTGACAATCTTTCAGCAAAGATTTAACGTCGCCTCTGTGATTGTTACGAAACAATTATAACCGCACTAAAGTAAACTAACCTGACTTAAAACAAACCAACCTAACAAGTATTGTTCAATAATATTTTAATGCTCTATCGCTCACTCTACACTTTCAATTATTCAAACGAAAAACACAAACAACGCGCCGAAAGCTTCAAAGACACCGACGCCGTGCCGACGCGACAAAATTTCAGGCAATCAATAGAAGCTTCGTCTGCCTAATTGAAAACGCCAATAATAACAACAACAACGCCGATAAATACTAAATTGCTAAGAAAAACCTGATTATCACTTAGGCGGTAGTGAAAAGAACAACAACAAAAGCAAGCGGGCTTTAATCGAATAAAAGCAGCACTCAAGTGACGGATAATCTCAACCTTTTCCATCCAACAAACTCTTATCTTGTCCACCTTTACTACCACCACTACCGCGCCAAATTTCAATTGCTCAGCGCGCTCGGTGTGCTTGTCCGCCTCTCTCACTCTTCACTGTCAGATTTAATTGAAATTTTTAACATTTTTCCTTTTTCGTCTTTTTCGGCATTTTCTGTATTTCCTGCCGCTTCAAACAACTTTATGCCTCAACCTCAACCGAAAGGACATTTTCGCTCTAGTTGTTGTCGTTGTTGTTGTTATTTTATCATTGCCGCTGCCAATATTGAACCCAGCGCCTAATTGGCAATTTAAAATGCCACCTCCAACCGCCCTTTTATGGAGGCGCGCGCTCAGCGCACACTGATGAGCGGCATGTATTACATGAAATATTCGAAGAACGAAGCGTGCTTTGTTGTTGTCTCGCCTCTTGGTAGTTGTGGGGAGTAAGAAATTGTAGGTGCAATTGTATTTTTCACACGATTTAATTTCTAATATGAATTTTGTAAAATTGATTTGATTTCGAAATTTGTATTTACTCACGTCTAGACGAGGTTAATGTGTTTCATTTGAACAAATTATGTCATTAAACAATTTATTGAGGTACGTTATAGGCAACGTGCTCTTCTAGGTGGTTTGAAATGCACCGCATACAAGTTTATAAGACGAAATAATCCAGTTCGACCACGTTAAGAAACTTAATAGCGGAAATATTTAACAAAATCACATCTGCCAGATTATCATCCCTCGTACCTACTCACTTTCAATACTTCAAATTTGGAAGATTGAAATACAGAGCTTGTTCGGAAAGTAATAGGACTAAATAGATTTAAAAAATAATTTATTGAACCTAACGTTACAATTCTTTAAAAACTTTCAAAACAGGCTCCTTCTACGTCGATGCAGCGCTGCCAGCGCGATTTCCAAGCATTGAAGGCTTTAAGATTGGTCACCAAAATGGTTTAATAACGCTGTTAGACTTTTTCCTATGAGAATATACCTGTATAAAGCCTAAAGTCTATGTGGACAATTCCGCTTCGATTCAGGCCTGACGCGTGTCATTGCAGAAATGCTCGAACGAGTTATCGAAAATTGGACTCAGCAGATACACTATCTGAGACGTAGCCACGGCCAAAATATAAAATAATTCATGGAGCAGATATAATAAACCATTTTTCCCTTCCGATTGGTATGATGTCCGAAAAAGCTCTTGAAGCCAGGAACAAGGACTATCGAAACATACGCGAGAGCAATACAAGAAAAAATTCCAAGAAAAAATACAGTGGAAGATATCATAAATTCTTTATTAGTTTCGTCTGACCTTTTGATATCTTCATTGTCAAATGAGTCTTCAATTTCGACTGCAAAAAATATTATTATGGACGATGAAGTAAGAGCTTGCTTTTAATGAAGCATCTAGATATGCCTGATTCTGATTCCGAAGATTCCGAAGATAATTTTGATTTATAAAATTTGTTTATTGAAGGTAAAAAAAATTTTTGAAATTAAAAAAAAAATAAAAAAAATTAAAAAAAATTTTAAAAATTAAATAAATAAAAAAAAAAATTAAACAAAATTTTTTTTTCTTAAAAAATTCTATGACTTTTTTCTGAGCTGTGAAAAAAAACCGTCTGAAGATATCTTTTTTCGTTTAGAAGTTATTAATTAAATGCCGCTAACGAGGCCCAATCGCCCACTGTGAGCCGCGGCCAAAATTTCAAAGAGATAAGTTTCAAAAAATAAATGCCAAGAAATATTCTTTCGAATGATAATATACATTCCCCATTAAATTTGAAGTTTCTGTGTTTTTCTTTAAAAAAGTAGGAAACCTCAAAATGGATCGCCCTTTATTTCAAAGTTAGGATTTTTTGAAACTTTCGTTACAATTCGGTAAGAAAGCAGAAACTCATTAGAATCGGAGGTATGAGGAGGACCACACCGTGCTACTTTGGAGAAAAGCTCATTTAAAAATTTTAAAATAATTTGGAGTTTTCAAAAATTATTTTAGAGAGAAATTCTTGAAGAGTCTAACTATCCATATAGAAAAATAGAAAACTAAATTTTTTTTTAATTTCTAGACCAGAATACCCTCTTAAAGCTTATTAATATTTTCTCTTTGAACTTTGCCACAAAATGTCTACAATCCGCCACGAAAATCGCTCACAATATTATATAGCCATTAAGCGCCTTAAAACACTTCCGCAAATTTGGCCATTTCATTCTAACCTCCAAAGTATTATTAAATTGTAGAAAACGATAAAAATCATTTGTGCCATATTATTTATAGCCAAAGCAGCATTGACGCTGGCCACAAGTGCAGACATTTGAATTTGTTGGTTGGGGATTTGTGAATATACATATTAGATATATACGTATGTATGTTTGTACATGAAGACATTGAACCAAAGAATTGCACATAAAAAATATTTGTGGCAATTTTAGCCAAGTAAAAGTAAAAAATCCACATTTCATGCCTGCTATAATATCTTATCAGACGTTGCATGCCACAGCATCAATCGACATACATATGTACGAATGTATGTAGGTACGTTTTGTGCTTGCCACACCCATTTCTGGCGCACAACTACCGCATTTCGCAATTTCGCACGCAAACAACTCCGCCCGAAATTCCATTTAACCATAAATTATGAGCATTCCATTGCGATTTATAACCAAAGAAGCAGCATAAACCAACAACAACAACAATAGGAAGCAGGAACAGCAAAAAAAAATCGTGTCTAAAGCGCAACGAAATCGTTCAATATCTACAAGTATTTGCCATAAGTTAGGCTAAAACGCCAGACACACGAATATGTAGAACGCTGTGTGTCTGTATGTGTAACTGTATATGTGAGTGTGTATATTTTTAAAGCAACACAGCCGGCTGTTCGAGCTTCGAACGTCGTCAGTTGGTCTGTCTGCGAAGTTTTTGCTGCAAGCACAAACATTTTTTTTTTTTAGATTTTTTTATGCAGAGCAGTTGACCAGGTCCCCAAACGTCGGAAATGAGGGAGTGCCCAGCACCACCAGCAGGCCGTCACATCAATTTTTAAATATGAGAAATTGCAACGCATCGTCTGATACTTCATATTTATGCTGTCGCATAAATTCAGATTAGTTTCCATGCGAGTAGAAGACACATGCTGCAACAATACCAGCAACAACAACAACAACAATGACAAAAGCATAATCATCGTACACACCAAATTAAATGACTATATGTAATGGAGAATTCTGCCAATGGACCAGTGGTCAGGCCAACATGTGACAGCTAGCCAGCCAATTCACCGGAGTAATGTGTGAGAGATGTGTGAGAGAAAATGTGTTTGAGAGTATGTTGTATGTGAGAAAATGTGTGTGTGCTTGCTATTAAACGCTCTCGCACGCATTGCTCCCCAACAGCAACGTGGCTACTTGCAAGCAAGCAAGTCCGAAAAGATAAATGGATGGCCACAAATTGCTGCAAAGTGCAAAAATCACAGATTGATGGCATTCAAAATTGAAATTTATATCACTGTCTGATACTCGGTGTCGGTGAATGTCGCTTGTGAAGTGGGGATTATTTGCAAGTGTGCTTGTAGTGCAAATATAAGTAGCAAGATTTTATAATAGTGGCAACCCCGCATAGAAACCCCTAAAGTCATAGACTAGTTAGCTTCTAACGTGTAGGGAAGCAATGCCAAAGTCGACAAAGTTTCAGATGAAGTGAACGATAATGCTATCTGTGAACATTTAAGGCGCAATATGGAGCTCGAAAGCCAACACAGCCACATTTTTGAAGTCCAGTTTGGTGATCTCAAATCTAGAAGGAAAATTTTTCTATGTAATGTAAAGCGTGTCCCATACAGCTTCTGCAGATGGCGTCTGGTAAGATACCCAACCTTACAGTTTGGACGCCAATAAGCCAATGGCCTGTTAAAAGCCCCACAACTAAGGATAGGTTAGGCTAGGGATCGATCTTTGGCCAAAAGACTTTTGCGACAGCGCATGTACAGATGGTGACCCAGCTCTGGCCAAGTTTCCACGAAGCCCAGCTATCTAGTAGTAGAACACAAGAGGATACGGGAGCCCCAACCCGCTCCCTTTCTATCGATAGCAGTGCTAGCGTGCCCAAACAATTCTAAATGCACTGTTAATGAGTTCAAGGCAGGTATCGCCGCTTTGCTATCTGAGTGGATGGTCACTGCTCTGAAGTATGCTGCACTCCCAAACTGCCAGCTCGAATTGGAAGACTCTGCAATAGACAGGAAGTCTGAAGCTCTCTATCGCTCCTGACAGTGAACCTCTCCATCAACCTTCCCCCCAAGCATTGACCCATCCGTAAAAAAGTTCATTGCCTCTCTCCTCCAACGACTTCTTCCCACCCACAACTGAACGCCGGTATATGGATAGAGAAGGAGCCGCCTGAGTTCGGTTTGGCGATCCAAGTACTCCAGTATGAAGTCAAAGTGTGTGAGCATATCCGAGTTTTCAGATACGTGTTCTCTTAAGAACCCAGATTCTCTGAGACTCATAGCAACAAATGGAGCTATTGAGTTCTATCAAAACGAAGTCACGCAAATTGACCACATTCGATATTATCTCCAAGAAGTAAAAAGCGTCCAACGATGATTCTAAAACCTCTTCATTCGACGATGATGAAGCAGAAGTAAGAGAACGTCCATTTTCATTTCTAATAATAGAGATTCAAGATTTGAGGTATTTCGACGACAAAGCAAGAAAATAAAAAGCAACGTAAGGCCGCTCGACGTGCGATTCCTTAGCGTTGCAAAAATCGTCGCTTCATTGTAAATGACAGTGACTTAGAGAAAGAGGAGGAAGATCGTTCGAAGTCGAAAAAGAAAAAAAGTGACAATGGAGACTACTCTGAGTCGGAGGTGAACTCAGAGGCTTCTGAAAATCTCGAAGGCGTTGATAGCGCTGATACGACAAGCGATTAAGCCTGGCATTCGTCGAAAAGTAAGAAACATTGTAAAAGTAGCGGCTCAAACGTTGCACGTACTTCACTGAAGCTGGAAAGGCACCCAGTTATGATATTAGCGAAAGTGAATACGAAAACGATGATGATGTTGATATTGTTAGTGGCATGGATTCGGGCAAACATCCATTCAAATCCAATAACTCTACAAAGGATAAAGCCAAAAGTAAGGGAAAAGGCAAAACTACAGCATCGAAAACAAATTTGAAACAGTAATCTAACGGTGGCAAAAAACCAGGCGTGAAACAAACAGATACACCACCTGAAGAACACCAGGTTTTCATGCAGCAGCAGAAGGAAATCAAACGTATATCTGAGGGCAGGAAATTGGCCGCAACAACACGACTTACGCCGATTTGAGCCAATGGGAACACAGGCGTTCACTAAACAAGCAGAGTGATGCGACGTCGATGGCGACATTGTCAGTGATATGCCAAACTAAGGCACTGGATGTGGAATATCTGCAGCAACATTTTTCTCAAGCATCCATTTTATATATCTCAGTCGCTTTTTAGAGCAAAGCAACCCAAAAGAAGAGAACCCAAATCTAAGTTGGTTCGAAAATCTGCTATATTTTGTCATTTACGTATGGCATGTTTTCGATAGCTTAGACAATAACCTTCGAAAAATGTTTATGGTAATTTAATAACTGCAACAAATTAAAGTTATATTATTACAGATTTGCAATAGCTTTAGAATAAAATGAGTAGTTTTTCAGAATTAATCTGCAAAATGTAGGAAAACAAGCTTAAAATCAAAAATAGTTCAAGCTGTTCTTAACATGCATTTTTAACTTCTTCTCTCGTGCCCTCTGAGTACAGCGAATACGAAATATAGAATAATTAAAATCACTGGTATCGGATATTCGAAAACGACTGGAGCCAAAGTGAGATGAGAAAATGTAAGTGTGAGATAAAAGGTAAAAAATATAATTGAGGCTTGACCGTGTACTAGAACTCAAATTTCGATCTGAACTCTTATACAAGTCCTTGCCTACCCGAGAACTTGCTCAATTCTCGAAGACGCCTAGTTAAAACTCTATAAGTGATAGCTTCCATACAAACATACCAATGAAAATCATGTTCGTTTATGGAAAACTTTTCATTTGACAAATTATCTTCATGTAATGTAGCATAGACTATTGCTCAAGGTATCCGTGCAAATTGCTCAGATCGGACCAATATGGCATATAGCTGCAATATAAACTGACCTATCAAAATCAAGATAGAGATCTTTTCGTACCCTTCTAAGCTATAAGAAGTGCTCCTGTAAAGGGTACTATAGCTTCCTCATAGTAAAACGAAAAATCGCTGCCCACATTTAGGCTTATGTTAGCCAAGACACATACCTAAAGTAGTTTTTATTTTAGAAATGAAGTATTTAGAGAATAAAATATGAATATATGAATTCATGAAGCGAATTATAAAAATAAAATATGAACAACAACTAAACAACAATTACGCTAGCTCTTAGACATTTGAATAATTGTCTGTGAAAAAAACTGTATCACTCAAAGTCGAACTAGTTCTCATCTGCACAACTAGTTTAAAATAAAACTGATTCTCCTACCTGATTTTAAGTTGCTACTACTTTCTACCGAGCTCATGTAACCACCTACATATCCTTTCACATTCCAGGAAACGCATTCAATCTTCACTGCCACCATCGTGCCACTACCGAATTCGGTGTCCAACTAATGGCCAATAATGATGATGATGACCAGTTACACTTTAGATAACGTGTGAGTGGAAACATTTGGTCAAAGCAAAAACGCTTTTGACTGACCACTTTACCTTCGAAACAGAAAATGATAGAATGGCAAAGATTTTGAACTTTTGCGGGCTTTAAAATTTTCGCTAGTTGCTAATGTACGCTGTATCTTTAAGCAACACTGTCAAATGGTTAGGATGAAGAGATAAGTTCTTTCTGCGCCAAACTCTTCTTCTAATTAAGCAGAAAAGTTGTTTCCCCTTTGCGTATCACTTTTCTCTTTCAGGAGCGCTAATTGCAAATGGTTAAGGCGAAGAGGAAGCCTCAAGAAGATAAAAGTACATCAATTAAGTGTTTCGTTTTGTGGTTATATTTCACTCCCCAAACGGAATCACAAAGATCAGAAAGAAGATTGAGCTCAAAGTCGGCATACGGCGTTACACAAAAATGAACTCGTTCCTACTAGACATTGGCTTATTTATCGATAATATTTATGTATCAATTATCATTAATCATGTGGCACTGTGTGGGAACTAATACAAACAAGGAACCACGCAAAATAACTCTTGCCAACAGGTGCTCCTTCGGTCCTCTCTCGACGAATAAGAAGCCTACTCTATAAGTCACTCATTACTCCCGTTCTCGGTGTAGAGGAAAGGTTACGAGTTTTCGACAGAACTGTTCTGCGGAAGATTTATGGTTCTTTACTTATTGACAACGGCGAATATTGCATTCGATAGAATGCTGGGAATTCGCGATTAGACACAAAGCAATATTTTTAACTTGACAACACTGGGCCACATGTTGCAGTGGGGTTTATTTGGAAAACAGCGGCTGAGCTTATAGCCTAGAGCTTGGCCCTTGTGACTACTATTTGAACGCCCTCAGAAAAAGCAATATGATTCACTTCAGAACGGTGTAACAAAAATTCGTTTAATTCATTCTTGGCCGACAAGCCGGCACAGTTCTTTTGGGACAAAAGCAGCAAATTGTGTTTCGCGCACTTCGCTCAACATATGGTCAACCTAATCAAGTAATCAATCACTGTTCATACTATGCACAACATCATCACCCATCTTGGGACTCAGCATTCATTATTTTAGAGAAAACGGAGAACGTTTTGTCATTCTCAGAGATAGTCAAGCGTCACTTCACGCAACCTCGTCCGTTGAAATCAAATCAACAATTGCGACGGATTGCCTAAGAATGCTTAATTGGGTTGCGACTAAAAATAACATCTTACTAGCTTGGAACTCGGGTCATCGAAGCATCAATGGAAATGAGCTAGTCAAACTCCTGGTCAAAGAAGGAATGGTATCCAGTTCGATAAGACCTTTTTTGATTCAATAAATGGAACGTTGGGTCATGTGTAGAAGTTCACGCAAGTGAGGAAAGTTCTCTGATCGCCATTCACTTGGGAGTGGCCAGAAACGATTCTTTTACATATGACTCAAGCAACTCACGACTTCCGGTCTTTGACCAAGTATCCTCTGGGTAGCCTAAGAACATCCGTTCGAAGGTGAGCTAAAGTGAGAAGGCGAAACATCCCCTGCATAGGGTTGTGCGCTGGATTTGGGACCCACCACGTAAAAAACCTACCCCAATGAAAAACGACAAACAGCCTCGGATGAGAAACCCCTCTTTTGATGACGACCATAGCAAACGAAATAAGGACAACGATATCAGGGCATGCACCTGGAATGTCCGGTCCCTTAATTGGGAAGGTGCCGCTGCCCAGCTGGTTGATGTCCTCGTGAAAATAAAGGCTGACATCACCGCCGTCCAAGAAATGCGATGGACGGGACAAGGACAGAGACGAGTAGGTCCTTGTGACATTTACTACAGTGGCCATATAAAGGAGCGCAAGTTTGGTGTGGGATTCGTGGTGGGAGAGAGACTCCGTCGCCGAGTACTATCATTCACTCCGGTGAATGAACGTCTAGCCACAATCCGCATCAAAGCGAGGTTCTTCAACATATCGCTGATCTGCGCCCACGCTCCGACGGATGACGGAGTGCTTGGAACGCACTTATGAGAGATGCCCCCGCCACGATGTCAAAATCGTGCTTGGCGACTTCAACGCCAGGGTGGGCAAAGAAGGTATCTTTGGCACTACGGTCGGTAAATTCAGCCTCCACGAGGAAACATCCCCAAATGGGTTGAGGCTGATCGACTTCGCCGGGGCCCGAAATATGGTTATCTGTAGTACTAGATTCCAGCATAAGAAGATTCATCAAGCTACCTGGCTGTCTCCGGATCGAAAAACTACCAACCAGATCGATCATGTTGTGATAGACGGAAGACACGTCTCCAGTGTTTTAGATGTGCGTGCGCTCCGGTGTCCTAACATCGACTCGGAGCACTATCTTGTTCCAGCCACGATTCGCACCCGCCTCTGTGCAGCAAAAAACGCACGCCAACAAACACAAGGAAGGTTCCACGTCGAAAAGCTGCAATCACAACAGACTGCCGAACGATTTTCTACTCGGCTTGCACTCCTGCTCTCTGAGAGCACTCATCAACAACTCGGTATAAGGGAACTGTGGGACGGCATTTCAAACTCCTTACGTACAGCTGCATCCGAAACCCTTGGTTTTCGGAAAGTGCAAAAGAACAACTGGTACGACGAGGAGTGCCGCGCCGCAGCGGAGAGAAAACAGGCTGCCTACCTAGCAACGTTACGATCGACCACAACACGTGCGGGATGGGATAGATACCGAGAGTTGAAGAGGGAAGCGAGACGCATTTGTAGACAGATGAAGAAAGAGGCCGAAATGCGTGAGTATGAAGAGCTTGATGAGCTGGCCCACAGGGGTAATGCTCGAAAATTCTACGAAAAAATGCGGCGGCTTACAGAAAGTTTCAAGACCGGAGCATACTCTTGTAGAACCCCCAAAGGTGATCTAGTGACCGATGCCCAGATCATACTTAAATTATGGAGGGAACACTTCTCCAGCTTGCTGAATGGCAGTGAATGCACAACGCCAGGAGAAGGCGAACCCGATTCCCCAATCGATGACGATGGAGCAGACGTTCCATTGCCCGACCATGAAGAAGTTCGAATAGCAATTACCCGCCTAAAGAACAACAAAGCGGCGGAGGCCGATGGATTGCCGGCCGAGCTATTCAAACACGGCGGCGAAGAACTGATAAGGAGCATGCATCAGCTTCTTTGTAAAATATGGTCGGACGAAAGCATGCCCATCGATTGGAATTTAAGTGTGCTCTGCCCAATCCATAAAAAAGGTGACCCCACAATCTGCGCCAACTACCGTGGGATAAGCCTCCTCAACATCGCATACAAGGTTCTATCGAGCGTATTGTGTGAAAGATTAAAGCCCACTGTCAACAAACTAATTGGACCTTATCAGTGTGGCTTTAAACCTGGCAAATCAACAACCGACCAGATATTCACCATGTGCCAAATTTTGGAAAAGACCCGTGGAAGAAGAATCGACACACACCACCTCTTCGTCGATTTCAACGCTGCTTTCGGCAGCACGAAAAGGGGCTGCCTTTATGCCGCGATGTCTGAATTTGGTATCCCCGCAAAACTAATACGGCTGTGTAAACTGACGTTGAGCAACACGAAAAGCTCCGTCAGGATCGGGAAAGACCTCTCCGAGCCGTTCGATACCAAACGAGGTTTCAGACAAGGTGACTCTCTATCGTGCGACTTCTTCAACCTGCTTCTGGAGAAAATAGTTCGAGCTGCAGAACTAAATAGAGAAGGTACAATCTTCTATAAGAGTGTACAGCTGCTGGCGTATGCCGACGATATTGATATCATCGGCCTCAACACCCGCGCCGTTAGTTCTGCTTTCTCCAGGCTGGACAAGGATTCTGTGCAGGGTTTAGCAGTGAACGAGGGCAAAACGAAATATCTCCTGTCATCAAACAAACAGTCGTCGCACTCACGACTTGGCTCTCACATCACTGTTGACAGTCATAACTTTGAAGTTGTAGATAGTTTCGTCTATTTGGGAACCAGTGTAAACACCACCAACAATGTCAGCCTGGAAATCTAACGCAGGATTGCTCTTGCCAACAGGTGGTACTTCGGACTGTGTAAGCAATTGAAAAGTAAAGTCTTCTCTCGACGAACAAAAGCCAAACTCTATAAATCGCTCATAATTCCCGTCCTGCTATATGGTGCAGAGGCTTGGACGATGACAGCAACCGTTGAGTCGACGTTACGAGTTTTCGAGAAAAAAGTTCTGCGAAAGATTTATGGTCCTTTGCGCATTGGCCACGGCGAATATCGCATTCGATGGAACGATGATCTGTACGAGATATACGACGACATTGACATAGTTCAGCGAGTTAAAAGACAGCGGCTACGCTGGCTAGGTCATGTTGTCCGAATGGACGAAAACACTCCAGCTCTGAAAGTATTTGACGCAGTACCCGCCGGGGGAAACAGAGGAAGAGGAAGACCTCCAGTCCGTTGGAAGGACCAAGTAAAGAAGGACCTGGCTTCGCTTGGAATATCCAATTGGCGCCACGTAGCGAAAAGAAGAAACGACTGGCGCGCTGTTGTTAACTCGGCTATAATCGCGTAAGCGGTGTCTACGCCAATTAAGAAGAAGAAGAACTTCAAATATTGTTCTGAAATAAACTCAACTGAATTATCTAAACTAGTTTAATGCTGATGAGACCGAGTAAGGGTAAAGACACAATAGACCTAAGGTCGCGGTGCAATCCTCTTGTAATAATCTAATAAAGGTAACATCACAAAATTATATTTGTTTTGACTTTTTATTTTGTATTACTCGGATCCTAACTGCGGTCTAGAAGAGACTGTACGAATACAAATGAGATATAGTTAGACGCGCCTACAAGCAAAGAAGCAAACACGCATACATATCCACAAACAAAAAAGATCCTGAAGTCAGTGAAAAACTTAATTTCTTACGTGACTAACTACCCGAATACAAACTGAGGTGAGTTTCACCTCCAACCTCACAAACACACACACAGACAAGAACACACTTCGTTAGCGCACTTTTAGGCGCTTAATGGCCTCTATGGCTCCGTAGTTGATTCAGCCATTTCAAAATTTCGCTTAAAATGGCGAGCGCAATGTTACCACTCGTTTGTACTAAATGGAAAAACTACAAATAGAAAACACAACAAAAATAGCGCGCAATATGAAGTAGCCGGTTTTATGTTATAAGCTTTCATTTTAATTAAAAACGACTAGTGGATTTACGGCTCTATTTGGCTTTATTTCATTCAGAAGGCGCTATTTTTTACAAACGTTTTTAATCCACAACAACAGCAGTGACTGTGCAGACTGTGCCACGAAACTACAAATAGAAGAGGCAAGAGCAACAACAACAATGTAGAGCGAGTCGCGGCAGTCGAATGGTAAATTAGTTGAGCAACGCCATCATATTTTCCATTTAAATATATCACGCGCACAAACACACATACATATGCATACAGACATGCACAGACACTGTCCGGTCCGTAAATGGAGAGCGGTTAAACTTTTCCAAAGCAAAAACAATGGCAGCAAATCAAATTGCAAAAAAAAAACAATAAATAAAAAAATGTAAAAAAAAAATTAAAATCAAATTTCAAAACAAAAAATCCAAAAAAAAGTTAACTAAAGTTAAAAAAACATAAAATAAAAAAATACTAAACTTTCAAATAAAATAAAAGCTTTTGAAATTATTGCACGCGTCAACCGAAATTGCTAGGATTTACGGATCGGCAGCCGTGTCACTGCTGCGCCGGACCATATTTTTGCTGCCGTTGAAGCAACCAGTGTATGAATGCTTGCAAAAGAAATCAAAAAAATCATGAACAACAACAACAACTAAAACGTTGTTTCATCCTATCAACGAGTTTAGTCCACTGACAGTTGGCATCGCATTCGTACTCATTGTTGTTATTGTTGCTTTGCAACAACGCTGCGCACTACGGCAAACACGGGCATCAGAAATATTAAGTCAAACGGATTAAGAAAGTAATAGGTTAGTAAAATGCGCAATCGCTTCGAACAACTCACTGCCGCATTTGACCGCTGCTTGTTTTTGCTTTTGTTGCTGTTGCCTGAAATGCCATTCAGAAAGATTTATTTGCGACTACAAACGGAAATTTGTTTTGCAAAACGCCTGACTAGCAATTCTAGTTGTGCCGTGGAGACTTAAAAAAGCAACAACAATTTTATTTTTTAACCTGTGATCTTTTTTAGAGGTTATGATTACCATTTTGCAAAAAAATTCTCTTTTGGAGGTTAAGCTTTCCATTTTCCAACCAAAAAATATAAAAAATGTTTTCTACTCACATTCAATGTGTTCACGTCCATGCAACACATACATCGTGGACGGTGTACGCTCTGCATTATTATTGATATTGCTAGCTCTGGCTGTGGTGGGCGTGTTGACGCTACCAGTCGGTGTGTTGGCAGCTGTATCGGCGGCGCCATACCTTGATGACGTTTTCGGTTTGAAGTCGCTGAAAGTTTATGAATGAGATTGTAAGCAATAAATTAGTAATTATTGGCGGGTATTTAAATTATGTAATGACAGTAATTATTTTTGGTAATTCAAAAATTAAAACTAAACCATAAGCAAAAAGCTGTTTAGAAAAGAAATTATATTTGTATTGGCTAAGTAATGGTAATGTAATGTAATTAAAAATATTGTAATTAATGTGCTTTATTAATGTTAGATACACTAACTAAATATTTATATCAACAGCGCAATGCTTAGTAATGGTAATTCAATGTATTTAAATACAATGTATAAAATGTAATTGAAAAAAAAATATCTATTAATACAAATAAATCTTTGCAATACTCTTGAATACCATAACGTAAGATTATAAGCAACGTAATGGAGTAATTATTATTGGTATTTTAAAAATTAAAACAGAAGCTATTAGCAATAAGCCGTTTAGAAAGGAATTATTGTGTACCTTCAAAGTAATGGTAATGGTAATTTAATGTAATTAACGGTATTGTAATTAATACTTTAATGAATGGTAGGTATGTCAATTAAATACTTAAATCATCAACATTACGAACAGTATTGTTAATATGATGCATTTGAATATAAAGTAATTAAAATTTGTATTGCATAAAATGTAATTTAAAAAACTATATACATATATAAAAAATAATCCAGAAAAATAATTATTGTAATAGTAAGTAATTTTGCTTTCGACTTTTCAAAAATTCAAACTGAATTATTTATAATAAGCTATTTAAATCAAAATTGCGTTGGTACTGGTAGAATAATATAAATAATATAAAATAATGGTATTGTAATGTAATTTAGGGTATTGTAATTGATATATTTAAATAATATTATGTGTTTTAATTTAATGCATGCATTTTAATTTAATTTAATTAAATATTTCTATCACCAGTGTAATGAATAGTAATGGTAATGTAATGTAATTAAGTACAAAGTAATTTAAAATTTGTGGCATTTAATGCTGTTTAATACTAAACCATAATTATACCGCTAACTAAAACATAGTAATGTAATGTATTTGCTAGGTAATGGTAATGGTAATGTTATGTACTTGCAAAGTAATAGTAATGGCATTTTAATACAATTAAGGATATTGTAATTAATCGCTTAAGGAATTGTATGTAATTCCATTAAATGCTTAACCAATGTTATGTATAGTAATGATAACATCATATTGAATATAAAGTTATTAAAACTTGTTATTGAATATAATTTAATCGGATGATAATATATTTTTAAGATAAATAAATCCGACTTTCATAAACTTTCAAAAATCAAAACTAAATCATACACAATAAGTTGTTTAAAAACAAAATTTCATTTGGTATAGGTTAAGTAATTTATGTAATAATTTTTGCTATTTCAAAAATGATTACTGATCAGTGGCGGATTCAGAGCATTTAAATGCATTTTAATTTAATTTAATTAAATATTTAGGGTACTGAATAAATGTAATAAGTTAGTATTTAGTAAAAAATAGGCGAATATGTTGTAGAAGATAGTGGATCTGATGACTCCGAGGTAGAAGATGAAACTATGTATCCTCTGACTGCTAGCGAACGCACCCAAACTGACGAAGAGTTATCTCTCACTGGAGTTGTCCTTGGACAAATTGTTCTTGAATAAATGAAAAATTTAATCTTGAATTGCGAAGAACTTATCCAGTTATGTGAAACAAGATGGGTTCCCCGCAAGATGCTGTTATCCATTTTGCCGCGAAATTGTCGTTGATCGTCAAAGCTATGACAAAAACAAGTAAGGAAGGGCTAAGTTCGGGTGTCACTAAACATTTTATACTCTCGCATGATAAAGTGATAATCGAGATTTCATTATCCGTCATTTACATATTTTTCAAATACCGTATTTGTGTAAAGTTTTATTCCGCTATCATCATTGGTTCCTAATGTATGTATTATACATACAGAGAAGGCATCAGATGGAATTCAAAATAGCGTTATATTGGAAAAAGGCGTGGTTGTGAACCGATTTCACCCATATTTCGTACATGTCATCAGGGTGTTAAGAAAATATTATATACCGAATTTCTTTGAAATCGGTCTAGTAGTTCCTGAGATATGATTTTTGGTCCATAAGTGGGCGACGCCATGCCCATTTTCAATTTTTAAAAAAAGCCTGGGTGCAGCTTCCTTCTGCCATTTCTTCCGTAAAATTTTGTGTCTGACGTTTTTTGTTAGTCGGTTAACGCACTTTTAGTGATTTTCAACATAACCTTTGTATGGGAGGTGGGCGTGGTTATTATCCGATTTCTTCCATTTTTGAACTGTATATGGAAATGCCTGAAGGAAACGACTCTGTAGAGTTTGGTTGACATAGCTATAGTATTTTCCGAGATATGTACAAAAAACTTAGTAGGGGCGGGGCCACGTCCACTTTTCCAAAAAAATTGCGTCCAAATATGCCCCTCCCTAATGCGATCCTTTGTGCCAAATTTTACTTTAATATCTTTATTTATGGCTTAGTTATGACACTTTATAGGTTTTCGGTTTTCGCCATTTTGTGGGCGTTGCAGTGGGCCGATTTTGCCCATCTTCGAACTTAACCTTCTTATGGAGCCAAGGAATACGTGTACCAAGTTTCATCATGATATCTCAATTTTTACTCAAGTTACAGCTTGCACGGACGGACGGACAGACGGACGGACAGACGGACGGACGGACAGACAGACATCCGGATTTCGACTCTACTCATCACCCTGATCACTTTGGTATATATAACCCTATATCTGACTCTTTTAGTTTTAGGACTTACAAACAACCGTTATGTATATCAAAACTATAGTTACTCTCCTTAGCAACATTGTTCGAGAGTATAAAAATAAGGAAGCATTTTCGTTACATTTATTCGGGAAAAGCATCTGAACTGAAAGTTGACGAAAAAAACCAAGAATCTGCGGCCGAGAAACAAAACGCAAAAAATTCTGCGTGAAAACTTGCGAATAATTATACAAGGTCTCAATATACATTCCTCTGTTAGATAAAATCTGCGAAGATTTGAAAACGCGCTTTTCTAGAGAAGTATTGGATGTATTTCAACTGAGTTTGCTGCTTCCAGAAAAAGTATACATATGCTTTGAAAACCAAAGAAACTAAAAATCTTATTGAGTCCTTGACAGATATATTCAAATTTTGAATGATGAAGTCTATGTGTCTTCGACAATAATCATTAGTATATTTCGTGAAGATATTTTGTCAAAAATCTCCTACGTTTTCTTCTTTTGTGTTACAAACTCTGTGGCAAACTTAACATAAACCTATTCAGGATACAATTAACCGAATGCAGCAGTAAAAATTTGAGTCTGGCAACAAAAATTAATCATTGAAAAATGGAAAGATTGATCTTGGTTACAAAAAAAGATTTCTGAAACAGAAAGTTTCTCCCAGAAGTTAGCTTTTCTGAATAAAATTCTAATGACAATGAGTTCAGTCCAACAGCTAGGACTAATTATGACAATTCTCAATTCGACTAACTAAGTAAAGATACCACAAAAAACTCTACTGCAGTTAGAAACCCCAACACTCGAAGAATAGGCACCGCCAACCATCTTACGAAGAAAAATGTGAAGTTAAAAAGCATGATAACAAGGAAAACAATGTGAAGCAAGTAAGAGCGCCTTGAAGTATGCTGTGATTTACTGTGATTGTTGCAACTGGTTTACACAGAGCGATATGCCGATGGAAAAAACCAACACAAGAAAAGAAGTAACGCGAAAAAATACAAAACAAAGCGAGTGTTGGAACCACCACCAAATGAATGAATGTGTGTGTGAACGCACGTAAATACAACAGTGGCAGATGAAGAATTATGTATTTGCATGAATGAATGCCAAAGCAGACCGTGCAGCAAGCGGCCGACAGAAGCGAGGAAGGAAAGAAGTCAAACAGGAAAACAACCAAAGGCTACAAATGTCTTAAGCAACAACAAAAACAACAACAACAAAGCACAGTAAGGGAAAGTGAAGTGCAGTGGCGCATAGCTCGGACTGTACGGTACGAACGGTAGTAAAGGCGATTGGGAAGGCAACGCTGCACCGGGCAGCCCCCAGCGGCTACAATCGAAATGTCGGGAAACGGAAAATAACGGCAACAGCAAATACCAGTAAACAACAATAAAACATAAAATTGTTGCATCACCAGAGGCGCAACGCCGCCGAACGCTCGACGCCAATTGCAGGGCTATTGTGTGTAGCTCAGGCAGGGAATTGTCGCTGCCGGCTGTTTGCTAGCAATAATTTCATAGCTTCTTTAAGATATGGAATGTGCACAAAAAACGAAACAAAAAACAAATAGAAATAAATGATTTGCATATCAAATAAGCGTCTGATGATGAATGCCGGTTAGACAATGCCAAGCAGTTATAAGCCTTGTGCGACAAAAAAGCAACAAAAACAAATATGAATGGTAAGTGCGGAGGTCGCCTTTTACCGGAGGCGCAATTGTACAGTTATTTATAGCTTGTGTGATACATATTTGCTTGCAGCAAGCGCGGCAAGCACCTAAAAGTATGCAATACACACAATGTGTTGCAAGTTGAAATACAACGCTGTGCTCAACAGCACCTGTAAATATGCAATACTTTATATTTATTTTTTCGCCTTGCAAAAGACTTTTTAAATTAGTTAAGTCTTAAGTATTTGAAAGAAAATATTTTTTGAGTTCTCATCAAAGTTTCTCTTCTTTTCGAAACAATGGCAAATCTTATTTCATACTTTTAAAGGTAATTTGGCTGAAAAATAAGTAAAAATCAGGTAAAAGAATGCAACCAATATGTATACGTTTAAAGTTAGATGAATATTAAAGGTCCGAAGTAATTATGAATGCACATAACACCGGTCAATATAGTCGGCAAGTGCATTGCTTCGAGGGTTGTTATAAGACTCAGCGAAGCAGGGTATTTGAAAAAGTTCATACTGAAACATTCTCTCTATTTCTTTGACTGCCTACCTAAAAACTTAGATCACTAAGTCCCAGAGTCTTCTCCTGAAAGCTTTACTTTGTACATATACCGTCGTGGAATATATGAATAGCACTTATTCGCGGGAAAAGACACCACAGAAAGCTTTTTCATATATGGGTCGAAATTCAGAAGCAAGAGTGGAGTTTTTTTTCATATATGGGTCACTAGCAATAAATTACTTTATTAGAACTCCTCTGAAATGGCAGAATTGGAAACTGCAATTGATTAACTAGCAAAAGAGGACACCCTTGCATCCATTATATCAGGCTGGAAGCGACTTCGGTCTTCGTTCGTTGCCCTCTTGGTTTCTCATTCTGGACTCCACATAGCTCGGCAAACGCTTTAGACTGAATCTTTCCAGCAGAGGCACTATTTGCTCTCATAAAGGTTCGTCTTGCCTGATTAAAACACTTAAACAGAATGTTAGATGGAGACATCCAGAAACTTTCTGCATTGTCCAGAGTCAGATTAAAACAACTCAGCAATATATATACATATATAGTAGTTATACCTTTTAAGTTCAACCTCTTTTAAAACGTCTATCATACATATATCTAGTAGGTTCAACGTGGATCGTTCATTGAGGTAATGTGTTTTCAAACGAGAGTGTGAAGAGTGCGTTCTTCTAAATACTTTCCAAAAAGTATAAATATATCTGCAGGGTTTTCCGAATGGACTGAAACACTCCAGCTCTGAAAGTATTCGACGCTGTACCCGCCGGGGGAACCAGGGAAGAGAAAGACCTGGCCACGCTTGGAATATCCAATTAGCGCCAAGTAGCGAAAAGAAGAAACGACTGGCTGGAGAATCTGGCTGCTTGAATATCCAATTTAGCGAAAAGAAGAAACGACTGGCGCGCTGTTGTTAACTCGGCTATAATCGCGTAAGTGGTGTCTACGCCAATTAAAAAGAAGAATAGGACTGAGTCGATTTAAAAAAATTTAATTAACCAATCGTTACAATTCTTTAAAAACTAAAACTTTCAAAATAGGCTCTTTCTGCGTCGATTCAGCGTTACCAGCGTGATTTCCAAGCATTGAAAACTACGCGAAAGGCATTCTCCGGAATAGCCTTGAGAGCCGAGGTGCATGCTGCTTGGAAATATTTGTCCTAACTCTAGAGGTGCTCGGAGACAGCTGATCAGCCGCTCGTTCGTTAGCTAGGAATGCCCTCTATGCGGAAAAAAATCAGTCTTAATTCTTTCCGGAAAAACCCAGTATTAGTTCTCAGAAGGATTCATCTTGCTGCAACCCTAGTGCACTTACTGGTCAGTGCACAATAGACATGGATAAGGTAAACGACGCTAACTTTTAAGACATCCAGGAACTTTCTTCTCTATCTATTTTCCAGCTTTTGCAAGAGTCAGATTGAAACAACCCGGTAGTCATAGCAGACGGCGAATGCCCTAACAATTTGTAGCAGGCTGAAAGTTCTTTTTCGATTTTTAAGATACTTTTCGATCAATACATGGGAGCTTTTTGGTATCCCACTGGACGACATTCTCTGCTGCCAACCTTACCTTAATAATAAAGAATTAAAAGAAAGAGTCTAAAGTATGTCTAGCAGCGATAAGTTCAACGCAGTACGTTCATTGAGGTAATGTGTTTTCAAAAAGGAGTGTGTAGAATAAGCTCTTCTAAGTACCTGTATTTTCCCAACATTTTCAATACATATATCTCTATATAATTCAGGGTTCTGAGAGTCACTAATACGGGATTCAAGAGATGAGTTCTCTGAAGCTGAGAATGTAGAGTTATTCCCTGTAGACAATCTTCATTTATTATCAAGCCCATTTTATGCTATTCACAAGCAAAACCAAAATTCCCCAATTTCAACTTCCCGTACTAAACGGTACAACATTCTCTCTTCCCCCACAGCTAAATACTTGTGGGTGGAGATTGACACAAAACTTAACTGGAAAATATTTAAATATAGAAAAAAGAAGAACAAAAAAGCCTATATGGCCTACTATCGTCGGCAGGAACTATGGCCTCAAACCTAGTATAATCATGTGGATGTATACTGTAATGTCTGTCATTAGACCTCTACTTATGTACATATGGAGCACTGGTATGGTGGCCAGAAAATTAAATGGAATACAAGTCATGTCAGACTGACGAGCTTAATGTTCACAAAATAGCAGCATGTTCTGCAATAAGAATAAAAAAATTGGGTGCTTGGAATCAGAAGAACTATGGACATAGGGATATCCAAAACAAACTCAGTGAAAACGTCAATAAATCAGACTACATTATCCCAATGCTGGATTTCAATATATACTTTCAGGTGAGGATAACCTTTAGACGAGAATGGAGAAGGGGCATAATAGGGGAGGAAGATATCATCTCTGTCTATATGGACAGGTTCAAAACGGACTGGAGTAAGCGATTGAGTATATTCCGATGATCTGGACATTTATCTCTCTATTCGTCTACCAAACTCCACCAAGCGGAAGTACTGGTCATAGAGAAGGTCTGCGAAGCTCTATTGAATAACTATGAGAGGATATATAAACCAACAATATACACGGATAGACAGGCGGCTCTCCTAGCCTTGTCGTCGCCCATGACTAATTCCAGCATAGTCCTTAACTGCTAGAAGGCACTGAGCTCACTAGAAGACAAGCTCCACCTAGACTTGATCTGAGTTCCCGGCCACAGAAACATTTTCGGCAACAAAAAAGCAGGCGAGTTGGCAAAGGCAGGAGCTTTCCTAAACGAGTCCGAGGCAGAGTTAATACCAAGCCCGCTAGGATCGATCAGGAGATAGCTCAATATACAATTTCAACAATTAGCAAATAACAGATGGAAAAATATAAAGCAAAACAACTAAACAGATATGGCCAACATATGACAAGAAAATAACTAACGACTTATTAAATAGGTCCAGGAAAAGTGTCTACAGACTAACTGCTACCATAAAAGGACATTGGCCATATGAAGAATATGCGTTCAAGCCGAAGCTGCGATCTAGTAGGAAATAAGATAACAATTTTCCACTTTCTCTGTAAATTCCCGGCCCCATCGCAGATCCGACACAGAACGCTTAGAATCCATCAAGCAACAAACCTTGAATGGATGTCTACAAAAAACATATCGGACATTGGTAGCTTCATTGAAACCACAAAATGATTTGAACGAGAAAGTGAAACGTGACAAAAATAATAAAAAGGTCTAAAAGGCACAGCTAGGGCTAATTGAGCCCGAAATACAAAAGGACTGCAGTCCTACCTACCTACCTATAATTTTATGACTTCCAAAACCATCACTGGACTAGTTAGCATGGAGGAACTGCATCTTCTAAGCGCAATATGTATCGGCATTGAGACTTCGGAAGGTAAAGCCCTTAACAATAAGTAAAATTTTTGATAATTATATACGTAAACCGATGAGACCGAAGTAACCACGAAGGCACAAAGAGTATCCTAAGTGGACACACATCTACCGTTGGGTGGTTGAGGCACTCTACAACGAATTGTCATTCCAAAGTTGTGGTTTTTAAAGAGAGAACCAACCATATTTTGTGAAAGCGGACCGAAGCTAGCCACTGAACTCCTTGCCTGGTCTATTGAAAACAATATTTTCACTCAGTAAGTATCTTGTGGGGTTCTTTGCTTAAGATCCTCAATCTCTACAGGATTTTGTGCCAGTAAACCAAATCTAGGACGCTTTTGAAGTATATAACTCAATTTTGAGCTGATGAGTTCAGAAATCTCAGGTCATGCTTTAGGAAATGTAAAAAGAAAAGGTTCGGCTATAATCGCGTAAGCGGTGGCTAAGCCAATAAAGAAGAAAAAGAAAATGTATCTTAGAAAAAGTGATACATGAATAACTAAAAATAATTACAAAATTGCCAAAAATTCTATTTATATAAAGTAAAATTATTGCTCGTACTCTTCTCATTCCTCAAGGAATGAATTAAGAAACTTTCAAAATTGATTTAGACACAGCGCAACTCCTTTATCATCGCGCAATGCCTACGCTCCACATAAAGAATATATCTCTCCAGACTTGTATATCCGCCAAGCGCATGAACGCCGCTTAATCCTGTCAAGAAAATTGCAATGCCGCCACAGTTGCATGCTACATTTTAAATTAGCATACTTCACGGCGTGAAAGCCATGACAGAGGAAATGTGAGTGGTAAGTGGCAGCGCTTGTGACACTGGCGCGGTCGCATACAATACCGCGCTGCCACTCAGTGCATTTATTACGTTACTGTGGTTGTTGCTCTTTTTTTGTTCGCCGCTGTATCGTTACAGCTTCAGCGCGCTCGCAGCTGCTGCTTTGTGGCAACGCTCACTGCCGGCTGCCGGCTGTCGCCAGTCGTCTGCTGTCAGCTGCCAGCTTTTCGCGCCGATCTTATAATGTCGCGCAACGTAGTTGCCTGCGTTTTGTTGCAACTCAGCGCTCAGCCAGTGCGCTTTAATGCGATTGCCAGCGCTGCAAGCGCAACAGTTTGCCACAATTTGCTGGTTATGCGATAGCGCTTATTAGGGTGAGTGAAAATTTCGAAGTCAGCAGCGCACTTGTTGTTCTTATTTAAGTTTTTGTAGTGGTGTGCGTATATACACCGATGCACATCAACGCGGCACATACACATGTGCGCGCGCTTAAGTGGCAGTGATACAAAAAATGCCAGCTAAAACTCAAAATCGCTAAAACTTTTTGCATTTTCGCACTCGAAAAGGCGAAAAACTAATTTAAACTTTGCATTAATCAACAACAACTAACAACAACTCGAAGTTTGCGACGCGAAGATGGCAGCGCGCGGACCAGTGAGGGCTTTTGAAGCGATAACAAGTTCAACAGCGTAGACTGTAAGCAACAAAAATGAGAGCAGAACAACAAAAAACGTTAACTTCAGCTGCACCGAAGTTATAATACCCTTCACAGGTGTATTTTTTATAACATGAACCGGTATAAAACTATCTTTATCTACATTTTTATCGTACTTTGTATGACAGCTATATGCTGTAATGGTTCGATCTGAAGAAAACTTTCGAAGATAGTATCGTTGTATTGGACAATAGCTTGTGCCGAATTTCGTGAAGATACCTCGTCAAATAAAAAAAGTTTTTACTACAAGAACTTGATTTTGTTCGGTGAGTTTGTATGGCAGCTATATGCTATAGTAAACCGATCTTAACAATTTCTTCATAATTTATATCGTTGTTTTAGGCGATAATTTTTGCCAATTTTCGTGGAGGTATCTCGTAAAATAAAAAAGTTTTTCATACAAGAACTTGATTTTTATCGATCAGTTTGTACGGCAGCTGTATGCTAGAGTGAACCGATCTGAATATTTTTTTCAGGAATTGTACTGTTACTAGAAAAAATAATAACTGCCAAATTTCGTAAAGATATCTCGTCAAATAAAAAGGCTTTCCATACAAGAGTTTAATTTTGATCGGTCAGCTTGTATGGCAGCTATATGCTATAGTGGTTCGATAACATTTTTTTCGACAAAAGTGTAACTTACTGACGAGAAAAGGACATGTGCAAAATTTCAGGCAGATATACAAACATACAAAAAGATATGGCTGTTACAAACTTCATAACAAACTTAATTAGCCCTGTTCAGGGTATAAAAAACACACGAAAATATAACGTCACTCTTCACTGAAGCCATACTAGAATAACAACAGAAACCATTAACAATAACTGCAACAACAATACAATCATCCAACGTTGCTCGCCAACTAAAAATAGCAAAAATTCACGCTAAAATAATAATTAAAATGCAATGACCCTCCCTTTAGCATTTTGTGATAAGCTCTTAAAACAACAATAATAAAATAATAAAAACTTAAAATTCAAAAATATCAACAGTTATAACAATGAATGCGAAGAAACAGTGCAGAGCAACAACAACGGAACAGTATGCTCGCTAAGCTGCTCAACGAGCTGCTGCTAAAATCTTTTCTCCCAGCCTCTCCCTTCCACTCTCTCACGTCCGCTCCGAGTAACTTTTTCTCTCCCCCCAAAATTAGCTTATTTGTTGTTTTTATTTTAGAATTTTCGCCACTTTCCGGTCAATGATTTGCGCAATCCCTCAGAATTTTTCACAAGTACTTTTGTTATTGTTGTTTAATTATTCATTTTTCATCACTTCGCTTTTATCAGTTATTTCGCTTTTTGTTGCTGTTTAAAGCGGATTAAATTATTTTGAAAAATCTTTAGTAAAGGTTTATTTTTTTAATTGTTACACTTTGTGTGAGGACAGCTGTGTAAGTGTTTAAGTAATCATACGGACCATTAAAATTATCGAGAAGGGAGTGTTGATTGTTGTTAGCTTTATGAATGTATTCGATTTATATTTTCTAAAAATCGCCGCAGCTATTATATACTTATTACGTTTTAACGAATAACTCGGCGTTTCCAACATACAAAGGAGTTTTCAAACCCTCAAATTTGATAAAAAAAAAACACTAAGGAAAGCCACTAGACTCCAAGCCTTCTTTTAACGACTCATTCAAGTAAAGGTACTTTTTTCAATGGCTTCTTTGGACAGATCACACATGAGTCAAGTTGCCATGTTATTTTTTTCAGTATTGTTTGACATTTCATCATGCAAAGACTTTCGCCTGAATAACGTTTACAAATCGTTCCTTTTTATTACAAAAAATCACGTTCTGTAAAGAATGTGTTTCGCTCAACTTATGGTCAACTAATCGGCCTACTGAGTGTACTATTCGCAACACCATCACCCATCTTAAAGCCCTTTCATTATTGGATAATATTGGACCAAATAGACCGCGTCCAGTACGCAGACCGAGTGAAGTCTAATTGGTGCCATTCGCAGAACCGGTGGAATCATCGGTCCATGTTTCCTCATAAATGATGTTGGTGAGAACGTAACCGTCACGTCTCGCGCCATGATAACCAACTACTTGATGCCTAGAATTGAAGTTCGGGATCTCGGCGACATTTGGTTTCAACAAGATGGCGCCACTTTACACACATCGCATCATGTATTTATTGGGAGAACACTTTGGACAGATAATTTCACATTTTAGGCCGATCGATTGGCCACCAAGTTCGTGTGATATCACACCGTTAGCCTTTTTTTCGCCTCGGACATGTAAAGTCTAAAGTCTATGCGGACAATACCGCTTCGATTCAGGCCTTGAAGCAAAACATCACGCGTAGCTTTCGCCAGTTACCAGTCTAAGTGCTCGTATGAGTTATCGAAAATTGAACTCAATTATTGAACCATCTGAGACGTGGCCGCGGACAACATTTGCAAGAGATAATCTTCAAGCAATAAATGTCAAACCATGTTCTTTCGAATGATCTTTAAGAAAGTAGGGAACTTCGAAACGGATCACCTTTTACTTATTAAACTTTTACGAATAATTCAGCGTTCCAAAAATACAAAGAAGTTTCAAAACTCCAAAATTTGGGAGACAACGTTAATGAGGAAATCCACTAAACCGCAAGCCTTCTATTGTATCATAATCGAGTTCCATTACCCCTTCCCTTAAACTTTTCCCTCCACACATCTATATATCGGACGTCGACAGCCGAAACTAGCCAAAGTGGGCACCGTTGCCCTATTCAAATTGGGACGGAAGCGAGTTGGATCTCCATTGGCATTTTGGGTTCTAGCACTGGACAACGGACCTCGCATGCGCTTAGCAAACGCTGATCAACGACTTGATATTGTGCGAAGATCATTTTGGCCTAGAGTAGAATGCAGGAGATATTCTGAACTACTTATCCTTAGTAAATTTCCTCCTTAGAACGAATTCTTACTGGACATTTTCAAATCGGCATTCCTGCCGATTATGAGGCTGGGTTGTTGGAAACATCTAGGCACTTTCGTATTCATTTTCAACCATTTTCAAGACTGAGAATGAAACATCTCAGCAGTCTTACCTTAGGCGAACCCTAAAACATTGCCGAAATTGACATTGGCCCCCTCAACAAATTTTTGATAACCTCAAAGAGATTTATCAATTTCTAAACGTCATATGAGCTATTATATAGAAGGTTTAGGTTCTAAGCTGTCCTGTTAAGATCAACATCTTAACTAAACCTAACCTACATACATATATCCGTAGGTCATCAGTAGTTTACAAATAAGGTCTTCGACCTCATAAACTTGTCTTTAGGTATTTATGTCATTATTGCAACAAATGTAATAGTATGTTGTTCGTTTAGAAGAATTTTCCCTAGATTAAGTAGGTTGTGTCCAAACTGGTAATGTGATTAGCTCGAAAGCTCATCGAAGCACTGCATTTCCTGCTTAAATTTAAATAGCCGTACAAGTACAATCTCAGCTATATAATATATATCGATGTATGTATATATCTTCGATCAAAGCTTTCAAGAAATACCAGACGTTTTCCTTTGTCATAGGGTATCAGTGTAAGAAAGTACAAGTCTGCCTTTATTAACTTGAATTCAATCCTTCAAGAAAACAACTTCATTGAGGAGACAATAATAAGAAGATTCTATTCTTTCGGTTCCACTCATCTTTTACAAGTATATTATTAGCAAAATATATATTTTCTCATACTATTCTCTATTATCTCTTGTGCTTTTCGCAAATATCTCGCTTTGTATGCACATACTCAAGCTCCTGTACTCGTTTCCGTTTCTCCAACGCTTTCACTACGAACTCACTTATGGCCCATGAGCCGACAGACAGGGCAAGCGAGCGACTTTTTAAGCCACACTGATTGGCATAATCCGACCGCAAACGGATTTGCAACGCGCAGCCGAACGGTATTAAATCAGCGTGTGGCGACGCCTGTCAATTGCCCCGTGCATGCAACAGCTGCTGTCCCGCAAGTTCACAACCCACAGCGATTACAATATTCAACCGAATGCGGGTGGCGCGGGAACCATATGGCATTTAAGGGCCATAAGTAGAGGTTTTTTGTTTGCAATTTAATTTTAATATAATATATTTATAATTTTCACACGTCGAGGTTTGTGTAGGTAGATAAAGACTCTCATGGTAATGCTGAGATCCAGGTAATTACAGAAGGTAAAGCAACTGTGGTTACTTCTGCGGCCAGCAAGCAATAAAAGTGTCGGAAGAAACTGTGAAAAGCGTGTGTGAATGGACAAGCAGCTAATATGGACATTATTAACAGCTGTAGAATGAACCGGGGGCAATATGCCTTCCGTTTAAGCTGTTCATATCTGAAGAGTCGAAAAGGAAGAGGGAGATTAAGAGTGTAGACAACACTCCACAAACTTCACAGATTAATTGTGAAATCGGAAAACTTTGCGTTGAAGAAAAGAATGCAAATTGTATCTTTCCTAACGTATCTTCACATACATATTAACATACTTATTAAATGTTATTCCTTCAATTTTGAGTACTTCCATATCTCTATATTTAAAAACTGCTTATTGTGGTTATATCTCATCCAACTGACAGGACTCAAGCTTCTGAATTCTGTAAAACCATCCGTGGTTCGATGGATTACAGGGTCCTTGTCCAGTTTTTTCATTAATCTTCTTTTTTATTGGCACGACTCACATGGTTATAGCCAAGTTTAGAACAGCGCGCTAGTCGTTCTTTTTTTCGATGTTTGGCGCCGCCAATTGCCAAGTAGTAAATTCCGGGTACTACGTCGAATACTTTCCGTATGTCTCATCCAACTGACAGGACTCTTTTTCCGAGACTCAGATTCTGATCTTTTCAATGAATGCTTCCGCAAAAACTACAGTCCGTCGATGGAACACAAGTCTTTGTCAAGTTTATATTTTAAAATTATAGCATCCCTATTCTCGAGTGCTCGAGTATATTCTATATTGCAAAAAAGCTCGAAAACCTACGTGGTTTGCCGGGTTCAAAGTTCCTTGTTCAATGTTTACTCCAAAATTTCTATATACCTGGTTCTCGAGAACTCTAGTGTGTTATATATTGCAACAAAGTTCAGATTTAGTTTTCTTATAAGCCAATCTCTCCACGACACATAAACTCGAGCTTATTCGTAGTGATTCAGAGTTTAGTTGGACATCTCATTTCCACTTCCAGTTCAGATAGGAGACATGGGAGACCCACTCGATATTTACAGGAAACGGCAGTTTTATGTGGACGGTATATCAACTTTCAGCTCAGAAACCAGATATGAGCAGCCAATCCGACATTTACATTAAACGGTAGTTTGATCAGAACGGGTATCCTCTTCCAGTTCTGCCAAACTGAAAAATAATCTACCTTCGTCCACTGCTTTACTGTCCTTCCTGTTCTTTTACGATCTTATGCGCCCGGAGTATGCACAGGTCTCTGACTGTAATCAGGGGAGAGAATCAAAAGTGAGAAATAATCAACCCTACCGCATTTCACTGACGCCGATGAATTTGACGTAGGTTATCTAAATTCTCTGCAGCTGAAGCTCGTCCTTTTTATAAGATTTTTAAGACTAATGGAGCCCTCCATTTTTTACACCGCGACTGCTGCAGCTGAAGGCCATCACAACAGTTTGTGCAGCACAGCCTATTATTCACACCACATAGCAAGTGAGTCCAGCAACTGTTGGCGGAAAAGCCTTGTCCGCCAGCCACGTCAACAAAGTAACAACTGCATTAACACCTTCAGCCACGTCAGCATTAGCGCGCTAAAGAGCTGGACCGTCACGGCATCAATGTCACCCGTAGCAATTTCGCGCACTCAAGTTTGTTGCAACAATTTGCAAACAACAGCAACAACAGCGATGTTTGCAAACATTGCTGCCAGCGTCCTAAGCAGTTTGTTGGCGACAGCTCACAGTACAGACAGCCCACAAGCAGCGGAAGGCGCAGTGAGCGCGACTTTCCCACGTCACTGGTTCACCGCGATAAAGTCATCAGGCAATAATCAACAATCATACACCACCACCGTGTCCACTCACTCACTCACTTCCCTTGAGCGTCGCCTTATTGAGCTGGCATGCATGATGTGACAGTATTTTTCTACTCAGCATTTCCCGTTACTCGCTATTATGCCGCAACTTCAACACCGTTTTTTTATACTGCAATCGTTTTGCAAAGCACAGCCTCAGCTTGCTTGCTTTCCCTTTGATCTCTTCTCTACCCTTCTTGCACTTATAAGTGTGCTCCCTCTCGATAATCAGTGAATTATTGCCGGTAATTCAGCGCTGACAGTTTTGCGGTGCGGTAATGTCGGCGGGTCATCGTGTGGCAAGTTTGCTAAACAATCGTGCCGCACACATACCCAATGCATCATACAAATCGTTTACGTAATCAAAACGTCCATGCCTGCCACTTAATGCAATCAACGATGACTGCAACAGCTACTATTTGCTCGCCCCTTGCTCTTGAGTATGGCTAATATTGTAACCGATCTGCGTTATGAGTGGTTCCCTGCATTTAAAATCAACCGCTGTTTAGCTTCCTATGTTAGTTTTTGTTGTTATTTTTGCTTCGGATATCTTATCCTTTCGATTGGGGCTGCTCTCTTTGATTGCGTGTTCGATTATGACTGCTTGAGGCGGATGGTTTTAGGTTTGAGTAACCTTACGCACAGACCTTTGATAGCCAACAGGCATAGGGAGATTGTACAAAAAGGAATGTAGGAAACGTAGTGGTCCCTACTTGACCGCAAACGTTAACTCTTCTATCGGAGCCCAGCCGAGGTCTGGTTGGCCTAAAAGAAACTGCGGTTTTTTGTACATCTCTATCATGGACGGCTTGTATGATTTTTGCTTGAGTAGAGGCTCACAAAGTCCCCATCTGTACCTTACGATATAATGCTACCCGACTTAAGCTTATAATATCTGAAGTTACTGCCGAAGCATAACGGGTGCTTATTCGACTAGTTGTTTGTAATGCGAGTCTGTGATTCGAGCAACCACGGAATGGTTTCGCTCCACATTTACTTTAGGAAATAATCCCCAGAGTATCGAAGAAGGTCCGAATGATCGCGCACTATAATTTAAGCTGTGCTCATCCTCTTCATGGAAGAGTTTGTGAAAGGATCTTGGTTTGCGGGCTTACAAAATCCAACTCATGCAAGAATTGAAGCCGACGCATGTTCGATGAATGGGCCCAAAACGACATGGCCACTTTTTCACAAAAATATTTTGTTCAGCGATGATGAAACTCGCTTTTGTTTGAATCGGCACGTTAATAAGCAAAACTGTACCACGTGGAGTGATAATAATCTAGAAGCCATTATTGAGACGTTGTTCTCAAAAAGTCACTTGGCTTTATGAGCACAGTGAAACATTTTTCCATATTTCTTCAAAATTGAAGCCAGCCATGATGAACAAAAACAAAACAAAAATTGAAAAAAGATTACCCTATTTCCGTGACTAAATTGGAGAATGTGGATGACATTACCTCGCGGTTTGCAGAATGCCCTCACTGGAATATGGAGCACGTCAAATTAGAATATCAAAAATTGGGTTGATTCTTAAGAGCAAAGAGCAAATCGACGCAGTTCTTTTGGGACGAAATCAAGAAATTGTCAGAAGATGGGAAAATATTATATTTTCAGGTCGGCAATACTGTAAATAATAATGTTGTAGGCTGATGCGATTTTGAAAAATAAAAAACGCACGAATAAGGTTATATACCCTATATATCGTTTTTCCTTGTTTTAAATAGTAGGAAGCCCTTGGTCTTTAATATAAACGTCCGGAAAGTAATACGACTTAGTCGTTTTAAAAAAATTTATTGAACCAATCGTTACAATTCTTTAAAAACCAGCCAGCGCGATTTCGAATCATTCAAGGCATCACGGAAGGCATTCTCCGGAATAACCTTGAGAGCCGAGGTGCATGCTGCTTGGATCCCCTCTGTCGTCTCAAAATGCTTGCCTTTTATCGGCCTTTTCAGGCAAGGAAACAAAAAAGTCCGAGGGGCCACATCTGGGCTGTAGGGCGGCTGCGGAAGCATTGGGATGCCGGCCTTGGTTAGGTAGCTGTTCACAAGAAAGGCGGTGTGAGCCGGGGCGTTGTCGTGGTGCAACTTCCAATCGGCTGCGATGTCTTGCCGGACTTCGGTTGAGGACTTCCACGTAAAGCTTGGCGTTGACGGTTTGTCCAGGAGGAACAAATTCTTGGTGGACGATGCCTTTGATGTCAAAAAAGACAATTAGCATCGTTTTCATTAGATTTTTCATTTTCAGCGATCTCTTCCGGCACTCCAAAAAGGCCTGGTGCCACCGAAACACACCACTGCTGGATAAGCCTGCTTGATCATGTCAAACGTCTCTGTCGCAGATTTACCGAGTTTAACACAGAATTTAATTGGATGCCAGTGCTATTACTTTCCGGACAAACCCTGTATATGGATTTTCGTGGGGTTTCAATGAATCCAAAGATAAATAAACCTTTGTTGTTGTTGTAGCAGCAGAATTCTGCCGAGTTGACAGTCCTTGACCGGATAAAACATCTGGATCCGTTCCGGAACGGGAGTTACGTAGCTCCGACTTTCGTGGGAACAGTGAAAAAAAAAAACGTATTCAGTTTCAACTATTCCGATAGCAGTTGATTCATAAAGCTCAAAACCTCTTACAGAAAGCAAACCTTCAGGGTGAGTTAAAGGCAGTACAAATTTTTGAGTGCACAAGTGAAATATTAAAGAAAATCCTTCAAAAAATCGTTTAGCATTCTTCCACAATAAATTTTCGTAAGAAAAAATGTAAAGCTTGGCATTTGCTAGCTCAAATTTATACGTCTTACAAATGCAACTTATTACCTTAAAATAAGCTAATTAAACAGTAATTATTATAAACTATCATCAGATTATTTCTTATCAAATAAAACGTTAGCGACGGTCAACATTAATTACATTGCCTTATCGCATATTAAGATAGATGATGAAATGACGATAATGTATAATAAATGTAGAATGGTGGAATTAAATCGGGTGTGTCACTGTAGCAGGGCTGGAAAGCTCACTAAGTGTGTTGTAAGTTGAGAGGAAATGCTGAGATTAATTTTTAGACTTAACCAGTGTTTTTAGAGTTCTTTTCTCTAAACTTCTAGTTGAAATGTTTTAACTTTAACAATTTTCCGACGAAAACCTAACCTTTAATATTTTATTATTGGGTTGAGGTGCTTTAATGGTACACCCTATAACTTTTAATACGTTTGTCAGTAAATACTAAGTTGGAATTATCAAAAGATGAGTAAATGATTTTACACTAGACCTTCTTAATCTTATATACGCGTTTTGAAAAGCAGAATGAAGCAAAAGAAAAAGAATGACAACAGTTGCAAATCTCTGTGCTCGGTTTATGATCTGTTTCCAGCGAGAAAATACGATTATTTACTTATTTTATATTTGTGAAATCTAAACTCTTTGAAAAATAGCGGCAACATTTCATTTATTACTTTTTATATTACATAAAGCTTATCTGGCCTTATTTCTGCAAGCATTACTTTTTTTTTAATATTAAAGTATGCTTTGCAATATTATATTGAATAATATTTTTCAATGGTAAATATTGAGTTATCGGCTATAATCGCTTAAGCGGTTTCTACGCCAATTAAGAAGAAATATTGAGTTAAAATTTATTAACACGAGTATTGCGTTTCATTGGAAGTAATATTTCAAGATTTTTTTTGAAAGAAATATTTATCGATATATCGATTTTAAAACTATTTTTTTATATTAATCACATTTTTTATTCAACGTTCTAACCGTTATATCAAGTACTTCTTTATATTTTAGATCACTTTTAGCAATTTAATAAAGATTTTTTTATGTCAATCTTATATCAGTCTTCTTTCTTATTCAGTATTCTACATTTTTTTTACCACATTTTTATTGATATGCAAATTAATTTGTTCGATTTTTAACGATTTTATAATTTTTTTTTTATCTTTTTATAAGATAGATTTTGAGCAATATTAAAAAAGTATTTTATGCAATATTTGTCGAAATTATCACTAATTTTTCCTTGCTTTTATATATCAAACATAATTTTAATTCAATATTTCAATATTTTTTATCAGTATTTAGTAATGTTTTTATTCACTTTAATCGATTTTATAAATATTTTTATACTTATTGTATTCCACACTCAATATTTTAAAAATATTTTACCTAATATTTACCTATTTTTTAATCATAGATTATAGATTTTTATCGATTTTATCAAGATATTTTATATATAAAATATATATATATATATATATATATATTTAAAATATTTATATTCAATATTTTCCGACATTTTAGTCCTATTTTAGCGATTTTTATCAAAATTATTTCATACCACTTTTATCGATTTTATAAATATTTGTATTTTTTAATGTTAATATGTCCATTTATTATTCTGAAAGCATTTTATTCAATATTTATCGATATTTTAATCCTTTTTTATCGATTTTTATCGAAGTTATTACTAGTTTTTTCATGTTTGTATATTAATCATTACTTTCATTCGATATTCTAATGTTTCTAACCCAATATTTTTTGATGTTTTTATTCACTTTTACCGATATTTATCGGTTTTATAAATACTTTAATATTTACTGTATTCTACGTTCAATACTCTAAAAGTATTTTACCTATTATTTATCGGTATTTTAATCAATTTTTTCTAGTTTGTATTTAAACTGCTTTTTCCATTTAATTTTCTAATATTTCTGCCTAGTCTTTATTAATGTTTTAATTCAATTTTATCGATTAATAATTTTTTTAAATTAATCATATTTTTGATTCATAATTTTACTAATATAATTTTTATATTGTTATAAGTCTTCAATTTTTATCGATATCAATGCTTTCTCTTTGACTTTTGTGATAATTGAGAGCTGAATATATAGTTCGAAGGATTTTCTTGAAAAAAATGTGTTTAAACTTAAAATTCTAATTAGACTTATGTTTTGGCGACTTTATCGATCATTTTTGTTATTTATTCTTTTTATCTAAAATATTCTACTATCTAAAGTATTTTGTTTACTTATTTTATTCATTGGAATCTGGTTGGAAAAAATAATAGCATTAAAGCAGCTTTAAGTCCATTTGAACTAAAAATATATTAAATATATTACAGGAATTTTGACTGTTATTAAAAAAATGTAAGAAAATAAATTTGATTTTAAAATAGCGCTCAAAATTTATTATTGGAGTGTTTTGCAATTATTTTTATAATAAAATTCTAAAATATTAATATATAATATCCACTTACAAGTCAGAAAGGATGACTTTTCTTGAAGAGACAATATATTTAATAAATAGATTCATGTCCAGAATTTAATGTATTTTACTAAGCATTGATTCATTTCGAACAATTTTCGATTGCTTAATCACATAACCGATTTCTAAGAAGACCTCCGGTCTGGACAGTTTGCTTACTTAGAATTATCGCAAATTAATTCCAAATAAAAATACCAGTAATGAGTAAAAGACTAGTTAATAATTGGATTTTAGACAAAATGACGGCTTCCGAAAAAAACTGGGTTTTCGTGAAAAAAATGTACATTTCAGATTGGCTAAAAAACTCGAAGTTATTGTCGAATATCTTATTTACTTGGCAAATACTTGTTAAGAAGTTTTAAAATGACAAGCCGATCGGTCAAGTCGTTTCGGAGAAATTTTCTGCACCGACTCTAAAAGCAGTGACTCGAGAAAAGTGCAATTAAAATTGTTTAGCCGTTTAGACGAAGTTCGAAAATTCTAACAAATACATCTACATATATATCTTCGAGACTATTTTCTGCATCATTTTTAAATTTTCGGGAAATATTTTTTTAATATGTGGACTTTTGTTATACATATGTATGTATGTATATAAAAAATTGTACATGTGGGTATAATACCTTAATTACGTATTTTTTTAATTTAATGGCAACCTTAACATACAATACTTATAAATTCTCTTTCCCATTCACTTACATGACAAACGGTGTATCTTCCTTCTTCGACATTCTGCTTTAGCACTTATTATGGAATTTTCTTTTGAAAATGAGCAAAAAGTTACTTTTTTAAATTCGTTTTTAGTTTTTATTTGCAATTAGACAAATAAGACGATGTGAAAATCGCAAATTTTCTAAGCAGCAAGCAATAATAAACGTTTTGGATTATTTAATTTTTGTTTTTAATTAATTTCTATTTTAATACATAATTTTTGAGAGAATACCGAAAGCACTTAGAACACTTATTTTTTATACAGCAGAGGTCAATAATCTTGGCATTAATACACTTTAGAGATGTAACTGTATTTATATATGTACATATTATATTTTTTTACAACAAACACACTTTCAACTTAGCACTTGACATACGAATTTGTTACGAAATTAAATGAAAAAGAAGTTTTGAAAACTTTTTTGATAGTTTATGTATATTTTGAATTTTTTTACTTTTTTTTGAAAATTTTTAATGACTTTTCAATTTTTTACAATTTTTTTATTTTTTTGAAAGTTTTTTAATGACTTTTGACTTTTTTAATATATATTTTGAAAGTTTTTGGTTTTTTTTGGGATTTCAAATTTATCATAAATTAAGTACAAACTTCAATTCCAACACTCACACACATTTTTCACAAATATTTCACAACTAAAATTTTTCTTTTCGAACCACAATTCGATTTACACGTGTTTTTCTATTGAAGCTTCTTTGGAATGGACACAGCAAAGTGACTATTTCCAACGTTGTTGAGAAACTGAATGCCTTGATTTTGATGTTAATGACTTTTGAATGGATAAATAACGGGTAAGAGGCGCAAGCCGAGTGTTAAGCCGAAGAGATGTGATCAAGAAGGAAGAGCAACAGCACAAATGCATATGCAAATACAGAATTATCAGCAACTACAAGACCTATAAAGAATGATGTTGATCACTTTTATGAAAAGTCAAAGCAACAACAATAGCAACAAGTTGTTAGCAAACAGTGTTGAAATGACGAAGGAGGTGAGCAAGCGAGCGAAGGGTCTGTGAGCGGCGTGCAAAGCAGCCAAGTTGTGGTGCTGAGTGAAAGGCGTTAAAGTGATAAGACAAATCACAAGCATATACTATATGTACAATTGTAGGTATATATACATATGTATATATAGATGCGTTTATATACAAAACTACATTTGTATTGCTACATATTTATTATTATTTATTTAATGTAGGTAAGCATGTATGCGGACGTGCTACAGTCACTTCATTGTGTGGTGAGATGTGCAAACTCAGCAAAACAAGAAGCACAAAAAATACCACAAAAGCAGCAACAACAAAAAATTAAAAACAGTGACGTTTAGTTTTATAGCATGTAAAACAGTTAAGAGTGGAAAAATAGAGATTTTAAAGAAAACTATTGTATGGCAGATAAGGAATTTCAGAGAAGCGCTGCGGCGAGGGTGGAGTGCAAAAAGCGGTAAATGTATGCATGTTTAGTAATGAATGGAGTTTTAGTGATTTGTAGTTGTTGTAAACATAATTTGTATATTCGTTTTAGAATTTGTTGTTGTTGTAAATAGAATTTATATGTGTAATTATATACATATAAAGACAATTGCGATATTGAGATGAGTAATATGCCGATGCTCACATTCGTGCATAACCTCAATAAGAGGCACAGAAAAAACTGCAGTTGTTGCTATTAAAATTAAACAATTATTATTGAATCAAGAAAAAGCATGAATACCCTTCACAGCTGCTTTTCTTATAGCATGAAAGGGTTAAAAAAGAGCTTCAAGCGGATTTTGATCGGTCAATTTGCATGGCAGCTATATAATGGGTTGTCAAAAAAGTCTTGCGGTATTTTTATTGAATTTTTTTTTTTTATTGATTTTGAAATGAATTTTTGATGACTCATGCCCATCTCTTGATGCTACGGCTGCTACTATGCCGGTCTCTTTCGACCAATTCAGCGATTTTATCGCAATTTTCGACGACAGAAAACGTTGAAACCATCGTTGCGCGACTAGCGAAAATACCGCAAGACTTTTTTGACAATCTATTATTACAGTGGTACAAACAATTTCAATTTTAACAAATATTGTAGCATTGACCTGGGCAACAATCCATGAGAAATTTTGAGAAGATATCTTATCAAACAAAAAAGTTTTCCAAACAAGGATTTGATTTTGACCGGTCAGTTTGTATGGCAGCTATATGTTATATTAGTCCGATCTCAAAAATTTATTTAAGGACTGTAGAGCTGCTTCAGAAAATAATTTATGTCAAATTTGGTAAAGATATCTCACCAAATAAGAAAGTTTTCCAAACAAGCATTTGATTTTGGTCGGTCAGTTTGTATGGCAGCTATATGTTATAGGGATCCGATATCGACGGTTCCTAGATATAAGCAACGTTTTTGAGAGAAGAGGACGTGTACAAAATTTCAGTTTGATATCTCAAAAACTGAGGAACCAAATGGCCACCATTGCACCGTTCGGTCTTCGGTACGGCCTGTTTTGGAGATATTTTTATCATCTACTATAATATTTGCAAAATAAATATATTTTTTTTTCATTCACAAAAGGTTACAACCCTTTAAGCAAGGTTCATACTTATGGCAGAGAAGCTCAAAGAATTTTAGAAAAGCTCTAATCGATTTTTTTTAAATATACTTGTACATTTGCTCAATGTTTTTTCTAAAACTAGAAAGTATTAAAACTTGTAGAACTTCTACTTTTAGAACATCTCTTTCAAAGCTTATATTCTATCGCATAATGAAATATGTTTTTCGTTAGTCATACTTTGAGGAAAAACAGCTACAATATCTTCAGAAGAATTATTCACATAACACTAATCTCAAAGACAGATCTCGAGAAAATGTTCATATCAAATACACAAAGCTCTAAAATTTGATATGATTATTTATTTAGCTGGTTGTATGCATATATAGTACATACATGCTCTTCAACACTGCTCCACACGAAACCAATTTTTTCTACTTGCGCACTTCTAAATCTAATTAAAGTAAATAACTTTTGTAGATAAACAGGTATGTTCTTGTTGGACAATAATGAGTGGTGCTGGCAAATACTGCATGTAAATATGTCTAGTATATAAATATTTGTAAAGATAAAGTACTGGAGCGAGTCTTTCGAAAGCCTTGGCATTTTCATTAGGCACAAAACGTGCCTCCGCATTCCATAAAATCATATAGTATGATATATTCATATGTATGTATGTATGCATATTTAAAATATAATTTATCACGTGTCTTTTATAACTGTATAAATTTTAACTGTTATAATAAATTAGTATTTTTTATATTCTTACAATGTTTATGAGCTATAATAATAGTTTAAGTTTATTTTATGTTTTTTTTTTATTTTCTAATAGATAGTACCCTTTTTACAAGGAGTCACTATAGGAGGATTGAAGAATATAATATTAAATAAATTACAATTAAATAAAAAATTTTAATAAAACAAACACATAAATTAAATCAACGTAAAAAATGTAAAGTATACATTTTATATAATAATAAAATTAAAAAAACTAATCAAATAGTATTTTTAGTAAAAACTAAAAATCTCGAATAAACACAAAATAAAAAATATAAAATTAGGTAAAATATGATAAATCAAAAAAATTTAATTCAACGAGGCAAAATAAAATAAAAAACAAGTAAGGAAGGGCTAAGTTCGAGTGCAACCGAACATTTTATACTCTTGCAACTTACAAAAACCAAAGTCAGGGAAATACTTTAAGGTATATAGATAAAGTCAGGTCAAGTCAATTATATAGAATAAAGTCAGGGATGTTCGAAAATGCTAATATTAATTATGTATAAAGTATAAAGTCACCAGGAAGTTCGAAAATCTTTTTATTAGGTATACGAGTATGTGGACTCAGGGAAGTTTTGACTCGATTTTTGATACACAGAAATACTATTGTCAGGAAAGGTTTCGGTCTAAATTTCAATTCTGTATTTCAAACATGCCCTGATATTTTCGCTCAAAAGTCAACTATAGATACTGTGGTCCACATTTTCGGTACCAAGGGGCTTGAACAGTTTTGTTTGGATTTGAAAAAGTGGCACATTTTAAAGGAATTATTAGCACAAAATTTTAGCCTGTTATATCAATGGTTTCCTTATTTGTGTACTGGAAAGTGAAAGAATCAAATAGAGTTTAAACCTGTTTTATATGTTAAGTAGTCGTGGTTGTAGTCTGATTTCGCTTATTTTCACACTGTTACATAAGAATATGAAAAAATTACCCATACTAAGTTTAGTCGAAATCGGTTGGTCGGGTCCCGAGGTATGTGATTTCGCCAAAAAGTGGGCGGTGCCATGCCCATCGGCTCCCATAAAGCCTTCTCACACCATCTTGACAGTAAAAATTAATGCCTCGTGCGTAATTACTTATTGATTTATTGCGCTTTTAGTAGTTTTTAACATTACCGTTATATTGGAAGCGAGCTGGGTCATCTTCCGATTTTATCCATTTTCGGTAGCAGTATTACAATAATATTTGCACTAAACAGCTTTAGTAATTTAGTAGATATGTACATTAAATTTATTAAAGGGCGGGGCCACGCCACCTTTTTCAAAATTTTTTGCCTACAAATGTCCCTTTCTACTGCGATCCTCTGTACCAAATTACAGTTTTATATTCTAATTTAGTGCTTCGGTTCGATTGTTGGCGATTTGTGGGAGTGGCAGTGGTCCGATTACGCTCATATACGAACTCGTAATTTTTTTGTGTTAAGGAACCAGCATAATAAGTTTATTCAATATATCTCAATTTTTACTCAAATTACAGCTTGCACGGGTGGACGGACAGACAGACAGTCACCCGGATTTCAACTTTTCTCATCATCATCATTTATATATGGATGTATATACAATATAGCCCTCTACATATCTATTCGCATAGTTTTAGGTGATACATACAAGTTCTCAGTACTTAAGGAAAAAAATTAGTTTTTCATGTGTCCTAAAAGAACTGGATAAAGTTAAAAACACCCTAATGTATATATGGTATATAACAAAGATAAAATGCAAAATATGGAATACAATACAATATTTATCTAAAATAAATCTGTATTAAAATATAATAAAAACAAAATTTAAAATGAGTAAAGTAAAATCAATTAAAATGGATTAAAAATATAATTAACGTAATTTTTAATTAAATCAAATGTTTTTTCCAATACCATTTCAAATCATACTTAAATGTATGCCACTTGCACTATTTAATAATCGGCTGTTACCCAAGTGATGAACTTTGAAAAGCACGAAGAGCTTTCGCATGAGTACTAAAAACTCTGTTGGATATTTTCTGATAACTTTTAGCACAGTGAAAAAAAGGTGGTTGCATTGGCACAGAGAAGCTTTTAACAAGCTTTAAATAACAAATAAAAGTTTTGAATTTCTGTCCTTATCTTTATCATATACTCTGAATAATAGTACATAAGCGAACCACGCTGTTGTTTTGGCACAGAAAAGAATGTAGCATAAAATGAATTTTAACTGAAGTTTATGATATTTTAATATTTATAATTTAAAAGTATTTTGTTGCTTTTTTCAAAATTTTTATTTGCTAAAGAGTTATACATTTACATATCTTTTCAAAATTTAATTTCTCAAAACGGAGAAACGTTGTAGTTTCTGTCTGTTGTTTCTGATACTGACTTTGCTATAAAATATAGATTTTTATTGCGCTATATTTTATTACTTTGCGCAATCTAGATGTTGCCAGTCATTATGGAAATTGTTGGTAAAACTCAAAAAGGAATATGGTATATTTAAACAAAGGAGAAATTTTTAAAAACGTATTCAACATAATTGAATATTTTAATAATTTTTTAACAAAAATTAATTTAAATTTTTAATAATATAATATTTAAATAAACTTTAATTTTAATAAATATATATTGTGACAAAAAAAGCTCCCAGAAATTCTAATTAAATTCCCCGTGCATTGCGATTTACAATGTACCATGTTCAAATATCGCATAAAGAATTCTTTAAAACGGTGAAGGATATGGTACTTGAAAATCGTCAAGAAAGTATTAAAGAGATGATAAGAGAGCTCGACATCCCTCGTGAGTCCGTTTGAATGAATTTGGTGGATATTTTGCGTATGAAACGCGTTCTTGCTCGACTCGTCCGATGAAGCTGAAGTTCGGCTGCACCGAAGCTAATATACCCTTCACAGGTGCATTTCTTTTAATAACTATGTGTTCAGTTTGTATGGAAGCTATATGCTATAGTAATCGGATCTGAACAATTTCCACCGATATTACATTAATTCTATGAACAATAACTGATACCAAATTTCATGAAAATATATCGTCAAATGAGGAAGCTTCCCATGCAAGCGATTGATTCCGATCATTCAGTTTATATGGCAGCTATATGCTATAGTTAACCGATCTCAACAATTTCTTCGGAGATTACATTGTTACTTTAGAAAATAACATAAACCAACTTTTGTGAAGATACATTGTCAAATGCAAAAGTTTTCCATACAAGACCTTTTTTCCGATCGTTCAGTTTATGTGGCAGCTATATGTTATAGTGGTCCGATATCGGCAGTTCCGACAAACGAGCAGCTTCTTGAAGAGAAAATGACGTTTGTAAAATTTCGAAACGATATCTTAAAAACTGCGGGACTAGTTCGTATATATACAGACATACGGACAAACGGACAGACAGACGGACATGGCTAAATCGACTCAGCTCAACATACTGATCATTTATATATGTACTTTATAGGGTCTCCGACGCTTCCTTCTGGGTGTTACAAACTTCGTGGCAAACTTAATATACCCTATTCAGGAAATAAATAGTACCGTAAACAGGTCTCTTTAGACATGCTCGGTCGTGCGAATTCCGATCCTACATTCATGGAGAGCATTAAAAATGCCGATGAGGCATGAATTTATGAATTTGATATGTAACAAAGTCAACAATCATCGGAAGAGAACCCATTTTCAGCCGAGCGAAGAGATAAAACAAAATTCGCTGAAGGAGCTGAAAGCCGTCTGAAAAGTCCTTTTTTAAAGTGTTTCGAAAACTAGAAATCGTTGGCAGAAGTGTATTACATCTAGTGGGGAAAGCGACAAAACAAATATTGATGAATAATTAAATATTTAGGGTTTTATTTGCAAGTACCGGGTGCATTTTTGCCACAATTGAAAATATTATCTGCGATGTAAACTCAAAGTTAAAATTTTTATAAAGTACATAATTAATAAATAAACTATAATTTTATATAAAAAAATGAGGAAAAAGCCAACCAAATCTGAATCGGCATTTAAAGTTGAGACCAAGGTCTATATTATTTTTGTCACTTCACTTGACTCCGGTTTCCCCGGAGCGGCCGTTTGAGTTTGCTGAATAGCCAGAATTCACACGGAACCAAATCAGAAGAATACGGTGAAACGATGTTGATTGAAAATTTGGCGAAAAAATCAAGAACAATCATTGCAGTATGCGACGGTGCATTATCGTGGTGCAAAAACTAAGAGTTGTCGGAGTTGTAGAGATTTTATATTAAAAGCGTAAAAAATACAGCTTGTACAAGAACAAAAGCCACTGGAACTTCCCAAGCGATATCGCATCGCTCTATGGGCTCTTTAAAAGTTCCAAGAATATCGGACGTTTTCAGCGATGAGGCCCATTTCTGGCTCAATGGGCATGTAAACAAGCATAATTGTTGCATTTGGGACGAAGAGCAACCTAAAGCGATTCAAGAGCGATTCCAAAATGATGCCGGTGAAAACGTAACCATCAATAGCAACCATCATTGCGCCATGATATACCGACTATTTGTTGCTTGAAATTGAAGCTCGTTATCTCGGCGGCAATTGGTTTCAATAAGGCGGTGCCACTTCCCACACATCGTATCGATCAATGGACTTATTGAGAAAACACTTCGGTGAGCTGATAGTTTCACATTTTTAGCCGGTCGATTGGTCACCAAGATCATGTGATATTTCACCGTTAGAATTTTTCCTGTGGGGATATGTCTAAAGTCTATGACGATTCAGATCTTAAAGCAAAACATCACGCGTGTCATTCGCCAGTTACCAGTCCAAATTCTCGGACCAGTCTTCGAAAATGGGACTCAACGAATGGGCCATCTGATACATAGCCGTGGTCAACATTTGTAGATAAGCTTCAAAAACTAAATGCCAAAGAATGTTCTTTTGAATGATAATAAACTGAATGTGTTTTATTCTGTAGAAAAGTAGGGAACCTCGAAATGGATCCTGCTTTACTATGTATTTTTAGTTAAATATTTTAAATCATAATACTTCATGAAAGAAAAACTATCTTTGTTAATTTTATTAAACAGAATTTTCGTTTAAATGAAAAATATCTACATATACATATATACTGGTATATAGAAATATTACATAGAGTTCTGGCCATTTCAATAATCCTTAATCAATGAGTATTTGTGACTAATCATCTTCTTAATGACCTTAAGCATAATTGCCAATCATAAGCAACAACCAAAAAACACATTGAACTGCTATTGCAACAAATTCTCGGTTGTTTGTTACATAAAGCAAAATGGCGGATAATAATATAATAAAAATAGATTTACGCGAGCATGTCAACCAAACACTTATGTGCCAACTGGTTTGCAAATAATTTAGTACATAAATTAATAGCCACTGCCAAAACAACGAAACAACAACACACACATACTGCGAGATGGTAAGAGATGACAACACCCTAATGCTTAGTGTTTCCATAGAAATGAGCAGCTATAAACCACACGTGCGAATTATCCCATTTCACTTTATACAAGTGTAAGTAGATATCGACACACATACATACATACATGCATATACAGACACAAACACATATATGTGTATAAAACACACACATACATACATTTCAATGGAATAGAAACACTTTCTTCAGCACCAGCAGCTGACATGCATTCGCGGCTTGTTGTTATGTATGAGTGTGTGTGTTTGTGCGAGAGAAAAGGCGAGAGTATGTATGTGTGAGCACTACATGCTGGCTGCCAAGCGCTAGTCATGCATGCACAATACAAAAACAAAGCGCACAATAAAAAATTTTATTACGTTTTGTTTTCTTGGCTATTGTTTGCATACTTTGCGGCGCCAAAACCGACTGTGCCAACGGAGCAAGGTGCCAGTGCATGCAAGAATGAAAATATGCCCATCAAACACATACATATGTGAATTACTTTCACTGTACATGCGCACATATACATTTTTATAAACAACAACAACAACACATACACATAAAACAAGTGAACATTACTGATTTATGTGTAAAAAAACACGCGAATGCCGAAACGGCCAAGCGAGGCGTTACAAAGCCGCTGAGCATGTATGTATGTGTATGTGTGAGCGCTATATATATGTATGAGTGTGTGTTTGTAGCTTTCCCTCATGCACTTTATTTTGCACACTTTGCTTTTTGCCATGCTTTGCATACTCTTTTCGCCGTTGACATTTGCCACGCTCTGCCATTCATTCCTCTGGCCGAATTCATCAAAACAGCGTGGCAAAGCGAACACAACAACACAACGTGGAAAATGCGAATGCGCGTGCGAACATAGGAAATGTGTGATGAATTGGCATGCGGAAGTAGTAGGCAATGAAGGCGAAAGCAATGAGGACAGCGCAGCAGTGAGCAAAGCAGCAGCAGACAAGTGACGAGTTGTGGTCGAACAAAGTAACGAGTTTCATTAGCTCATTCACTCGCAGCGCAACGAGTTGTGGCTACGTAGCCTTTGTGCTCAATACACTTATACACATACACACACATAAATATATATGGAAAGTGTTAAACTGAGCTTTTCGCTGAGGTTTGGTAAATATTTTCGTTGACTTACTTAGGCTGGTTCGTTTATTCGGCACACGAGACGCACAGTGGTACATTTGTGATGTTGAAAGAGAGAAATTTTGGATTGAACTTCCTGGTTCTTTTTTAATTTTGTTTTCTTAAAACTTCTTAATTTTAGTTAGTATTTAAGTTTTTGTATTTTCCCGACCTTTAGAAGGCTAAAAATATATATCTTACTAACCACCGAAACTTTATCGACCAAATTTGCCAAAAACAAGTCATTATAGCTTCTTCTCACATAGTGTGAGAATAGGTGAAATTAGTTGATAACCACGCCCACATTTTTTACAGTATGAGGAAGCATCGAAAACTGGAGTACGGGACTTTAATCTGCTAAACTTAACCTACTCCGATCTCATGTCTCTCCCGCGAAACCACTGGACTAAGTATTACTTCATGGGAGAGAAGAATACACTTAAGACTATACGGACTGACTAACATCTTAACTGTTGTAAATATTTCAATCCTATCATAATTACGGCTGCCACTTCGCTGACAGCTTTCCATTTTACAGAGTATTCGCACATAAGTCAAAGTTAAATTTTCCACCCCGAGACTAACTACAAGTATGGTTTTCAGCCTTTTGCTTATACTTGAAAATCGAGGGCAGTGATAGAGTACGTGTGTTCAGAGTCTTGTATTTGTATAGGAAGCTTCTAAAGCACAACTGGCGACTGATTATTTGGATTAAGTGGAGAGCCAGGTCCCCATGTAGTCTATATATCCGCAAATGTAAGTCCGGAATCAATCTGTGGTTCCACTATCCTTTACATGAAGTTTGCCACCGTTGCTGGCCTTTTTTGATGGCTTTGATTCTCTCCTCTCTTCTTGAGCGAATTCGTCTCTCTGGATGTCAATTGGCTCTACTGGCTGATACTCGGCCCATCTACCAGATAACGTTTATGTTGGAAACTATTGCAAAAGTTCAGTAGCTTACTACATAATTAAGCAGAGGCATTAAGTTTCAGACTCCCCATAGTGCAACCGGGTTTATCGTGCTTCCTGATTTCTTTCATAATCAAAACATTTTTATGTTCATCATTACTTAATTTATATTTCTTTATTTTTTTAATTGTTCATTTTACTTCTCATCTCTTTACATTTATATATATTTTATTATCTTATCCCAACATTTTTCTTTCATTCCGTCTTTCACAACCCGTTTTGAATACTTTTGTTTAAATTTTCGGTTATGCCTTGTTCTCTCGATATATATCTATGTATGTATATCCCTTTTCACCTGATTATCTAAAAGTTAAGTTTTTCTTTTGGATCCTATAAGAGTATGCTCCGGTCTCGAAATCCTCTGTTAATCACCGCATGTTTTCGTAGAATTTTCGAGCATTACCCCTATCGGCCATCTTGTCCAACTCTTCATACTCTTGCATTTCGGCCTCTCTCTTTTCTTGTCTGCATATGCGTCTTATTTCCCACTTCGAGGGACTTACTGGTCGATTATAACGTTGCGATGTAGGCAGTCTTTTTTTTTCTCCACTGCGATTCGACAGTCCTCGTCGTACCTGCAGTTCTTTTGACCTTTACGAAAACCAATAGTTTCGCTTGCATCTATACGTAAGGAGCTGAAAATACCGTCCCACAGTTCCCTTATGCCGAGTTGCCGATGAGTGCTCTCAGAGAGCAGAAGTGCAAGTCTAGTAGAAAACTGTTTTGCTGTTGGTTTTGATAGTAGCTTCGTCGTATCTTCCTTGCATTTGCTGACGGAAGTGCTTTAGCGGGCGCGTATTTTCACTACAACAAGATAATAGACTGAGTCGATGTTAGGCGCTCGGAGGGTACGTACGTCAATGACACTGGAGACTTATCGTCCATCTATCACAACAGGACTCGACCACTGAGTTTTTCTCCCACCACAAATCCCACACAGAATTTGTGCTTCTCATATCGCCGCCATAGTAAATGTCACAAGGATCTACTCAGCCTTTACTTACTCTTGTAGGACCAAAAGTGATGATCTACTGGCTAATGTTCAGAGCATACTGAAGTTATGGAGGGAACACTTCTCCAACCTTCTGAACGGACGGACTATGATAAGCCTCGAATAGAAATTAGTCGCCTGAAGGACAACAAAGCGGCGGGGCCGATGGATTACCGGCTGAGCTATTTAAATACGGCGGCAAAGAACTGACAAGGTGCATGCATCAGCTGCTTCGCAAGATATGACTGAATGTAAGCATGCGACGATATAGTTGCCAATCGCCCAATCTACAAAAAGGGAGACTCCAAAATCTGCGCCAATTACCATTTGATAAGCCTCCTTAATACAACCTATAAGGTCTTGAACCTTATCAGTGTGGGTTTAGACCAGAAAAATCTACTATCGACCAGATTTTCAACGTGCGCGAAGTCTTGGGAAAGATCAGTGAGAAATTTGTATCAAAAAAATTAAAAAAATATTATTATCCACGATTATTTTCGAACATACACATGTTCCCGTGTTTTCTAGATTTGAAGCATTGGAAGTCAATCAGATTCAGATTTGAACACACTGAATCTCTTGAAGTAAAGTAGCATAGTTTTCCCTTTAGACAAGTATCCTCATGTCATTAGTCAAGCTCTTCAGCCTGTGTAGGTACATTATTTTCATAAACTAAACTCAAAGTATTCTGGCAAAGCGATGTCCTTAGTACCACCTAGCCAAAAAGTGTAATCCATCATGTTTTTAAATTAACCGTTAATGGAACTGAATTGTCTTGAGTTTACAGGTATCACTAACCATCCTAGTTGATTCAAAATATATCTCTCTAAACTTCAAATCCTAACCAACCATTAACAGGTCTCAAAACAGACGCTCTAGATCGTAATCACAAACTACTTGAAGTAGCAACATAGAGAACTGTAAAAGCTATACCATGACCTCCCCCACGACGATAGAAAAATCAAGCTTGTGGCATACACCGCCCACTGTGCATCGGCAATTGTCGTGCCGTCGTGCTTGCCTCATTATGTTCGGCAATTTCACTCGTCGTTTGCTTACTCGCTCGTGCGCTCGCACAGCGCGCACACAGGCACTCAGCCAACCAATATCATTCACAGTTACACAGGCATCGAGTGCAAAACGTCGTCGCTAATACAAAAAACGCAGAGTGGTCGAGTACTTCATTTGGCGAAATGTTAAAAATCAATATGAGCGCAACGTTTTCGTAGAAAAGCCATCAAATCGTGCAATTGAACGCCAAAATAAAAATATAAAATGATTATAAAATTATAAACGAACGCAAGCGTGACTAATGCATTTATGGTGGCAACGGTTAAGCAAAATAGCGAAGCACCAGTCCGTGTTGGTGCCACCAAAGTCAGCTGAAAACGTAAGCCGCAGCAGCAGCAGCAGAAAAGCAGCAACAACGGCGGCAGCGGAGGTGGCAAGAAAAGTGCAAAAATCTAGCTAAAATCTAACTTTGTGAAAAATAAAACGGTAACGCGTTACCTTCACGGATAACGGTATTTTCCACATTTCTATACTATACAGACGAGCGTATATCACTTCGCGTGCATTGACGGTACTACGCGACGGTGACGATAGTGCGTGAGTGTGAAAGTCAAACGAGCGAAAAGGAAGAAAAATAACCGAATAATAATGTATGCCACAGCGCGAAAGTGGCACGAAAAAGTTTTTCGCTGCAGCAATTAATAAGGGTAAAGAAAATATACAAATTAATACGCTACTTCGATTTTCACTTTCGTTTGTTTAGCAGTAAACAGCAAGCGAGCCTTCGATTTTTGTACTACTTACGAGCTGAGCCATAAGCGCTTCGGCCGCCGAGCGGCGCAACCCCTCGGCGCTTTCAGCAATAAAAAAAAAAAAACCCAAAAAATAATAGCAATAACAATAATAAAACAAAAACAACAAAACGCACAAGTCAAAGGCCGTCCTTCTAGCTGCGCCAAAATTTCCGCTAAACAACGCGTAGCCCAACCGCTCAGCGCGCTGCCCTCCTGATTTCCACTGCCGCTGGACGACGCGCTGTTATTGTCGCGTTATGCCGTGCAGTTAATAGTCGACACACACCCGCTACCCACTAAACCGTGCGCGTGCACTCGCTCTTTACAACGCCTCTCTCACCCTGACTCGTGGACTATTCATGCAACTACTGCTTTTACCGTTGAACGACAAGTCATTGTAATTATAGTAATTTTATTTATTCACTTAACGCGCAACGTGTTGTGGTTATAAAAGTTAATATTTTTTAGTGTATGTGCATGTGTATGCGCGCGCGCGTGTCTACGTGTGTGTCTGTTTGCGCTTACGATTCATACACACGCCGCGCTCACTGCGCGGTACGCGCCGCGTTACGGTTTTGGTGTTGTGTCGGCTTATTTTGCCTTGTCGCTGGCGGTGTTAATGTTAAAAACCAATAAGCGGAAGCTATGGCCTCTTCGTTGTTGGCCCTCAGTGATTTAATACGATTCCAATTGGAGCGCATCAAACTAGATGAATTCACCTACAAGGATGAGTTGCATCTGCTGCGCCAGCTGTTGGCGCTCGACATGCCACAACCGATGCACGCGCTACATTCGAACGGCAGTAGTCAAGAGCATAACCAGCCACCGCAAGCGGGCGCGGTGCCGCCACCCGCGTGCACACCGACCACACAAGCGCAAGTGCAAACGCAGTTGCCGGCGCACACGCAGACGCAGACACCTTTGCGCCTGCAAGCGCCACAGCATCACCAACATCAACAACAACAGCAGCCACCAGCGCCGCCACCACAACAACAGTACATACATGCATTGGGACCATTGCCGCCGCCACCATCATCGTCGTCGCCCGCGTCACAATACAAGCCAAAGTCATTGCCGCAAAATCACTATCCACCACCGCCAACACAAAGTCAGAGTCAATGTCAGCTCAGCAGCGCGGCGTACGGTCAGTCGTGTAATAATAGTAGCCAGCAGCATCAAAACGCGAATCATCACAACAGTCACGGTCACAGTCAGAGCCAACAGAATCTCTATCCACCCAGCTATAGTCCGGTGCAACAAAATCAACTCAACTACACGCAGAGTCAGAAGCAGCGGCAAAAACAGCGCCGCTTTCAGCAGCAAAACTCTAAGCGCTCACAACAACACTTACAACAACAGCAGCAGCAGCAACAACAGGCACAGAATCGCAGCAAATTGCATGTTGGCGCACCGTCAGATAGCGATGGCGCAGCCACGGCGGATGAGTCCAACAATGCCGCCACTGGCGCCAACAATCATCATCAGCAGCAGCAAACGCCGTCACCAGGTGGTGCTGGCGTCTATGTTGGCGCCGCCTGCAATGGCGGTATTGGCGCGCTTGGCAGTAGCGGTGAGCTGGCGGATGAGGAGCTGGTGGGCGCGGTTGGTGGCGGCGCCAACGCGGCAAATGGTGGCATTGGCGGCAGTGAGGATGGCTCCAGTGCCAGCAGCAATGCTGACCTACACAAGGATTTCAAGTGAGTACTTTGTGCGCGCATTGCTCAAAAAGCTCCGCGCAACTCTGTAAGTGTTTAGGTATATGCGTAAGTGTGTGTGTGTTAGTGTAGAGAAAGCGCAAGAAAAATGGTTTTCCAAAAAAATTTTACGGGTGAGCAAAAAAAAATGTCGACACTTTCGAGTGCCAAATCACGTATAACATTGCAGACAAGACATAAAGTTACAACAACAAATACAACGCAAGCAACGAAGTGGCGGCGAAAGTTGCCGCAGTGTCACGCAAATGCACACAAGCGTATGTATATATGTGTGTGTATGTGTATGACGGCCGTGCCGTGAGTACGCTTCAGAAGTACACACACACACATATATATACATATATATGTAGATATATCACACGGAGTTTCCCAGCACAAAAAACGCTCCACAAACACATATATATACAAGTGAAAGTAGCAAAAAAATCGCACTTTTTCCATCGCGCAAAATTTGCAATTCGCTTTGCCGTTGGCCTGAGCGCCTAAACGCACACATACACATAACAAAACAAACACATACAATACTTTGCATCGCTATGCCTGCTTATCACTTTCTTGCCGATTTTTTCATTTTCCACATGTTCGATTTCTTTTTGGTTTTATTGGTTTTGCTATTTTTATTGTTGTTGTTGCGGCAGTTCAGTTCGGCGCCCATTTTCCGTCCGTTGTTTTGGCTTATGACACTAAACGCGCCCACTGATTGCAGGCCGAAAATAAGGTCACGTGTGTCCGATGTGGCACAGTGGCCCGCACTAAACAACAGCTATAATACAGTTCAACCCTCATACATACATACATATAGCTGATTGTATGCAAGTGCATTGAGCGAAAAAGTGACGTGAGCCCTAACATATAACCTCAAACATTCACAAATGTTGGATGTGTATGTGGAAAATTACGGTAAAAATGACATGCCTGTAGCAATCATTGAAAGACAGTGTTGTACTTTAGACGAAATGCCGCATAAATATGATGGGAACTAAAAGAACCTTAAATTATGCAAAATTATTCGACAGGCTCATTCGTTTCCGCTCCCTTAATCATATAACGGTAATAGTTGTTAAAGATTTTGCTGAACCTAGAAATCCTTTGTCTACTTGTATGAAGCCTTATCTCCATTTTTAGGTTATGTCTCAAAACTTTCCAAGAACTTTTTTTCTGTCGTCATTTCCGGGCACTTAATCGTATAATGGTTCCATAAAAGAAATCCCGTTTCTAGCCACATTCTGAAACGAACAGTTGTTAAAGATCTTGCTGAACCCATAGACCTTCTGTCTAGTTGTATGAAGTCTATCTTAATTTTTTGTGGGGGCCCAAAACTTTCTAAAAAATTGTTTTCGACTTTAAAGAATGAACGATAATAGACTTGAAAAGCTTGGTACGAGTACTCTACATATATAAAAGTATGGAACAGGCTTCATATCAATCGTTGAAGAGAAGTGGTGATGACTTCAAGGCTTTAAAATTCCAACTCGAGAAATTTTAGTAGGTTCACTGCTCCAAAGTTGAAAGCCCTAGATTAAGTTAGGTAGGCAGGCTGATATCCCTGAAGCCTCGAATAATCAAAATTGTACAGCTAGAGACGCCGGTCCGTTGTTATGCCCAGAAGTCATAAGGAAGTATAAGTATAATATCAATTCCGATCAAATCGTCTGTTTTGTGAAGGTATGGCAACAGAGATGCTTTGATCTTAGACTGGCGAATGCTGGATAGTGTAGGAGACAGTGTTTAGAAATTTTCACCTAATCTTTCTACATGTAACTTTGACAAGATGCGTCCTATAAAATATTTAGCCTCGCCGCGTGAGTGCCAAAAGGCAGTGTTCACTGATAACATCCATCATTTCAAAGTGGCATGGAACTCTTACGTTCCAGCCTTCGCTAGAAAGATCCAGTATCCAATAGAACTCTTACGTATATTGGCCAGAAAGATTGCCCAACCGCACATATGAGATTTCGGCCAACACTTGTTGAGTTGACGCGAGGTCCAACGCCAGAACGCTAGAGGACAGGGACTTCAACTCTCTGTAAAATCTGTTGAGTTAATTTAGTGTTTAGACTTGGAAAGCGTCCATTACATTCCATCAGCTCTCAATATTTTCTTTTAACGATGCTTAATGATACCTCGAAGGTCCATTGATTGTGTCATTTCAGAATTTAATTACCTCCACCATATAAATACTTCGATTCAACTCTTCAGTTGGGCTAAATAAATGCAGTTTCTTTTAAGATACAAAACTAAAAATATGAAATAAACCTTTTTGACAAAAAACGTGACTTCTTATCACACAAACAAATTAGTCTGAAAAAGGACACCGAGGCTACTTTGATGAAAATCCGACTGTAGAAGTTATAGATTTTTTGAAGCGCAACAGTTAGATGAAGGGAAATGGGCTTAAAACAATTTCCGTTCATCTTAAGTTCACAACACTGTTATTTTAAGCCTCAGTTCAGACGGTTTTGGTGTATTTCCTTAAAGTTAATAGACCACAAACAAGGGTCAATACCGCGAGTTCTAAGAAGTGCATCAGCTGGTTCGAACATGTCAAATGAATAGCTGCATAGTGCCCAATTCACAAGCATTAAATAAAATACTATCTGCTGAATGTTGGTTCCTTTTGGATCTCGAATAGATGAAATTAAGGACTTAGCTTTAACATGTTTTTTTTTTTTTTGAATTAGGAAGCGTTTACGGCAATCAAGTACGTACTATGTAGTATCATTCGCAACTTCTGTTCTTTAATATTTGGTAAAGGGTATTGTATGGTATGGGAATTACATGTATTTCTTTCAAGCCTAGACAAAAAGACTAAAATGATAACCTTTTATCTGCCGAGTATCCCTGAGCTTCCATGTAAGTTTTTTGTTAGAAACTGAAAAAGCCTCGACACCTACGACGAAGGTTATCCAAAACCGATCTTCTTCTTCTTTTTTATTAGCGTAGACACCGCTTACGCGGTTATGGCTGAGTTTACAAGAGCGCGACATTCATTCTTCCTTTCCGCTGTTTGTAGCCAATTGGAGATTTCAAGTGTAGCCAAGTTCTTCTCCAACGTAGTGGATGTCTTCCTCTTCCTCTGCTTCCCCCGGCGAGTACTGCGTCGAATACTCTCAGAGCTAGAGTGGCACCAATTGGAGATTCCAAGTGTAACCAGGTCGTACTCCACCTGGCCTTTCCAAAAGAGTGGAGGTCTTCCAATTCCTCTGCTTCCCCTGAGGGGTACTGCGTCGAATACTATCAGAGTTGAAGTGTTTTCGTCCAATCGGACGACATGACCTAGCTGTCTCTTAATTCGTTCCACCGAATGCGATATTCGCCGTTGCCAATGCGCAAAGCACCATACACCATATAGCAGGGCGAGGATGATGAGTGATTTGTAGATTGGTTTTTGTTCGTCTCGAGAGCTAACTTTACTTCTCAAAGAGAGGACCTTACATTGCAAAGAAAGGACTATTACTGGAATCTTCTTCTTCTTAATTGGCGTAGACACCGCTTACGCGATTATAGCCGAGTTAACAACAGCGCGCCAGTCGTTTCTTTTTTTCGCTACGAGGCGCCAAATGGATATTCCAAGCGAAGCCAGGTCCTTCTCCACTTGGTCCTTCCAACGGAGTGGAGGTATTACTGGAATAGGAGAGAATTTTCTTAGAATATTTGAATTTTTAAAACCCGTCCTCTTATTCGACCTCATCCGAGACTTGAACCAATACTACAACTAGTGGGTACAATCACCCTTGTCAATTGAATGAAATTTAATGTAGCCATTGTGTCTGAGCTTTTACGTTTAATACCATCCCTCACGCCCAAAGGGCTGATCGGTAGATTGCCTTAAAAATCTATCACCTCCTCATATGGGTACAACAAATCGAGCGTAAAGGAGCGATTTCACTTAATTTGTATTAAGCGGCATTATCGAACTAAAAATAAATGCAACTGAATGTGTTTTACTTCAAGCCCAGAAGGCCTTGTCAAGTTGTTACTCCCATTTATTTGATAGGGCTGCAGTCATAGCTAACCAGCATTAGACTTTGAGGCGACACTTGACTGTCAGTTGTTGTATAAACTGATGGCAGAATATGAGATAGCTGCTTGAGAAAAAGATAATGCGAAAATGAACAAGGGAAATGTGAGCTTGCTGACGACAACAACTCAATGCAGTGAAAAAAGATGCAGCGACTGCACTGAATATATAAAGTTTTTGGAATGTCAATTTAAAAGAGAGCGAAGAAAATGAATAAAAACTACAGCAAATGTTGTGAAATTCAGCCAAAAACAGCGAAATCAAAAAAAAACAACAACAAAAATGAGAAAGTTGGTAACGCGCTGCTCTTCGCAGAATGACGCGAGCCAACTTAACAACAAAATTCTTGCCACTTAATTATTATATTATTTTTTTCATAATTTTTTGTTGAATATGGAGAGAAAAAATCCATAATTATCTCATTCTAGCTGCACTGTGCGCGTCATGCGGGCATACCATAGTCTGTGACATGCAAGAGTCTTATTTGTCATATGCACATTCGTATGAGCCTCGCAGGCATAGTTTACAAGACATGCAATGACACAGACACGCGCACAGCCATACATGGAGATTCAAACCCAAAGGCTGCTAGCTAAGCGTGTGAATATATATATTTATATGTGCATATGTATATGTATGAAAGTGTTTATAAATTACAAGAATGTGTGTTTGTAGCGAGGCATATCGGTGACCTCCTGTCGTATGGCCCTACTATATGACAGAATTGGCATGCATAACGTGTCGTGAATTTTTTATTATTGTTTTCGTATTAATTAAAATTGATTTTCGTTTTGCCGCTCATACTCCGCACGGACGAGCTGCTTGAGTTTATTTCTCTTACTTGTGCCGGTGTAAGGTGTGATCCTTTCTTGAGATTTTTGGTTTTGCTATTTATACCCTAGCGGAATATGCTTGTAAAATATGTTGAAGGTTTGCAATAGTAACGGTTGTTCGAAAAAGCGTGAAATAATCAAAATAACGGATCTCAAACCCAGTGCACAGGCCTCGGTAGGGATAATTCGCCTTATCACTTTACCTCGCCTTAAAACTGCTGTTTTTCGGCTACCCAGAGGATGCTTGGTCGAAGACCAGAAGAAGTCGTGAGATGCTTGAACCATATACTATATAAAAGAATGATTTCTGGACACTCCCAAGTGAACACTTGGCTCCATCCTCCAATAAAGAAGAGAAGAAGATCCCGCCCATCAGCAACATAGCTAGTGTTCCCTACCAAAAGATAATAATTCAGTTACTCCAATCAGTTTTTGCTGGGGTGCTTTCGCAGAACCGCCTCCTAGGAGTATCAAGCGGTTCTTCCTCAACTACGTCGGCGACATAAAACAATACACCGACCAAAGTTCGGATGCAACAAACTTCAGACAAACACTGACCGCAATTCCCAGTTGAGCCATTAACACCTTCACCGACTCCCTCTCAGTGAATGGCGTACTTGGAGTCAAACCTCCATCCATTGCAGACGAAGAGCTCGAGTTGCCGCGAGAATCAGGAGTGACTCCCGCGCAGTTTCGTTCTAAATACTGTAGCAGGTTAAAGTCCTACTTATCCAGAATCGACCCTGGCATATCAAATGTCCAGTGTGCAATGTGTCCCCGCATAACACTAACCACCTCTTTGCATACCCTGCTAACCCCATCATCTGACACTACTCCTCCTATGGTCCGATCCCGTTGAAACAGCACGTTTTCTGGTCCTACCGTTGGATGACTTCGAAGACAACTTATCTAATCTTTACCATCCTAACGGAGATTAGATACCCGTCAGAACAAAACCAACAACAAGTCCTCGGCATGACAGATAAATGGCGCTATTTGAATTATATCTATATGATTTTTAGTTAGCCATAACCTTCAAAAGGCCGTGTATCATATATCATTTTGAGTGAAGCAACTTTTGCTATTGTAATAAAATTGATAAAAAGGAAACACAGGAAATATTTGGATAGTAGAATGCTCTAAGAAAAGTGGGTGCCGAGCGAGCTCACTTTTGTTCAACGACGAGTTCATGCTAATTCGGAACAGTGTTTGGAGATATTCAAGCATAATTAAGCCAAGTTTTTACATCGATATGAGAAACTGGATGAAACGTGGCTTCATCACTTCACTCAGAAGTGCAATCGATAACCTTTCCAGTGGACCGCACACGATGAACCCGTTCCAAAGCGTTAAAATACAGCAGTCGACTGGCAAGGTTATGGCGTCTACATTTTGAAATGAGCATAGATATATTGTGTGAATCTCTGTAAAAAGGAAGGACCAGCAACAGCGACTATTACCTAACGTTATAGGACAGAAGAGAGAAGTAATAGAATCGCTATAATCAGTGTATCACCTTGAAAGGTACTACGAATTTTGCCAATAAATGTGTTTTACTATGGTAGGCTGAGGACAAGAAAAAACGTGTTATAACATTCAGTAGCTTAGTAGTCTTAGAGGTATGAAGTTACTTACAGATTCTCTTTTTCTTGAATCAAAGCTCATATAACAAAATTTAGTTAACCTGTCGGGGGCCAAAAATATAGCCCATAACGCGCTACTTTGGACTCTTCAATGCCGTACCGATCATTTTGTTGTCAATGCTGCAACAGGCTGCGAAAAAAATATTGCTAAAATAAAGGAAATCGCCGAGTCCGACCTTCCTGAGAGTACTGCTTCGGTTGCCTAGGAGCTAAACATTGCATAAATACCCGTTTGGAACGATTGAAATAAGACTGAATGCAAAAAGAAGCTCAATGTATGGATGTCATACCAGCAAAAAACCTCATCGACCTAGTTTTCATGTGCAAATCGCTGTTGAAAGTGGCTCACTTACGGCAACGGCAAGCGAAAACAGCAATGGTCGAATCCCGTTGAGCTCGCGCAAACGGAAGCCGAGCCAAGATTCGCGGTTAAAAAAATGTGCTATGTGTTTGGTTGGGTTGCCAGGTAATCGTTTCCTATTAGCTGCTGGCCTGCGACCGAACTCAAAAAATTTGGGTCTGTACTGTCAAAAGTTGGAACACTTGAAGAAAGCAATCAACCAGAAGCGGCCAGTTTCAGCTTCGGTGAACTGGAGGAGAACTTTGTTTCATCAGTAAAACGCAAGATCACAACGCCAGCTTCAGTTTCGACCAACAGAAGAGAAATTTTTGTTTTCATCAGGATAACGCTAGACAATACACAACGAGAGTGATTTGCTAAACGCTCCCGTATCTTGGTTAGAAGATTCTTATGCTGCCAGATTATAGTCGACAGCCAGGTGGTTACTATCTGCTCTTGTCTTTAGTAGATGATTTTGTGCGTGAAAAAATCGCCTCTAGCGAATCTTGTGAAAACCGATGAAAAACTGGGGCAGTTTAGTCAATAGAAATTACGGTTCCTATGTGAGTGACATTATGAAATTGTTTTCAAAATTTTGCCATTTATCTAACAGAACAGTAAACCTTATATCAATAAGAAAAAATCCACAAAATAAAAGTATGTTTGAGAGATTTGAGTTTCAAAGGTTCTTTTAAGGTACCGGAAAGAGCTTTCATAAGGTCTATTTCAGTGCTTGATTCTTGTCTTCCCTTACTTGTGCTTATTTGTAAGTGCTTTTTGTTTTCCTTTTTTTCTTCCTCTCGACTTTGCTTGACATTTTCGGCATGTTGTTTGTGCACCTTTGCTGCACCTGCTCCATCTGCCACAGCACTACAAATGGTTTTTATCCACTCAGCTCGCGCTCAGCACCCGCTCAGCCTTCACAGTTGGCCTGCCAACGCGATTAATTGGAGAACACGAATTTTTTACTTATTATTACCAGTTTTTTTGTTTTAATTTCTTGTTGTTGTTGTTTTTTGTACTTTTTATCGTGGCACTGCACGAAATATTTATTCTCTGTCATTATATGTACATTTACAAGCGCATTTACACCGTTACACACACACGTGCAGCAGTGGCAAAACGCAATGACCCCACACACCTCCGCCGGCGACCCACGTCGCTGCAGGTCGCGGGCAAATGAAATCACAACCTCGTAAACGCGAGTTCAAGCTATGTAAATATTACCTTGTTGGCACTATTATTTATTATTATTTTTTATTTTTGTATAGGTGTTGTTGTTTTTGTTGTTTTTCTGCACACCCTTTACTTTTGTTTCGAGTGCTCACGGTTTGATGCCAAGTTTAATTTCCATTATTTTATAAGCATTTACATATTTGTTTCTATATGTGTGTGTAAGTCAGTGTGCGTGTGTAGGTGTGTGCTTGGTTTTATCCGGGTTTATTATGTGCACATAAGAACCTATTTTTCGTCAGCCAACAGCCGGTAGTATTGTCATTTATTATGATTATGGTTTATTACAAAACAAACATGTAGCTGAATCATAGTATTTGTTGGTGCAACAACAAAAAAATATATATAAAGTTATAATTTCAGTTTATTGCATTAATTATAACTGTAATTTGCGGTCGTCTACCAGCTGGCGTGAATTCGAATTTCGGCCTTCATTTGAATAATATTATAATTATCGACTACTAAAGGATAAAATTTATAAAAACAAATTGAGTCGAGCAATTCAACTCTTCTTCTAGCGGCAGGAATATTGACCATTTCACAAAATTATTTCCGAAAAATATGAAAGCCATTTGAAGTCAGCACAGGGTGTCCACACAAATTTTATCTTTACCAAATTCTCTTGTCTTCATTATACTGATTGTCGTCAAGGTCCTTAAGCATTTAGAGAAGACCACTGCATTCGTTCTAGAAACTCTCAAAATCAGCACAGGGTGGCCACAGAAACTTTTGCTTTACTGATTTCTTATGAATCCTTATATTTGGTCTCACCAAAGTACTTTAAAATGAGTGATTATTAAAGAGTATATTACTTTAATCGCTCTAAGGAGTATTAAATCATACTTAAAATCAATACAGGGTGTTAACATATGTGTTTGCTTTACCGATATCTTATGTCTTTATTATATTTGGTTCTTCAAAGAGCTCCCCAAAAATTTTACTTTTACTGTAACCTTAACCTTTCAGTATTCTAATTATTTTCTATAATCAAATCTGGGAAAGTGGATAAAGTTTACAAGTATTAGATCTATTACAGAGGTCGCCATTTAAATAATGATCTATTTTGAGAACCCTAAGGAATCCTTATACAACCTCTTTATTCGGCAAAGTCTTTTACATCCCAGCCCCTTCTTGAGATCTCATAGAACTAAAACCTGAACTGTGTTCATTATTTTTAATATGTTATAGTCTTTTCTGTATTATAAAAGATCCAGAATTAATGATTTTGAAACCACAGAGTCCGTTATAAAATCGTCAAACAAAAAAACTTACACATTCCACAGTTTCTATTTATTAAATAAGGACACCGGTGAATGCATTTAAATATACCTAAAGCTCCGTTTCTCCCTTTCACACTCATTTTTTCTACATCAAATATATTTTCATAGATAAATTCAGGCGATAGGGCAGTTCCTTTTCGTGGTTTCGATGGCGGCTTTAAAATCGACGAATAGGTGGTCTGTATCGATCTCCCTTTCATGGGTTTTTTCCAAGGTAGGCATATGGTAAAATACGGTCGATAGTTGATTTTCTAGGTCTAAAACCACACTGATAAGGTCCAATCAATTTGTTTGTAAGTGGATCAGATTATGAGGTTACTTTTTGTGGCTTGGGCAAAGCACTCTTGGGCTCCAATGATCGGAACTGCTTTCATTCGACCATATCTTGTAAAGAAAATGAGGGATGTATCTTGTCAGCTCTTCGCCAACGTATTTGAATAGCTCTGCCAGTAATCCATCAGCCCCTTCCGCTTTGCTGTACTTCAGGTGGGTAATTGCTATTCGAACCTCCTCATAGTCGGACAATGGAACATATATTCCATTGTCATGGACTTGGGAATCGGGTTCGCCATCTCCAGATGTTAAACTTTCACTGGCGTTCAGCAGGCAAGAAGTTCGGTTTGCTCTGAAAATCAAGCACTAGATCACCACTTTGGGATCTACAAGAGTATGCTGCGGTCTTTTAGTCGTCCCATCTTATCGTAGAATTTTTGATCATTATTCTGGCCGCTGGCTTGTCAAGCTCTTCATACTCCTTTTCTTTTTTTGTCTGTATATGCGTCTCGCTTCCGTCATCAACTCTGGCTACCTATCCCATCCCGTAGGTGCTGTGGTCGATTGTTGCGTTGCGAGGTAAGCAGCCTGTTTTCTCTCAATTGCGACACGACAGTCGCCATTGTACCAGCCGTTCTTGCGCTTTTTGCGAAAACCAATGTGTTTGCTGACCGGCGTGCTTTACTATACAGAAGCAGGCGGATATATTCGCTACAATAAAATAGTGGTCTAAGTCGATGTTCGTTCCTCGGAGCGTACGTTCGTCAAGGACACTGGATACATGCCGTTACAATCGCCAAGCACAATTATTACATATTGGCGTGGCAGCTCACATAGGTGCGCTCCAAGAGATCATAGAGGGCATCGTCCTTCTCTTCCGTCGGGGCGTGGGTGCAAATCAGCAACCACCGGGTTGAATGCCAGGACTCAACGACTGAGTCTTTCGATTCCCACACCGAATTTGCATTCCTTTATATGGCACCTGTAGTAAAAGTCACAAGGACCTACTCGTCTCCTTTCTTGTCCCGTCCATCGCATTGGTTAGGCGGTTGTTATGTCAGCCTTTACTTTTAGGACATCAACTAGCTCATCAAAAGTGGAGCATTTCATCCGAAGTTGTTATTCGCCTTTCATTTCAGCTCACAACCGTACTGGCCAAGTAGTATAAAGTTTTTTACACATTTATATAGCGCGTCGCTTGTTTCAAGATGGACACTCGCTCGCAGCCGCACCTCTGGTGAACAGACGCTGCAATTAGACTTCAGCGAACCCTTAAACCAAATATGTGGGAGTGGCTCCGCTGAGGCTTCTTCTTCCAGCTCTTTTAACCGGGATCCCAGGCTCGAGGACAAAAGAGTAGAAGTTGGCTATTGTCCCACGACTGTAACTGCTTACACAGAAGCATGAATATATCCCATTACACCCCACAGTCAAATTTACTTTTATTAAATAATATTACTTTTACCTTTGTATGGTCGTTAGACCGCCCTTTTCTATAGGATCTTTAAGGCTGTAATAAGACTATGATTGTATATTTCAGTTAACCAATCAAGAGAATTGAGTTAACACAAAAAATATCTTTTATGACGATTTTTATCGTGATTTTGATCGGTCAATTTGAATCACAGCTATATGTTACATTAATCCAATTTTAACAATACATTCGGAGATTGTAACTTTCTCTTGGACAATAAGCTATTTGAAGATGTCTTGTGTCAATTAAAACAGGAATACACTCTTGTTAACAAAAGGCAGACTGACTCACCTTTCATAGGGTGAAACGTAGAACTAAGAAGCCCTGATCTCAAATCGAAAACAAGACAACATATGCAACGTTATTAGCCCTCCCTTCTCGCCAATCAACGACTTAATGTTCGCATTGCACATTTCTTTGCTGTCAAAATATTTTTTTTTTTTTCGTTTTTATTTATCTTCTTTTAATAATTCGAAATTCCTTTAAGGACAAGCGTAATACGTTTATGAAATCACAAAGCCCACCCACAGTGACCGCAATTATTTTCAAGTTTATGTTGCCTAATAGCGGAGTAATCTAATGGTACGCCCACTAATTTCCTGCAGTCACTAACATAAATTTTATATGCGAGTATGTCTATAGGAATGAGTATACAACGGACGCACATAAATAGCACTAAAATGGAAATTTGAATACGGAGAAATAATTATGGGCAGAGTGTTGCAAATATTGATGAATCGCATAATGCTTTTTTGGACGATATTAGTGGAAATATTGGCCTTTAGCAAACCATAATAGATTTCTCCGGCAGCCAAGTCGGTCGAAAAGTGATTAGACAAGACAGTCTTTTGAACTAAACTTAAAAAACATGTTGAAGGAACACTGAACGAGAATTAAGTCTGAATTATAATATAAAAACCTGAACCCGAAGTAAATATCATAAAAGGGTGATGCATTTCAAGGTTCCCTACTTTTTTAAAGAAAAAACACAGAAACTTCAAATTTAATGGAGAATGTGTATTATAATTCGAAAGAACATTTTTTTGCATTAATTTTTTGAAGATTATCTCTTTCAAATTTTGGCCGCGGCTTTCTCTAAGATGGGTTATCTGTTGAGTTCAATTTTCGATGACTCCTTGTAGCATTTCGACTGGTAGCTGAGGTTCGAACAAGGCCTGAATCGAAGCGGGATTTTCAGCATAGACTTTAAACTTTACATATCCCCTCAGAAAAAAGCCCTACTGTAACGGATATCACACATTTTTATATGCTCACCGAAGTAATCTTTCAATAAATACATTGATTGTTGCGACGTGGAGGAAGTGTCGCCGTCTTCTTGAAACCGAATATCGCCAAGATCACGAGCTTCAATTTTAGATATCAAATAATCGGTTATAATGGGGCGATAACGGCTTCCATTGACGGTTACGTTCTCACTGGCATCATTTTTGAAGAAATATGGACCGATGATTTCATGGCCCACAAACCACACTAAACCATTGTTTTTTCTGCATGAAATGGCCTCATCGATTAACAAAGTTTGTCTCGAAAACGGCGGATCTTCTTGAAACTTTTCAAAGGCCCATAGAGCGAAGCGGTCAGTTCTGGCACAAGCTGCATTTTATATGCTTCCAATTTATGATCTCGACGTAAAATGCGCCAAGTCTCTCCATACGTCAGTCCGAGTTGATGCAAACGGTGCCGAATCAACTCTCTACAGTCTTCTTATACACTCTCAACTACGGCTGCTATATTTTCTTCACTGACCAAAAATAACACGACAGCTTGACACGACTCACGCATGATCTGTCAAAAAAGGCTATTGGAAAAAGTACCTATACTTGGATCACCTATTATAAGGATTAACTTTTGTAGATTTAGCTCATTCCAGCAGTTTCAGTCAGTTTTTGACGGAAAGGTTCTGTGAACTCCATTCCTCAAAATATACACACTGCATTACTTCGTTGTTAAAGAGAATAATTGTTTTTTTGTAACAGTTTCTTTAAATATATAGTATATTGAGGTCGCATGCAGATTACAGGCATACTACACAATTAATGCACTGAATGGCCAAAGCAAATTTACGCATTAAAGCGGTAATTTATAAAACACAAAGTAATGGAATCAAAACGGAAGAGTGGCGGGAGCGAAAGGAGCTGAATTTTACTGCAGTAAGAAAATGTGAAAAAAACGCATAATCCTTACAGGAAAGGTATGTCATATGCACGACATGGTGCTGACGGACTGCTGTGAGTGTAAACACGCAAGAAGGACATGCACAGACAGACATTTGTATACTCGTATGCGTGGAGACATATAACTGGAAATATACTAGGGCCGCTGGATAAGTTCATTATTTGTAAGTTTATTTTATTTCTTGCGTCAACTCTTTCAGCTTTCTTAACATAAGGTTCAAGTAGGTTCAGTGATTGATTTCAATGCTGCTAATGATTTCTGAAGCAAGTCTTTCAAGTCAAATTCTGTTTTGGCTCCACATTACTTACCAACGACCTTGGATTTTCTATGTTACCGTTTATTGTAGAGTTTGACGGCGGTTTACTTCAGCCTTACTATTTATTATTGTATATACTCTTTAAGTGTGAACAAATAAAATATTTTGAAGCTTAGAATTTTTATATCACTTTGATATAGTATACCATATTTAGCTTTGCGTAACCACTGAACTATTTTGATAAAAGGGTCGCTTTTATTGCAAAATTGGATCCTACTGTAATGGTTCGGTACAAACCCATTTCCTTTCGTAATTTTGCTAGGGTTGCGATTCACGTAATCACAGAACTATCTTGAGACAAGAGTCAGTCTTGTTTGAAAATTAGATCCGACATCTATTGCTTCGGTACTAAGCCATTATTTTTCCACAATTTTGCATAAATCAACATCCCGTGACCATTGAACTTATTAGGTACAAGATCTGATTTTATTTGCGTTTGTAAATTGGGTCCAACATCTACTGTTACTAATATAACGTAATTATTACAGTTCATTGATAGCGACTGCAAACAGCCGAAGCCATGTCTATAATCTCGAGAAATCTTTAGAAATGATAATTAAGCATATTAACCCCCAATTCTCTGATTGGCTGAAATCCACTGTACAGATTTTAGTTCATCACTCATTTACTATTATAATCTTACAAGGCTTCAAACAGAAACGAAGCTCAGTGGAATTCGTGCGAATACCCAGTGGTATTTCCAGGCTCGTGAGGTATCAGGCTGGTGTTTGTACAATCCAGTGTGGGTAACTGCTATATTCAACTCCACAACATACTCTTTAAGTAGGAATGTAATGTAGCTTCTCTTCTGAGATGATTTGTGTATCTGAAATTTATGTAATTATATACTCATCCCTCCCAATCCAATTCATAGATTTTTCTCGACCATTTCGGCCTGAAACTTAAATCTACAATCTTTTCTAATGATTTCTTAGTTTGTCAACAACGATTTTGAATGAAAATCTGAACATAGCTTTCTATCCACCAAAATCGGTAATCGGAAGAAGCTACATAGATTTCTTAAGACTTTAATGTTTAATGTTTTATTTTTGGTACCAAATATTTGTGGAAAAATTTCCGAAACTTTTGCTTTACATATACAAAAGTGGATCCGGCTACGCGAATACATTTTATACTATTATTCATATAATAAATTATTCAAGACAGTGAACATTTTATTTACGAATAAAGGCGGAAACGTTTTTGAGATTGTAGTTGAGGTTTAATTTTGAATATGTTCATACAAATAAATTTCATTGGAAAAAATAACGAATTTAAGGCTGCTTTCTCAATGTCTGGTCACCAACCTTTCTGTCCAATTAATCGAGTTGTCCGCTTAAAAGAGCGTCAATTTAATAGAGCTTTCACTGTACTTTTTATTTATGAATGGTTTTTACTATCCTATCTTCTAAGTTGGTTCGAACTGGACACAGTGTGCTAAATTTTACTAAAATCGGTTCAGTAGTTTAGGAGTCCATCGCGGACAAACAACATGACACGTAATTTTTATATATAAAAATATATATTGTATCGTATGACTACGCGGGCGAACAAAAAGCGATGATTTCGAACTTGTGTTAGTCTCCTGATTTAGTTCCAACTTTTTTAGACCCTTGATTTTTTGATGTCCAAATTGCTTCTCCAGCTTAGAGACGTCGGTCCGTCGGTTGCTTTGTGGGTTGTGATTATATCTGGATCTCATCTGAAAACATACTCGAACTAGCTCAGTTTACTTTACAAAATTTAACCTTAAAGCCGTATTTGATTTGTGCGTGATCATAATGTATGATGTGAATAGTCATTTTGGCAATGTCAATTTTGAGGCCTATGCTACTTTCGTTGTAGTTTCTTTTTTGTAAGGTTCCCAAATAGTTGCCTGACTTTTCTCAGAGATCTACAAGAATACATATAACATAATTTACAAGAATTTCCTAAACATCTAAACCTATTAAATAGCCCTCGTACTTATATGCGCATAAAGTCATACAGCGTTACAAAGCAAGAAAAAATCAACACATTACTCACGAATACAAAAAAATATATACGCATATATATAACTACATACATATGTATGTATTTATAACGCCACTTCATCAGCTAAGGGTTTCATTTCGATTGCTCATAAGCCACAAGCATAACACATCAAGTGTTGGAAGGCAGTAACAGCAACAACGGTAGCAACAACAACAACAAAAGCAAATAGGTGGCGAAAAGTCATTTAAAAATAGACGCATTGTCGCGCACTTTTGCGACCGTGCGACGTGTTTAACCCAGTGCGCCAACGTCGCCATTGTTGCTCAACTGCGTTGCCCCGACGAATGTATGTGTGTATGTATGTATGTGCTTGTGGTATTCCCAAACTAATAATTATGTAAATTCCCAGCATGAGTGTAGCGCAAAGGCAAAGGCTGCCCACTTGACGGAGACTTTTTCGCATTTTTTGTTTTTGTAATTACCAGCGACGCTCAAATAATATTTAGCACACTTACGTTGCTTTCACTACTATGCTGTTGTTGGTGTAGTTTTTTATTGTTGTTAACTCATTTGTTTTTCGACTTTCTTCGCTTGCAGAGTCCAAGTACTCGAGTGGTTTCAACAGTTGTACGTCCAAACGGAATCGTTCAGATCGGACGAGGAGTCACAACGTGTCCGTGAGGCGGGCAATAATTGCTATCGCAAGGAACATCATCCACTCAAGGCATGCGATCTATATACAGAGGCTATATTTTTAGCGCCCGTCGAAGAGGATGCAGACAATACGACGGCGGCAATGGCGCATGCGAATCGTTCGACTGTGTTGCATGATTACGGCATGTATGAGGTATGTATGAACCCATTTACATACATACTATATATGGATGTATGTATGTGCTATATTTGTACTTGCTACAAATTGTATTGTATACAAGTATATGCAATTTAAATCAATGTTGGCAAATAATGTAGTACACGAGTGTGCATGTGTTGTTGTAAAAATAAAATATGCATTTTAGGTAAACACAGAAGGTCATCCATTACACATGAATAGCTAGGAAGTCCCCAATGAGAACTTGTCATGTGCATATCGTTCGAAAGCATCAACACAAAATTCGACATTTTTGTTAGGAAAAAAAATAAAAAATGATATTTCGAAATATTTCGGGATCTCGAAATTCCAGAAACCTGATTTTAAAAGATTATTTAAAGTACAATAATGGAACTGAAGTAAAAAAATACTAAAGTAAATCCCGTAATATTTCGGGATCCCGAAATTCAAAGCAGCCGATTTCCAGATATTATTTAAAATCCAATAATGGAACTGAAGTAAAAGAAGTACTAAACTAAATCACAAAATATTTATTTAAAATTTAATAGTGGAAATGAAGTAAGAAAAATACTAAATTAAATCCCAATTTTTTTCCTGATCCCGAAATTCAAAGAACCCGTTTTCAAAAGAGTATTTAAATTTAGTTACAGAAACCAAAGTAAAAATAAATACTAATCTAAATCCCGAAATATTTCGGGATCCCGAAATTCAAAGAACCCATTTTCAAACGATTATTTGAAATTCAATAATGGAAGTGAAGTCAAAGAAATACTAGTCAACTTTCTGGATCCCGAAATAAAAAGTACACGTTTTCTACGGATTTCTTGCAATTCGATAGTGAACCCCAAAATTATTGATTTTTTATTATTGTAAATTCAATCCCGAAATATTCCAGGATCTCGAGGTCCACAGAAAATCGAATTTTAAGAATTATTTGCCATTCAAAATGGATTCCTAAGGAATATATAATAATACGAATTACGTTTAATAAAAATAGAAAGCATGAACTTAACGCTTGAGGCTTTTTAAAAAGTAAAAAAACTTGAGGCTTTTTAAAAAAAACTAAACTAGATTGAATTTCGCCAATGCACATTGTAATTGGTCCGTTGCTAAATGGAAAACCGTTTTATTTAGCGACGAATCAAAGTTTAATATGATTAATTCGGATGGAATGAGTACAGTCCGCCGGCATAAAGGTAAACGCCATAGTGCAAGGAACTATAGGATGAGTTTCAAGCATGGTGGCGGTAGCATTATGGTGTGGACGTGTTTTTCCGGCAGCGGGGTTGGTCCTTTTAAAAAAATAGATGGAATAATGGACAGGTTTTTGTAAAAAAGTATTTTGGAAACCAATATGCTACCATATGCTGAGTGGAATATGCCACTTTCTTGAGTCTTTCAACACGACAACGACCCGAAACACACATCTAAGCTGGTAAAAGACTATCTTAGGGTCAGTGGTGTTCAGGTTCTTGATTGGCCTGCTCAATCCCCGGACTTGAATCCAATCGAGAACCTGTTTGGCATTTTAAAGCGAGCAGTTTCTGGTCGGCGTTTTGGCAACCGAGAAGAACTCTTTGACACGTTAAAAATGGAGTGGATAAACATCCCACAAACCACAATTGATAATTTGATAGCATCAATGCCCCGAAGATGTGCTGAGGTTATAAAAGCTAAGGGTTGTTATACAAAATATTAATGTGTTGCTTTAGATTTGCACAATTACTAATTGACTGTGAAGTATATTTTGTTATTTTTCTCAGCAATATTTACTAAGAGCAATTAATTGGAAAATATTTTAGTTACACTTTTTACAAGTATTTTATTTTCTTTTATAAAATTTTTGTTAAAATATATTTTGAAAAAAGTATAACAAAAATTATTATTGAACTAAATTTGTTGCTTTTGTTTTGCACAACACTGTATATATATGTGACCTGGTCTACGAAAAGGGAGCTAACGTGCGAAAACTAGTTTTCTGGGAAAAGCTGTTAAAAATAATCGTCAATTTCTGGTTATCTCATTAATTGTTCTCCTTTTTTTTGACACCTAAGCCCCCTTTCCGTAGACCAGGTCACATATATTTTTTTTTATATTCTTTCCGAAATATTTCGGGATCCCGAAATTGAATAAATCCAATTTCTAGTTGCTTTCTCACTATTTGTAAATATGTAGTCCCGAAGATAAAAATAAATGTATATTTTTCAATGTTCTTTCCGAAATATTTCGGGATCACGAAATTGAATAAGTCCTATTATTATATTTGAAAGGAAATCCCGAATATTTTTGGCATTACAGAATGCAAATATATCAATTAAATAAGTGTTTAGTGAATATTAGAAGGCTCAAAAGAAGTCCCTCAAGTTTTCGGGATCCCAAGATTGTTATTTTTAAACAGACGAATATCGAAACTTTCGAAATATCTTGATATAAAGAATATATTTAAATACATTAAACAAATATAAACAAAAAATCACAAAAGTTTACGGGATCCCGAGATTGTGTTTTATGATTGTCTTCTATAACTTCTGCTCAACTAACGAGCTCATCAAATGTAATAAATTTGATAAAGAGTTCGATAAACATCATTTACGCTTTGCATTTTTCTTCACACACAATTTCGCGCGTTACTATTGTTGGTGGTTAGGGTGGCGCGTTGGCCTTGAGCGCACGCCTAACTACAAAATATCAAAAAACTGCCACACCACAGGCAACGCGCCCAACTAACTCCACCATTAAGCACACTTTCCAAGAGCGCTTCGTGCGCCGCGGCGCTTTCGTGACTCTGCTGTTTTTATCGCACATTCTCATCTTTCGTTTTGGTTACTTTGCACAAATTCATGCTTTATTTTTCATTGGAAATTAATTAATTTCTCGACAACACAGGAGTCACACGCAAGCGCTCTCTTGCCGCCATGTAATTGCGCTTTTCAAGCCATTTATTTAATTTGAAGTTAAAAACGAACTAAAAAATATAAACATATGTAACACCCTGTTTTTATGTACGCTACGCTTAACTATCTTTACAGGAAGCCTATGATGATTGCCTGTGCGCGCTGGAGCTCGGCTATCCGGAAGAGTATAACGCGTTGATCAAACTACGCCAAGCCGCTTGTGCCTTAAAGTTGCGTAACTTTGCGCTCTGCGAACTGCATGTGCACGAGCTGCTGCACATGGATCTCTCCGAGGCGTTTGAGGCGCGCACACACGAGCTTTGGCACGAATGCGAGGTGCTGAAATCGGAAAAGGTCGATATGGGCGTGCAAACGGACGACGATCATTATGTGGCAGCGGCCGCCATGGCGCCACAACACATACTACACGGGAGCAACAGCAATCGACTGAAGGTGTACGAAGTGTAAGTGTTTAGTTGATTACTTATGTATCTACAATACTTTTAAACTAATATTACTTTTCTTATCCCTGTAAACAACTACCTTGACGCCTGTACAGCGCCTGGTCGGACACGTCGAACGCGATTACAACGACACGTCGCGCCTACTTGCGCGCCACCACAGACATTGTGCGCCACATGCCGATCTTCAGCGAGGAGGCCGCCATCTTTGTGTCCAGCGGTCAGGCGCGCATCTGCGACAATTGCGCCATCACACAGTTCATACCATTTCCATGCGACTACTGTTCGAATCGCACATCCGTTTATTGTTCGCGTAAATGTCGCGCTCAACACTCATCCATACACGTGCTCGAATGCTTCGCCCACCAGATTGAGCTGTTCGAAGAATTCGGCGATGCGTTCGCCAAACCGCGTCTACTGCAGCTCGCCTTTCGCATGCTCATCACCGGCTTGCCGCAGGTGATGCCGCATTGTCGCAAACGACCGACGGTAAACAAAATGTGGAACGCCTTCAATGGCATACTCACCGAACGCACGGACATACCATATTCGGCGCTGTTGCGCCTCGAAGCGCACCTCGATAAAATCGACGCCGAGACAACCGTTTCACTCGCCATTGCCGCACACATACTAGCCATCTATTTGGCTGAGTGCACGGACTTTTTCGAGCACCTCGATCTCATGATGCCCGCCACAACGAAGCTGACGCGCAGCGAATGGATTCTGCTCTCGGCCGCGCTGCTGTTGCGTCACATCGGCCAGCTGAGGCACAAACATCTCACGCACTGCCCGTCCTTTGTGTTGCCCGCAGATCCGCACATATTGTCGCCGCTGCACGAATTCAGCCTCTGGTCGGCGGTAAAACACATACGACAGGGTCAATTGCATTTGCTGGCCGGCGATGTGGCGTGCGTCGCCTACGCCGTCTATCCGCAAACGTTGAGCCTGTGTCGGCAGTCGTGCGCCGGTCAAGTGTATCGTAAACACTCGGGGCGTCAGGTGACCGCTTATGCCACATGTGACATTCTGTTGGGCGCTTGCATTGGCAATTGTTTCGTTTACGCTGGTGATTATCGACAATCGTTGTACGAGACACGGAGGCAGGACCTCAAGGCGCGCGGCATCGACTGCAAGTGCGACAAGTGCTTTCGTCCATATCCGGATGAGGATTTTGTAAGTGTGCAACTTAAGCGTTGTTGTTTATACAACATTATGACACTCGCTCGAGACAACAACAACAAATGCACATAATTCATATGTCAACTTACACATGTGAACACACACACACAAACACCCATATATGCCACATTGTAGTACCACTGTATTATACTAATTTTTTGATTGTTGTTGTTGTTGTTGTTATTCTTAAATGTTTACGTTCTTCAGCCAAAGTAGTGGCATAAGTGTGCATAGCCTGTACATACATACATACAAGCAGACATGTATGTGTAAATATGTATGCGTTGTTGTTGTTTTTTGTTTCTGTGTTTGTATGTGCGTATGCAATAGTAGCGATTATAGTTAATTCCACTTTCCACTGCCTCATTGCCTCAATGTGGGTGTGTTTGCTCTTGATGTTGTTATTGAATTCTTTGTTCTTCGTGTTTTCATTCGTTTTGTTGTTTGTGTTTAATACTCAGTGGCTGTGTGCATTTGTTTGCCTAGTCTACTTCACTATACTATATATGTATATATGTATGTGTGCGTATGTTTGCCTAGTTTCTTCCGTGTTTTTGGATTCTTTCCTTACATATATACATACTTATATATAGCCATACTTATAGAGATGTGTGCTAGTGTTCATAATGTTTACATGGTTTTAGGCGCTTAACGGCATTCAAGCCTCGATTGTACATAACACGCAGTTGTTTTTGTAAATTATACATTTTTTTATCTAATTTGTGGTTGTTCTAAACCGTCTAATGAGGTTCGAAATTTATATAATTTTTTTCCCCCAAAAAAAATATTTTTTTAAAAAACAAAATTTTTTTAAATTTATTTTAAAAGAAAGAGAGCGGAAAATACTTCACCTACCCTAAATTAAAAGTAAAAGAAGTAAAACCTTTAACTTCATCTGCACCGAACCTACTACTACGAGCAAAAAATAGTAAGACTTTGTTCATAATTTTAAAAATCTTAATTTATTCTTCGAAATCTATGTCGTCCCCTCAAAGCAATCTGCCTTGGCCCCAAAAAAACTTGTGCCAACGTTTTTTCTAATTCTCTAAACAGTTGTTAAAGTCGATTTCCGGAATAGCGCTTAGCGATTCAGGTTTAATGTCTTCAATTGACTCAAAACTGTTTCCCCGCAGCGGTCGTTTGAGTTTCCTGAATAGCCAGAAGTCACACGGAGCTAAATCAGGCGAATACGGTAGTTACGGCACGATATTGGTTGAAAATTATACGGTACATTATCATGGTGCAATGACCAAGAGTTATCGGCCCATAATTCCGGCCACTTTTTACGAATAGTTTTGCGCAAACGACGCATAACACCAAATAGTATTCCTTGTTGACAGCTTGGCCGATCGGAAGGAATTTGAAGTGCACCACACCTATCGAAGAAAACTTGTCAACATAACCTTGATTTTTGACCTGCTTCGGCTTCGGCTCACCTTTGCAACGGTATTCGGCCGATTGATCGTATAGGGAGTCGTAAGCATAGATTCAAGCCTCATCGTCAGTAATTATACGTTTCATGAAATTATGGTTCGGTCGGAAAGCATTGTTTCACAGACGTTAACGCGACGCTGTTTTTCGAAAAAAATTAGTGATTTTGGAACCAATCGTGCTTTCACTTTTCTTAGGTCTAAATGATCTTTCAAAATGGTTTTCACTGATCCTTCCGATATTCCAACGATGCCCGTAAGATCTCTGACTCTCAATCGCCGATTTTCAAGCTCCAATTCCTTTATTTTACTCGCTGACAACCCAGAAAAAAAGTATTTTAAATAATAGGTTGTGGCACGTAATTTAAATTAAAAGGTCATACTATTACTTGCCCACAGAAAAGTCCTTTATCAATATCTTTAGTTTGTTTAGAGGCTGTAAAATACTGATCTGAAAAATTTGTTTAGGAATTGTAGCATTGCTTTGAACAATAATCCATACCAAATTTCCAAACAATGTCATACAAAAAAGTTTTCCATACAAGGACTCTTTATAGGGTCTCCGACGTTAACAACTGAGTGTTACAAACTCCATGACAAACTTGATATTTCCTGTTCAGATTATAAACAACAAAACGCGTTAAGTCAACAACATGATCTCTGGAAGTTAAGTAACGGAGTGGTCTTTTTGTTTGTTTCCTTGCCTGAAAAATCCAATGAAAGAGGATCCAAGCAGCATGCACCTCGGCTCTCATGGCTATTTCGGAGAATGCCTAACGTGACGCCTTCAATGCTTAGAAATCGCGCTGGCAGCACTGTATCGACGCAGAAGAAGCCTAATTTGAAAGTTATTGAGGAATTGTAACGATTGGTTCAATAAATTTCTTTAAATTGACTCAGTCCTATTACTTTCCGGACAAATCCTGTAGGCGATACGGACACATAAGCAGCAAAATCCCATAATCTTCTGTTTATGTTAATAGATTTACTGGCTTTCAGTTTAAGATAATAATTTAGGATACTAATAGGAACATAAAAGAAGCTTCTTTCACTTTAGCTTGCTTTCAACCGGATGTTTTTTGGCTACCCAGAAGATACTTGGTCTAAGACCGGAAGTCGTGAGTTGCTTGAACCATATGTAAAACAATCGTTTCTGGGCACTTCCAGTGAATGGCGCTCAGAGAACTTTCCTCACTTGCGCGAACTTCTACACATGACTCTATTCTCCTCCAAAAACCTAGATATTTAACGCTGCCTTGCGAGTAATGTCTAGATTTAGGCTGCTTCAGTTAGGGTAAAACTCAAAGATCCTACCAGAAATCACTAATCTATGAAACGATTTTGTACACTGCGGCAATGCAGTTTATGGAATGACTAGTACCTCAGACATCCTATGCGTCAAAACTCTTATGAACATTCGAATGTGGAAAAGTGAAGTGCGTGACCGGTGTGACGATCAATGGCACTCGACCTCTCTAGACGCTGTTTCGGCTCAAATTTTGACTCAGTTATCTAAGCGTATATGGAACTGGTTTCTTGAAAAGCCATGTTACAAGTAAAAATCAATAAAGCGTCCTGCATGCGTAGGCTAAGGAAGATCTTTCCGAAAAAAATTGTTTAACTGCTGGTGATAGATAAAACTGAATAATTTTTTCGACTGTTAAGCAATATCAAGCGAAAGACTGATCAAAAATTAGATTTCATAACACATTGAGAGAAGTTAAAACAAGTTAAAGTTTATGTGGCAGGCTTTTTATAGTGGGAACGGTGTAGAAAGACACTGGAATATGTAAATTTCACTGAATTAGAAAGCTGTACTCGTATGTATCAAGAACTAACTGCTGCATGAGACATATCAAGATACTTTCTAAACACACATTTTATTTTTTTTTTTTTGCAATATGCAGAATTTCTTCTTCAGTTTCTGTGCTGCGTTTTGTCATTTGTCTGTGTCACGTTTCTGACTTTTTCTAGCGTTTCAATTACGAATTGACTGTCACTGTCACTTGTCTGTCATTGTCACTCGCCTGTCTGCTACACGAAATCATAAGAAATTTTTTTTAGACAAAAGGAAATGTCACTTACAGTTAAACATTTTTTCAACATAAAAAAAAAATTGTTTTCAACATTTTTTCAACTTGAAAAAATATTTTTGCTAATTGTTTTCAAGATTTTTTTTTTAACTCAAAACACTCGCACATGTCCTTTGCTTTAACACACGTCACTTCGTTTGCCACACTGACTTGCTTGTCTTTTGCACTGCATACTTCAAAGTGAAAATTTCAATTAAAAAAACAACAACAACACTTGCACCAAAATATTTTCGCCTCTTCCTTACTTCACCTACTCAACACACATACAAACATACTAACGCCCACAAGTATTCCTACAACTGTATTATGAAAGAATTGTTATGAAATTTTGAAAGATCGAAAAAAACAACAACAAAAAATTTTGCAGCATAAATTTCATCGCTATCGCTGTGATAATCCCAAATGCATGCAAATATTCACACCGAACGCCAGCGATTTGAAATACACGCGCAACTTGCGCTGGTGGCGCAGTCCATATTACACACACCCGAACAACGAGGGCGCCGATCTGTTGGTGTGCAGCGCCTGCGACGAAACGCAAAAGCTGGAGTGGTTTTGGACCTTCAATGCGGCACTGAGCGACTGCGATTCGGTCGAGATGCGCTGTAAGTTGTACGCGGCCGTTGAGCGAGCCGACACGCAACTCGTTGAAATGAACGAGTGCAAAATCGCTTTGGCGCGCCAACTAGTCGAGCAGTGCTTGTTGATGCATCGAGGTACGTTGTACATATACATCAGTTAACAGTAAATACTAGCAATAGTCATATCGATATTACATAACACACAGACACACACACCTACAGGGCATTAATATAACAAATTAACATTATCATTAAATGAATATGTTCATTACTGGTAAATATGTATCAACTTCATATATACATATACATACATATATATAAATACAGACATACAAACACTTTCGTACGAATATTATTTTTAAGTACTGTAATCATTGTAGCAATCAATTTAGTAGGTCTAAAAGCTAGTCGAATGTCTTTAATTAGTTTTAGGAAGTGGTTTTATGCATTACGTAATTAGTTTATATACATATATATGTAAATACATATATGTTGAGTACATAGCATAGTATGTAGAAATTTTCAAGTGCGCAAATTCTTCAAAAAAGTAAAAACCAAAATTTCGGCAAAGATTTGCGCAAAATGTTGAATATGCTAGACTTATAAAACAAAATTTTTGTTTTTTTGTATACAATTTTTTCCTTATAAAATAAAAGAGAGATTATAAAATAAAATATAATAAAATACACATATGTAAAAACATACAAAATTTTGTAAAATTATTAATTAAATAAAAAAATAAAAGTTGCCATAAACTAATAATTAAAACAATTAGAAACGTATGAAACCAAATAAAAGACACTAATAACAAAATTTCAATACAATTTACCCAGAAAATATTTTTAGGTTTTTTTAATCAAAATTTTAGTTTAAAAAACGTTAAATATCATTAAAGTTAATTTGTCATTAAATAAATACCATATATGGATGTCTTATTTTTTATATAATAAAATATAAAATATTTTTTTTTTTTGAAATTTTCGGTTATAATTTTTTCATTAAAAAAATTTTATTTTGATATGATTGATTGATATGATTTTATTCAACTTTTTTTCATATTTTTTTCAACAAAATTGTATTTATATAAAAAAGTTAATACATTTTTCTAATTAAAAGAAAAATTCAAACTTTTTGATATAATTTATTTTCTCATAAAAAAATTTTAATTTTTTATACAAATCACTTTATTTAATTTTATTCAATACAATTTTATTTAAATAAAAAAAAAAAATTTGTTTTCAAAAAATTGTACAACACTTTATTTTTCATTACAAAATTTTTTAAAGCAGTATTTTATTAAAACTTTTTAAGCTTTGTTATCACAATTTTAATTAAGAACTTAGCTTAACTTAAATTTCATTGAAAATTAACTTTTCATTAAATATATATTAAAAAAAAATTATTTAAAAATTATTAAAAAATTTTTTTTTTTTCAAAAATTTGTATATCAATAAGTTCATTAAAAAGTTTTTTTTTTTATTTTTTAAACATTTTTTTTAAATTTTTTTTTTATTAAATTTTTCTATTTGAAATAAAATGAAATATTTTTATACTCTTGCAACCAGCTGGTGCAGAGCATTATACTAGTTTTGTTCATCTAACGGTTGTACGCTTCACCTAAAACTAATCGCGATAGATATATGGTTATATATAAATGATGAGGGTGACGAGAAAAGTTAAAATCCAGTTGACACTGTCTGTCCGTCCGTCGGTGCAAGCTGTAACTTGAGTAAAAATTGAGATATCTCGATGAAAATTGGTATGTGGGCTCCTTTGTACAAAACGAGTCCGTAGATGAACGTAATAGGACTAGTGCCACCCTCACAAAACGTCATTAACCGTAAACCTATAAAGCACTAAATTGAGATATAAAACTGTAATTTGGCACAGAGGATCGCAGATCACAGGGGCCCCGTGGTCAAAAAATTTTGAAAAAGTGGGAATGGACGAATTCTACGTGGACCTCTGTACCTACGTTTGCCTTTTGATCGAAAATATCGAGATATGAATTGAAATTTAGACAGAATCCTTTCCTGACAATAATAGTTCAAGGTATAAAAATGGGTTAAATTGGATCAATACTTCCCTGAGCCTCTATACACCTAATATAAAGATTTTCGAACTTCAGGTGACTTTGTAACGGCCAATATTTGAGTTATCTCAGTGAAAATTACACAACTAGTTTTACTCAGAACGGTAAATCTTTGTGCCTAAAATAGGTATAATTGGACTAAAATTTGACCTAGCTCCCATGTAACTATTACTAGGATTTTCGGCTGACTTTACTCTATGATTGTATTTTCAGTATGTGATATGTTAATATTATATATCGGGTGATGTTTTAAGAGCTTGATAACTTTTTTAAAAAAAAAAACGCATAAAATTTGCAAAATCTCATCGGTTCTTTATTTGAAACGTTAGATTGGTTCATGACATTTACTTTTTGAAGATAATTTCATTTAAATGTTGACTCATGTGGTTTCAACAAGATGGCGCTACATGCCACACAGCTCGCGATTCTATGGCCATTTTGAGGGAAAACTTCGGAGAACAATTCATCTCAAGAAATGGACCCGTAAGTTGGCCACCAAGATCATGCGATTTAACGCCTTTAGACTATTTTTTGTGGGGCTACGTCAAGTCTAAAGTCTACAGAAATAAGCCAGCAACTATTCCAGCTTTGGAAGACAAATTCCGGCCGAAATGCTCGAAAAAGTTGCCCAAAATTGGACTTTCCGAATGGACCACCTAAGACGCAGCCGCGGTCAACATTTAAATGAAATTATCTTCAAAAAGTAAATGTCATGAACCAATCTAACGTTTCAAATAAAGAACCGATGAGATTTTGCAAATTTTATGCGTTTTTTTTTTAAAAAAGTTATCAAGCTCTTAAAAAAATCACCCGATAGTATTGAGAAAAATAGATAACATCTGGTCGATACTACTCCACCTGCCATACTACATATGTACTATATAATGATTTTGGTTTTTTTTACAAACCTTATGTGTCTATGAGTATAGGAGTTATATCTTGTATATGTATATATAAAATTGCTTGGATTTCGATCCTCAGGTTGACGTTTCAAGCCATAAAGTATTTCTCTGTCTTTGCTTCTTGCAAGTTTCAAGAGTATAAAATTTTCGGATGCACTCGAACTTAGCACTTTCTTACTTATTATAATATAACAACTTTTTTTCAACAAAATGTTATTTGAATAAAATAGTATTTTTTTCCAAAAAATGGTATATCAATTTATTTTTCATTAAAAAGTTTTAAGAACAACATTATTTTAAACATTTCGTTCAATTTTTTTTATAATATTTTTATATTTAAAATAGAACAAATAATGTGTTTCCATAATTTTTTTTAATAATATTATTTAGTGATATGGATCTTTCACAAACCAAAACAAAAAAACAATAAACAACAAATTTTAAACTAAAAATATTTTCTAAACATATTATTTTTATAATTTCTTATGATATGTTTTCTCAAGAAATGAATGCAATTATCAAACAATTTTTTTCTTTAAGAAGGTAGAATAAACTAAATAAAATTTTAGTTTAAAAAATGTAGTAAGAAAGTTGTATATTATAGATAATATATCCCATAATTATTACGATGCCTCGAATTATAGAAAAAAAAAAAAATAGTTTTTGTTGTAATAAATCATTGAAATTTTTAGAACAAAAACAGATATTATAAATAAATATATCATAGGAACCTTTCCTTTGCATGAGCTCAGTCCTTAAGGGGTTATATTCAGTTAGTAGGCGAATTTTTCAGAATATTTTCTACGAAAACTTTTAAATTTATTATTTATTATGTTGTTTTTTAAGTGTATTTTAAGACTTAGTGTTAGTAAGTGCGGTGACCACTAAAAAAATACTTATTAGTGAGAAAAAATCTTCGATTAATTACTAAAAATATATTTTAGAAGCTCGTCTTCTACGCCGATTGAAGGAGATGAACCGATGTACTTAGTAATTACTTGGTGTAAACGCAATAAGCGTCATCAAAAGAAAAATTTCCCAATAACGTGCGACAAAGGATTCTGTGTGTGAAAGCAGATTTAGATTTTAGATTACACGTGTTAATCTCCACAACTTGCTGATCCAATATTCATCTCTATGGCTCGCTACGAAACAGGATTTACTATTTATTATTCCTTTTCTTCGAGATCGAAAATCAGTGACTAGGCCGTAAGATAACACGTTCACCAAACTTGGTTTTCAATAAATCGATTGTGACATTCGCTTGTGGCGCCGTCCTGTTGCTTAAGTCCACATCATCCAATTCGGGCCAAAAATATTCGGTTATCATTGAGCGGTAGCGATTCCCATTCATAGTAACGTGCCGGTCATGATCATCACGGAAGAAGTACGGCCCAATGAATCGCACCAAAATGTAATGTTTTCGGGTTGCAATGGTGACTCTTGGAGTACGTGTGGATTGCTGCCTGATCAATAACACATATTTTGCTTATTGACGAAGCCATTCAGCCAGAAATGAGCCTGATCGCTGAAGATGATTTTTCGATTTAAATCCGGATAATTTTCAAGTTGTTGCTTAGGACAATTCGCGAACATACGACGATTCTAGTGGTCAAGCGGCTTCTGTTCTTGCGTCAATTTGATCTTGTAAGGATGGAGGCTAAGATATTTTGGCAAAATTCGCTAAAACGATAACACAGTGATGTTAAACACTTGAGAACGACGTGTGAGAGACTGATTTGGGTCTTCATCAATTGATGCGCTAGCAGCAGTAATATTCTCGACACTAGAGGCACTTCTTTATCTCACTGACACGGGAACATTTTGTACTGCGCCTGTAGACTCAAATTTTTCCACTAGACGCTCAACTGTTGATCTGACAGGACGATTATGTTGACCATAAATTGCACGTAGCGCTCTTAAAGTTGAGGCCACTGACTCCGAATTTCGGTGGTAAATTTTAATAATTTCGACTCGTAATTGGATCGTATATCCTTCTATGTTAAAATGGCAAACCTTACTGAAGAGAAATGTCCGAAGAGCGGGAAAAAATATGGCGTCGTTTGCTGTCCCTATCGGTCTACTTTTGTGGCATTCCTATTTAGAAATCCCGCGATTTTACAAGGTCTGGTTGTTACACACCTCGTGGTAAACTTGATATTCTTGATGCAGAATGGTAAATTGTTGAAGTAAATATCACGAAATTCGGAAGATTTTGCTAGAGTAGATTATGTGATAAGCACATTATTAGAATAATGCATTGAACTTTCAGCTTGCTCTAGAAACACTGAAAACTTAATAATAAGACTCAAAAGGTAAACTTTTATGGAGTAAAATTAAGCACTTAACACAACCCAAACACAGTAACATAAAAGAAAAGCAATAAACGAATCACATAATTATATAAATTCTCTTTAAAACCGAATTGTATGTATGTATATTTTCAGAACTTTACTAATGAAAACCACATATTTTCTTCTCTCTCTTTTTCTCACATTTACAAAATTCATAACTGGGCACGAACTTAACCAACTAATTTAAACTAAATTCTATACAACTCTTGCTGCTCTCTCTTGAAAACGTAATTTTTACCGCACTCGTACCTGAACTATTGCTCTCGCTAATAACGCGCTGCCAAAAACGACTTACACTCAACACGACACGCTATCTCACTAACAAACAAACCGAAATACTCGGCAACAGAGGGGCACAAACCGCTCGACGATTGGGAATTCAATAAGCTGGGCTCGATTATGCGCAACGCTCTCAATATTGTAGCTGCACAATGTGGTGTCTTTAGCATAGAATATATACAACATATGTCCTATTTTTGGGACATCATGGCGCTTAGCAATTACAAATGTGGCGATAAGGAACTGATGCAGATGTTGCAAGCGCTCGAATACATACCGGATGAGTATAAAGAGATCTTCATCAACTATTATGATGACTTCATAACACCGAAATTCGCGGAGGAAACCTATACCAGCCTCATGGATACGCAAGTCTAGTGGAATTCATCACAGCAAACAAAAAAAGTATAGAACTTCAGAAAGCAAAAAACCCAAAAAAGAGAAACCCAAACTAAGAAAACTAAGAAAATTAAGCAATTACACAAAAGTAAAAGAGCAAGAAACCACTTTCAAAAACATGTTCATGGACTAAACTCAAAACAAAAACTAAGAAACTATATATCTTTAAGAAATTTAAGAGCAATGTTGTAATTTAAACTCAAAGCTCGTTACCCGGTACTCGAGCGCAAAACAAGAGCAGACACCCACAGGCCACACAAAAATACTTGAATACAATGAAAGAACAGTGAGACACAACCTTGTAGGTAGCATCATGAAGAAAGAAACTAAAACAAAAAAAAAAGTTAATGTACTTTTTTCGCTCTTACTTTCCATACTCAATTTTTTTTTTTCTTTCTCATAAAGTCGTCTCTACGCGGAAATACTCTTTAGAAAAATAAAATACTAATAAGCTTAACTAAAATTACTCATAAAATGAAACAAAAAATATGTTAGGTAAAACACTAAAATACACTAAGGTTATTGAGTGACGTAGATTGTTGCGAGCATAAATGAGGGATTACTATATATAAAATGGACCTGAAATGCTAAAGAGCTGAGAAAAAACAGCAGAGGAGTGCATAGAATAGCAAATATAAATTGTAAATACACGAGTGGAATATTGGGATTGGTTTTAGTTGGTGCTTAGGTGAGATTTGACATTTATGTGTTGCATACTTTTCGGCGTTAACCATGAAAGTGCAAAAATTTCGACGCATAGTGCAGGTGAAACTATTTTGACATCGTTTTATGACGGATATTGGTCAAAAACATAAATTTTGCATAAAGCAACGTTTCCAAAACGAAATCCCGAAATTTATTACAAAAAATTTTTTCGGGATTTTACAAATTTTCAGCCACAACCAAATTTTCTCAAATTTATTCGCATTCATTTTTTTAATAAAACGTAATTTTCGTAACGGGATCCCGAAATTTATTAAAAATATTTTTTCGGGAATCTATAAATTTTCAGGTCCTACAAAAATTTTCATAATTTGAGTGATGTCAAAGTTATTCGGGATCCCGAAATTATTTTTCGGGATTCTACAAATTTGAAATTTTTGCAACGAGAACATAAATTTTTTTTACCTTTTTCTATAACGGTTTGTTGATCAAAAGCACTAATTTTGCAATAAGGCAACGTTTTCAAAACGGGATCCCGAAATTTATTAAAAATATTTTTTCGGGATTCTAAAAATTTTTAGGTCCTACACAAATTTTCATAGTTTGAGTTATTCGGGATCCCGAATTAAATATAATTTTAGAAATTTTTGCAATAACTAAATTTAGAACATAAATTTATAAAAATTTGTTTTCCAAATGGGATCCCGAAATAAATTTTCGGGATTTTAGAAATTTTTCAGTTTTTGCAACAAATAATAAAAATTATTAGGCCTTGTAGCAATACTTATTGAATATACAATTTTAAATTACGGAATCCCGAAATTAGTTTTCGGGATTTAATGGACTTTTCAATTTTTGCAACAAGTAATAAATATTATTAGCTCATGTAGCAATACTTATTAAATATATAATTTTAAATTACGGAATCCCGAAATTAATTTTTAAATTTTTTGGTAAAGCAAGATTCGGTAGTCAATTTTTAGGATTTTATAAATTGTTGATTTATCTAGTACAAGTTTTAGTGCTGAGCCTGTAGCCAATTTAGATATTTCTGCCAACGCCAACTAAATCCAAAGATTTTCAAAATTCCTCCAGTGAATTTTTCGAACACACAAATCTAGAAATACATATATACAAAGATATGAACCGTTATACATGTAGTTAAGTCAAAACCTAAACGAATAGAACGCCATATAAATTATGTACTCAAGGTGCAAGATCCAATTCGATTCATACTCATAATGAATTTTCAAATACTCGTACTCGTAAACATACTTCTCACTTACTCGTTGTACAATAAACTATTTAAAGAAATAAACTAGTTATAGTATAAATAATTAAAGACAAAAGAGAAACTTTAGGAAATACATAAACTAAAACTGAAAACTATCAAAACTGTTGAAAAAAATGTGCAATATTACGAAAATAATATTAGAAGCAGAAAAAGCAGCAAATTCAAGGCGCGAAAAAGAGGCAAAAGTATTGTGCTCTAAATATATACCCACATATGTATATGCAAAGCGCCTAAAAGTAGACCTGCAAAAAATTCTCTCTTAACTGTGCGGTAAAGGCTAGCGCAATGACGTTGTTTAAGAAAGCATATAGTAGAAGAGCCTCAAACTAAAAGACATTTTCGGCATAAACACATACATATAAAGTTGAAAACTACTAAAAATTTCAACGAACACAAGCCCGCGAGCACAATTCGATTTACGTTGCTGGAGTTAACTAAACGAAAATATTTTAGCCCAAGAAATGAAAAAAATGCTATTAAAAGTCTGCTGCTTATTGCTCCTAAAGGTATGCTTATTTAAAATCGAATGAAATAATTAGACAAAAAATAGATGTGGTGGAAATAATTCGAAGAGAAATTTGCGTTGTGAAAATTTTAATTAAAATTATAAAAATAAAAATATTAGCGTCAGGGCGGGTTAGATCATTGGAGTGAGCAAAATATTTAAGAAAATAGTTTTAATGATTTGTTTGGACAGAAGTGTGAGATTGTTAAGTTTTAGTAAAATAGCAGTAAATTATTGGGGGGTGTTCTAAAAAGGTATCGGCTGTTAATAATGTAAATAATATAAAATAATTTTTAAAAAATTGTATTAGGGGTAATTCTGAAATTAAAGTTATTAAAATTTTTTGTACTATAATTTCGAAATTGAATTCTGGAAAACACAAAAAAGTTAAGCTCGAAATTTTGGGATAGCAACATTTTTTTATTATATTTTCAAAAATCGATTTCGAAAATTTTGAAGAAAGTAAATCCCAAAATTCGATACTGATATTTTTTAAATTATATTTTCGAAAATAAGTTTCGAAAATTTTGAGGAAGGTAAATCCCAAAATTCGATACTTATATTTTTTCAATTACATTTTTGAAAATAAATCCCGAAAAATCCGGGAAAATTTAATACCGAAATTTCGGGATTTCACAAAATTATATCATAATTAGCCTTGGTATCACATAATTAAAGTCTAAAAAAATAAAACTAAACAAAAAAGTCATAGTTAGTTACACGGGGTCCCGAAATTTTTCGGTATCTACTTTGAAAGGTAAAACCCGAATTTCGGTATTGCAAAAATGTTTACAATATGCTTTGAATTAGATATTAAATTTCTAAAATATATTTTTTTATTAAATTTAATTGGGACCCCGAAAATTTGTGACATCTAATTCGAAATATTTAAAAATTTCAAGGGAAAAAGTTAAAAACGGCATACTTTTGAATATAATTCAGGTGAAATTTACTGATGTTTTTCAATTATATTTTCGAAAATAAATCCCGAAAAAGCCGAAAAAAATTAATCCCGAAATTGCGGGATTTCAAAAAAATTTACCATAATTAGACTTTGTAACACATATTTAAAGTCTAAAAAACTAAAAGGTCATAATGAGTATCACGGGATCCCGAAAATTTGCAATATCTACATAATATGAAACATTTAAAAAATTCATGGAAAAAGGTAAAAAATTTGAATATAATTAGGGTAGAATTCTAGATTCAGAGATACCGATATTTTTTCAATTATATTTTCGAAAACAGACCCCAAAAATCCGAAAAAAGTCCCGATATTTCGGAATTTCAGAAAATTTTACCCTCATTAGGCTTTGTATCATAAAAAGGTCATAGTATATCTTTTCGAAAATGTATTATTTTCGAAATTTGAATATATCTTATAATTATGCGAATGTTATACCACCCTGTGCCGAATAATTTCTACATATCTATTTTTGCTTCCTACAACTCTTATTTTATTCGAAAATAAGATTGAAAATGCGAAAATCGAGTTTTTAAATAGAAATTCGAATTCGAGTAAATTTTTTTCGAATTGAATTACAGAATATAGCTCCTTTATTGAGAGATACTGAAGTTTTTCGAAAGTGAATCCCGAAAATTCGGGAAAAGTGAGTCCCGAAATTTCTGGATTTCAGAAAATTTGACAATATACAAAATTTTTATTACGTGATAACTGCTAAAAATATAAATAAACAAAGGTACATAAACATACTTTTAGTTTTACGGGATGCCGAAAAAAATGATCTAATATGCAACAAATAATAAATGAGAATAAAGTTAAAAGTTACAAAAGCTTTGAACGTAATTCGGATCGTATTCCGAAATGTGATATTGGCATTTTTATTTTATTTTCGAAAATAAATCAAGAAAAATTAAAAAAAAGTAATTTTTGAAGTTTCGGAATTTCAGAAAATTTTCAATACTTAAAACCTGTGTATAATATATTGAATTTCTAAAATAAATATAACTAACAGAAAAGTAGTTTTTTTTTTTATTTTAATGGAAAATTTGAGATAACTGATTTAAAAATTTTGAAAAATTAAAAAACTGATTCTGAAATTTTTATTATATTTTTGAAAGTGAAACCCGAAAAATTAGTAAAGAGTTAAACCCAAAATTTCGGGATTTCTGAAAATGTTCCAGAAAAACTTAAATTTCTATTGTATTTTCGAAAACGAATCCCGAAAAATTCGAAAAGATTTAATTCCGAAATTTCGGGATTTCTGAAAATTTTACTATAGTATTTTATTTAATTAAAAAAAAATTTGTGTTAAAAAAACGGCATCACGATTTGCGGGGTTGCGATACTAAATTTGGAACATTTATAAAATTTAAAGAAAAGCACGTGATTTTTGAGCATAATTCGAGTCTTGATTCGTAACAAGCTTTTTCCAATATTTTATTCCGTTAAAGATAATACAATAAAGTAACTGAAAGTGAAGAATTAGACTGCTGGATAAACATTTATAAATTTACTGGATCCCGAAACTTTGGGACTCCATATTCTGCTTAACTAATTTTTAACTTTAAAGATAGTTAAAAGTAATAAAAATTTATAGATATTCATAAAAACGCTTACATTTTTACGGAATTCCGAAATTTCGGGACAGCTTGTTTTTTCTGACCAACTATTATCTCAAATACATAAAAATAAAATAAAAATACTACAATGAAGGCTTACACTTTTACGGCTTGGTTTATTTCATTTTTGTTAAAAACATTATAGTTCAACAAATTTTGTTAAAAATAGTAATTATTGCTTAAATTTTATTGCTCATTCCTCAAACACATTGGATCTGCCCGTCTGAATAGAATAAATTATTTCTAATATAGAATAGAAACGAAAAGAAATAAAAGTAAACAAATTATTTTAGCTTCCGAGAAGCCTGCGAACATATTATGAGCACATCATTTTAAATTAAATTAAATTAATTGTAAATTACAAAAAAAAATGTTAAAAGTATTTTAATTAATATTATGAATATCTAAATTGTACACAAACATACATACATATGTTTAATGGAAATTTCTGGTTGAACTCGTCACTAGTACTTTATTGAATAGCATATCAAAAATTAGTTACATAACTACAAACATAAACACAAGCGTCTTATGTGTGTTCAGACTAAGCGATCATACTTTGTTGGTATAAAAAAATTGCTACTATGTTCGCTTAATAGAGCACTGATGACAGCAAAAATATTATTTAATTATACTTTATTATTAAGTGTGTAAGAAAAAAATATTTAATAAGCTAAACTCACGTACATTCCCTGACATTTGAATTTCAGATTCGTACTGTACTTTGTATTTAAGCTAGCAAATTTTATAGTGAATTTTTAAATGTAATTTTTTTGTTGAAAATCATGCATAACTGTACTTAAAATTGTTGAATATTTTTAGTAATTTATATAACCCACTCAACTGTAGTACCTTGCGGGCCTAACCTTGTAGGTGACTGATTTGACAGAAGCCTACGCATAACCCCAACCTGAGTTTTCATACACCTACACTACCATACTACCTAACGTAGTACTCATATTCATATTTAACCACGTACCTAAGGAAGTGTTGATCCTAATACATTTATAATTGTACAATACTTTTTTTGAGAGAATTGCAGAGCGTTTAGTTAAAATTTGTGTAAAGCTTTAGGAATCCTTTTTAAAGATTCAGAGTGATAATTTAAGATTCAAAGTGATAAACTTTAATTTTTACGTATAAGTGAAATTTCTATCATTTACCAAACAGGATCTTTTTTATGATACCGAAAAATGTTCATAATCCCGAAAAATAATATAAAATAATATTCAACAATTATTTAAACTCTGCACTTATGTATGTATGTATGTACATATAAACACATAATTTTTTTTTTTTGCATGAATGTCTTATACATAACTTACGAAAGGGAATCCCGAAAAATTTTAGAACTCCGAAAAATATTTTCTGAACTTTAATATTAATTTATTTCATGAAAATAAAATTTTTTTATTTAGAAACGAAATCCCGAAAGGGTTTTCATAATCCCGAAAAAATTTTAGTACTCCGAAAAATAGTTTCGGAACTTTATTGTTAATTCATTTTATGAAATTAAAAATTTTATTAGTTAAGAAACAAAAACAAAATATTATTATTTAAGAAACAAAATCCCGAAATGTTTTTCTAAATCTGAAAAAAAATTTCAACCCCAAAAATAGTTTTGGAACTTTATTGTTAATTTATTTTATGAAATTAAAAATTTTATTATTTAAGAAAAGAAATCATGAAATTAATTGTATAATCCAGAAAAAAATTTACAATACCGAAAAACAGTTTCGATACTTTATTGTTAATTAATTTGATGACCAATTACTGAACTTTTATTTAATTTTCGGGATCCCGAATTTTCGGGACTAGGACAGACAAATTTGTTTTCACTTTAAACAAATTTCCATTGCTTTTAAAGTCACTAAAGATATTGTTAAATTTTACATTATTATATTCTCGAGGCCACGATTTTTTGGGATTACATGCATTTTTTTATTTATTTATTTACATTTTTTTTTTGAATGATATTTGTTAAATTTTATATTTTTATCTTTTCGGGATGCCGAATTTATTTTTCATATTTTGATCAATTTCTCAATGTTAGTTATAACTACAACATGCTTTGTTGAACTCTTACTTTATTTTTTCGGAATCCCGAAATTTCGGGACTAGGAAATTTATCTACAAACTATTATTTAAATGCTTATAATGCGTTCACTGAACTTTTATATATTTTTCGGGATCCCAAAAATTCGGGACTAATTTCTTTTCTTAAGAAAAAAAAAATTAAGTATTATAAACCTTGTAACAAAACTGACTTAACTTTTAGTTTATTTTTTCGGGATCACGAAGTTTCGGTACTTGGAAATTTATCTCCAAAATAATATTTGTACATATGTTTATAACGGCTTACTGAAGTTTTATTTATTTTCCGAGATCCCGAAATTTCGATACTAGGAAATTTATCTACAACGCGTTTAATGAACTTTTATATATTTTTCGGGATGCCGAAAATTCGGGACTAATTTCTTTTCTTTAGAAAAAAAAAATTAAGTAGGTATTATAAACCTTGTAACAATACTGACTTAACTTTTAATTTATTTTTGCGGGATCCCGAAGTTTCGATACTAGAAAATTTATCTCCAAAATAATATTTGTATGTTTATAACGGGCTTACTGAATTTTTATTTATTTCCCGGGATCCCGAAATTTCGGGACTAAATTTTTTTTAGAAAAAGAATAATTAAGTATTTATAACACTTTTAACCAAACGCTCTGCAGTTTTTTATATAATTTTTCATTATTAATAAAACGGCGTGATATACAAACATACATACATACATACATATGTATGTATGTACATGCAAATGTGTGTACATAGAAAATAAAAACATAAGGTGAAAAGCAAAATATGTAAAGCAAGAAGTTAACGAAATGCGGATTCGATACTAAGTCAAGCGCTATAATTCCTGCTATAAACACGCATACATACATACATGCAAACAGCGATACATACATACATATGTACATAAGATAATGTTAATAATATATAATAAACACATGCATAAACCCATAGGCGCAGTCACATTACCAAATTTCCATACATACCACATGCAAGCATTCTAGTAACATTAGTGAAATGCAAAAGTCTTGAAGTGAAAGCTGTTTAGAGTTGCCAACACGTACACATAAACACTTAAACACACACACACATACACAGACACAAGCAAAGTACACACAGAGCAATACAACAAACACTCGTTACCGCGTAACCGGTTACTACTCGCTTTTATTGCTTAACTCTGCCAAAAGAATTACTTATTAATAAAACAAAAAATATATAAACATTAAATTGAAGTGGAAAATATTGAAAAAATATAAATATATACATATTTAAATAAGCAAAACTAGCATTAATAAAAAAGACAGCATGATTCATGAAAAATAAATGGTATATGCAATAAGCAACGCAAAACGTTAAAAAAAATTTAACAAAGCAAGAACAAAAAAACCCAACAACAACACACAAGATTACAAGAAATGCAATAATGCATTGGTATGCATGTTATTCGCTTGTATGCGTACGTTTTTTTATTAAACAAAAATTTATTAGCATTATATTACAGTAGCGTGCAAAATAAGTGCAAAAAATATATTGAAAAATAAACAAAAACAACAAGCGCGTTGCAAATTGCTTAAGGAAATTACAAAATAAATAAATTTTTTGAATATAAATATAAATCATTTAAGAACCTCGCCTTGTTTTTAATATGTACATGCAATATATTTATGTATATTTACAAGTATATATGTATATGTATATTTAATATATACATTATGTAAATGAAATGATTATTTGAAATTTTTTTGAGCGCCTTGCAATAAATGCAGTTTAGCAAACAGTAAATACATACATACACACGTGCGTGAATTATATTTATTGCAACAAAGAAAATAAATAAAACAAAATTATGCGGCAACAGCAATTAAAAAATGGCATAACCAAAACAATAAACATTAACAATTACGATTTTTTTATAATACGCAACATTAGTGTTTAAATAAAGTTATAAATTGAAGAAAAGACCAAAGCGAACGCATTGTTATTTATGTAAAAGAACAATTTCAATAATTAGCATACTTAAGTGACTAATGAAGAGAATCAAAACAAAAAACATTTAAATTAAATTAAGCGAATAAAGAATTATTGAGCAAAAGATATTAAAACAAAAAAAATTCTTGCAAATAAATCAAATCGCAACTGCAATAGGCCGAATAAATGTATGAAAATATTATTGAAGACAAATACAACAACAAAAATTATAAAAAAAATAATATTAATTTAACGCTATATTGCAATAAGCAATTTAAAAAACAATAATATGGCAAGCGAAGTTTGGGGGAAATACATATAGGGGGAGCACGGAATGAGACAAATAAAATAAATTGGCAAAATTATGTTTACAATTATTTTTAAATAAAGTCGAAAGCATACGCAAATATAAATTATTGTTGTTGTACTTTATTTTTTATTAGTGGAAATTTTTAAGAGATTTTAGAAGCAAAATCAGCAAACAACAAGAATAAAATGTTAACTTCGGTCGAAAGCATACGCAAATATAAATTATTGTTTGTTGTACTCTATTTTTTATTTGTAGAAAAATTTAAGAGATTAGATTTTAGAGCAAAATCAGGAAACAACAAGAATAAAATGTTAGCCTCGGCTGCAGCAAAGCAATAATACTTAAAAAAAGTTCCATGCAAAGCCTTGAGTTTGCTTGTTCTTGTTGTTGTAGCGACAGAAAACATTATTAAATTAATTTCGAGGAATGGTGCCGAGTTGTTAGTTCTAGGCTGGATAAAAATCCAGGTGCCTTTAGGTTACTTAGACCCAACTGTCCGTGGAACGGTGAGTTTAATCGTACACTTTTTATTGCAGCTATATGCTATAGTGGTCCGATCAGAACAATTTGTTTGGAGTTTGAATCGTTGCTTTAGAAAATACCCTGTGCTGAATATCGTGAAGATATTATAACAAATAAAGAAGTTGTTCATACAAGAACTTGATATCCCATCGAACAGTTTTCATGGTAGAAAGTAGTTGTCCGAACTCAACAATTTGTTCTGAGACTATAGCGCTATCTTAAACTGTAATCTACCCCGAATTTTTGCTAATTTTTGTTTTTGTCGCACTCAATTTATAAACAAACTCTTTTGCACCCTTATTATTTGTGTTGTTGCAGTTGCAGAAAAAATCCCGGAAGTAATTTGGAGGAATACTGTCGAGTCGCCAATGCTTGGCCGGAAAAAATCCCTCTCTGTTCTACATACCTACGTTGTCACGACTGCCGCGGAAACAGTTTATCTTCAGTTTCACTCTTAATTATTCACTCAGTTATGTAGACACGAAATTAAAAAATAATAATAATAATGAAACTTCAAAAAAAACTCACCACACTGCAATAAATTATATATTGTTAATATTCTTGACAAAAAATCTTTGATTACTTGAATACTTTACTGCTGCACACTGACGAAGTACTCATTATATTGTTGACATGTACTCTTGATATTGCTGCGCGGAGTTTATATTTTATTAATATAACTTTTTCAGGCACACTCAGCTACATAAGCTAACATACAACTTTCTCATACTTCAACACAAATTATTTAAACAATTAACTTTTCCTTAACAAAATGTTCAGAACGATTGAGATGCACAAAGAGCACAGAGGCTGCTAGGCGCGCTTGTAACTCTTGTTGACTTAGATCATGCGCCCATTCAACGCGTCCCCAAAATTTCGCCTGATATTCTTCTTCGAGACGGGACAAAGCAGCAGCCTTATCAACACTTAAGCGCTGATCGATTGCAGCGAATGCTAGTAAAACGGATTTTAAGGTGTCCACCGCGTAGATGAAGCCTATAAGTTAAAATGTTAGGCATAACTAATTAGTAAAGGTATGTAGCTGCACTCACCAAATAGCACGTCTTCACTGTGCGACAGCAAGTATTTCGAAACTTTCGCTTTATCGTCAGCGCTCACATTTGGTGGCGACATAACCATAGTTTTTTCTAAATTTGTGCCGTAGCGCTCATTGAACCATTGTATTACGGGATCCCATTCGGCGCGTTGTAAATCATGTAATTCTTTTTCATCCTAAAATTGTAATATTCACCACATTATAAAGATTTAAACAATAGCAGAGCAGTACTCACATCGTATTGAAAGAGTACAGTGTCCGTCGCAATATAATTGAGTATATAATTCACCATATCCGTTTTTGTGTGCCGATTGGGATTGTCTAGTGCGGTGAAGCACAATGCAGACAAGTGCATTTTGGAACGTTCAATATGCTCCTTTTGTGCATCAAATTCGGTGGCCACAGCTATTGCTAGCGGCTCACTTTTCACTGTGAACAATGTGCCATTTGGTGTCTTCAACTTTCGACTATCCAGCGTAACTTCATATTTGCCGTCATTATACAGTACTGAAGTTTTCTTATAGAAACGTTTTGGCGGCGCGGCTACAGTTAGAGGATAGAGGAAATTAAAACAACCTATGCAGGAAACGCCATTTTGAAAGTAATTTATTTACCGTAAAACCGTTTCGGCATCGACTGTGCCACACCGAAAAGTGTTGTGGCCGGCTTTCGTAATAATTTATATAAATTATTCATATTGGTATTTCCAATTTTATGTGATAAATATTTTAAGGAAAACAAAGTTACGAAAGAATCAAAGCACCGGTCAAAATAAGCCTAAACACACGAAAATGATAAAGAACAGCTGTTTGAATTAACTTTGCATACAGGGTTGCATTGTATTAATGCGTTTGGAAAATCGTAGGGAAATTTTCAAGGATAATATTTGTATACCGCCTATGTTAACTTCTAAGTTTGCAATATATTTTAGATGTAAAATTAAATTTTCAATTTCAAATAATATAAAGAAAACATTAAAACGATTTTTAGTAAATTTTCGAAGTCACAAAATAAAGCAAAAATTTAATTCACATATGAAATCAATCATTACATATATGTAATCACATTAGGACACACGTACCTTTATTATGTCACTAATCTGCAGTTAAGGTTATCACATAGGTAATTTTAATTTATAAGTATCTTTATCTCAATACATACGTTAAACATAAAGTTTTTAATAAACTCTTTGATCCGGCAACGCTATTTTATCATCCGAAATTTCCTCTGCCCAATAGAACCGCAACCAATGTTACTAGGATATTTTAATGAAAAAATACAGCTTGGTTAGTGGAGGATATACCGAAAATTTTGTGCTAGAAATATAAAGTTAACGATTTTGCGTAAAACATATTAAATAATTTACAAAAATGAGCGTTGAAGAAGAAGTATTCAAAATACAGAAGAAAATGCAGAAGATTACGTCGAATGATGGCACGGTAAGTAAATAAAGTACAGTGGTGCTGTTTAGGCTAAGCGGTTCTTACCGCCCGGGAGTATGTGTTACAAACATATCTGTTGTGTTGAGGGGCTGTTACTAAAATGCGCGCGCTAACGTAGTTATGCCTATCAGTAGCTGTATTAATTTACTTAAAAACATATAAACTTTAAATTCAGCATAAGTGAAATTAATGTCCTAATTGGATTAATTATATTTCAGGGACAAGAGCAAGCATTGGATTTGCTGAAGGCATTGCAAACACTCAATATCAATTTGGATATTTTAACCAAAACGCGCATTGGTATGACTGTAAATGAGCTGCGTAAGAGTAGCAAAGATGAGGAAGTGATTGCATTGGCTAAAACATTAATTAAAAATTGGAAAAGATTTCTTGCCGCGCCGGGTGGTTCAAGTGGCAGTAGCACCAAAGAGTCGTCTGCTAGCAATAATGTGTCTAAATCATCGTCAAGTAGCAAATCGAATTCTTCATCATCTAGTAAGGATAAAGAGAAGAGTTCGTCAAGTTCATCTAAAGATAAAAAGCGTGACGACGAGAAAAAGTCCAATTCGAGTTCATCATCATCGGCAAAAGACGAACGTCGACCAGTGCAATCAACGTTTCCTAGCACTGGCGGTTTAACCGATGCTGTACGCCTAAAGTGCCGTGAAATGCTCTGTAATGCGCTTAAGGTTGGTGAAGTGCCGGAAGGTTGTCCAGAACCGGAAGATATGGCCACCGAATTGGAGGAGGCAATTTATATGGAATTTAAAAATACTGACATGAAATACAAAAATCGTGTACGTTCGCGCGTAGCAAACTTGAAAGATGCCAAGAATCCCACCTTACGTAGTAATTATATGTGCGGTGCCGTTACGGCACAACAATTAGCGCGTATGACGCCGGAAGAAATGGCTAGTGATGAAATGAAGAAATTACGCGAGAAATTCGTTAAAGAAGCTATTAATGACGCTCAGTTGGCTACAGTACAGGGCACAAAGACCGATCTGCTTAAATGCGGTAAATGTAAGAAACGTAACTGCACATATAATCAATTACAGACACGTTCCTCCGATGAACCTATGACAACATTTGTCATGTGCAACGAGTGTGGTAATCGTTGGAAGTTCTGCTGAAGGCAGTACTCGGTTTTTACTAAAAGGCAGTCATTTTCTTCTTAAAAAGATTTACTTATTAATATATGAGTTAAAATTTTATTTACAAACAACAAAAATGCTACGCAGTATCTACGTACTTTGTGAAAATTACTGTTTTATTTTTTATTATTAATATATATAATTAATTATAAAGCTTCAATTAAAATTAAAGCATAAAAATATTAATTTAAAATGGTGGCACATTTTATTTACTCTTTACATGTGTTGCGGTTGATATCAGCTGTCTGTGGTATTGATAAAAAGGAAATTTATGGAATGATTTTCGAAACAAAAATTTTTACGCAATTACTTCAAATAGGAAAAGATAGTAAATAAATGTAATTTTAAGTAATTAAATTATGATTAAAATTTATAATGACTTTTTTTCTGCAAACAAAAAAAAATTATTTCTATCCAAAAGGATTAAATAATTTAGATATAAACGACATGTTCTAATTTCGAATGAATTTTTTAAGCACTTAAAAAATTTTAAACGTATTACGGCTGTATTAAAAACGGGTAAGTACAAAGTGACGTGACAATAAACATTATTATTTTTAATAGTGGAGAAAAAATAAAATGGTGTATGGTAAACATGTGCCTTATCTGTTGTTGGTGTTGTTTCACTTCCGAATATTGTTTAAATCCTGTTGTTGTTGTAACGGTTATACAGACCCTGCTTTGGTAAAGCAATGAGTTAACTGAGTTTCGACGAGTTCGTACCATGAGGAGAGGCCTGTTAAGTCTGTTGATTTCATTGAGCATGCAAAGAGGTGAAGAATGTAATGCGAGGACACATTGCATGCAGGACATACTTATATGTATGTATACATTTTGTATGAAATTTATGGATAGGTACATAAGAGTTTAAGCTGCTACAATATCTAGAACGCTAGAGCAATTGCAGTTGCCACAACAGCCGGTTCTACGCGAACGGAATCGACCCCAAACTTATCCGGGCAAGGGCAGTTATTTCGAGGATCTAACCCTTTTGGGATCAGTAAGTAATAAGTTTTAATATTCCTTTCTACTGAGCTCTTCGTTAGGCAAAAGTCGGACTGGTGCCTTTGGGTGGTTTTCTCACACCGTTTCGGTTACTGGAAGCTTGATTATCAAAACCCCGTTTGGGTGTCAAGTCGTTAGCTAATTGCAATTACGATTATCTAACGGGAGACCCAGGATACGTGTTGTAAAAAATTTGGACCATAGGGAGAGGGGTGTGAGATGAGATGATGGAACATACATACATATATTTGCTATGTCGGTTACGGAAAAGTCACTCTAGATTCGCGAGGCAAATTACGTGAATCAACCCGAATTTTATCCGGCTTAAGTCTGGTATATCAGCAACTAACCATTTACACATGAGTTAAAAATCTTTTGATAGAATTAGAATAGAATTTTCTTTTTCTCTCTTTCGTATTTCGATAGTTATACCTTTAAAAAGGACTGTATGTCTAAGTCCGATATCTAGACCACCCAATAAAGCTAACCTAACCTTTAAAAATAACATAATAAAATTTTAAATCGTGATCTCGAACAGTTTTTGAGTTCCAGCAATCTTAAATGTAACGGTTAATTTCAATCAGTTCCATCAGTTTATCTTTCAACGCGTTTTTCTCAAAACTACTTTTTCCAAATATGATTGAGTGATTACCGGGAGATAAATAAAAATTTTATTAATTTTCTTTTTATACATAGTTCTCCATACAATGATCTTCCAGTTTTTTTAATCTGATCAACCAAATTTCGAGTAATGTTCAATTGTTTTTAAACGCCGCCATTTTTTAAATATAAAATTTTTTTTCGACCGTTGATCTTTATACGGACAATATCTTCTAACGCGTGTTTCTTAACAAATATTCCATTCTTTTCAAAAATAACATTAGTTTAGGCTATGTAGGCTCTTTAACGTTTTTTAAGGGTTTCCAGGTGCAGGTTTCCTTCAGAAATACATTATTGCCTTCCAAACTATAATTTGGAGTTTGGATCAAAAGGTGGGGTGCGGAACTTCAATCCGCTAAATCTAACCTACTCCAAACTCCCTTATTACGTCGTGGGAGTTTGGGATATATGAGCGAATTTGTAATTATTTTTTATTTAGTGTAATCGGTTTCCATAACTTTAAACATGTTTTTCTCAAAACGATGTTTTCAGAGTCGGTGAAGAAAACTTCCTCGAAACGGCTAGAACTTGCAAGTGGATACATATATATGTATTTCTCTAAGCCCTTCGAGTCTTTTATACTTTATATCATTTAGCGTACGCGACTACAAGCAGCTCGAAAAAATAATGTTATTTTCTCCATCAAATCCGGTTACTTCTATAAAACCGCTAATCTCAAATCGTTGGCATATTCATTCATTTCTGCAACTCCACTGCTCCGCTGGGAACACCATAGTGGCTTTTGCCGGTTTCTCTTCTTACCCGTTTTGGGTGTTCTCAACAATTCTCAAACAAAAAACGTATTAACAACAACAACAACTGTAAAAGCGCCAAACTGTTGATTAGGAGCGCACAGCTACAACAACAAACGACACAATGATGATCATGAAGCCGGGCATACAAAGCCACGAGCACCTACGATGGCATTAATACGCGTAGTAGAAGTTGTTGTTGTCGTGTTGTTAGTAGTAGTGCTCGTGGTCTTCGTAGTGACGGCATGGACAATAGCGGAGTGGGTGCTGCAACGGGGCTAACCAATTGGACGAGTAGTAGCTGAGTATCGGTTCAGTGCCAAAGTCAGTCTGCGTTTACCTGTCGTCGGTTGAGGTTGTGCGAAACGGAATACTTAGTACGTGGCTCGGAAAACAACAAGTGCTAAAGAAGGTAACAGCAAGCAGTGAAAAAACAACAAAAAACCGAAGAGCATATAATAAAACGCACACATACAAACACAAGCATTCGCTGGCGAATGGTTAGAAATTGGCTAAAAGTGCAGTGTAGTGTGGAGAGAATGTGAAAAGAATGCGTGTGTGTGTGTGTGGTATAGAAAACAAAGAAGTACGGCTAAGTGTGGCAGCAGAATTTAATACACACACATACACACTTAATATATTTACACGTACTAAATGATTTTCGTTAAAAAAAATACGTTTATGACGGTGAAGATTGTGAAGCAGCGAAGATTCGAAGCTACTTTTGTATGAGCAGCGGCTTAATGTTACTATTGGCACAAAGCTGCTGAGTTTTTGTTGTAGCGAGGTATTTATAGCTGTCGTCTAGAAACGTTGTGCTGCCGAGCGCTTGTTTTTTTGTTTTGCTTTTTTATTATTTTTTAGTATTTTCTTTAGCATTCGAATGAATGAAGATAGAAATGCAAATTACAAAAATAAACATAATGAAATTAAACAACAACAAAGAAATAACTAAAATAAAGAATAAAGTGTAAATTGTGGTTTAAAAACTTAAAAACTTTCGTGCACTAACTAGAGAACGGTGGGGACGCAAAGCCGAAGAGAAGTTTGAAAAATTTGCATAATAAAAAATTTGGTGGAAACGCAGACGCAGACAAATTTTGTGAGCCACATTGACAGAAACTAGAAGCTGGATGTGACAGCGGCTAACTGTTTATGTTTAACTAGCTGTAGGTGAGTGACTGGTGCAACTTGGTGACGGAATAGCTCAAGTTGGTGACTGACTGGCTTCAGTAGGTGACTGACTAGCTTCTGTAGGTGACTGAATAGCTCAAGTTGGTGGCTGATCGTAGCGCCTTGGTGACTGACTGGCTCCAGTTGGTGACTGAATGGCTCAAGTTGGTGACTGACTGACTCAAGTTGGTGACTGAATGGCTCCAGTTATTGACTGACGACTCTGACTATACGTAGTCAGTAGATGCATGTTGACCTAATTTATGTAACCAGTTCTCAGTTCCCGGTTCCTGTGCAAGCAAACACTAAGTGGATCCGAAAATTGTCGCAGAGTATCTAAGCAGACCAAAGCGCAGACCAAACAACGAAAAATTTTAAAAATTAGAATACAAACGTGCAAACTTCTACTAACTAGAGAGTGACCTATAAAAAAAAATATATACAATATATATAGTATATGTACATGCAACACGCTGCAAAAGTTGATTGCTACTTTTATAAAACGGCAAACGCGACGTGCAAATGATTTCAGTGCATTCACCTTCAGATAGACGACGCGGAAAACAGTAACAAACAGAATAGTGCTACCATTAAGTAGGCGGGGAGGGGAAAAGGGAAAAGGCAGACAAGAAACCGAAAGAGGCAAGCAAGCAAATATAATGGCAACATAGTTAGTTTTAACGGCAGCAGTAAACAACAACAAAAGTTAGTAAAAGCATTGCGGTGAAAATTTTCTAGCAAGTCGCAGCGCAGAAGAGCGCGACTAGCCGACCAACAGTCGCAGTCGTAAAAGCAGCTAGGCAACAGATGTAACAAACAGCAAAAGCACAGACAAATAACGAAGAAGCAGCTAAAAAAGTATAATAATAAGCTGAGCTGCAGACAGCACCAGTAAGGGGCAACGAGCGGCAACTAGCAAAATCCAAACGAAAAGTTTAAGAGACTGCGCAGCTGTAGCAAGCTGACGGAATAGCAGTTACGAGAAGCTGAATGATAACAAAACAAGAAAAAATTTCAACTTCGGCGACAGAAAAGCTCTAATACAGCTAAATAGCAGAAAAGGGTATAACAACATCTTTAGCTTGATTTTGTACGGCCAGTTTGTATGGCAGCTATATGATATAGTGGTACGATCCGAAAATTATGTTCGGAAATTGTAGCGTTCACTTGAAAAATAATTCATGCCGAATTTCGTGAAGATATCTTGTCAAATGAAAAAGTTTTCCATACAACAACTTGATTATGATCGGTCAGTTTGTATGGCAGTTATATGCTATAGTGGTACGATTTCGACGGTTCTATCAAATATTCAATGTCTTGAGAAAAAAATAACGTGTACAAAATTTCAGAAAGATATCACAAAAACTGTGGGACAAGTTCGCTTATATACTAACGTACGGACAGACAGACGAATATGGCTAAAACGCCTCAGTTCGTCACGCTGATCATTTCAGCGTATAAAAAGTAAACTTTTCCAATAATAATAAGAGTACGTTGCAAAAGTCAGACTAACTGAAGCTGCGCGGCGACTGTAGAGTGCGAAAAAAGTTGAACGCCGAGGCGCGTGCGCTGAAGCAAAACCGCTAGGCAGCGGTATTAACAGTGATAGCGCACGGAATAAGCGCAATGCATGAAAGTAAAGTACATAGGTATTGTGCGAGCTGCGGCAAGTGGCTGCAGTTTGCGTGCTGCAAGTCCAAGTTAAAGCGTTGCAAAGTCAGCAGGAAAGTAAAAAATTAAAATTTCCTTGCACAATTTGCATTTCCAACGCCACTGTATACATAAATAACATGTGTGTGTGTGTATGTGTATATGTAGCTACTTTCTATTTGTTCTTGTTGTTGTGCAAGTTGCCTGTATGACATTCCTACGCATGCGCGCAGCCACCGCGCACAGGTGCAAGACGATATCTACATAACTGCTTGCTGCCGTCATCCCTATATTGCATGCATGAGACCTGCTCATGTACATATGTATGTACTATATATATACATATGTATGTAAGTATATGCATTCACACATATGCACACACTTGCAGCCGGTTGTCTGCCTTTTACTGCCGCTGATTGCAAGTTTCGCTTCACCGTCGTTTATGCTTGCCGCAGTGGCAAAGCCATAGCAACAATATTGAATAAAACAAACTAACAACAACACCGGCTGGTTGTTGCAACAGTGAAAGAGTTGCTTGCAATTGCAGCTGCTCTGCATTGTTTTTGCGCATTTGCTGCGCTTGCTACTATAGCGGCTTGGAGTTGCTGTCGTCGTCGTCGTTGTTACTTCAGTTGTGTTGTGGCACAACGGGATTCATGCCATAATTGTGCACGTTCCTCAATGGTTGCGGGACTGTAGGCAAACATACATTTGTACATATGTAATACACATACATACTTACATATGCGTGTATTAGCTGTTTACAATCACTACTTGTTGTTGTTTGTTGTAGCTGCTTGTTATCTATAGCGCTATTGTTGTTTTTGTTTGCGAAACCATAGCACTTCTGCTGGAACAAACGAAAACCGGAAATCGCCTTGCCACATTCCTTACTTGCTGGCGTCCTCTTTCTGTGCGCTTGCGAATGAGTGGTGTTTTTAGAGTTTTTAGCTCAATGCATTTTATTTTTTAATTTTTGAATTAATTAGTTATTATTTTTTTAATTCATTTATTTTTGATTATTTGTTCAATTTGCTTTTTTTTTTTAATTAAATTTTTAATTTTGCAATCACTTTTTTAACCTTTTTTTCATTTATTTTTTCATTTCTAATTTTTTTCATACTTTTAAATAATTTTTTTGGTTTTAATTTTTTTTTTTCAATTAAATTTAATTTATTTTTTACTTTTTTTATTTGGATTACTTTTTTCTTACGTATATATTTTGTTAATTCATTAATAGTTCTATTTTTAATTTTTGTGTCTAATTTATTTAGCTATTTTAATCTTTTGAATTACTATTTTTTTTAATTCGATTTTGAAAATTTTTTACGTTTTTATTTATTTTTATAATATGTTTTTGGCGTTTCTGAGTTTTTTCAAATATTTAATAATTTGTTTGGTTTTAAATTAAATTTATAATTTTTACTTATATTTTTGGAATTGGATTATTAATTTCTTCTTTATGTATACATTTTTATTTCATTAATAACTTTATTTAGTTTTGTAGCCATTTTAACTTTTTTATGTTTCGAAATTTATTTTTTTAATTCGATTTTTAAATTTTGTTTTATGTTTTTATTAATTTTTATAATTTATTTTTTATTTATATTAATTTATTTACATAATTTTTTTATACTTTTAAATATTATTATTTTTGTTTTTCAATATTTTTTAAATTTAATTTATATTGTTTACTTATTTTTTTAATTGCATTACTAATTTTTTCTTTATGAATATATTTTTTTAATTGTTGTATTTTATTTTTTAGCCATTTAAATTTGTTTTTTGAGTTTTATTTTTTAATTCCATTTTTTTTTTTTAATATTTTTATACTTTTTAAAATTTTATATTTCTAATTTCTTTGTTTTTGCTTTAATTATTATTTTTTTTTAATTTTCATATTTAATATACATACATATTAGTTAAGTTACATTTATTTTATAATTGTAATTTTTTTCTAAGTGTTTTTAATGTTTTTATTTTTTTTTTTGCTTTTAAACTTTTTTTTTAATTTAGTACATTATTTAATTAACATTTTTTAATATTTTTGCTTAATTAAATTTTTTATGACTGTGATTTTTATCTAGTTTTTGTATTATTTAATTTTTTAATGCTTTTAAAATTTATTTTGGATTTATTAATATGAAACTTTTAAATTTTTTTAAATAACTTTTTTATAATTTCTATATTGTTTTTAAAATTTTTATTTATGTTTGAACTTAAAATTTGCTTTAATGTTATCTATATTTTTAAATAATGTATATTTTTAATTTTTTAAAATTGTAATTTTTCTACAAGTTTTTAAGATATTACAGATATACATACATATTTTTTTAATTTTTTTTTATTACTTTCTTAATTTATTTTTTTTTTTTTTGCTCTACTTATATATTTCCTATTCGCGTTTGTTCTGTTTTCATTCCGCCGTTCGTTTAATGTTCTATCGGTCACCTCTGTCAACACTTATGCATTTCTTTACACAACTAAGTAAAGTGAAATGAAGTGAGACTACAAAACAAACAAGAAAACATACAATTGGATGAAGTAGTAGAAAAAAGTGTTCACCAAAATACAGTAAATTCAAAAATTCGCAGTTTTGTGTTAAAAAAATTAAAATCCCACAACTAAAAACTTAATTAAGAAATCTTCTACAATTCACACTTTGAAAGCAGTCTAACTTTGACTTTAATGGATAATAAAAACAACATATAAATGTAAGTCTAAAAAACAATTAATTTTATTTTTGTTTAATTAATAGTATATTATTATTATTATTATTACTATTTTTTTATTTAAAGTAAAATGCTAGGTTCAGAGAACTTTCTTCTCGCTATTTATAACAATAATATATGCATATTACATATTTGCATAAAATAAAAGAAAAATATTTTTTTTTAAGTATGTAAATTTGCCTTGCCGATATGATAATGTGAGTTCCATACCGCTTGACAAATGACGCAGATAATTAATATCTGAAGTGTTAAATATTCACTATTTTGTATGAATATTTATATAAGCATACTTAAAAATACATTAAATAAATATTTATAAATATCTTTACAGGGATTTTAATATTTATTTGCACTTACTTCACTTTTATATTTATTTTATTCTAGTCACCGCTTATATTTGTTATTATTTTTTTATAAACTTTCTGAGAATTGCAGCCGAGTTTATAAAAGGGTATAAAAAGATTTTATCTTGATTTGAATCGGTCAGCAAGGCGATATCAGAAGTTTCGACAAATGAAAAGCTTCTTGGAGATCAAAGGGATTAGTTCACGAATATCGACTCAGATCATCATCATTTATTTTACATATACTTAACTGTTTAGGGTAAAATAAGCTCCTGCCTATTGTAATTATTATCTTTCCCTTTCTAAAGCTTATTTACTTTTGAAACGCATAAAAACAGTCATTATCTCAATGTAAAATATCAGCAAAAGTTTTATGAAACTTTGAATTATGACACTTCCACAAAAAATTGCACTTTAATAATGCCTTTTACTTCCTCATTAAGGTGAACGCTGTGAGCATATAATACTATCATTAAATGTGATTTTGTGCTACAATTGGCGGCGACAGTAAACTTGGGTTTAATAAAAGTTTATTTGCTTCAAAAATAAAACTAAATGAATGATCTCGCTGTTAACAGTTATTATCTGTGCATATAATATAAAAAATATATTATTTGCTTTACAGATTTTTCGCAAAAGCGAGGGCATTAAGAAATCTAACAAATGTGACCTCAGAAAAAAACAGCTGATACTGTCAACTGATTTGAGAATCAACAGAATTAGTATTTTCCACTTACTTTCCTTGAAGTTCCCTCTTTGAAATTGAGAGTGTTTTCGCGAGTCGAAAGTTAGAAAAAATTTCGGTTCTTGCGTAAAAATATATAAAATTAACAATTCTAAAAAAATATATTTTGTACTGAAATAAATTGCATATATATTTTTAAATTATAATTATAATTTTTTTTAACGAAAAAACTATATTCTTACATGCATATGTACATATTTTTTTACTAAAAATTTTAATTTTTTTACTTAAATTATATCAATGAAAAAATAGAAGATTTTCATCTTAAAAGAATTTCATATATGTATATGTATATTTCTTCATTTCAACATTGTTGTAACACTTATTAGTTTTGTTTACATATTTATACTACAAGTATTTCGAATAAATATTATCCGCATTTGTTGTACACAAATACTATTGTGACGTCAGCGAAACAGCTGATACTGTCAAATGAGGTCAGAGTGAAAATAATTAGCACCACTTTTTGTGCTCTCAGCAGTTTTTCATGATGAAAATAAAGAAATGTTCAATCTTTATATTTTTCTACTGCAATAAATTAAAATTTTAATGATATTTAAGGAGGTTTCAAAAACTACAGTTTAAATTTAAAAATGTTTTTCCACTTATTTAAGTATTATTATATTTATCAAAAAAAAAAAATACTTCGAAAATATGGAATACTTTTTTTTTAGATATACAAATTTAAGAATTTAAAATTATATTTTTTTATTAATTTAAATATTTGTGCATTTCTAACTTCCGTAAAAATTACGGTTTTAGTATTTTTAAACAAATTAAATATTATTATATTTCTCTCTTCAAAAATTACATCTTCAGTAGTTTTTACATAATTACTTCGAAAAAATGGAAAATAAAAAAAATAAAAATTTAATGAAATTTTTTCTCAAAAAGTACAATTTCAAAGATTTCGAAAATTTAAAAATGCTTTTTTCATTTATTTCTCACTTATACAAAAGTTATAGTTTTAATATTTTTTGACAAAATTACTAGGAAGATATTGCAATTTTTTTTAATTAATTCAAATCATAAATTTTAAAAAGCCGTTTTTACTTATTTATATATTTATGTTTTTATTTTTCACTTAAACAAAAATTGCGATTTTAATTTTTTGTAAGAAAAGTACAATACTTACTTGGAAAATATATAAAATACTTTCAGAAAATACAATTTCTAAACTTTGAAAACGCCTTTTCTCATTTCTTTAAATATTTGAATATTACTCATTTTTACAAAAATTACTATTTTAATGCTTATGCACAAAATTATTTCGAAAACATTGGAAAATTTTTTGAAAAAAAACACAATTTAAACAAATTCAAAAATTTAAAAGTGTTTTTCTTTCTTTTTACAAAAAATTGCAATTTTAATATTTATTGGCAAAATTACTTAAAAGATATTGGAAATATGGTTAAATTATAAATTGTCAAAAATTTTAAAACGGTTTTGTTTACTTCTTTTTAATTATTTATTTATTTCTCACTTAAACAAAAATTGCGATTTTAAAACTTTTTAATAAAATTACACTAAGGACTTCGAAAACGTCGGGAAAATTTTCAAAAAATACAATTCCGAAAATTTTAAATTTGTTTTTTTTTTTTTAAACATTTTTTATAATTTAAAAGAAATTAAAATTTTTGAAATTCCAAAATTTAAAACCAAATGAAATATTTTTCTCACTTATTTCAATGTAATTATATTTCTCACTCTCAATTACAATTATATTTTCTATTATTATATATTATTTAATATTTATTAATTTCTCACAAAATTTCTTCTTTAAAAAATACCTCAAACTTTATTAAAAAAAATTTTAATTTTGTTTTATTTATTTGAAAATTTTATTTTGTTTTATTTAAATTTATTTTTTTTTAATTTAAATTTTTTTATTTTTTTTTAATTTTTTTTTATTTCTTTAAATAGTTTTTTAGTTCTCACATTTCCAAAAGTACATACATACACACATATTTAGAATTTTGTGGGTTAAATTCTTCACGCCACCATTTACCTTTACAAATTGAGCGCGCTAAATTGCTTCGGTAAATTTGGGTAAATGGTGAAATTTTATTTAAAAGATCTTTTAGCCACTCTTTTACAATGCTACGCTTTGTTATTGCAAAAAAGAGTTCAAAAAAAATGAAAAAGTTGCATATAGAGAACGAACAGCAAAGCAAGTGTTTGCTCAGCAAAAGCAAAAGCCTACAAATAAAAGAAGTCAGCAAAAGAATGACCAACAACAGCAACAAAAACAAATAAACTCTAATGAATTGTGGATTTTTCAATACTTAATAGCTTTTTTTACACACATAGTGAACATTTATTTATTTACTAAACAAACAACAATAAACACTTGTAAAAATTCCGCATTTGCTGCTTTGTCTGAGCGCGTGTGTGTGTGTGTGTGTGCAAAAGTGCTAAGTGCTAGATTCTGCTGCGAGCGTTTCTTCCAGCCGCATGCACGAGCTGCTAATTTTTACAAGCATCTTCGCTTAACAGCAATTACAACAATAACAACAACAATGATCAACGATTGACCTCAATGTCGTGGAATTGCTGGCAATTTTTCTTCGTTTTACTTGCTTTCATGCAACAACAACAACATCAAGTTTACAACAACTTATTGCATATGTTTGTGTGTATTTTTTGTTTGCCTTTCTTGCACAACTTGTTCGTATTGAGCGCTGAGATTTAGTGAATTTCCGATCGTAACTGATAACATACTTAACTTAATACACACCGAAATACTTACGTGCATATATACAGGTAAATATGTATGTATGTCAACGCTTTTGAAGCACTGAACGCGCGTACATAAGTATTCGAAAATAATTTGCTGGGTATTATAGGGAAAGTAGTGTAATTAGCTGTTCGTATTGTCTGCCTCTTCAAATCGGATTGAATGAATTGCAAGTCGTAACATAAATACTTGGCCACACAAGTACACACATACATATGTATGTATGTACATATAAGTACATATATGTGTTTAGTAAATATAGTATTTTTAGCACAGAAATTATGTCATAACTGGCCTGATAGCTTTATTTATGAATTAAATTGAATTATGATTAAGTTTTCTAAACATACATATAGTACACATAGATATATACATATATTTGTAATATTTATATATAGATGTTATGAGTACCCTTTGCATTTTTTGTAATTTGTAGCCGCTCATTATACATATGTAGTTAATTGCATGTAATCAACAAGTGATTTATTTTACATTTTTGTACTCATATTTGTATGCACTTTGCACTTGAGTAGCGAAAAAGCTGGAAAAAGATAATACGAGAATATATATTGAAAATCTCCCAATTAATTATATAACATATTCAGTAGTACCTGACAACGTCAGTTAACTAAATTTCTGAAAGAGAAGACCAGTTAAAAGATATTTGGAAAACAGCGGCTGGAAAGTTTTCTCTCACCTGCCTTATAGCCCCGAGCTTGCCGTTACTATCTGTTATTTGTTCCGGTTGATGCTGAACGCCTTCACCGGAATACGGTTTACATTAGATCAGAATATCAAAAATTGGTTTAAACTATTTTTGGTAGCCAAGCAGGCGTGTTTTTTTTGGGATGGAAGCCATAAATTGTCAAAAAGATGGGAAAATTCTTTGACTTTAGATGAGCAAGACTTTGTACCATGCCAAGAGATGATACGAGTAAGTGCCATCAATCACATAAAGCCAAATTCATACTTCCATTCTGTTTTGTCAACTGGAATATCTGAAGGAAGCAATCGCCTCAAAATGGTCCACTTTGGCCAATATGATAGGGATTGTCTTCCACCATAACCAGACTTGGTGAGGAGTTGGGTGTGGCAGGCGAAGAATTCGCTTCATCTTGTGAAATTGACTGGAGTAGAAGAGCTCATAGTAGATGTTTCCTTGCCAACAATCCCAGCAAAATATTTCTGATCCATCCTCAATCCTGGCTTGGTCACCCTTTACACCGTGATTCGACCACGGCCACTATTTTTCATCATCGTTAACACGTGTGTCACCCATTCTTGAGCTTCTTTTTATATCAAACCTATTTAAATGGTTTGTGAAATGTTTAGTTTCTGGGCATTAGAAACAGTACTCACAAGACAATCGGACTCGAAGACATGCATTATCTGATCGATTTCCCCAACATTTTCCGACTTCGCAAGCAAATATTTCAATTTTGATGGCTGACTGCAAAAAAACGGCTTTTTCTCTACTCTCTGCCGAAAGTTAGAAATCTGGCTTTAAGAGTTGTAATAAAGAGTTTTTTCCGGTGTTTCTAAAGTTGTTCATTAAAAACTACATGACGATCACTTCGGATCATCCTATATTGATCGGAAACCACTAAGAAGCATGTCTCGGATAATCATCCTACTGTCGCTTGGTTAATGAGCGGTTGGTCTTTGACTTATTGGCCAAACCGTTTTTTTTATTTAAAAAACTTTCGCAGCGCTCTTATTGAAAAACTTGTTATATAATGTATATACGAGGGTCACCTTTTCTATTTCGGGTTTAAAAAACAAAAAAACACTAATCATCAAAAATAGCCGCTCATCATTTTCAAATATTCTACGTTAAGATTTTACACCCTTTTGCATGCGTTTGAACCAATCGTCCAACAATTTTGCCACCCTAACTGAAATATCTCCCAAAAATGCATTCTGAACACATGAACTGCCTTTTCAGTTATTGAAAAACGTGGATCGTTTAGTTTATTTTTTTATAATAGCGAATAAAGAGAAGTCATTCGACTATTCATCATCTGTCATGACGTCATCGACGTGTTTTAAAACACGGCTATCGTATTTTTTTTATCATTTGACTCGAAAAACGACACGAGCCTCTTTTAGAGCGATTGACAAATTGTGTGGGATCCAACATGAAACAAAATTTTCTACAATCAAATGTTTATACAATATTGCATGTACAAGTATTCTGCTAGCACTTCATATACATATATACTTCATCGTCAAAATTGCATTAAGTTCATCGTTCCACTGTTGCTGAGTTACTCCACGTCAAAAGTTGTAAAAAATAATCTCGCAAAATGTTCACGTTTTCATTCCACTATTTTTCCGAGGTGAATATTTAAAGTTACTGTAAACAATACAAATAGCGCTCGTTTGTTAAAACGTTCTGAGTATGGATGACATCAAAAATGTCAAAATTTACGAAGAAGCTTTGAGCTGACAGATTGCAATACTAGGGTTAAAAAATCCCGGCAAATAAAAAGCAACTCTCGTATAAATACTTACAGCTCACACTAATTGTTAGAGGTTATGTACACATGATACTGGCTCAAAGGCTTTTAATAATTATTAATGCAACAAAATTACACTAATCGCAGCTAGATGCAAACATACAAACATACACGAATACCACATTTTATAACTATTTCTCCTGCATTTGAATAAATCTACGCGTCATATTGCTTTTTAATTGACGCCATTGTCACTCATATGACTTTTTTGTTATTTGTGTTTTTAATGTCTTTCAAGTAAATTGTATGTTTTTATGACTTTTACGGCTATTCAATACGTAACCGCTGCGAGTGTTGGTGTTTTGCTTTTTCTCAAACGTCAACTCTAAGCCGCTTTGATGAAGTCATATGAGCGGGATTTTTTTTGTTACCCAACGTCAGGGGAACGACTTGCAAACAATTTAGAAATTAGCTGGAATTGCAGGTAAAACTACAAACAAGATATTTGCACACATCTCTAAGTGTGTTTTCAAGGTGAAACCAAAATCAAGGGCATTAAAAGTGGGAATAAATTATTTACTATAAAATTAACATTAGAAAAATTAATGCAGAATGATGAATATTTCAATTAGAATACAAAAATAATATTAGATTACTCACTAATAAGCGCTAACTAGCAACTTAATCTAATAATACAGCTTGTAGATATTAGTAAGGTTAGAGGGAGTGACGAAATTTCACGGAGCTGGCAAAAAAAGTTCACGGCGCTGGCAACTGCGGACCAGTTGTAAACATTTGGAGCGACACTGTGAAATTTTAATGAATAGTCAAACTGGTAATCGTATTAACACGTCACATGTGATAAAACGTGATATTTTTGGTAGACAATTTTAAAAATTTTAAGATCGTAGTGCATATAGTTAAAGATGTACCAAACTTAACTTTCCGGCAACTTCGCTGTCCCCTTGCGGTTTATTACTGCATGAGTGAGATACACATGAATTTAAGTAGCTCTCAACCCAGTATTTACGTACTCACAAGGTTCTTCCAGGTCGAGGCAAATCGCAGTAAGTGAGCTTTCGCATTAGGCAAATTTAGTCTTTACATGGTGTGGGAGTTTTCCAAGCGACATCGACGCCTTAAAGTTAATTATTCTATTGGATGCCAGTTGTTTATAGAAGTTGAGTTAGAAGCTTTGATTGTTGTGGTAACGGAAGAAAGTTTCTAATTCTAATTTTGTGGAACGCTGGGGAGTCTAACGTCGTCAAATCACTCGATTATCATTTAGCGGTAACGATTCCCATTCACAGTAATTTTCCCGTCTTGATCATCACGGAAGAAGTACGGCCCAATGACGTATCCGGGCCAAACCGTAATTATTTAGGCATGTAATGGTGACTTATGGAGTAATCAATTTGATCTTGTAAGGATGTAGGCCGACTTTCGAGATAGTCACGATTTTAGATGATTTGACTCAATTGATTGGATCGTATATCTTTTCTATGATGAACATTTTGTACTGTGCATGTGTATTCAAAACTTGATATGTCAGAAGATGACGAAATGTCTTAAAGAGACGGCAAAAAATGTTGGCGTATATCTGTATGAAATGGCAAAACTTACGGAAGAGAAATGTCAAAAGAGCGGCAAAAAATATGGCGTCGATTGCTGTCCCAATTGGTTTACTTTTGTAGCGTCCCTATTTCATATTTTTTTCTATTTTTTTTTTCCAGAATGCTTAGAGAACATATATTTTTCATTTAAAAATAATTCAAAAAAACAAAGATAAAATAAAAAAATTTGAAAACATTATATATACATAGAAAACATCAATATTCCATTAAAAACTCTGAACATAAAAATAAGAAAATAATTGTAATAAATTATATAGTTATAATTTTTAGTTTATAAAAAAACAATAATGCGCCATATATGTAGATATTATTTAGATCCGGAAAATATTTCTTGAAAACAAAAATTTTAGAAAAAAGTTATCATAATTTTTAGTATTTTTTTTAGGTTATCAAATAAAATAATCTGCTTAGGAATTAAAAAAGAATATTGGATTTAAATTTTTAAAAATATTTTTTGAAAAAAATCGAGAAAAATCGTTCTCCATAACATTAGTGATCAGTGTTAGTTTACACGCATTCCAACAACATTAAACAACTAAAAGCTGCACATTAGCGTTGTCAGCTACACAGCCTTGTCTGCAGCCTCGTCTTCAGCCTCTGAGCCGACTCAATTGTCAACCAAACATTTCTTTCATTTCACCACTCAACTTTCACTGATGACATGCTGCTGTTGCACGTCTCATTGTTGTGGCTCATACTACTTTGTTGTCGTTATTGTTGCGGCGGTGAAGTTGATGACTGCACAGTGAGTTCACTCACAGCCAGTCTTGGCCGCTGGATGCTGCTGCTGCTGCTGCTCATTTGTGACTTTTTGTTGTGTCGCTAATGTTGGCTGTCTGTGATAGATTGTTGTGATGTTTGTTGTTGTACCTGTTGTCAGTGTGTGTGTGTTTGTGCACACGAAGGTGCCGTTCGTTCACTCATTTATTTCATTTATTTGTTGTTTTTTTATTCGACTATCTTATTGCTGTGAGCCAGCTGAGCTCAAATTATCAGCGTGTAACAGACAAAAACAGCAACAAAATCAACAAACGATTGCTATAAAATGACAAACAATGTGTAATCACAAAACTTATCATATGAAAAGCAAATTATTTTTATTTCTATTTTCCTCCTCATCTTTTTCGTTTAATCTTCTAATCTCACTCTCACATTACTCTCTTGAGAAAACTACTTAATCTACGCTACAGCAGAAGTTATATGAAACGAAGTCCAAGTCGCCAGCAGCAAGTAGCTTAACGACAGCGTTGACGACCTTAAAATGAAGTACAACTCATTAAGAATCGGAAAGTAAGAAAGAAGAGAGATAAAAAATTGGCTGCTGCCTCACATAAACAATATAAGATGAAAGCAAAATCCAAAGGTAGCACAGGTGAATATGCAATACATATAGACGACATTAAGCGTAGTACTAAAAAATGTACGAGAAATGAAGCGCGAGAAATTCGTTGGAGTAATAGAAAGAATGTGTTGTTGCTTGAGAACGTTAGGGGCGATTAATGAATGCCAACCAGCAAAACGCTAATGAAAAACACACGTATTTAAATAGACATATATACATACAAACAAAAATATCTATATATGTATGTATATAATACCTGTATGTGCATATTTGTCTACTATTTACCGATATTTCAGCAGTTGACTTGTTCAGTTTGCATGACAGCTAAAATGTGATCCATTCCGCGGCTCCCTACTTTTTTTAAGAAAAAACACAGAAACTTAAAAATTAATGGGAAAAGAACCATCTTCGGCATTTATTTTTTGAGGATTATCTCTTTCAAATGTTGTCCGCTGCTACGTCTCAGATGGTCCATCCGTTGAGTCCAATTTTCGATGACTCGTTCGAACATTTCGACTGGCAACTACATAGCGAATGACACGTGTGATGTTTAGCTCCAAGACCTGAATCACAACGGGATTGTCCGTAAAGACTTTAGACTTTATACATCCCCACAGGAAAAAGTCTAAGAGTCTTAGGGTGTGATATCATACGATAGTAATGGCCAATCGACCGAAACAAAAAGTTAAATTGTCAGCTGATAGAAGTGTTCTCTTAATGAATTCATTGATTGATGCGATGTGTGGGAAGTGGCGCCGTCTTGTTAAAACCAAATATCGCAGATGAGCTTCATTTTCAGACATGAAATAGTCAGTTGTCATGGCGCGATAGCGATCACCATTGATGGTTACGTTCTCACTGGCATCATTTTTGAAGAAATATGGACTGATGATTCCATCGGCCCACAAACCATACTAAAATGGATGAAATGGCAGCACTTGGATCTCTTTAGGTTGCTCTTCGTCTCTAATTTTGCTTATACATATACATACCCATTGAGTCAGAAATGGGCTTCATCGCTGAACAGAATTTGGCTCGAAAACGCCGGATCTTCTTGGAACATTTCAAGAGCCCATAGTGTAAAGCGATGCCGCTTTGGAAGGTCGAGCGGCTTCAGTTCTTGCACAAGCTGTATTTTGTAAGCTTTCAATTTAAGATCTCGACGTTAAATGCGTAAAATCGTTTCATACATACGTTCGAGTTACTGCGAACAGCACCAAATTCTTTTTTTCCTTTTTATTGGGTAGAAGAAGACATTGTTCTATCAAGAATCCTGGTAGTTGGTAGTTAAGCTAATTAAACAGAATGTACGGGGAATCGAAGCTATAGTGGGACGCAGCTTCCAAATGTAATAAAGAAGCCCTAAGCACCCTCTAAAATGATAACAAATGTTCAAGTTCTACTGTCACTACTCGTATAAATCTTAGGAGACTATTTGAGAACAATTTGCAGATAAAGGGTGCCCGGAATGTACTTTTTTTGACGAAGAAACATGTGTCCTGTATAATAAAACAAAATTGCTTTTTTTGGGGAAACAGGGTCCCGAAAGTATATCCTTTCACACACTTAATATCATTCCTGGTACACTACCAATGCTTTTAAACATGATGGTCTGAGTATTATGGTATGGGCTTGCTTTTCATACCCTGGTCCAATAAACTTGATCCATGGCAACATGGACTGAACAGTGTATGTAAATCTATAAATAATATTATGTTACCATTTTCCACCTGGAAAGTTTATATAAAATGGTCGTTTGAGCGGGATAATTATCCAAAATATACGATCAAACTAGCTGAGGAGAGGTTTGCATCAGAAAAGATCGATAAAATGTATTGGTCAGCGCAGGCACTGGTCCCGAATCCAATCAAAAATGTATGAGTACATTGAATTCGTGCTTGGAATTTCTATCTAAACTTTTTTGTAGTATAGTTAGAACTCACAATTTGCTAGATATAATAATTTAATACACCCTGTTCAGGGTATAAAAATTAAAGGGGCATACAGAGGGTTTCATAACTAAACAAATTCTCATAAATCATATAAAATAAATATGTGACAAACTTCCAGAACATACAATACTTAATAAGTATATATGTATATGTGATATTTCGTCAATTAGCGAAGACTAAATTACTTGAATTCCAAGATAAAAATATATTACGTTTGGAGGTATCCAAAACGGTTGCCAACTTTCAGAACATTTCCTTTTATAGTATGTTATAGTGTACTAATGATTTAAAAATAAAGATTGAAAAACTCTCTCAATGATTGCGTCTACTTTATAGGTACGGATCTGGTTCAAAATTGAACTCTCAATAGCATTCCTCAGCATAATTTGGAGGTTGTTTTCTGTCCACTTTAGTAGCGATAATAATGGATGATAATTATAATACTTCGTTTTCACATAAACAACAGCCACTAGAGTCCTACTTATACCGAATTGTTAATTCTGTCTCATGGAAAGTTCATTGATTAAGGTGTCTTGAGAAGTTCTTCTTAACTTACTCATTATTATTTCAGAATACATTTTGGAAAAATACAAGAATCCATTATTTTAACAACTATGAGGCGATCTCTTACGTCCCAACTTCATATTCGAACCTCTATTGTCAACAATTGGACCTTTAAGAAGGCAATCGCTTAGAAGCGGTTAATTTTGCTCAACTGGAAGCCGCGTTATGATCCACCTTATAATCCTTCTGAGGCAATATCAGGCCACAGCACAGGGGTAGTGGCTCGCCAGAAGCTTCGGCAGCTTGGTTGAGAAGATCTTTTACTCTCACCTTATTTACCGAAGCTGACACCAAATGATTATTACCAGTTCTCGTCCAAAGCGAATGATTTTGTTTTTGAAAAATTTGCCTCAAGAGAAGCTGGTTAAAATCGGCTGTCTGAGTTTTTTTCCAAAACAGGCGAGAGCATGGTATTATGAGCTTACCTTCAATTACCTTGACAACAAGTTATCCAAAAAAACGGTGCATAATTGATCCAAATTGGTTAATTTTAACTATGGTAAATAAAAATTAGAATTTAAATTAAAAATATTCAATTTTTTTTATAAGAAGGGCGGAGTGTTGCTGAATGGGTATTGCGGTGCGGATTAATCTTATCGGTACAATGGAAATTGGTATGAATGAATTGACTGATAACAAAAGTCATAAAAACAATTACAATAAATCAAAAAACACAGATATTTCTTAATGATTGCATAACCAGCAGAAAATTTGGAAGTAAATAATTGCAAAACAATTTTTGATAAAAGTATACGCCTGACGAGATGATTAAGACACAGCAAAGTAAAAAAAATAAAAAAATTAAAATGAGAAAAAAATCATATTAAAATGAGAGATTAAAATTGTTATTATTTTGATTATTTTTTATAAATTTTTGTTGCTTTTTCACCTATATTCTTGTTTTTTGCCGCCGTTTATCTGTCACACTTCCTCTTATCTCACCATGCCAAAGAAATCAGCGTAATCTCGCTACGTCACCGGCATTCAAATGTGGACTCACAGCACACACACTCACACATATGTTTGCATATGTGCGTGTGGCTTTAAATAATGCGGATATTCAACTGAAATGCGATAAAAACCATTATTGTATAAATTTCATTAAAAGCAACAGCAAATAAAGTATAAAAGTAAAAAAGCGCTTGCGAAACTTTATAAAAAGAAGAATTCTTCAAATTTTACGCGCACTGCGCCGATTACATAATCCGCTCGTCGGCACTTGGGACATGTGCACCGCATTTCAATAAAAAAATACTTTTATCTATACACATACACATACATACAACTGTAAAGCACTGCGTGCATGCGCATTTTTTCAAGCTTGCAGTTTCACTTTCAAGCACGTACATCATATTTACATACAAATTTACTTATGCAGCGTGCCTGCCTGCATAAGATATACGAATAAACCAATTAAAAAAGGCGAAGACGCATTTTGACTGACAAATATAGCTATTTATTTATGTATATTTACCTGCAAATGTTCGAAAACGAAGGCGAATTCATTCATAGGTATTATACATATATATTTACTATATATAAATGTATGTTATTTATATGGCTTCTTCTTCTTTATTGGCGTAGACACCGCCTGGTCCTCCAACGTAGTGGAGGTCTTTCTCTTCCTGTGCTTCCAACGGAGGGTCGAATATTTTCAGAGCTGGAGTGTTTTCATTCATTCGGACGACATGACCTAGCCAGCATAGCCGCTGTCTCTTAATTCGTTGAACTATGTCAGTTTAGTCGTATATCTTATACAGCTCATCGTTCCATCGATTGCGGTATTCACCGTAAACACCAATATGCAAAGGATTATAAATCTTCCGGAAACTCATAACGCCAACTCATCAGATGTTGTCATCGTCCATGCCTCTGTGCCATATAGCAGGCCGGGAATTATGAGAGACTTGTAAAGTTTGGTCTTTGTTCTTTGAGAGGGGAATTTACTTCTCAATTGCCTACTCAGTCCGAAGTAGCAACTGTTGGCAAGAGTTATTCTGCGTTGTATTGCGAGACTGACGTTGTTGTTGGTGTTATTGCTAGTTCCAAGATAGACGAAATTATTTACGACTTCGAAGTTATGACTGTCAACAGTGACGTGGGAGCCTAGTAGCGAGTGCGACGACAGTTTTTTTAATGACAGGAGATATTTCGTCTTGCCCTCGTTCACTACCAGACCCATTTGCTTCGCTTCCTTATCCATTCTGGAGAAATCAGAACTATTGAAATATTTTCTCAACCAAGCAAGTCACACGATAAGGAGTCGCCTTGTCTGAAACCTCGTTTGGTATCGAATGGTTCGGAGACGTCCTTCCTGATCCTGATCTTTTGATAAAGTCCAATCAGTTTGTTGACGAAGGGTTTTAATTTTTCACAACGTACACTTGATGGAACCTTATATGCGATTTTTAGGAGCCTACCCTGGAAGTTGGCGCAGATTGTGGGGTCTTCCTTTTTGTGGATTTTCGCAGAATTTTCGAGCATTTATCCTATCGGTCTTCTTGGCAAGCTCTTCGTACTCACGCATTTCGGCCTCTCTGTTTTTTTGTCTGCAAATGCGTCTCGCTTCCCTCTTTAACTCTCGGTATCTATCACATCCTTAACGTGTTGTGGTCGATTGAAACATTGCGAGGTAGTCAGTCTGTTTTATCTCCACTACGACACGACACCCCTCATCGTACGAGCTGTTTTTTTTACCTCTTTCGGAAACCAGTGGTTTCGTTTGCAACTTTACGTAGAGATCTTAAGCTGCCGTGCCACAGTTCCCTTAACTCTCATCTGAGGCTGTTTTTTTTTTATTTTTATAGGGAGTACTTTTGTGTATGGCTTGTCCCAAAAACAGCGCCAAACTTGAGGAAGGATGTTTCGCCTTCTCACTTCAGCTCGTCTTCAAAAGGGTGTGTTTTGGCTGCACAGAGGATTAGAAGTCGTGAGCTGCTTGAGTCAGAGTCAAAGAATCGTTTCTGACCACTCTCAAGTGAATGACGCTCAGAGAACATACCTCTTTTACGTGGACCCTTACTAATGGCTCCAAAAGCTAACTTAGTAAAAATGAAGCACTACACGATAGAATAACATTTTAAAAATAATTAAAGTTTGGCGGCCGCAGTTCATAAATTTCATACAAAATATTCTATTTTCGAGGAAAATTGTTGTATTCACTTTTTTTTAGAAATTTCATTGCTGCAGTCAAAATGTTAGTTCTCCAAGTTTATTTTGTACCATAATTGTATTTTTAAACTTCAACGTAGAAACCGCAATTACTCACCCATATCTATCTAGCTCCATACACACACACTCAGTATATATACTATGTTTACACTTCACGGATATATGGTAAAAAGTGCTTAATATACATTGTATGTATGTATGTATGTTTGTATGCGCGCATTTAATTGAAACACTTGAGTGATGAGTGATTTAGATATGCATCGGTTGATAAGCAGAAAACTAGCATTCACAAGTGTGAACGCAATCAACATTTAATTACAGAGTTCATAAATATGAGGGTGTTATCATGACGCCTACAGGGAATCGCATGGAAGACATAGAAGCAAAATAACACAAGTTGTTAATTTTCGTAAAAGAATATGTTATCTGCAAGACCTTATAAAACAGGTTTCTTATTTTGAATAGAATATAGTATTACAACGAATTGAACACTGAAGTGATTTCACTGAATTTCTAAACATTTTTCTTTTATCATTAAGGCCAAAAATCAGTATAGTACGAAAAAAGTTTATAATTTTTGATTAGAAAAATCTTAAAGAAAGATTGGGAAAATTTAAGATTGCACAAATTGGGTGAATTGTGGAAATTTTGGTATTCTTATAACGTCAGAATAGTAGTTGTCAACATCCATTTTGCAAAAATCCACTGGTTTCAGATTTGTTATATGAATATTAAAAAAAAATATATATATCAACATTGCCTTTTTACCAGAAACAATTTTTAAATAGTCTTGCCAGATTTTAAGTGAATAGTTATGTACGAAAAATATTTACAAGAAAATAGAGACAACAACATCTGATCCGAGTGTGTGTTTCCGTTGGTTGAAAAAATGCTTCCTATAATAACGGGTTTTCCAATAGAGGCGCTAAAAAATAGACTGATAGAGTCAGCAAATGAAGTCATATTTCTCCAGCTTTTTTGATATTTATCTTCACTAATATCCAATAACGAGTCGAAATTATTAAAATTTACTACCGAAATTCGGAGTCATTAGCCTTAACTTTAAGAGCGCTACATCCAATTTATGGTCATCATAATCGTCCTGAGAGATCAATAATTGAGCATCTTGTGGAAAAATTTGAATTCACAGGCACAGCAAAAAATTTTTCCGTGCCAGTGAGACAAAGAAGTGTCGGTAGTGTTGGGAATATAGATGTTCCTAGCGCATCTATTGAGGAAGACCCAAATCAGTCTCTCACACGTCGTTCTCAAGGGTTGGAAATCTTTTTGATGTCGTCCACAAGATCAAATTGACGCAAGAACTGAGGCCTCTTGACCACCAGAATCGTCGTTTGTTCGTGAGTTAGGCTGATTGCAAAATGATCCGGATTTTCATCGAAAAATCATCTTCAGCGATGAGGCTCATTTCTGGCTGAATGCCTTCGTTAATAAGCAAAATATGCACTAATGGTAAACTATACGTACTCTATGAGTCACAATTGCATCCCGAAAAATTACGGTTTATGGGCCGGCGGCGTCATTAGGCCGTACTTCCTCCGTACTGATCAAGACCGGCACGTTACTGTGAATGGGAATCGCTAACGCTCAATTATAACCGAATATTTTGAACCCGATTTGGATGATAAGGATTTGGACAATATGTGGTTCCAACAGGACGGTGCCACAAGTCACACAGCGAATGTCACAATCGATTTATTGAAAACCAAGTTTGGTGATCGTGTTATCTCACGAAATGACCCAGTCAATTGGTCGCCTCGGCCGTGCGATTTGATGCCATTAGACTACTCTCTGTGGCGCTACGTCAAGTCTATGCCAAAAAGCCAGCGACAATTGAGGATCTAGGTATGAATATCGAACGAGAAATTGTAGCAGTATCAGCCGATTTATGCTTGAAAACCATCGAAAATTGGGTTCAGCGTCTGGACTTCTGCAAGCGTGCCCGTGGTGTTCATGCAAAAGAAATTGAGTTCTATACATAATGGCATCGAATTTATTTTCACAGGAATAAAGAATTTCATTTATATCCCAAACCGTTTTTTTTTATTTAAACTTTTGTAGCGCTCTTATTGAAAAAACCGTTATAAGCGCTACTCAATTATCTCGTTCTGATATACTTGTCGATTCAAACAGGGTTAGATCTTCGAAATAACAGCCATTGATCGGATAAAATTCGTATCAATAAAGTCAAATGGGCAGTTTTGGCCATTCTCTCTTTGCTCTTTTCTCTCATTCTCTCTCACTCACTCATTATTTCTCGATACCAATACTTTTTAGGGCTGTCAGATCGACATTTTTCATTACTGGTTCAGTTTATTGAAACAAATCTACTAGAAAAACGTTTTTTTTTTTAATTTTTATATCAGCTGTTTTTCAGTTTTGCATGTCATAATTCCGCTTCACTATGCATACTTCACGGGTTTTTATATGCAACATTCTTATGTATATATACTACTATACATGGTAAGAGAGTAAGCAAAGGTGACTTATGGTTACAACAAATACAAATACAACGCGCTGCATTATACTTAATTAAAACGAGTCAAAAACGGAAATGAGGCAAAAATTTAATTTTCATTTGTTTTTCTGAGCCACATTCGGTTGAGTCACCGAATTATGCCCCAAAACCGTAATCAAAAAGCAAAAATTGAATCAAAAGAGAGTAAAACCCGGAAAAAACAATATTTTGTTCACACTCGTGTCTTGCTTCAGTGCATAACAACGGCATATTCAACAGAAAAGTAAATATATGTATGTCTCTATGTTAATTTATTTAGGTGCAGAAACAGCCTCGCCAGCTTAAGCTTGCCTAAAGCAATGGCAAAATCATAGTGGCCATGGAAATTGTAACAGAAATCCACTTAAAAAGCGCTGGAAAACAATAAAAAAAGCTAACAAGTGTAGCAGATAGACCGACAGACAGACTGCGACGGCTACTTGTTGCATGAAGTGGTTAATACACATGAATATGCATGTATGTATGTATGTGTGTAAGTTTAAGCAAATATTATATAGTAACATACTATATTGAAGTGCGCGCATGTGCACCATTGTGGCACTGTACTCGCTTTGTCAGTATTTTCGCTTCGCGTCTGCATTTGCGCACGCGTAACCAACTAACCACATTTCGGCGGCCAACAGCCATATGTATTTCATACTTAAGGCATGAAAATGCTGAAATGACTCATTCCGCTTTGCACTCGCTGTAGTTACTGTGTGCAATGTGCAACGTGTGGTATGCTTGACTAAGCCGGTGGTGGGCGTAGCGGAGGCAAAAGTATGTGTATTTGAAAACAACGGAAATTGGGTTGATGCTTCGTATCTCATAAACACGCTATTGCATTAATCGCAGAAGGGTCATTTATTTCCGGTTCAATGTGAAGCGTAATTTATTTGTTTATCTTTTTTTATTTGTGTGATTTATTATTGGGCCACAAAGAAGTTTAATTATTTTTATTTAATTTTTGATTACTTTATGTTTTCAAAGGCAGTTGAACCTTCTAATCCAGAACACTATTTCTACATTATCTGAAAAGCACTAGCTGTAATCGCACGATTTTTTGCTTTGTAAAGCTAGAAGTGATCAACAGAATTCTTCGAATTATTGTACAGAAATCACTTCATGTGAGAATTTCTTCTAAAACTGATATAATCGAGCTTGTAACGTTTAAATATTCTTCTTCTTTACTGGCATATACACCGCTTACGCGGTAATAGCCGAGTTAAGGAAATCGCGCCAGTCATCTTTTCGCAATGTGGCGTAAATTGGAAATTCCATGTATAGCCTAGTCCTTCTCCACCTGGGCTTTCCAACAGAATGGAGGTCTTTCTCTTCCTCTGTCTTCCCTGGCGGAGACTGTGTCAAATACTTTCAGAGCTGGAGTGTTTCCATACATTCGGACCACATGACCATAACAACTTCGATGTTATGACTGTCAACAGAGACGTGTTAACCAAGATGGGAGTGCGACGACTGTTTGTTTGATGACAGGAGATATTTCGTTTTGCCCTCGTTCAGTACCAGATCCATTTGCTTCGCTTCCTTATCCAGCTTGAAGAAAGCAGAACTAAACTAACATACAGAACATACGAGAAACCTACGATTCTGATGGATATTTTTTGGATGGATACGAATTTGCTTGAAATAATTTCTATTTTCATCTAATCACGGCTACGGAATGTGTTTTGGAAAGTCTACTTTATGTAGATGTGTTTTGGAAAGTCTGTAGATGTCGCCATTAAGCTAGCCGTAGATTTACAGCTCCGCAGTGCAGCCTCCTTCAGAGAAGTGACCATCCACTCAGATAGCAAAGCGGCGTTACTAGAATTGAACTCATTAACAGTGGGTTCAATGCTTGTCAAAGAGTGCCTAACCACGCTAAAAATAGCATCGAGTATCTTTGTAATAAGACTGGTATGGGTGTCAGGCTGCAGTGGAATCGCAGGAAATTCTAAAGCTGATGAGCTAGCAAGACCAGGCTCCCTAGAAATCTTTCCAAGATGAAATGCCAAACAATACTGAACAAAAATAAGATCGACTGATGCGTGATCTCTCAAAAAAAGGCTATTGAAAAAAGTAATTATACTTGGATCACCCGTTGTAAGGTAGACCCTCAACAACTGTCGGACTTTTTGAATACCTGATCGATTATTCCTTCCTGAGGCTCTACGTCCAGACGATACATAGTACCGATGAGTAGCGGTGATGTTTGTAGTTCTTAATTTTTTAATATCTAGTATCTGAATAAAAAGAATTTTGCCTTTCAAAAGAATCGAGGAAGAAGTGTCACTAGTACATCAGTCGATTCTAAGAACGATCTAAGCACCGGTATACTTTTCCTATTTTTCCTAGACTAATGAAGAGAGAGCATTTTAAATATATACCGATTGAAGCCCATTTCGTCACTCAGACTCTTATTACAAACGATTTCATTTTCATCGTAACCAACTACAAGTATCACATCCAAAACTATTACAAATTTCTGGAAGCCTACAATATTTCGAGAGCTAGGTTACAGCATCAGAATCAATATTTGATCTCTCGTACATGCCCATTTCCATATAAGAGAATTTGTGTCCCTCGAAGAATCCTCTAATCGGCGTATACCATCTGCATTGGTGGGAGGGAGATGATGGTGATAATTTGCTGTAAACTTTTTTAGGTTAGGTTAGGTGATTTTGCCTTATATGTATGCACTTGCACATCACAGGAATGTTTTCTGAATAAAGAAAACGGAAACACTAAATTTTTGAAATGCACTCAAGCTTTTTTAAAAATTAGGTTGTTGACGGATTCAATGATTGGATATTTTCTTAACACATTGATGACATGGCACTTCCAATATGTAAATCTGATGCCTTCTCTTTTTATCATTCATAGCAGATTTCACCTGATTAAATGCGAGAGTCTTATTTTATGTCTTCACAGAAATGTTTTCTGAATAAAGAAAAGGTTGAAATGTAGGTTGTTGACGGATTCATTGGTATGTAAAGTTTTTTCTGTTATTTTGATTTTTGAAAACTTTTCTGTTTTATTGACGCATATTTAATACGAATTAAAATCCATTTCGTCGCACCAATTCTATGTAGTATTTCTAATTACAATATCAGTCATAAAATTTCGTTTTAATTTAATAAACTTTACACACATACACAAACTTATACACTCTGAATGCAATAAAACTCAAAAAAACAATTCGAAACTTTCGGTTATTATTTTCCAAAATACTAATAAAAAGTGCACCACTATCGTGACGTTGAAAACTTTCGTTACAAAAATTTGTCTCACGCATAAAAGGGCGATCGTGCCAGCAACAACAATAATAAAAACCACTGTCGCAGTAGCTATAAAACAAATTATGCCTATTTGTTCGGCATAAAAGCGCAATTCATAATTTTTGGTTAAGCACTTTTTATATGTGATTGCTGTTGTTGTATTGCAAAAACAATGGGCACAAGCGCGCCACAAGTAGCGGTGAAAACCGGTGAATCCAAAAAAACCGAAACCCAAAAAAGTCATTCCCTACAAAGCGTGACACGCATACGAAATGAGGCAGTAAACGTTTTGAAAATGAAAGTGTCGCTACGAATTTCCAAAACATTTTTTATTCATTTTATTATTTTTATATTAAAAGAAAATAAAAAATTATGAATAAAATGCACTCGCAAGCAAAAAAAAAAATCCAAAAAAGCCGCATGAAAACAGAAAACATACAGACAACAAAGACATGACACTGAAATTTGAAGTCCAAACACAAAAAAAATAACTGTACGTACGTGTATGTATAAGCCACTCGTATGCACGAGCGCTCAACGGTGCAGTTGTGGGCCAAACACGTTCGTTGCGCCGCCGAAAATGCAGCGTAAGTTCAAGTTTTTCACTAATCGCTTTTTTAGTTTGTGAGTTTCTGCTTCTTCCCACAGCGTTTTTGACGATTTTGAAGGCAGAGCGTGTATATGACTTTTAAGCATGCAAACGCTGCCACTTTTGTCCGAAAAAATACTACAAAACAGTAAGTGAGTAAAATGCAAAGAAAAAGCAGCGCAAAATGCAACTCTGTGGCACCATATGTGTGGTAGCAGCGTTCGCTGCGGCCCTTGGCTAGTTTTAGCCATGGTCGTGGAAGCAATTGCCCGTTAACGTCGAATTATTGTCGCTTGATTGCGCGCGATAAGCTTTGTTGATATGCGGTGTAGGCTCAGTCTGGGTACAGTCGGACAAAGAAATCTGTGTACAATTTACTTTTGCAGCTAATTCTTAGCTAAAGTTGAATTTAATTTACGAAAAATAATTTGCATTAAATAAGAAGAATTGAACATTTCAAAATGCCATCCGATCAAATTTGACTTGAACTGGGAAAAATCGCTGTTTCACGTATTTTAATGAAAATTTTTAAAATCGTCTTCTAAAAACGCACCGTATAAAGCAAAAAAAAAAAAACACGAAAGCTTCGCCTGGGACAGTCTCCAGCTTTTTACTTGGTTTTTTCGGTTTCGTATCGTTTTTGGAATGCCAATTGCTAGATTTTTGAAGAGTTTTGATGTCATATTCATAAACTTAGATCTCTTAACCAATTATGATGCGTTTGATGTATATAGGGTCCTCAGATACTTGCAACCTCTACTCGTGGTAGTTTTTGACAAAGATTCAGGTTTTTTGGTACGAGTATAGCACTGACACGCTTCATACCCAAAACATTAACCAAAATTAGTAGAGTCAATCCATAAGAGAAGTTAACAGCCTCTGCCATCTCACTGATCCCAACACGATGATTTTCAAGGACTGTTTCTTTAACTTTTTTGTAGTCAGTAACAGAGGTGGATGTACTTTTGGTCTCTTTTGGTTTTGTATAATTTTTGGAACGCCACTTTCTAGATATTTTTATTCATAAATCAGATTTCTTAACCAGTTATGATGCGTTCGATGAATATAGGGTCCTCATATACCTGCCACCTTTGTCTTTTGGTACACTTCATACGCAAAACATTAACCAAAATTAGTTTGATCGATCCATAAGAGAACTGAACAGCCTCTACCATCTTCCTGATCTCAACACGACGATTTCCAATTTTGTCGTCAGTAACAGCGGTGAATGCACTACTCGCTTGAGGCAAATTTTTGTTAACTTCACGACCAACACTGCAAGCTTTCTGCCACTAAAATATTTGTGTTCGCAACTTTTTTTTGTGGGGACTTTGTTTCAGTTTTTGAAAAAACTTACCAAAAGATTGTACATACTATATACATATATTTTTTATATCATCGGTAAGTAGAGATTTCAACAAATATAAAGGCGACTGAGTTAAAAAAACCTGAAATTTTGACGTGAGAATTTTTGATTGGAAATTAAGGTTTATTTTTCGAATTTAAGTCGAAATCCTCATTTTATTTCCCCTTTAATATTTCAAATAAGAAAAATACAAATGATTGGGATTTAAGCAAGTGAGGTTACAGCAAATTTCATGAAGGAAACAATTTTTTTGTACAAGACAAAAATGAAAACCCCAAAAACTTAGTTATTTGAATTTTTCACCTAAATTATAAGGTTATGTGAAAAATATCTGCACACAAAAGTTATAGATCTTTTCATTACCTACAACATTTCCATATACATTTTTTCTATAGGTCTGGTAGTTTTTCCGTGAAATCGAAGCAAACCGTTTTTAAGCCGTAAAAATTCAACTACGCCTCCTCCTTTCTTTTTCTGATCACAGTCTGCCCGTAAAGTATCTTCAGAAAAATTTCGTTTAAAATTTACTGTTATAAAGGCTAGAAAAAGGTTTTCATCCTAATAAGGTTTTTTATTTTTAAAAAATTATCTATCTTGGTCTATCCGGGTCAAATTAGATTTGGTAAAAAGTATCGCTTACTTTTTAACAAAATGTTTTAAAAATTATTACACATACATTTTCAACCAATTATATAATGTTTGGATCTTTTTTTTGATATTAAATCAAAATAACGGTAATTACGCTGAAATAAAAGCTTTGTGATGCATTGTAATTTTTTGTTTCTTAAATACAAAATAAATTTAAGATTAAATTTCAACGAAAATTAAAAAAAAATATTTAAAAATATTTCAGAAGATATTCAAATCGTCCCAAACAATTTTGACCGACTGTAAAAGCAACCATATACAGAAATACGTGCTTGGACAAACGTGACATTCGTCAGTGAACTGTGAAAAATGTATGGGCGGTGCGTAAGCAACAATGCAGCGCATAAAATTTTGAAATCCACTTCTTTTCATTTCTTAACCGTAAAAGTAATGAAAGTGAATTCTTTCTAATCAACAACAACCATTACATATAACAAATTGGCCATAGCGATGGCGATAAATTTCATTCTTGACTTAAGTGGACTGGATTGCCTTTTACGAAGCAACAAAACTACGAAAACGTTTACAGTAGCCAATTTGCATATTAAAATCGTTTTGAATAATTAAATTTATAAATGTCAACACATTGTTTTGACAGCCAATTAAGAATGTCTATGTAAATATTTTTTTTTCTCTGTTTTTATTTTGGTTTAATAGTGAAAATAATATATTTTCTAATGTTGCCCATATCTGCTGGCTCAGACAGAATGCGGAACTATTTCGCCAGCGCCAAATTCGCACAAAAGTGAAATGTGAATTTTGCTATTCAATTCAATTCGCCAAAACGGTAATGTTTCTTTCTTAATAAAAGGTAAATTTCACTTTCAAAAACAAAAAAAAGAACTCAGCGGTTACTCAGTTAATCAGTGATTCATAGGTCTGTCTCACTTTTGATGCTCAGTTCAACATTTTATAAGAATAGTAGAAATATTTTTCTTAGTGTTGTGCAAGGTTTGAACAGCTAAATGGACATAGACTTGACTTATTCCGAGAGTTATAAAGATACCGTCTTCTAATTTAAAATTTCAATGAAAATTTCAAAAGTTGCATTCCTTATTAAGTGAGAGGACAACAACAGCTTGATCATACATATTGTTGGAATCGAGCTCTAGTCACAGTAAATTGGTATACAATTGGTATATGTACATACATACAAAAGTAAAACTTTGTTCATAATTTTAAAATTGGCGCCAATAAACCGTTGCCAACGTTGTTTCCAATCCTCGAAACAGCTGTAAAGTAAAATCACACGGAGCTAAATCAGGCAAAGACGGTATTTGCGGCACGATATTGGTTGAAAATTTATCGAAAAAATCCCGAAAAATCAATGTAGTATGTGACAGTGCATTATCGTGGTGATTAAACCAAGAGTTGTCAGCCTATAAATCCGGTTTCTTTTTACGAATAGCTTCACGCAAACGACGTATAACACTCAAATAGTATTTCTTGTTAATAGTTTGGTCGGTCGAAAGGAATTCAGAAATCACCACACCTCGATAACCGAAGAAAACTGTCAACATGACCTTGATTACTGACCTGCTTTCACGTGGTTTTTTCGGCTTCGACTCACCTTTGCCACGATAATCGGCCGATTATTTCTGTTTCCGTTTCCGTCTGTTTCCGGGTCGTAAGCATAGAGCAAAGACTAATCGCCAGTAATAATACATTTCATACTCGTAACATCCTGGTCATCAGAAAGCATTGTTTTACCGACGTTAACGCGACACTGTTTTTCGAAAAAAATTTAGTGATTTTGGAACCAACCTTGCTTTCACTTTTCCAAAATGATTTTTTGATATGATTTTGAAGTGATCTTTCCGCTATTCCTTAGATGCCAGTTAGATTTCTCACAGGTAATCGTCGATTCTTAAACACCAGATCCTTTATTTTATTGACGTGTTGATCATCAGTTGATGTTGATGACCGTCCTGGACGTGGTTCGGCAACGCGTTCTTGACCCTCTTTGAATAATTTATAGCAATCAAAAAGACTTGCTCCCGGCAGACAATTATGACCGAAATATCGAAAATTTAAATCCAAATAACTTGCTAATATTTTTAGTTTTTTTCATTCGGCTTAAATTGAAATGAAATTACAGCTTTACAACCTACAGACTCTTTACTCTGTAGTTTTAAGTCCGCAACTCTATCGTGAAGACTATTTTTCATTCCAACTGTAACTGTTAATCTGTTCGATGTTGACATATCAGTCAATCGTTTCTTAGAAACAACAAGTGGGAGCTAATTTCAGCTCTATGGGCCCTTATCAGCTATGAAAACTTGTTCTTCATCCTCTTCGACTTATTTCAATCAAAATTATTACTTTCTGATCTGAGAGCTCTATCTACAGGTAAACGTCATATCCCTAAATTGTAGCACCCGCTTTTCTCTCAAACATGTAAAGAGTAAACATAGTAATTGATCTCCATTCTGTGGCATATTTTCTAAAGTTGGAAGCTTTGAGCCTTGTCACGGTCTGAACTGTCCATATTGCTCCAAAGGAAGAATATACATTTGGCTAATACACTTTGAGTTAGCTAAGGTAGAGCTTTTTTCTCAACTACTGAGATGTAGTCAGATTTTTTTGACATTAATGTTTAGGGTAACGTAAGGTTTTAGACGCCCCTTATAGATAGATCGATTTTAGATGCATTGTTTTAAGATCAAAAGCGATGTTTGGACTGATAATCAGTTTTTCAATTGTTTGAGTTTAATATTTGGTATTATGAAAAATTTCTAAGTATCTTAATATACATAGGTGTTTAATAAACTCTGAATTTAATTTGATACGAACTGTCAAAACAGTGAGAAGGCAAATGAATTTACTAAAAACCACTTTTTTTTTGCAAACAGAGTCTTCCACTAAACTCAAAAATATCAACGCATCGAAGGTAATATATGATTTTTCTTAGATAACTGTGAATACTTGTGCTTTGTGATTCCCAAAACTCCTAAAAATGGATAACCTAACCCTTATAGACAGACGTAACGTTTTGAGCTTACCACAATTTATTTAAAGCACTATTTATAATCTTCTCGTAGTATCTTTTCATTTCTCATAAATAGGTTAGATATTCCGATACTAGCCATGCTTTAGGATTTTTGCAGACAGATTAACATAAAGAAAACTCAAAAATATCAGCTACGTACTATACATATATATCTCAATTGGGCTTGACCACTCTTTGCACTCATCTTCAGCTTTACTTTTGCGCTCATCTTCTCTGATTTGTACTTCAAATGTTACTCAAAACGATTATATTTGCATTGAAGACACTACAAACGCTCATTAACCTCTAACTTTACACAATCACACTCTCCCCTCCAGCCCTTAACGCACTGTTGCTAGGTTGTAGCTATTGGTTGTTGCACCTTACGTCTATGCAGCATGTTGACGCTGAAGTTTGCACGTCACGCTTGACATGCATTTAGCAAGTACGCTGCTATATTTCTGTCTGCGCGTGTGCTGGTATGCGTGCTTGTCGGCAACGCTTGGGTGCTCTGTTGACGCGGCAATGTTGCGCATGCGCACGCGCCTCTTTCGCTGCATAAACACACTCAAGGCTTGGCAGGTCGGCATTTTTTGTTGCACTTTGGCAATTTTGCACTGCGCAGACGTCACTTGTTAATCGCAACGTCAATAAACACTCCCAGCACACAGTAGCAACCTACAACAACAATAAGTTTATAGTACAAATGTCAAGTTGCGCTTTTATTATTATTTCTTTTGCATTGCTGCTCAGTATTGTTAGTATTTTTTTTATTTTCAATAATTATTTGCATGCTACATAAATATTCTTTTTATTTGTTTGTTTTTGTTGTTATATCGCCTACTTGCGTTTGTTTGTCTTATTGCCTGGTACATCCTTTTTTATTAGCTGCCTTTGCTTTGTTATACCTTGAGTTTTTGGGATATCGACCTGAAATTTTGCACACATTATTTGCTCACTAAAAAGCTGCTTATTTTGTTGGAAGAGCCAATATTAGAATAATATAGGCTATGGGTCCCATACAAACTGATCGCTCAAAATCAAGTCCTTGTATGGAAAACTTTTTCATTTGACAAGAAATCTTCACGAAATTTGGCATAAATCATTGCTTAAGAGAATGTTACAATCTCCGAGCATATTGTTCAGATCGGATAACTATAGCATATAGCTACCATACAAACTGTTCGAAGGAACTGATCAATCCTGTGTTGAAAAATGTTTTATTTGACAAGTTATCTTCACAAAATTTGGCACTGCTTATTACTCAAGGCACTGCTACAATATCAGAACATATTTCTCAGATCGAGCCACTATAGCATAAAACTGTCATACAAATTGACCGATCAAAATAATGTTGAAAATCGTTTGTTCCGCTGATATTAAAAGAAATGCACCGGTGAAGGCTATTTTAACTTCTTTATCACTATTTACATCTATTTTCATTTTTAGTGCCCTTCTTTATGTTGTTACAACTTCCTTTTTGGCGCTTAGCCCTCTTCTACTTCTATCTATGTATGTGTGTGTTTTCTTTGTTTTCGCCTCAAAGTGTTTAAATGCCACCACAATCATGTTGCACAATGCCGGCTATTCAATTCAATTGAATTGAGCGCACAAACACACACACATCCAAGCATACATACATCTATACTTATATAAATGCATACACTTACATACATATATACATAAATACATCCAGCGCACGTAAGTAGCTTTAGCGCTGCTTCTTTTTTAGTCCACGTTGGATTTTGTTGCCAATTCATCATTGGCATTCAGGCGCAACTGACAGCCAGCGTCGTCTATGTGCCCGCGTAGTGGCTAGTCAAGTGTTTCGCGTGCTTCTCTCCTTCTTCTTCTTGTATGTATACAAACATATATACTTAAGTATAAATACAAATCACTTACATCGGACTTTCCCCTACGTTGATCTATAGTTAAGTGGCAATAATGCGTCGCAACTTCATGGACTTGTGTGTTTATAAATTTATTGTTGTTGCTTAGCAAAAACAAAAAAAAAAAAGTTGGCGGAAGTTTGTGATTTGCAATTTGATTAACCAATTGATTTGTTAACTTTGCGGCTCGTTAAGCCAAGTGACGTTGATATGCAGGAATTTCGTACTTATGCAAGTGGCATGCGTCGTTCGGTTCGGTGTCAAGATATGCGAAAATATGCAAAGCAATGTTGTAATTTCCACACATAACCTCTGCGGCAAGAGAACCGGAAAATAAAATAAATTTTATGAAGAAGAAAATAGTATTTTCTGTGACATAGACGAATGATAGTGTATTAGCACGTGATTAGTCTATCTGTTTCCTCTATTCTAACTTCTACAACGTCTCTAAAAACTCATCAATCATTTAAAGGTGGAATAATTTATGTGTTAGTACCTTGAATAGTGGTTCTAATAAATCTTTGGCATTTTTTTAAATCGAAATAATGTCTTAAAAAGACTCAGCAGTCTTTCGTCGGTGGGACAAAGCATTCAAGGATACCATCTGGTAAGAAACACATCATAAAAAAGAAGAAGGCAGAAATTGGAATGGAATCCACCAGAAGGTTTTAGCCTCAAAACCATTTTAACTGAGGCCTAGGCGAAGTAGGCGTACTAAAAAAAGACTTAGGTCAAGCAAAGAAGTCTTGCAACTTTAAAAACCTTTATTCATCCAAATTTACACTATACTCAGCTCTGAACGGACGGTGATAAAAATAAATAAAAATTTTGGATACTCTCTTGTTCCCGCTGCTGATCTCCAAAAACACCTGCGAACAAAGGTGGCTGGCTGTTAGTAAGATCTGTATGCATAAATTATCTCAATTGAAAAAACAAAAAAAAAAAAAACAAATTGATTAATGATCAAAGGACTAGTCAAAAATTTTATTTTTGACAAAATGACGGCTTCAGACTATCTTAAAAATCGAAATAATTATGAATCTGACTATCTGTTATTATATTCTATTTTCGATCATTACTTAAGAAATATATCTAAGACGGTAATGTGAAGATTTCAAGCCAAAACATTCCCGTAGTAATTTTGAAGAATAGTGTCGAGTGATAGTGCTTGGTCGAATAAAAATCCGGGTCCGTTCTGTGTGCTTAGACCTTACTGTTGTGGAAACGAATTTTAAGTCAATCGGTCCAGCCGTTTCGAAGAAATTTTCCTCACGTTCTATGTAAGTAACGTTTCGATAAAAAAATTTAAAGTTTCGGCAACCGATTACACTAATGGTATAATTATACAAGCATCCATTCACCACTGATAAGAACAATAAAAAGAAAAGATAACGACAATTGACTTTAAAAATGGTTGTTTTGAGGCTAGGGAGAAAATAGAGAGTTTTAAGATCTGAGTTGAAGTCGTCCTAAAACTCATGCCAACAGTCGGAAGAGACTTCAATTATAGGTCTCAAACGAGATGGCTGCCAGAAAAAGTGGAGTAAAATCCAATCTTTAGAAATCTTATTCAGCAGGCTATGACAGTTTTGATCTTTTTCTTTATATCCTCAAAAACCTTATCCATACCACATAAAATCGACAATATACTTAATATGAATATTCAGTCTTACGTATTTAATATTTTCTGTGTTCTAGACCACAATGGAATCTCTGGAAAAGAAATAGTTAATGAGATTGCCAACAACTCGTCTTAGATATCTATGAGCCTCCCAGTTCAAGGGACTAGATAAAGTACACCCTGTCTCTGCTGTTTATGTCAGTCGACATCAGTAGTGTTTGTCGAATTTTACAAAATTTTTAACGTATTAAGCAAGGCTTTTTTATTAAGGCAGTCATTTGCTCTTTATTTTGATTAAAGGTATAGCTCACCCCCTTTAGACTTCACTAGTAAGGCTGTTAAAATCCTCCATGACCTGTGTTGTTTCAAACTATGTGTAATGGCCTGAAGTCAGTTCCTTACTTCAAGTTATATAAAAGCTATAATACTACAAGCAGCGTTCCAAAGTAAACAGGACTTTTTGAATATAGCGCCCTCTGATGGCGCCATCTAGATAGAATTTGCTATCTTTATCGATTGTCAAGTGAGAATTTCATTACATTTCATTGATTGGAAGTGAAGTATTGCGTTTTAAGTGTCAGTATGTTTGTGTTATCGGTGCGAAAATGAGCTTCGAACAAAGAGCCAACACTACATTTTATTTTAGAATTTGTAAAACTTTTACCGAAACGTTTCAATTAATGAAATAAGTTTATGGCGATGATTGCTTATCCCGTAGCAAAGTGCACGAGTGGTTACAACGTTTTCAAAGTGGTCGTAAGGACATAAATGACGTTCAACATGTGGGCCCATCAAAATCCGTGATCACCGGAAGTTCCATCGAAACTGTGCGTGAATTCATCAAAAATCAGCTGAAATCATCATTGAAATTCATGGAAATGGAATTGAATCTCCAAAACATCGATTTATCACATTTTGACCGAACCTTTTGGGCTTACGAATTTATTCCGCACATATTGACTGACGACCAAAAATTGCTCTGAATCCAACATTCGAGGGACGTTTGTGACCGATTATTTGACCAAAAATCACATTTTAACCATTAATCACTCCCCGTATTCACCTGATATGGCACCATGCGACTTCTTCCTTTTCGGAAAAATGCATTTGCCCATGAAAGGAAAGCGTTATGCAGACGTACATAGAGGCTTGCACCGGCATACTGGCGGCCATACCGGCCAACGAGCTAAAATACTCGTTTGACATGCTTTTGGACCGTGCAACAAGCTGTATTGAAGCAGAAGGAGACTATTTTGAATAAAATAAATTTATTTTGCCGAAAAACCATTTTTTGTGTTTGTTTTTTTTTTTAAGTCCTATATTGTTTACTTGGAATTAAAATGGAACGCAAATTAATTGATTAATTTTTACTACCTACCAATTTCACTGGCATATTTATTATTTCGTTCATTGTTTCCAATTCTCAAATAGCTTATATAAATTTTTTTGAACACGTTGGCTGCCAGTGTATCACCGCTGATGCACGCCTAGGCCAAAGTGCAACATGCGTTGTTTTGCTTGCCACCTGGGAGTAGATTTTTGTCGTGATCAATGGTGATAATACTGCATTAACAACAACTAAAAACAAGAAAGAACATTAACTTTGGTTGCAACGAAACTTTAATACTCCTGACAAACACAATAGTTTTCTCATAAGAATTGATTTCAATCGTTCGGTTTGAATGACAGTTATGTACTATAGCGATTCAACCTGAACAATTTCTTTGGAGATTGCATTATTGTCAACCCACGCCAAATTTCATGAAGGTATCTTGTCAGATGAAAAAGTTGTCAATCAAGTACTTGATTCACACACAAACACAAAATTTAATTTTCGAAAATTGTAATTTTTTGAAATGTCTTCATTATCTACAGCTGGTTTAAAAACTGCATGCACCTATTGCTAATAGATATTAAAAGCTAAAAACCAACCAAATTGTATTTTTTATCTTTTCCATCTTTAAACTTTCTGACAGAATGCCACAAGTCCACTTTAACAATTTTCATCCCAAATACACTACTCCAAAATTAAAAGAATTCTTAAAAAAACAAACAAACAAAATCAAATTTGCACTCAATGTCTTGCAAACAAGATTTGCTGCCAAATTTATTTCCACTTACAGGCATTCATAGCAGTTTAATGCTAATCTATGGTTATCTAGTTCACGCCTTCTTGGTGTTAAGGCCGTAATTGGCCAAATTGGACATTAAAATGTGGTTTTTAGGCAAAACATAAGCACACATTTACGCTTTAGTAAAGTTCATTGCAACTTGCAAAAAATCAAGCGCAAATGAACTTTAAAAATGCCCAATTAAAAGCAGAAACAGAACTCGTTACAGATTTTGTGTTCAAAAACAGGTTTTGAAATTACATATGTATGTACAAGTGTATGTATGTACAAGTGTATGTATATATATACATGTTCGTATATTTATGTGTGTATATGGTTTGCGCCTTTAAGCAAATCATTGCAATTAATGCCAGTAAAGACAGTAAGCATAGTGAAGATGCAAAAAATACTTCGAAAAGTGTTGCCATGTTGGCGTTTAATTTGGTTAAATTAGGAATAAGAAATGTTTTTTTACTGAACTAATTTATTATAATAATTATTTAGGAATTACTGAAAGCTTTAAAAAATAAACTTGAAAGAATTAAGTAATTAAATATAATTAAATGATAAACATTTTTTCAAATTTCCAATTCTTGCTTTAATTTTTATCAATTAAAATATATACTTGGCTTTTTGGGAGAGAAGATTAATTTGTTTAATAATATTTTTTATAAGAATTTAAATTTATAATTTTTTTTTTATTTTTTTTTTAAATTATATATTTATAATAAATTTTTTTTTTTTTTAACAAAAATTAAGTTGTTTAGAAGTAATTATAAGTGTTTAGCTATATTTTTGAAAATATTTTTTTTTTAATTCTTTTTCAAAGTGGCAACACTATTTACAATTTTTCAACTAATAATAAAAAGTAAGTCAATAAAAAAATTAATCTAATCAAAAATACTTTTGAAGCTAGTTTTGACGTTTTATTAGTAGAAAAATGTTATTTTAATAAAAAACAAATATTTTTAATTAAAACAATTAATTAATTAATTTATTTTGAATTTTTTTATTTTATTTAACAAAGTTTTTTATATTACTGCTGAATTACAAATATAAAAAATTACATGTTTTGACAATTTTTATCAACTGGGTAACACTGCTTACAAGTTTTCAAATAATAATATAAAAGTTAAATACAAATTTTCTAAAAACAAAAAATCATTAAAAAAATTTGTTTTATTTAAAAAAAAATATTTTTAAAAGAAAAATTATTTTTTAAAGTAAAAAAAGTTTAAGTACAAAAATTTTAAGAAAAAACTCTTTACGTAAAAAAAATTCGGAAAAAGTTAAATAAATCAGTCTTTTAGGGACAAAAAAAAAATTAAGTAATTCTTTAAGTAAAAAATAAGTGTTTGTGAAAAAAGTAAAATAAATAATTTTTTTTAAGCAAAAAACAAAAAAAAATATTGACATAAGCCTTTTATAATTTTATCTTATTATTCTTTAATTTTTACTTATTTTTTTTTTAATTTCCACATATGTTTTTATCCCAAAGAACCTTCAGAGAAAATTTATAAAGAAAAAAATTCTTTAAGTAAAAATAACTGTTTTGTAAAAAAAAAATAATAAATCAGTTTTTTAGGCACAAAAAAAATCCAGTAAAAAATTTTTTTAAATCAAAATTATATTTTTGCGAAAAAAGCTAGATAAATCAGTTTTTTAAACAAAAAACAAAAAAAAAATTATTTATTTAATTTAATAATTTTAATTATTTAATTAATTTTTAATAGTTTTATCTTATTTTTCTAATTTTTACTGATTTTTTACTTATTTTTCATTTCCACTTTTTTATCCAAAAGAATCTTTAAAGAAAATTTATAAAGAAAGCAAATTTAAGAAAAAAAATATTTTTACTATTTTTTAATACTAATGAATCTTAAAAATAAATTCATGAAAACATCTTTTGAAAACTTTTTTGGCAACACTGTTCACAACTTAGTCGCGAAGCAGCGAAGTAAGCCGAGTGAAAAATATAAATAAAAAAATTGCACAAAAAGTTATTTTTAACTTTTTTTAATATTAACGAATCTTTAGAACAAATTTATGAAATTATTGTTTTTAAACAAAATAATTTTTCTTCAAAGTGGCAACACTGCTCACAAATTCTTCACCAAAGAGCAAAGTGATGCAAAGCTAAAGCAGTCACAACTGGTTGCGCCGCACCAACCAGCGCAGCAGCACTTCAGCACATCAGAATGTCAACCAACAACTACAACAACAACAAGCAGTTAACCAACATTTGGCAACATAATAAATTGTAGACATTCTGCGTGGCGTTTGTGGCAGCTGATACTGTCAACGGCAATGTTAAATGCGACAAAGACGCAACAAGCTGCCAGTTGACTTCGTTCGTGCCACCTTCTTGTCTTCATTGTTGTTGTCTGAAGAATATAAAAACGTACTACCGTTATAAAGCGTTACATATTTACAAGCACACTGTAGGTGTGTGTGTTTGTCGCTTGTGGCTGCTTGTTAGAGGTGTGTATATTACAAAACGTGCAACCAGTTTGCTGTGATAACAGTATAAATCCAAAGCTTTTGGCACCAGCCAACGTGGTGTGTTGCTGTACATTTTACAGTTGTTACTTTGCTGTGGGCAATGTTGTTTTGTTGACAATCGGTTAGAAAAGTATGGCAACATACATATAGACACAAGCATTGCTTGCAACATGACGTGCAACGCGGGCAAAACAACATGCTTGCGCGGTGTTTATAAGAATTATATGTATGTATGTATGTAGTGTGTATACACCTATGTACATACATATATGCTTGCATACTTGCAACCAACCAACAACAACAACTACCAGTGTTGGCATTTGTTATGGCGTGGTAGTCGCCACTTCACCTACAAACTGCTGCCGCAGCAAGCTGGCTGCAGCAACGGCACTCCAAGCCACAACCAAACACACACACACTCAATAAAGCATACACATATATACATAATTACATACATATCTGTTTGCATGCATGCCACTTTAGAAATAAGGCCAGTCAGCACTATTACTCTGGCTTACTATTTGGCACAGTGCAATTTCAATCGCAATCGCATCATTCGCCGGAAAAAGTTAGCTTAGAAATATGTTTTCGTTTTGTTGTCGTCGCCTTAATGTTGCATATACTGTTGCAACATGTGCTTATCTACACACAAGCTTAGAGCTGTTGTTGTTGTGAAAGGCGTTCACTTGTTCGCCTGTTAATTGGCTGTTTCTAATGGCCACTTGCTTCCATCTGGACCAACAGGAACGCGCTGAATGGGTCCAGGCTATCAATTATGCCACAAACGCGTGAAAACGTTTGCTTGTGATGATATGAAAGTATGGCAATATTTGGGTTATGTGCTATATATACACCATTTTGCTGTTTCCTCTTTGTGGCAGGCGTAATAATTTTTGCAAAAGATTATGATATTAAGTGATCTAAACTTAATGAAAAGTTCATGTATTGCTCTTTTCCTGGACAAAACTGCATTGATGAATATTTGAAATTTTAATAAGAATATAGACCACAGTAAAATAATTTCATAAATTTTGTTACATATCGAAATTTGGCAACTAAGAAAAATTTAATGAAAAAGTATGCGAAAATGTTTAAGTTTATAAAATTTTACTAAAGGAAAACCTTCTATTTTTTGAATGTTAGAAAAAATATTTTTTGTTAAAAAAGTAAAAACATATACTTTTTATTTGTTAAAAAAAAATCCTTTTTGATATAAAATTATTTTTTAATTTTTAACAAAACAAATGATTTTTTACATTATTTTAACACAAAAAATTTTTAACATTAAAAAAAAATTTAAAAAAAAAAAAAAAAAATTTTAATTAAAAAAAATTAATTAAAAACCATTGTTTTCGTTTTTTTTAATTTTTAATTACAAAAAAATTTTATAAAAAAAAATTCCTTAATTAAAAAAAATATGAAAAAAATTCCTTAATTAAACAAAATTTAAGTAAGAAAATATTTTTGGTTAATTAAAAAACTTGTTTCGTTAATTTCATTTAAAAAAAAACTTGAAAAAAATATTTTTAATAAAAAAAATTAATTAATAAAACATTGTTTTCGTTTTTTTTAATTGTTAATTACAAAAAAAATTATTAAAAAAAAATCCTTAATAAAAAAAAAATATTTTTCGTTAATTAAAAAATTTGTTTCGTTAATTTCATTTGTTTTGTAAAAAATTGTTTTTGTTTGAACAAGAATTAAAAAATAATAATTTACAAATTAAAATAATATAAATGATTTTTTGTTTCACAAACGTTAACGCGACGCTGCTTTTATTTTTTTTTATTTTTAATTTTCAAGAGTGTTTTGCAATAAATAACCCGTATCGGACTATAACAGACAACGCCCAAACAAAACGTATGACTGAATGCAAGGACAATCCTTTCTCTATAGTAGGTGGAAGCACCGAAAGCCGAAGTGCGGAACTTTAATCCGCTAAACCTAAACTACTCCCAACTCATGTCTCAGCCACGGAACCACCGGAGTAGCTATTACTTCATGGGAGAAAAAAAGACATTTGAGTCTCTTCTATTGTACGGACTAACGTGACTCCTAACGCTTCGCTGACAGCTTTCCATTTATAAGAGGACTGAAACATATGTATATGTTATAAAATTTTCCACGATTTCCACCGCCGAGTGTAGATTTTAGATTTTCTCCTATGTTTAAACATTTCACTGAAAAAATATGTGCTCCGAATCTTCTATGCCCTCTGTACACGTCGGACAATACGGACTAACGTCATGATTAATTTGAAACAGATGCTTTCTAAAGCATCCATGGCCACTCAGTATTTGGGTTAGGTGGAAATTCAGGTCCACATGTCGTCTGTCTATCCGCGAATGAATGTCAGGTATCAGTCTGTTCTTCCCTCATGAGGTTTTTTTTGTTCTTGTTTCTCTCTGTTTGTCCGCCTGATAGCTAGTACATATAGTCACGTGATTTCGTCCCCCTGGATGCAAATAGGCTAGTACTTCAGCAGCATCTCTTGATATCGTTCGGAAATCACTTATTACTCGAATGGCAGAAAGCCGATGCACTGCTTTCATTGGCCTGGCATAAAAAATCACGGGACTCATTGCTCTTGCTATTAAGTATGTAAGAAGAACCCTATTGGGACATATATATGTATATACATATGTATATCATTCCAAAAATGGGATTTAAGACGCCGGTGACTAATAGGACAGCAGGATATAAGCAACATACATTTCAAAAGTAGATGAAAAAGTTGATTAAAATACCAACCAAAGTTGTATGCTACAAATAATTAATATTACACTTTCATTAAGGAAATTGTATTACGCACACTCATACATATTTATTACGTGAAAACATGTCGAAAATGCGTAAGCAACACACATTTACCGGAAAAGCATTTCATTTACGAAATCTTTTTTGTTTTTTTTTTATTTCTTGTTGCTATTTTTTCATACCTTTACGCCGTCGCTTTATATTTTACAACATTGCATGACTTATGTTGTAACGTTACTTTAGGCTTGTCAGTATGTCAGCAATTCGGCATTGCGGTTGGTCGGCTAAATGCCTTAACTACGCGCATGCGTCTAATTAAAAGTGCCATATAATGCACCTAAACAGAGACAAACACACATATATATTTAGATAACAAAATAACAGCTATAATACCCTCGACGAATAAAAAAGTTTTCATACAAGAATATGTTTTTAATTGTTCGGTTTGTATGACAGCTATATGTTATAGTTATCCGATCTGAATAATGTTTTCGAAAATTGTAGTATTTTCTTGGATAGTAATCTGTGTCGAATTTCGTGAAGATATCTCGTCAAATAAAAAAGTTTTTCATACAAGGACTTGATTTCAAGTGTTCAGTTTGTATGGCAGCTATATGTTAAAGTTGTCCGATCTGAATAATGTTTTATAAAATTGTAGTATTGTCTCGGATAGTAATCTGTGTCAAATTTTGTCCAGAAATCTCGTCAAATAAAAAAGTTTTTCATTCAAGAAGATGATTTTGGGTGTTCAGTTTGTATGGCAGCTATATGTTATAGTTGTCCGATCTGAACAATGTGTTCGAAAATTGTGGTATAGTCTCTGATAGTAATCTGTGTTGCATTTCGTGGAGATATCTCGTCAAATAAAAAAGTTTTTCATACAAGAATATGTTTTTGAGTGTTCAGTTTGTATGGCAGCTATTTGTTATAGTTGTCCGATCTGCACAATATCTACAGCGATTATAGCATTAGCATAGGTAATAATCTACGCAAATTTTTATGAAGATAGCTCGTTAAATAAAAAAGTTTTTCATATAAAGACTTGATTTTAATAGGTCACTTTGTATGGCAGCTATGTAGTAAAGTGGTCCGGTATCAGTGGTTCCAACAAATAGTCAGCTACTTTGGGAGAGAAGGACGTGTACAAAATTTAAAATCGATATCTCAAAAACTTTTGTACTTATATGGGCTTTATAGGGTCTCCGAAATTTCCTTTTTGCAATTACAAACTTCGTATGTAACTTAATATATCCTGTTCTGGGTATAAAATGTACATACATATATACATATACAATATGTATTATACAAATGCAATTTATGTATATTATATATTTATATATTATATATTACGCACTGGCATTGCAAATAAAACGCCATTTGCCACCGCATGTGGCAAGTGCTGCTGGCAGGCGCGCAAAGAAAGATCAAGTAAAACAAAGAAAACGATGCAAGCGTATATATTGCAAACGTGTTTGCGTGTCACATAATAATTTCCTATATTTTTGCCGCCGCGCATGCACACACACACACACGTTGGCGCACATATGACCGCCTATTTATTATGGCTGCAATTGTGGCGTCTGCAGCTGTGTGAACGCGTTGCATGCAATATGCGCTTGTGGGCCTGCATGAAGCGAGAAAATCAAACCTGCACAATCTGGCAACGCTGCCACTGCAACATCTCTTATTGTTTGTTTGTTGTTGTTACTGTCGCTATTTCCTTTATGCTGCTCAGCATTGGCGGCACCGCGCGGCGCATAGTTAATTTACCGTAAATTTCATTCAACTTCACCTCAAAATCAAGGCAGCGTCGTTGTAGCCGACAACACTGATGACGACGACGAAGGTAAAGCGAAAAGCACAGAGCGTTGCATTTTCGAATGCAACAACAAAAGCAAAAGCAGCAGCGACTAAAGCAAGTGCAACCATAATAACTACGACAGCGTGGAATGTGTTAACATACCCACACACATATGTACATATGTATGTGCATACATTGTTGCTGTTGTATACAATAACAACAATAATAATAAAATATGAATAGCAATAACGAAAACAATTAATTAGCAAACTTGTAGGCCGGTTTGCACTTCGATTCTACTCAAATTACAGGCACTTAACTTGAAGTGAGTGAAACAGGGTGCCACTGTGTGGTTGCTGATGGTTCAATAAAGTCTACATAAGTTCAAAATTAGGTAATAAATATTTTTTAGATGAAATTGAAAATTTGTCAAGTGGAAACGCAGATTTGAATTATGAAATAATTTTCGACTGCAACGAATTAATGTTACGCAACAAAACTGCGTCACGCTAGCAGTGTTCAAAAGAAATGTATACTGAAAGTTAAACTGCATTGATAATTTCATCTAATAATTGGACAATCTAAAAATATAAGGGTGCCACCTGTTTGAAAAGTGGAAAAATCTTTTTAATGATTGCATAAAAACTATAATTATTAAATCGAAGTGGCTTCAATATATTTAAAAAGGAATTTAATATATTTCTTTAGCAGAGTTGCCAGTTGTTTAAAATCTTGAATACGATAAAAACTATACATATGTATGTATGTACATATGTATATAGAAAAATAGTAAGTTTAAATTAGTGTTTTTAAGATAAACGAATGATTGCAATATGGTATCAAGCTAAAGAGGTTTCAGAAGGCTTACAGTTGACAATCTTTTTAAAAGAGTTGCCACCTGGTGATATTGGTATCAATTTAAATAGTTTATAAACTTTATCGGGCACTCCAAAATAATTTTAATTGAATGTCAGTATAAATAGCACACTGGAGCCATCTGATTGGAGCAAAAAAATGCGTTAATAATTTTTGATCTAAAACCTTTAATATTTAAAATTAGGTGGCAATTCCAAAATTCTAATAGTGATAATATTGCTAACAATAACACACTATTTTTATATTTAAGTATACAGACATTTTTTCTAATTATTTTTAATGTATAAAATTAATTGACTATTTAATAAGTGTGGCAGCTCTTTTCCAAGTGTAGTTAAGATGAAGCCTTGGAAACATTTACATACCCTGTGCTGGGAGGATCAATATTTTAGAGTACCAAGTGTTTTCAAATATTATATTAATTTATAGTCAGGTGGCAACTACAAGAAATATTATATTGTGTTAAAGTGAACATAAATGTCTTGGCAATATTCTAAATATCTGTCAAAGGTTTAAAGTATGTATGTTTTATTGTTTTTAATAGAATACATCTGGCAACATTAAAAATGTATGATTTTTGTTACATTATTATTGATGTTATATTATTTTTTATTATCTCAATTATTTAATTTAATATAAAAACTATATAATTATTTATTATTTTTCAAATATTATATTAATTTATAATCAGGTGGCAACTACATTAAAATTTATTCTTATGTTAAAGCGATAAGTGTTTTCCCAATATCTTAAAACCTGTTATAGCTTTGAAATATTTTTAATTTTTTTTAATAAAATACATCTGGCAACCTTAAAATATATATTATTATTATTAAATTATTGATGTTAAAATGATGTTACTTTTATTGTATCAATTATTTAAATTTATTTAAAAAATATTATTGTAATTATTTATTATTTTTCCAATATTATCTTGACTTATAGTCAGGTGGTAACTACAGAAAATATTATTCTTTTGTTAAAGCGAAAATAAGTGTCTTTGAAACATTGTGAAGACCTGTCAAAACATTAAAATATTTTTTATTTTGTCAATTGAAATACATCTGGCTACCTTAAAAAATATATTTCTTTTTTAGGTCAAAGTATGTTTTTGCTGTTAAAATCATGGAATATAACTCTTTATTATATCACTAATTAATTAAATTAATATAATTTAATTTAAAATTTGTATAATTTATGTAATTATTATTTAATTTTTAATTTTTTTTTTCTTATGTCACTAATTAATAATCTCACTAAATTAATTTAAAATTTATATAATTATTTATTATTAAGGTAATTAATTCCACTGTAATTAAAATTATATAACCTTAAATATTTTACTAATTTTCCTCTCTTTCTTTCCAGCAACTAGTCGCATTTATAACTAAAATACAACATTTCCTCAATTCGTTTGAGAAATTTCGAATATTTTTACGCTAAAATTGGTCAATGAAGTTCAAAAATGGTGATTGTAACACGAGTAAGTACACAAGTTTAAAACAAAAGTTATAATAATATACAAGTCTATGGCATAAATACAAACAAAAGCCTCAAACACCCACATTTAAGAAGTTACTCATACGCAGTGTCATCTTCCATGTATTTTTCCTTACAGTCTCATTAAAATCATTTCCAAAGCAATAATTTTACCACTATTAGCATATATTTAGTTATACGATCTTCTCAAATTACTGCCGACGATTTTAAATGCAAATGCAGAAGAATAGTTATTTCTTCAGCACGTTCTACAAGCGTCTCAGTAATGGTTGCTCATATGCCATTGGCGGCAATGTTTCATTGTTATGCCACAAGTAATGCATTTTTAAGTTGTTAGCGCTACGCGAGGCTGCCACATAATTGCAAAAATATATGAAGACATGTTTGTGTTGGTAAACAATGGTGCAACGGCTTCTAATTGTAGTGCTCTTCTACTGCTTGCAACTAAAGCGCATCGTATCTTATCGTGACTTGGCATCTTTTTTGCATTAATTCCCCGCACATACTTAATAATTGTCTACATTTATAGCATATTATTTTTCTGATTCTCTTCTCTATTGTTATTATTCTTGTGTTAATTGTTATTTCCATTTTTATCATCTATTTATTCGCCATGCGCACTTTTGTGCTGGCAAATTAACTGGCTTTTAATGAGTCTGCTGCGTTAGACACAAGTACGTTCATGCATTTTCTATGCAATTTTTATTTTATTACAACAATAAAATATACTTTAAGTACACAATTGGACTTAAGCTGAACACTAGCACTAATAGAAGTACATATGCTTAAGTATAAGAATATACGTACAATGAAAAGTCAGCGAAAATGTTATTTAAATGCCAAAAGCACTATGGTGTGATTATAAATATAAGAAGGAATAACGGAAATGGCTGCTAAAAAGTTATAATAAAACTAATAACGGTATTATCAATTACTTCCAAATGGAACGAATTAAAAATAAAACAAGTACGTAAGAGTAAATCTCGTAAAAACAGAGAGTACATACTAGGAGCGTCAAGTCACAAGCGGCCGCATCTACGCCATCATTAGGCCCATTATGCCCCCCGGGTGGTAAGAAAATTAAGTCTTATCCAGAAATTCAGAGGATTTGGTAAAAAAACTCTAATTTTTTGCCAAACCAGCTGCCCAATGTCTTTTAAGTTGGAGAATTGTAACTCGTGAAAAATATCCCATCTCAGTCGGCTGAAGGCTGGGCATTTGCAAAAATTATGTTGGTGACTATTTGGTATATCAAATAATAGAATTTTTCAATAACCCTGTGTTTGAACTTTGAGTAGCAATAGTTTGATTTCGGATGCTTTCATATAATTATGAATACAAGTTTTCTTATCAATAAAATATGTATCCGAGGTAATGTTTTGAAGCAGGGAAAAGGTTTTTTCAAATGATTCTTTTGTGAGATATAAGATTCCGAACGAATACTAATACATAGTTTTTTGATTAAAATAGAACGAAATGGGTTGTAGGATGAAGTCCATAACTATAAAACCATACCATATTGGAAATTAGAACAAAAATAACAAGAACGTTGTGCTACAATGGTAAAAGACCTTAGACCCCTAATAAAACAACCAATATTCATTGGTATGTCAGAACGTGAAATATTTTTGTTGGAATAATAATAATATATTTGGGAAATATTTTATATGTACTATGATAAATCCTCTGTTTAAAAGCTTTTGCGCTTTTGAAGTTATAAATATATATGAAAGCTCCTAGACATGGTTTGGTACTACAGAAGAAAAATTATGAAAGCTTTAGAGTATGACTATTCACTTCTGCTAGAACAGATATGAAAGCGCTGTAATATAAAAGGTTTAGTATATAGTTGGTCACTACTGCTAGAACTCTTATGAAGGCTTTATAAGGTGAGGTGAGCTTCAGAGAAAGTTTGTCCATCACTGTTTAATTGATATGAAAGATATGTGATATGAGAGTTTTAGTATATAATTGGCCACTACTGCTAGAACTGATATGAAAGCTTTATAAGCTGAAAGCGCTAAAGCAAGTTTGGCCATCATTGTTGAATTGATATGAAAACTATGTAACACGATAGTTTTAGTATATAATTGGTCACTACTGGCGGATAGGAAATCTTTGTAAGTTGAAAGCTCTGGAGCAAGTTTGGCCATCACGAAGCTTCAGAGATCGGTCGCCACTGTTGAATTAATATGGAAGCTGTGTGAAATGAAACGTTTGGTATACAATTGGCCACTACTGGTAGAATTGATATGAAAGCTTTGTTAGCTGAAAGCTCTAGAGCAAGTTTGATCATCACCATTGAATTAATATGGAAGCTGTGGAAAATGAAACGTTTAGTATGTATACAATTGGCCACTACTGGCATAACTGATATGAAAGCTCTACAGAATGTTGGCCATACTGTAGACAAGATTCGCTCCCTGATAAGACTGTGAAATTTATATTTAGTTTAAAGAAGACTAAACTCTAAGAAAACAAATTATTATTATATTTTTGTGTCTAGTCCTACATATATTCGAATTAAAGTTTTTCGAGACTACCAAGTGAGCAGAGTATAATATGGAAGTAGGCAGAATATATATGGTATTATATATAGATATAGGGTAGTAACTCTAATATATGTACATACATAACGGCACATACGAAGTCCGATCTTGTTATATACCAGAATTGCCACTGTGCACTTTCAGGTATATATGTATATATCAGATATACATATAGGTATATATATCAGGTATACAGAATATATACCTGAAAGTGGGCAGAATATATCTGGTATATTGCAATATCGAACTTCGTAAGTACCGTTATGTATGTTCATCGACATATGTATATGTTTACGCTTTTGTTTTGAATATGAAAACTCGTAATGTGAATATGAGAAAAGTATTTTTTGCTTATCTGGTTTGAAGTTTGTAGCTCAGACTAAAGTCGAAGGTAAAGCTTTTTACTACGTTTTTACGTTTTTAGAAAAAAAATTATTGAAAACTGAGTAAAAATGAGAAACATTGAAGCAATGAAAAAGCAACTTGAATAACCACGTGACATATGTTTTATATATATTTATGATATTTTATTTTTTACTGGGTTCTAATTAACTACACACAACCAAAATTTCATGAAAATCACAAAATTTCGCGCTAATTTCAACTGTTATTGTTACATTATTCAATGTTATGAAATATGCAAATTCAACTACGCATGCGCAGACCACATATGCCAATAATTGTGCATTGGACATACATTTGTACATATCTAATCCACGTAATAGCTGGCTGCAAAGCCACATTGAAGTCATGTTCATAAAATTACAAACTTTGTGATTGACAACAACAACAACAACGCGGTGTACCAAACCATTTCGACCGCAAACATGGAACGTTACACCTGACATAAGATTCAGGTCACGGTTATTACATCATACCATACCCATACTACGCGCATATGTACAGCGCCCAGCAGCAATGCCAACTGTGGCTAATAAAACAACAACCACAAAAACAGCAACAACGTTTGATGGCAATCAAAGTACTAAAAACAACACCAATAAAATAGAGACAGCAAGCGTAATGACATTTACCGACAGTATCTTGTCATGAAATGGCTAGTATTAGTTAGAACAACAACAAAAAAGCTTTATATGCACACATACATATATGTGTAGTATAAACATTAGCGTACGCACATGGTATATGCTAACGACAGCGCTATCTGGAGCATCTGCATAGTTGCAAATGATGATTTGCGACAGTTTGAGCTTAACAACAACAGCAATATACAACAAAAACATGCGCGTAATGAACCGAAGAAATGCGGAAAAATAAGAAGCAAAAACGAAAATAAATCAAATGAGTAGGAAAAAAGTGCACAACTCCGCGTCATGGGTGTTAAACGTTCGCGCCGCGCTCTCAGCCCTGTCAAGTACACAGCGCGTACAACATCAAGTGCCGCGTTTACAACAAACAGCAAAAACAAAACACAAATCATGAATCAAAACGTGTACATCTGCTAAACGGCTTGCTTGGGAACACATATGTTTTTTTTTTTATTTCAGTGCTTTGAAATTTACGCACCGCGCGTTGCTGTCATGCGTTGGGCCGCGCTGCCGCTTGCAATCGTTGAATATCGTGGAAAAGTCATGAAATTCAAAGTGCGCCATGAAAAATGGGAGCGAGCGGATGCTCTACGTCACGCTTAAGTGAGTTCCTCTTGCGCGCCAACAGCAATAACAACAGGCGCAACAACAGCAATGCGTGCGTGTCGTGCGCTTAAGCTGTAAGCTGTAGGAACAGCAACGCGGCGCGTAATGGTACGTGTTTGTGAAATGGTAGCAAAATAAAATCAAATAGGAAGTATTTAGAAGTCGCTGGAACAAACGCGGTGGTATTAGGAAATTTATGACAAAAACAAAACAATTAAAAATAAAAAAAAAATTAAAATATAACGAAAGGGTGTTGGGCTGGCGCGCTTTCGTTGGTATTGCATAAGAATTTTTTAGTGGCACTTTATGCACCTGCGTTCACCGTTTAGTAAGAGAATCTAGTTTTCACCAGATTACCCCCTCCTTCAGATACCACACATATTACATATTCTGATTTAAATTTCTAGAAAACGGTGAGATCTATTAGCTCGAACTCTCCAAATTCTCCATGCAATATTCAATCTTTTGATCGCCTAGTCATGCCCAGCCACGTATTTGGCGAAGACACTTCAAAATTCTAACTGCAGACTTCTTAACTTCGAAAGGAATTAGGTTTATTGATAGATCGACTGTTTGGAATAAATGCCGATTTCATTGCGTTAATCAATTAGGTCAGTTATAAAATGGTGCCGTATCGTATGGAACTCGTCGAAAAATGTTAGATCCCCGCGGGTTCCTCTTTACGTATACAATCCCCAGAGTTTTTAACTTTTATTCTTTTTACTTTTTGAGAGGTAAACTGGCTTTCTTATGACACGCTTCTTTGCCTATTCTTTATATGTATGATAACCATAGCCAATCTGAGGGTTGCCATATGGTAAGCTTTATTTTTAATTTAAAAATAATTGCAGTATGTTTTATATACATTTTAAGTATGGTTATTTATTTGTTTTTAGTATTTTGAAAATAAGTTTTTAAAGGTTGCCATATTGTGATTATTTTGTTACTACAAAAGTTTAAAATATTTTAATTAACTTTTATTTAAAATTTTAATTTAATTATTTACTTATACATATTTTACATTTAACGTAAATTATTTTTCTGAAAAATAAAAATATTTTAAGGGTTGCAAATCGTTAATTTTTTTTTTTTTTAACTAAAAACTGTTTATCTTTTCATAATATATTTTTAAGAGTTGCCATAGGGTGATATTTTTTTTCAAATTTAAAAAAAATTTTCATTAAAATTTTAGATACTATTTTAGTTATATTATTTACTTATACGTAACATTTTCAATACAAGTGTTTGAAGGGTTGCCACATAGTGTTAATAATTAAAAAACAAAAAAAAAGCAAAAAAATATTTTAAGGGTTGCAAATCGTTATAATTTTTCTTTTCAAAACTAAAAAAATGTTTATCGTTTCATAATATATTTTTAAGAGTTGCCATAGGGTGATATTTTTCTAAAATTTAAAAAAAATTTCATTAAAAGTTTAGATACAATTTTAGTTATGTATATTATTTATTTATACTTAACATTTTCAATGCAAGTGTTTGAAGGGTTGCCACATAGTGCTAATTATTTTATTGAAAAAAATATTTCAGTATGCTTTATATGAAGTCTTGGTTTAAATATTTATTTTTGTTTAGCGTTTTAAAATAAAGACTGAAGGGTTGCCACATGTTTTTTAGTTGAAAAAATACTTTGTATAAGTTTTATATAAAAGATAAATATTAAATTGGAAGCAAAGAATTAATTTAAATTTTTTCGATTTAATGTCTATGTTTATCGTTTTAAAATAAAATCCTATAGGCTGCCACACCGTTAACTTATTTTTAAAAAAATCAAAATTAAAAAATCACTTTGTATAACTTTTATATGAAAAATAAAAATTAAATTAATATCATAAACATAAATTCAAAACTTATATTCAAATTAGAATTAGAAAGGGTTGCCATATATTTACAAAAATTAAAAATTAAAATTGCTTTTTATTTTACATATGCATGTATGTGTATATATGTATTTATTTTATTTTTAGTTAAGATATTAATAGAGTTAATAATATTTTTTTTATATTATATTAAAAAAATCAGATTTTATTGACTAAATAAAATTTAAAAAAAATTAAGAGCATTTGCAAAAAATAAAATTTTTTTTAATAAAAAAGGGAAACTACTTTACTTTTTACTAATAAGTTTAAATTTATACAACTTTTTATAAAAAAAGGTGTAAGATGTTTGTTTCTACGAAAAAAATTTGGCCACATTTTGTTTAATTTTCAAAATATTAAAAAACTTAAAAAATGAGGTAAAATATTTTTCATTGTAAAATAAATATTATTAACATCTACAGTTAAACAAATTAAGGCATCATAAATATTTTTTTTATAAAATCTAAACCATTTACAATATTTAATACTAAAACAGTTCGAAATTTTTTTCATCAGTGGTAATTTATTTACTTAAAAAAAAAATTAAATTTACATAAAAATTAAAATTATTTTTCATACAAAAAATATTTAAACTTTCGAAAATTTTCAAATTAAAAAAAAAATATATATGAAAAATATAAAAAAATATATTTTTAAATCTAAAAATAAAAAAAATTACATAAAAACTATAATTTTTTTTAATACTAAAATTTAAAGTTTTGAAAATAGTAAATATTTAAAAAAATATATATTTTTTAGTCTAAGATTTATAATTATAAGTAAGTCAATATTAAAATTATATAAAAATTATATAAAAAATAAATCTTTTTTAACATTCAAGACCATGGCTACTCAGTACACTCAATGTGAAAAGTATACATGTACATATCCTCTTTGTACGTGCATAACATCATTCACTGTCTCCTCCGTGGCATTAATGAGAGCCTAAGCCTAAGTGCTTGTTATAAAGTTGTTGTTGTTTGTTGTCAGTTGACTTATAACTAGCGGCTGCGTTGCTTGGTGGTAAAAGTGGTAGCATTAAGAACCACATCAACATTAACAATATCAACACCAACAAGAACAAGAGCAACGCTTAAGCCAATAGGCATTACAACAACATGCAGTATCAAGCACCCAACGCCAACAGCTGTAGTTTAACAACAACAAACACAACAACTAAATCACAATGTTTGCATGGTTACCGGGCTGCTTGGTTGACTGCTTAGTCCCCGCTTTGGTTTGTTAATGGCAGGGTTAATGTACCACCTCCGGGCACATGTTGTACGCATTCGGGCACACACACGCACACAATAGCCGATGAGTGCTTAAGCGCGGTGGCGCGCAACTGTAAATTCTGAAAACAATTACGTTATAGATAGATTAAAATTTAACGTTTTAGTAGTTAGCTGGAAAAGCTGGAAAATAAAAATGGAAGAATTGTTTAAAAATGTGGCAAGCGATGTCAAAAAAAGATATGTATATATATTTAAAAGAATAGGCTTCGTAGTTGATTGGTTTTTTATTTCGATTTCCATTTCATAGATATGTAAGTCTTTGCAAGACAAAAGACTGCGTCCAAAAAAACCCATGAAAGACTTTTAAATGAAAATAAAAAAAAAGTTTGTCGAACCTTCAGAACCTTTCTTAACCTTGTTTATTAACAAGAGAGTATGAAAGTTAGTAATAAGAAACTACAATTTACTTCTACTTTAACCCTAAAAAGAGTCACATCAGCAAAGGGATCCAGCCATAGCCTTGGTTTAGGTTTCTTGGCTTATTTTTTAGGACGGCATGAAATATTAAGGGATCTACATTGATAGAAAAAAATTCGGTTCCCCACCAGGATTTTTTTTGTAGAAAGCATTAACATCAACAAACTCCTTAATTATCCAGTTTAATTATCTTTTAGGGAATTTAACCTTGTATTTTGATCATCCGTCAATTTGTCGAAATACCAGAAGAAATCCTTTTGGGAAAAATGCTTCTGCTTCCGTTATAAGCCTTTAAAACAAATATAGTAAGTTAGTTGTGCTTCTGGATAACTTTTTTGAACCATGTGGAATTTCGGGGTTCTTGTTTTGGAGATAATTGAATTAGTTTATTAAACTAGAATAATATAAGTAATTTTTTCCACTTAAATATGTATATTAAGAGGTATTATTATACAAAATAAAAATTATGTTATGTCAAAAAAAAAAAAAAATGGCGGAAACCAAACTTCCTGGCCTATTACCAGAAACGAGAAAAGTATTTTTTTTTTATTCAGGAAGCTTTTATCAAGTGCTTAGTAGATGGGTTTTAAGAATTTCGAAAAATTGGGGATGTAGGCCTGGACTTTGTAAAAAGAGCCATTTTTATCTGTGTTTTTCGACATCGGTATAGTTAAACAACTGTCAAAATGCCATTTTTCTCGGAAAAGCGCTCTATCACGCACTTGAGTATAAAATTGTCTATAAACTATAACGAGCCTTAAAGTTTTGGTACCTACATATACAGCCGCTGAGTTAAGTGCAGTGGTTCTGGTAAGAAATACTTCGAAAATATTTAGAGTAAACCAATGGAACTTCAGGACTATATTTTTGAATAGTTTTTCAGAGGAACTGAACAATTTTTTTTTAATTTTTTTATTTTTTATATTATTTTTGTCTTTCCCCTTAAGAAACTTCCAGTACTGTCTAAACACGATTTAAAACCAAGCGATATGAAAACATGAAAACTAACTTCTATACTTAAAATAACAATAAGATCAGTTTTTAAAATCTTTATGATATTTAATTTCTAAAAGAGTAAGCAAGGAATAGATTTAAATGGAGCTGCATTGCAATTTGAGATCTATTGTGTCCTTCCCTCTCTACAAGGACATACATGGATACAGAATCCCAATCTTTCTAGACGCAATACTTGGATACATGAACCCAAGGGCCATATTCCTGCGTCTGCAGATCGCTACGCGTGAGTTAAAAGTAAATGAATTTTCCTAAGGTGCTTTTGCATATGATATTGGGGATCCTGCATGTACTTAAGGCATTCCATATCGCCCTGTGGCGCCTGTCAGTCCTTTTGGAAATTTCATTGCATATCGTTTTAGTGACTTAAGTGTTTCTAGAACTTATTCGTCAGTCGCTTAACCTATTGGCTCCCTGCTTTTTAAGACATTTTCTGACGTAATGCAATGTGAGATTATTGTCTTACTTGCTATCTCTGCCGCTTTACCAACAGCAAAGACTTCCGCCTCGAACATACCGCAGTATTCCGGAAGCTTGAAGGGTCGCCTGAGTTAAGGCTAGTCGAAGGGTCACCCGGATTTCAAGTCGTCTTGTCAACCTGATCATTTATACATATCCTATAACTATCGCGCTTAGTTTTATGTGATACATACAACCGTGAGGTGAACGAAACTATTACACTCTGTAGCAACATGTTGCAAGAATATAAAAACTATAGAAAAGTTAATCCGAAACATACGCTCAATATTTATAGAACCTCCATACATAACAATTTCGTAAAAACAAAGTGTATATAGTATATGTACATTTAAAGATCATTATTCCAATATTAATTTCAACTTCTTCTCTCTTCCTTAGGGTGACTACATCTGGATAGAACCCGCATCGGGTAGGGAATTCGATGTAGCCATTGGCGCTCGTGTCATATCGGCCGAAGGTAGACGCATACAAGTACGCGACGATGATGGCAATGAAATATGGCTATCGCCCGAACGGCGCATCAAAGCGATGCATGCCTCCTCGGTGCAGGGTGTGGAGGATATGATATCGTTGGGTGATCTGCACGAGGCGGGCATTCTCAGAAATCTACTCATACGCTACAAAGAGAATTTGATCTATGTAAGTGCGCGCACATATAACCTAAAATAAGTATATTTAATTTACTATTAATTTCAAATTCTCACACAGACTTACACTGGCTCCATTTTGGTCGCTGTTAATCCCTATCAAATACTACCCATCTACACTGCCGATCAAATCAAATTGTATAAGGAGCGTAAAATCGGTGAATTGCCACCGCATATATTTGCCATCGGTGACAATGCGTATGCGCATATGAAACGTTATCGTCAGGATCAGTGCATAGTCATATCGGGCGAATCAGGCGCTGGCAAGACGGAAAGTACAAAATTGATATTACAATACTTGGCGGCAATTAGTGGCAAACACTCGTGGATCGAACAGCAAATACTCGAAGCGAATCCGATACTCGAAGCATTCGGCAATGCGAAAACCGTGCGCAATGACAATTCATCACGGTGAGTCGGTGCTCAAGATATTATTTTTGCAAAAAATGTAATACTCTTTTCTTTTCGTTGCAGCTTTGGCAAATATATCGACATACACTTTAGCTCGAGTGGTGTCATCGAAGGCGCCAAAATCGAACAATATCTCTTGGAGAAATCTCGAATAGTTTCGCAAAATCATAGCGAACGTAATTATCATGTGTTCTACTGTATATTAGCGGGCCTATCGGCGGAGGAGAAACGGCGTTTGGATCTGGGCAATGCTGCCGATTATAAGTAAGTGAAAAATAGAGTTCTACGTTCTACTTTGGTTATGTCTATTATAAACCCAGAAATTGGTGATTAATATGTGTTTACAGAATAAATAGATATGTTAAACTTCGAGGTTTTGCTATAAGTGTGGTTAAATCTCTATAAACCCAAAAGACACTGCTCAAAACTAGTTTAAGGAAAAAATAGATATGTTAAACTCCGAGTTTATGAAAAAAATAATGGTAAACACAAAAATGGTAAATAAACTCGATCAAAAATTTGTGGTTGGAAAAAATTTTTAAGTTAAACTCCGAGTTTATGAGAAAAAATAATGATAACATCAAAATAGAGAGTAAACTCGTCCAAAAAATAGTGTTTAGTTCGTGTTGAAGGAAAAAAATTATATATTAAACTCGAGTTTATAAAAAGTTATATATTAAACTCCGAGTTTATAAAAAAAAATTGGTAAACACCAAAATGGAGAATAAACTCGTTCAAAAGTTAGAGTTTAAACGAAAAATTGAAAGGAAAATTTTATAGCAACTCCGAATTTATGGGGAAAAATATTAGTAAACATCAAAATATAGAGTAAACTCGTTAAAAAAGTAGTGTTTAGTACGCTCGGAGTTTATAAAAAAATAATGATAAACTCCAAAATGAAAAAAAGTTATATATTAAACTCCGAGTTTATGGGAAAATAATGATAACACAAAAATAGAGAATAAACTAGTGTTTAGTACGTTTTTAAGGACAAAATTTATTTATTAAACTCAGAGTTTATAAGAAAAAATAATGATAAACTCCAAAATGGAACATAAACTCGCCCTAAAAATAGTGTTTAAGGGAAATTTTATTAGTTAAGCTCCGAGTTTAGTGTTTATTACCTGTTTAAGGAAAAAGTTTATATATTAAACTTCAAGTTCATAAGAAAAAATAATGGTAAACACAAAATGGAGCATAAACTCGCCAACAAATAGTATTTAATACGTGTTTATGTCGAACAAGTTGAATTTTAAATTCCAAGTTTTTGATATAACTCTCGTTGTATCTCTATAAACCCAAAAAAAAGTAGTATTTAAAACCTGTTTGAGGAAAAAATTTTTTCTTAAACTGCGAGTTTATGAAAATATAGGCAATAAACTCGAGTTTTTGTGCTCAGTTTCCATTCCCATTTGTTAACACTTTTAACTCAGTTGTAATCATATGGATCTGATGACCTGTGTACCTAAATTAAGAGCGTTATCTTCATACTTGATCGCGTCTTCAGTCAAATCTTTGCTAACTAAATCAACGATGACCTCAGACTGATTGTGACGGAAGACATAAAAGTTGAGATATAAAAAAGAAGTGTTTACTGATGAGTTTACCTAGACAAGGGAAATGATAATATTGCATTCTCTTCATAATTTCATAACTCGAAATTGTAGAATTTATTCAACTCGAGATTTCAATAATAGTTTCGAACGGATACTGGATGATAACTTTCAAGTGCTTTAATCAAAAAATGGGTCTATAGTTGACACTAAAAACTTCAACTCACGAGCCATAACGAATATAACCTAACCTCAAATATTTTCATAACACAACTTCAACTTTAATAATTATTATTTTTCACCTACAGATATCTCACCGGCGGCGATTGTATTACCTGCGAAGGGCGCGACGATGCTGCTGAATTCTCAGATATACGCTCCGCCATGAAGGTGTTGCTCTTCTCCGATCAGGAAATCTGGGAAATTATCAAATTACTCGCAGCGCTGCTGCACTGTGGCAATATCAGGTATAAAGCGACTGTTGTTGATAATCTGGACGCGACCGAGATACCCGAACACATTAATGTGGAACGCGTTGCTGCCTTACTCGGTCTGCCAATGCAGCCGCTAATCGATGCATTAACGCGGCGCACGCTTTTCGCACACGGCGAGACGGTAGTGTCAACGCTGTCACGTGAACAATCCGTGGATGTGCGTGACGCCTTCGTGAAGGGCATCTATGGACGAATGTTTGTGCATATTGTGCGCAAAATTAATTCGGCGATCTTCAAGCCGCGCGGCACATCACGTAATGCTATTGGTGTCTTGGATATTTTCGGTTTCGAAAATTTCGATCAAAATAGTTTCGAACAATTTTGCATAAACTATGCGAATGAGAATTTGCAACAATTCTTTGTGCAGCATATTTTCAAACTCGAACAGGAGGAGTACAATCACGAGGCTATCAATTGGCAGCACATTGAGTTTGTGGACAATCAGGATGCGCTCGATTTGATAGCCATCAAGCAGTTGAATATTATGGCATTGATCGATGAGGAGGCGCGCTTTCCAAAGGGCACGGATCACACGATGTTGGCGAAGCTGCACAAAACGCATGGCGCACATAAGAATTACTTGAAGCCGAAGTCGGATATTAATACCAGTTTCGGCTTGAATCATTTTGCCGGCGTTGTGTTCTATGATACTAGCGGTTTTCTCGATAAGAATCGCGATACATTTAGTCCCGATTTATTGCATTTGGTCAGCCAGAGTTCGAATAAGTTTTTGCGTCAGATCTTCAATCAGGATATTGAAATGGGCGCTGAGACGCGCAAACGCACACCCACACTCTCGACACAGTTCCGCAAAAGTTTGGACGCGCTAATGAAAACATTGAGCACGTGTCAACCATTCTTCATACGTTGCATCAAACCGAATGAACTGAAAAAGCCTATGCTTTTCGATCGCGGCTTGTGTTGTCGACAGCTGCGTTACTCCGGCATGATGGAGACGATACGTATACGTCGCGCTGGCTACCCCATACGCCATGGCTTTCGCGATTTCGTTGAGCGTTATCGCTTTCTAATACCCGGCGTGCCGCCAGCGCATCGCACAGAGTGCCGCGCGGCCACCGCGCGCATATGCGCCACTGTGTTGGGTAAATCGGACTACCAGCTAGGCAACACAAAGGTGTTTTTGAAAGATGCACATGATCTTTTCCTCGAACAGGAGCGCGATCGCGTTCTCACGCGCAAGATACTTATACTACAACGCACCATACGCGGTTGGGTGTATCGACGTCGTTATTTGCGTATGCGCGAAGCTGTCATCACGGTACAACGCTTCTGGAAGGGTTATGCGCAGCGTCAACGCTACCGTCAAATGCGTGTGGGCTATATGCGCCTGCAGGCGCTCATACGTTCACGTGTGCTCTCACATCGTTTTCGGCATTTACGCGGTCACATTGTGGGCCTGCAAGCGCATGCCCGTGGCTATTTGGTGCGCCGCGAGTATGGGCACAAAATGTGGGCGATCATTAAGATACAATCGCATGTGCGGCGCATGATTGCTATGCGTAAATATCAGAAGCTGCGCGAGGAGTATAAGCAATTTGCTGAGGTGTTACACTTGCGTAAACTGGAAGAACAGGAGCTGATGCACAAGGGTAATAAGCATGCGCGTGAGATTGCGGAGCAGCACTATCGCGATCGTTTGCATGAGCTGGAACGTCGCGAAATGGAGAAAGAGATTGAGGAGCGCCGACGTGTGGAGGTGAAGAAGAACATCATTAATGATGCGGCGCGCAAGCAAGATGAACCGGTGGACGATAGCAAGTTGGTGGAGGCGATGTTTGACTTTTTGCCCGACTCCAGCAGTGAGGCGCCCACACCACATGGCGGCCGCGAAACGTCGGTGTTCAACGATCTGCCGCACAACAACTCCATGAACCATGAGGTGCGTTAAATTTCAATAAAATAATATTACTCTCTAACAAAAATGCCAACATTACAGGACATAATTGGGCCGCTGCATGTCTCAGAGGATGAGGAAGATCTTTCTGAGTTCAAGTTCCAGAAATTCGCTGCTACCTACTTCCAAGGCAACGTCACACACCAGTACTCGAAGAAGGCGCTGAAGCATCCTTTACTGCCACTGCATACACAAGGCGATCAGTTGGCGGCACAAGCGCTCTGGATAACCATATTGCGTTTCACAGGCGACATGCCTGAACCAAAATATCACACCATGGACCGCATGGACACCACTTCCGTTATGTCGAAGGTTACAGCCACGTTGGGGCGTAACTTCATTAGGAGCAAAGTAAGTATTCTGATGTTATTTTCGAAATTTTCTAATTTATTCTCAAATCCCTTTCCCGCGCGCAGGAATTCCAGGAAGCACAGCTCATGGGTCTCGACCCGGAAGCGTTCCTTAAACAGAAGCCGCGCTCAATACGCCACAAACTCGTTTCGCTAACGCTGAAGCGTAAAAATAAACTCGGCGAAGATGTACGTCGCCGCCTACAAGACGAGGAGTACACCGCGGACAGCTACCAATCTTGGCTGCAATCGCGCCCCACCTCGAACTTGGAGAAATTGCATTTCATTATAGGCCATGGCATATTGCGCGCCGAGCTGCGCGATGAAATCTACTGTCAAATATGCAAACAACTAACCAATAATCCGCTCAAATCCTCGCATGCGCGCGGCTGGATACTGCTCTCTCTATGTGTCGGCTGCTTTGCGCCATCAGAAAAGTTCGTCAACTACTTGCGCGCCTTCATACGTGAAGGTCCGCCCGGTTATGCACCATACTGTGAAGAGCGGTTGAAGCGCACATTTAATAACGGCACGCGCAATCAACCGCCTTCTTGGTTGGAGTTGCAGGCCACAAAGTCGAAGAAGCCTATCATGCTACCCATTACTTTCATGGATGGTAATACGAAAACGCTGCTAGCCGACTCCGCTACCACAGCGCGTGAGCTATGCAATCAGCTCTCAGATAAGATCACGCTGAAAGATCAATTTGGCTTCTCGCTCTACATTGCGCTCTTCGATAAAGTCTCATCGTTGGGTAGCGGCGGCGATCATGTCATGGACGCCATATCGCAGTGCGAACAGTACGCAAAAGAACAGGGCGCACAAGAGCGCAATGCGCCATGGCGTCTCTTCTTCCGCAAGGAGATCTTTGCACCCTGGCATGATCCCACACACGATCAAGTCGCAACGAACCTCATTTATCAGCAAGTGGTGCGCGGCGTTAAGTTCGGCGAGTATCGCTGTGACAAGGAGGATGATTTGGCAATGATTGCGGCGCAGCAGTACTTCATCGAATATGGCACGGATATGTCCATGGAGCGTCTATTCACGCTGCTGCCCAACTTTATACCCGACTTCTGTTTGACCGGCGTAGAGAAGGCTATTGAGCGCTGGGCTGCATTGGTACTGCAAGCTTATAAAAAGTCTTACTACGTGCGAGATAAAGTCGCGGCCTTAAAGATCAAAGAGGACATTGTTAGTTATGCGAAGCTAAAGTGGCCACTGCTCTTCTCGCGCTTCTACGAAGCTTATCGCAACTCAGGTCCGAATTTGCCGAAAAACGATGTCATAATAGCAGTAAATTGGACGGGTGTATACGTAGTGGATGATCAGGAGCAGGTGCTGTTGGAGCTGAGCTTCCCGGAAATCACCGCCGTCTCCAGCCAAAAGACAAATAAAGTGTTCACGCAAACGTTCAGTTTGTCCACCGTTCGCGGTGAGGAGTTCACCTTCCAGAGCCCGAACGCGGAGGACATAAGAGATTTGGTGGTGTACTTCCTGGATGGGCTGAAGAAACGGTAAGTGCGGGCTTGTAAGTCAATAATAACTGGTATTAATTCAATGTATACTATTACAGTTCGCGCTATGTGATCGCCATACAGGATTATCGCGCGCCTTCAGACGGTTCGAGCTTCCTCTCCTTCCTCAAAGGGGATCTCATCATACTCGAGGACGAGTCTTGCGGTGAGTCGGTACTAAACAATGGCTGGTGCATTGGACGTTGCGAACGCACACAAGAACGTGGCGATTTCCCTGCGGAGACTGTTTATGTGCTGCCCACGCTCACAAAGCCGCCACAGGACATCTTGGCATTGTTCAACATCGAAGAGGCACATCATGGACGCCGCCTAAGTATGGTTTCGAATGGCGCGCCCGAGCCGCGTGATCGTCCGCACACGTTAATGGAATATGCGCTGGATCATTTCCGTTTGCCGCCGAAGCGCACAATGTCCAAGACATTGACGCTCAGCTCGAAGCGCGCCGATGAAATCTGGCGTTACTCACGTGATCCCATTAAGGCGCCGCTGCTGCGCAAGTTGCAGAGCAAAGAGGAGCTCGCCGAGGAGGCCTGCTTTGCATTCGCTGCCATACTGAAGTATATGGGCGATCTGCCATCGAAGCGTCCACGTATGGGCAATGAAATAACCGATCACATTTTCGATGGACCGCTCAAACATGAAATTTTACGTGATGAAATCTATTGTCAAATCATGAAACAGTTAACGGACAATCGTAATCGTGTCTCAGAGGAACGTGGCTGGGAATTGATGTGGCTGGCTACCGGACTCTTCGCCTGCTCGCAAGGTTTGCTCAAAGAGTTGATGATGTTCTTGCGCACGCGTCGACATCCCATCTCACAGGACTCGATGCATCGTTTGCAGAAGACAATACGTAATGGCCAGCGCAAGTATCCGCCACATCAGGTAGAAGTCGAAGCGATACAACACAAAACTACACAAATTTTCCATAAAGTCTACTTCCCCGACGACACGGACGAAGCATTCGAGGTGGACTCTTCGACACGTGCAAAAGATTTCTGCCACAACATCTCGCAGCGTCTGTCATTGCGCACCAGTGAGGGTTTCTCGCTGTTCGTCAAGATCGCCGATAAAGTGATCTCCGTACCGGAGGGTGATTTCTTCTTTGACTTTGTACGTCATCTGACTGATTGGATTAAAAAGGCGCGTCCCATACGCGATGGCTCAAATCCGCAATTCACCTATCAAGTGTTCTTCATGAAGAAGTTGTGGACGAATACGGTGCCGGGTAAAGATCGCAATGCCGATCTGATATTCCACTATCATCAAGAGTTGCCGAAATTGTTGCGCGGCTATCATAAGTGCTCGCGCGAGGAGGCGGCCAAACTGGCAGCGCTGGTGTATCGCGTGCGCTACGGCGAGAACAAGCAGGAGTTGCAGGCCATACCGTGAGTTTTCCTCTTGTGCTGCGCGTAGTAAGGTGGAAATTTGTATTCATTTTATTTTATTTTTTCATAGACAAATGCTGCGCGAACTGATACCCTCCGATATTATGAAGATGCAAAGCACCAGCGAATGGAAGCGCGCCATTGTAGCTTCATACAATCAGGATGGTGGCATGAGCTCGGAGGATGCCAAAGTGGCATTTTTAAAGATCGTTTACAGGTGTGTATTGCAGAGAAGAGATCATATGATTTAGGCGTATGATCACATCATAGTGATATGTGAAAATGTTAAATAAGAAATGAACCTGTGTGATAGGTAATATGATGTGGCAACCCTTTCAAATGATTTATTTTATAATAACATCGAATATTTTTGCCACTAAAACAATAATGGCAACAATCGAGGCGATATAATGTGCTAAGGGCCTGATGTGATGTGATTTTATTAGAATTTTATAGCACGTTGTCTTATTGCTTTCGGATAAGAGATGGTCTCATCATGGGACCTACATTACTATATGATCTGATAGTAAAATACAACTGCTGTAGAGATGTGACATAAATGAGTGATGAGTGAGAGATTATATCGGGGGGATGATGTTCATATCACATCATTGATATTCGCTAGTTAACAGACATTATAGATTTTATCGTTGTAAAATCGTATTGAATTGCAGTGTGAGCTTGGCGTCGATATGATGTGATATTGGGACGTGATATTTTTTAGAGTGATTATTTTGTTCTTTTTTTATATTATAGAATACAAATGTTATAATAAACTAGTGAGAAGAACTATAATATTATGATGTGATGTGACATCACATGATGCAAAAAAAAAATTAAATTGTTAAATGCTTCGTATAAACGATGTTTAAAGGAAATTGCTATTTGCATATGATATGAAGTGATGTCAAACGTTGAATATTTTATGAATGAATTGATATAATTAATGAAAACAACTATAATGTTATGATGTGATGAGAGCTAGATCGATGTCACATCACATGATGTCAAAAAATGGTTTAAATTGTTAAAAGCTTCGTATAAACGATGTTACAAGGAAATAGTAATAACGAACAAAAAAAAATCCACATACAAGTGATTCATAGGTCTGTTGATGTGATGTGATTTAGTCATATAAATGTATGCTGTAACTTTTTATTTTAATTTCTTTTGCTATATCGTCAAGATAAATACACTAATGGAAAAAACCGTGATGTGATGTGAACTTCATCGATGTGATGTGACATCACACGGTGACAAAAAATATTTTAAGTTGTAAAAGATATAAATAATAGGATGTGAATATAATAAAATGCTCATGTCATCATAAATCATAATATGATGTGATGTTACATGATGTAGAAAATATTATAAATGAACTAATTATGTATATAAAACGCAATCAGTATACACATTATTGATAGATCTGTATATGAGATGTGATTTATTTAGGTGATGTGATACAAAAAATTTATGATGTAAAATTTTTTTTTTTTTAATACTTATTTTTCTCATAATTTTCACCATTTCTATAGATGGCCCACATTCGGCTCCGCCTTCTTCGAGGTCAAACAAACGACTGAGCCGAATTACCCGGAAATGTTGCTCATTGCAATCAACAAGCATGGCGTCAGTCTTATACATCCAGTCACCAAGGTAGTATATACATTTTTCACTAGAAGTATACATTTTTTTTAATAATTTTTTTTTAATTTTCTTACTATTTTAGGACATTTTAATCACACATCCATTTACGCGCATTTCCAATTGGTCCTCCGGCAACACCTACTTCCATATGACCATCGGCAATTTGGTGCGTGGCTCCAAGTTGCTATGTGAGACATCGTTGGGCTACAAAATGGATGATTTATTGACATCATATATATCACTTATGTTAACGAATATGAACAAAAATCGCACTATACGAGCAAATTAATTATAAGCAATATTAAGTTATTAACTAGCATTTAGTGAAAAATGGTGAAAAATTATGAAAAAATAAAGAAGTTAAATTATAAATTTCTTAGAAAAAAATGGCTACTGTAGTAAATATCGAAAAGAAGTTTAGCTGTATTTAATAGCTGGATACCATTTGAAACAATTTTGAATGTATGAAATAGCAATTTGTTAGTATTTACGTTTAAGTTGATATGCGCATGCGCAGCTTACTACACATGTACTGTTTGTTTTGAAATATAGTAATTAATATTTGAAATTTTTATTTATAATTTTTGCTGATAAAAATCCGATGTTTAATTTTTTTAATATTTTCTTTTTAATTTTTATAATTAAAACTCTTTTAATTACATTATTTTTTTTTATTTTTTTATAATTAAAAGTTCTTTTTTAATTTTTTTTTACTTTTTTAAATATTTTTTTATTTAACTATTTTTATATTAATTTTTTAATTATGTAATTGTTTCTAATTTTTACACATATTTTTATAATTTGAATTTTTTCTGACTTACTATTCATTAAAAAATATATATTTATTAAATTGTAATGCTAAAAGACACACAATAATTAGTTCTAGAATTATATTATTTATAAAAAAATTGTTTAGCCAGATACTAAAACACACATATGCATATATTCGTAAGTATATACTTACTAGTATATGTATATCTAAATCTATAACTGCGCATTTAATTTTATGCAAGAAGAAGAAAGAAAAATCCAAAGTTCACTTAACTACAACAACTTAAAGGCAAATTATTGAAAATATTTACATATTACCGAAAATAATATGTGCCCAAATGCAGAACTCACTTTGAAATGCAATAAAATTATGTAATATTACCAATATATGTAGCTCTGTAATAAATTTCCGAATTATATATATGCTTATATATTATTAAAAAAAAAATAAATATTTTAACAATATTTAAGCGAGAAGCGCGTGAAAGCTATGCATACAAATGAAAATTGTACTGAACTTTCTTTTTCTTTTTTGTGTATGTGGAAATGTACTTAAATGTGTATATTTTTTATTGAATAAATGATGCAAAATTATTGGAAAATGTAAAGCGGGATCTTTTATACTTTAAAAAAAACCGTTTTTTGGTGTTGTAAAAGAATTTGTGCTAAAAAAAATTTTGGGAAATTTTGTTGAGAGGGGCAATCCTTAGATGAATATAAATAGAAGGTTGAGCCAAAAAAAATCCAATAACGAGTTTATGAGTTCAAATAAAACTGTGGTATATACAGATAATATGAGCTTATTTTGTATGAAAGACTTAGCCAACATAATTATATTGGCTTATCATAAGCTATATACCAGGTGTTATTGGTGCTACAGGCCATTGTCGATGCTGATAAAAAGTTTATTGACATTTATTGTGGGGAACCCGAATCATATCATCACTGTAGAGTTTTAAAAGGGTCAACAAGGGTCGTTATGAAATCAATTAATTTTGCTATTTTTTATTCATAACATACTGCTTTTTTCTTCAAAATATCGTTCTCTAGCGCTTTTCCAATAACGGGGATATGGAGTAGCATTTGCTGCGTTCGGCTCTTGTGTATACACTTCAGTTCGTGTGCACATGCTACGATTTAGTGCAGACCGGCACTGTCTAGAAGACCTTGGCATATTGTCGAGTATTGCTTCAAAATCAGTTGACTCTTTAAAAAAATGATTCACTGTTTAAAAATAATGAAAAAGCGAATTCAATAAAGAAAAATTAAATTTGAACTAACCACTTGATTCAATCAATGCTTCTTGAGGATCAGTTCCAATGTTTATGGTGTGGTTGTTGGACACTAAGCAACCTTTGCCAAAAATTTCGTCCATTTCCGACATGTATGGTCTGTGTAACTATGTATTGGCTACAAAGCACTTCGCCAATCTATAAGACCGAACAGGGGAATTCCATTTCAATGGCGTCACAAAGGACTACATGATTTGTCGTTGTTTGATACGCCTTGAAAAGCGTTCGCATTTTTGCTATAAGCGCAGCCGCATTCACCGTTGTATCCTGTGGAAACAAATGTTTATAAATATTTACACATTCGCCTGAAAATATTCTTATCGTAAATTCTTGAAATATGATGTCCTCCAAGACGTTTTTATAGGCGAACTTTTTCTTGCGCGCATGCAGGAACTCATCCTTCCTCTCGTTGTAGCACTTCAGGAATATTGTCCAAACTTTTCTTTAGCTGTAGATAAACAAAATAAATAATTATTTAGTTTGTGAAAAGTCTGTTTACAAATTTAAAAATTCAAATTTACCTTTTCTCCATGTCAAATATTCCGTCGCAATAAATTGAATATCAGCTGATTGCTATTGCCCGCGTTGCCAACATAATTCATATTTAAGCGAAAATGTGAAATAAGCTAAATGCGTTTTATTTGTCCATGATTTAGCTATTAGCTTAGCCGTGTTTTAGACTAATATATGTATACTGCTCCGTTGTGTTCCCTGATGTCCGCCAAGCATTTGACAAAGTTTGGCATCTAGGCCTACTATTCAAATTAAGGGAAAAACCATCAATGCCTTATGATTTGCTGCACAATCGGACGTTCTACGTTAGTTGCCGTAATGCTGAGTCGGATTTGAGACCTGTTCATGCTGGCGTGCCCCAAGGCAGTGTACTCGCCCCTGTGCTCTACATTCTTTATACTGCAGACCTTCCAGTGGTCAACTCTGACTCCACAATGAAGGCAACGTATTCTGATGATACTGCACTGCTAGCACCAAGTGGCAACCCTCATATTGCTTACAGAAAATTGCAGATGCAATTGAATGCTCTAGAACCGTGGCTCCCCAAATGGATATTGATGGTGTGACTTTGGAAGTAAAAGTTGACATATTTAGGCCAGAATGAATTATGTTCATAGCAACGTTATTACTGAAAACTTCGACCATTTATAACAACAAAAACTACTTCAAATTATCTACAAAACATCTTGTCTCCATAATCCATGTCTAGGAATGTGTATTATGACGCCTAGCAGTTGCCAAATATCAAGCGGATTAAACGTAAGTGATCCAAGAAATTTAGATTCTCCAGTAGTCGATCCTTTTTAAGAGTTATGTTATCAAACTCAACCCGAAATTATTTTTTAATCTTCTGTTGCAAAGATTTCCCCTGCGATGCAATTTTTTACAGAACCATTAACAGCTTTATTTTCATGACAGAAGTTTGAGAAAAAGGGAAAGAGGTTGTCCTTTCTCTCGATAGTCAGTTTTATTAAACCAGGAGGAACATGAATTTTTATGGAGCAAAAGCCAATATAATAAAATTTTATACTTAAAAAGATTTGGCGAAAGTTTTATGTTGCTTCAATAACAACAGAAAAAAGTATAGGTCGTGAAAGGTTATCAACAGAAGACTTCAGTATTGAAATTGGGTCTCTTAAATGTGGCTTTTGCCGCAAATTTTCTATGTACAAGTATACAAACTCTGAAGTTGGAAGATACCTATATCTGGTAAAGTCTAGTAAAGACATCGCTTCATGTTCTCTTGGGAAGTACCAAGAGAATCCGACGTTTTCGAGCCAAATTTTGTTCAGCGATGAGAGCCATTGCTGGCTCAATGAGTATATAAACAAGGAAAATTGCCTTATTTGGAACGAAGAGCAACTTGAAGAGGTTCAAAAGCTACAATTTCAACCCGGGAAAAAACGGTCTAATGAGCCGGTGAAATCTTCAGTTCATATTTCTTCAAAAATAATGTAGGTGAGAACGTAACCGTCAATGGTGACACAATACATCACGCATATCATTCGCCAGTTATCAGTCGAAATGCTGTAAAAAACATCAAAAATTTAACTCAACAGTTGAACCATCTGAGACGTAGCCGCAGACAACATTTGAAAGAGAAAATTTCCAAAAAATAAATGCCAAAGAATGTTCTTTCGAATGATAATAAACATTGGCAATTAAATTTAAAGTTTCCATGGTTTTTCTTTATAAAAGTAGGGAACTTCGAAATGGATCACCCTTTACAAAGTATAATTTGAAAAGTGTACCCTGTTTTATTCTGCGCACAAACAATTAAAAGTAGACTCTGTTTTGTATTGTGATTACAACTAACTAAAACTCTTTAAAGATTATAGAAGGCAGCTAGAGGTCAAACACCTTTCATATAATCATTTTTCAACGTTACACTCCGAAGATCTTAGCAAAGCTCTTCGCAAACCGTGATTTTAAAATTGCATGCAGCACACATACACAACAACAAGCAAATCCATAAAGATATAAAGCGAATCAAAAATGCCATCTGATTGGCTGAGCGCCACGAAGTGCCGACCAATCACATGCAGCTGCATTGTATGGCAACTCACACACACACTTTTCTAAGCAAGTGGAGCACAACAATGGAGTTTGGGGAATATGGCGCCACTTTGAAGCGCAGCCATGCATGTTAGCAAATACATATAACAATATCTGTAGGTATACATATGTATATGTGTATTTGTCGACATGTTAGACTTAAATGTAGACGTTTGTATCCTATTATTAATGATCATAGCCTCAGAAAGGAATTAGCAATACCTATATATATTACAAATAGCTTTCAACGATTAGTCATCACAAACAGGTCTGTGATTAAACCCGGAGAAAACGGTTCACAAAAAATACAAATATAATTAAAAATGTTATTATACTCTCGCAACAAAGTTGCTAAGGAGAGTATTATAGTTTTGTTCACATAACGGTTGTTTGTAAGTCCTAAAACTAAAAGAGTCAGATATAGGGTTATATATACCAAAGTGATCAGGGTGACGAGTAGAGTTGAAATCCGGATGTCTGTCTGTCCGTCCGTCCGTCTGTCCGTCCGTGCAAGCTGTAACTTAAGTAAAAATTGAGGTATCGTGATGAAACTCGGTACACGTATTTATTGGCTCCATAAGAAGGTTAAGTTCGAAGATGGGCAAAATCGGCCCACTGCCACGCCCACAAAATGGCGAAAACCGAAAACCTATAAAGTGTCATAAATAAAGATATTAAAGTTAAATTTGGTACAAAGGATCGCATTAGGGAGGGCATATTTGGACGTAATTTTTTTGGAAAAGTGGGCGTGGCCCCGCCCCCTACTAAGTTTTTTGTACATATCTCGGAAACTACTATAGCTATGTCAACCAAACTCTATAGAGTCGTTTCCTTCAGTCATTTCCATATACAGTTCAAAAATGAAAGAAATCGGATAATAACCACGCCCACCTCCCATACAAAGGTTATGTTGAAAATCACTAAAAGTGCGTTAACCGACTAACAAAAAACGTCAGAAACACAAAATTTTACGGAAGAAATGGCAGAAGGAAGCTGCACCCATGCTTTTTTTAAATTGAAAATGGGCGTGGCATCGCCCACTTATGGACCAAAAACCATATCTCAGGAACTACTCAACCGATTTCAATGAAATTCGGTATATAATATTTTCTTAACACCCTGATGACATGCACGAAATATGGGTGAAGTCGGTTCACAACCACGCCTTCTTCCAATATAACGCTATTTTGAATTCCATCTGATGCCTTCTCTGTCTAATATATACATTAGGAACCAATGATGATAGCGGAATAAAACTTTACACAAATACGATGTTTGAAAAATATGTAAATGACGGATAATGAAATCTCGATTATCACTTTATCAAGCGAGAGTATAAAATGTTCGGTGACACCCGAACTTAGCCCTTCCTTACTTGTTTTTATTTATTTTCTTTGTATATTTGAAAAGTTTTTACCTTTTAGGAATACATAGGCCTGACAATCGTATTCACTATCTGATCAAATTTGATTGAAAAAAAGATTATATTTTCACGTATTTTAATACAAATCATTATTATCGTCTTCAAAATACGCTACTGAGCCAAAATAATCGTCCTAACACTTAATCCAATTTTTCATACACTTATTTTGGATACTAGTCTAGCTTTGACAAGCTTCATAAGAGATGTTGAGATCCTCAGCTATCTCGCTGATAGTTGAGTAACGCCAGTGGCGGATGCGGAGTGATTAAATGGAGGACACTCCACCCCCCAAGGGCTAAATGGCTTATTAATAATTTTACTACTCTGAGAAAATATAAAGTAACAAGAAAAGCAACGATACTCCTCTCAGCCATGTGCTAATTTAAATTTATTTTTGGGATTTTTTGCCTATGTGATATTCTATCTCTAACTCATTCACTTAGCGTGATTCTTCGTTCGATTTGGCAAAGGCATCAAATTTGATAGATATGCTGCTTGTAACGTTCCGAATTCGAAGACAAAAAGCTTAGGCACATTTTCGATTCATTTATTCAGCCCCAAAAAAATGGCGGCAGAACTGAAAATTGACGAGGAAAAACCAATAATCTGCGGCTGATAAACAAATTTCTGTGTGAAAACTTGCAAAGAATTCTACAGGGTCTCAGTGTACATTCCTCTGTTGGATACAATCAACGAAGATTTGAAGACGCGCTTTTCTAGAGAAGTATTGGATGGATTTCAACTGAGTTTGCTGCTTCCAGAAAAAGTATGTACTTTGAAAGCCAAAGAAATGGAAAATCTTACAGATAGATCAAAGGTCTTTTGGATAACGACAACGTCATGCGAGGATTGAAGCTCAAAGGTGAACTTGATCACTGTCAGTGCTATTGGGGGGCAGAAGCAAAAGTCAAAAGACAATAAGTTACCGACCACTGCATTAGAAACGTTGAAGAACTGTGATGTAGACCTATACACCATAATTCATAGATTTCTTCGCTTATTTTGCACACTTCCTGTGACGAATACGATATCTGGCTGAGGACGAACATACTTCACTGCCGATCACTCTAGGCCTGGCGTTTCTGCACACGCAACATGACATTGAAGTTACTGCAAAAGAAGTTCTCGAAGGATTCTCAAAACTTAGCCCACACCGTTTTGTTTTGTGAAATTTTTCTATTCAATACACGAACTGACTACGGTATTATACATTGTAATAAAGTATGTTAACCGCACGAAAATAGAAATATGTTATATTTTAAAATTTTTCTCCGATAAAAGCGAAAATGTGAACGAAACGGCTGAAAATGTGAATAGTGTTTATGATTTTGATGTTGAAACAGGCAATCATCCGATGTTTCAACTATGTCGATTCCATTCCGATAATTTTGATGCCAAAGATGCAGCACGCTCTGAAAGGTCCGCTTTCGTCGATATCGATGATAGTAATGGAAATCGTCGAATTCGACGGAGACCGAGGCATGTGAGCATTGTTGCGAGTTCCCTCGATCTAAACATTCCACAAAAAAAAAAAAAAACAATTTAATTAGGCTCGATGCAAAAAGAAACTCGATGTATCGGTGTCACACGAGTTAACCCAAAACCGTGGTGATGAAAAGTGGCTTACTTGCGATAACGGCAAACGAAAACGGTCATAGTCGAGTTGTGGTAGGCGGGAAGAAACGACGGCCCAAACAGAAGTGACGGTCAGAAAAGTTCTGCTATATGGTTAATGAGATTGGCAGTGAATCATCTACTATGACTTCCTCCCCAACTGCCATATTCTTTATTCGGACCTATATTGCTAACAATTGGACAGTCCGAAGGAAGCAATCACCCAGAAGAGGCCTACTTTGGTCATTACAGAGAAGAACTGTTGTCCATAAGAATACCATCAGTACACATACATCGATAGTGACTCGACTGAATTCCCGAGTGCTTAGTTGGGAGATTCATGTAACGGGTTTTTCAATAGGGACAGCAAACGACGATATTTTTCCCGCTCTTTTGAGATTTCCCTTCAGCAAGGTTTGCCATTTCATCACGGAAAGACATATGATCCAACAACGAGTCGAAATTATTAAAATTTACTACCGATATTCGGAGTACGTGACCTTAACTTTAAGAGCGCTACATCCAATTTATGGTCGTCATAATCGTCATATCAGATCAACAGTTGAGCGTCTAGTGGAAAAATTTGAATCCATAGGCATAGTACAAAATGTTTTCATGTCAGTGAGACAAAGAAATGCCAGTAGTGTCGAGAATGTTGCTGCTGCCGCTATCACATCAATTGAGGAAGACCCAAATCAGTCTCTCACACGTCCTTCTCAAGCGTTGGGCATCTCTTTCACGTCGTTGTGGTGAATTTTGAGAAAGCATCTTGACTTACATCCTCACAAGATCAAATTGACGCAAGAAATAAAGCCGCTTGAACACCAGAATCGTCGTATGTTCGTGAAATGGGCTGAGCAACAACTTGGAAATGATCCGGATTTTCATCGAAAAATCATCTTCAGCTATGAGACTCACTTCTGGCTGGATGGCTTCGTCAATAAGCAAAATATGCTTTATTGGTCTTGCAGCAACCCACACGTACTCCAAGAGTCACCATTGCATACCGAAAAAATTACGGCTTGGGACGGTTTATGGCCCCACGGCATCATTGGTTCAGTCAATTGGCCGCCTCGGTCGTGCGACTTGACACGCCGTTAGACTATTTCCTGTGGGCTACGTCAAGTCTATGGTCTATGCCAACAAGCCAGCCACGATTGATGAACTTCGTAAGAATATCGAAGGTGAAATTGCAACAGTATCGGTCGACTCTGGTCAACCTATCGTTGAAAAAATCGATTATGGAAAAATTTACCAGGACCGTCAGATAAGCAGCCATGGCAACGCTAAGGAACTTAACATTCATCATCAAACGGTTTTGAACCATTTAAAAAAGGCTGGCTATAAAAACTAGTTCGATGTTTGGGTACCACATGTATTGTCTGTAAAAAATTAATGGACCGAATTAACATTTGCGATTTATTGCTGAAACGAAATAAAATAGAAGCATTTCTGAAGCGGATGGTAACAGGAGACGAAAAGTGGATCAAATACGACAATAATGTCCGAAAATAATAATGGTCCAAGCGTGGTGAAGCTCAACAAATGGTGGCAAATCGAGGAAGGTTATGCTCAGTGTTTGGTGGGATTGGAAAGGAATCATTCAATATGAGTTGCTCCAGCTTGGTCGAACAATTGCTTTTACATTTTACTATCAACAATTTATGAGATTGAAGCAAGTAATAAAAAAAACGGTCAGAACTTATCAGCAGAAAGGGCTTCATCTTCCATCAGGACAACGCTAGACCACACACATCTTTGATGACTTGGTAAAAATTGGGAGAGCTTGGCTGGGAAGTTTTGATGCATTCACGATATAGCCCTGACCTTGCACCATTGGACTACCATTTGTTTCGGCCAATGCAGAACTCACTTATCTTCTAGAGAAGCCTGTGAAAATTACTTGTCGCAATTTTTCGCCGAGGAACCAGAAAAGTTTTACACTGATGGAATAATATCTCTAGCGGAAAAATTGCAAAACTTGGTCGACCAAAGTGGTACTTATTTGGTTCATGTTCAAATATACAATGCATTACTTTTTACTAGACTTATTATATAATATACTAGATATGTATATTTTTAATGTTTTGTATTTAATTTAAAATTTTCAGGAAAGAAAACATGTTTATAAGGCACACACCCTGTAGTCAGTTGATTGATCGATATGTTCTTTGTTACCAAGAAGGAGACAGTTGCCAAGGGGAACTAAAAAACAAAATCTAGAAAGAATTTATATTCACAAAATAAAATTTCTAAAACTGGAAAGCAGTGAAACAAAAAAAAATAATAAAAAAAAATAAATAACTAAAAAAAATAAGAGTTATTTGCGATTTATATTTATAAATTAATAGTGTTGAAAAATATAAATAATATACGACAAACTGCCTAAACCATGGAGGCTGCTAGTGAGTACATACGCAGTACATAAGAAAATGTCAAATCCCCAAGCTAACCAAACTTCACCACACAGTACCCATTACCAATGAGCTGGAGCAACGCATCTCCGACGCCTTCTGCATCTTCGATCATCACGGCGATAAGCGCATCGACATACGCGAAGTGGGCACCGTCTTGCGCTTTCTGGGCTGCGTGCCCACTGAGCAGGAGATAAATGAAGTAATCGCAGCTACCGAAATGGAGGAATCCGCCGGAGATGTGCATCTCTCCAAATTTATGCCGCATGTGGCGCAATTGTTAGCGGAGCGAAAGTGAGTGGGACAACGGAAAAAAGTAAAAAAAAAAAAATATAATAAACTTTTTACATGCAGAATGGAACCAGCTTCGCCGGAGAAAATTCTCGCCGCCTTTCAAATCTTGGATCCAGAGCAGAAGACCTACATAACCAAGGAGTATATGAGCAAGATGATGATGGAGGAAGGTGAACCCTTCACACAGGAGGAGCTCGATGAAATGCTTGCTGTGGCCATCGATCCCATCACTGGCAATATACCGTATGAGTTTTATATCAATCAGCTGATGGTGAGTAATATTTGCATTTGCACTAAATTCGCACTGAATTTTGCACGCGATTTGTACTCAATGCACTATTTATTTGTATTTGCACTCCTTGCAAAACTCAAGCACGAACCAGCGAACTCGATTTATGAGCTTGCTACAAAATATTGGACTTTAAAACCGAAAGAGATGAAGCGCGGCTCCAAATGGGCCGGCAGTCGAATTAGTGTTAGATAAAGTTTTTTCGTTTGAAATTTATTTAAAAGAATAAATATTTTACTTAGCAAAAATTCTGTAAATATTATAAATATTGTAAAATTATTTAGTAATTATTTAAAAAATAAATATTGTATATTTTCAGGTATATCTATGAATAAAAAAATATTGCAAAATATTGAAGAAAATATTAATAAGAAAAGGAGAAAATTTATCGATTACTGGAAGTCACATATTGTACTTCATACATACACAACACACAAAATAAAAAATAGTTACCAAAAACCATAACCAATAAGTATACTTTCTTGTTGATTTTATTTTTTTTATAACCGTGGTAAGCATCCAAGACTTTTACATTGAGACAAAAAAGGCACACTGTATTTTTCTCAAATTTTGTATTTCGAACCAAATTTCGTATGGAGAATCGTTGTGAATGTTGGAAAAGGCTTACTATGATTAAGTTTTATCAGAAACACAAGTCTACGAAAGGTACAAAGCCTTCAAAGACGGTCGAGAAATCGTTGAAGACATGCCTCGTTCTGGACGAGGTACAAAGCCTTCAAAGACGGTCGAGAGATCGTTGAAGACATGCCTCGTTCTGGACGATCTTCGGCCTCTGCAACTGATGAAAATATTAAAAACGTTAAGGATATTGTGCTTAAAAATCGTCGAGTAAGGGTTAGAGAGATGACAAGATAGCTCGATATCTCAAGCAAGCCCCTTCGAATTAATTTGGTGGATATTTTGAGTATGAAACGCGTTCTTGTTCGACTCGTCCCGATAAAGCTGATTTTTTTTCAAACAGAGTACCATTGTGAGCGAATTTAAAGCCAAAAACGCAATTAATACCATCGATCAACCACCGTATATACTAGATTTGACTCCGTGTGAATTTTTCTTGTTACCCAAACTGAAATTGCTGGATACCCAATATTTTGGACGTATTTAGTGAAAATATTGAAAGTGTGTCTGAAAAGCTGGAAAACAAATACCTTGGAAAAATTTGGAAAATATTTATAGGTAAAGACATCCAAATTGGATCTGAAAACCTACAAGACCTTCGGCGGTTCTAGTAAAGATATCAAAATTGTCACCCAACGCACCCACTGTCATGCTTTATAACTTATGGAAACATACAAGTAATATATGTATATTTCTCCGTGTAAAACTTATTCAAAGAAGTTTCTGTATCGTTTCGTGACCATCGACGATGCATGGAACCACTGGTTTACGCCATGGACCAAGGAACAGACGAAACAGTGGACTTCACCCGCCAAGCCTATTCCAAAGAAGGCGAATACTTTCGGAAGTGTGATGACAACCGCTTTTTGAGGTTCCCAAAGTGTGATCTACTTCAATTACCTAAAGAAGAGCGAAACAGTCAAAGAGTTTTAACATGCTGAATTATTTGGCCAATTCAAAGTCGTATACATAAAAGTATTTAGTGAAGAAAAATGAGATCTTTCACAAAACCAAAGCACCGGCTCACATCTCCACCATCGCCACCAATAAATTGGCTGAATTTACGAACCGCTGTCTCATCTATATAGATTTGGCTCTTTGCGATTTCTTATTGTTACAAAACTTGGGAAAGACAGTTGTGTCCTGGAGAGAGAAAATCGCAATAAAATAAAACAACGGGTCCAATATGGCTGAAGTTTTGACAGCAGTTGTCTACGAAAACTACAAGAAAGTGTATAACCCTTGTGATAGTGGTGCCAACGGTCATTGAAGCTAAATACAAGTCGAATGTCCTAATGTAGGGACTAGATACAGGGAACAAAAAGTTGTCAAGTATCCGTGTGTACGGCTTTTGTGGAATTAATCTTCTTTTGCAACAAATTTACGTTTTCAAAAGTTTTAAATTAAATTTCTTGCAAAGATCGCACCACGTTAAGTTATATGGCTTATCCCTCAACATGCCGGGGAACCACATGTAGACTGTTATATACAGTCCTTTGAAAAGCCGAATGAAAAACGCTGGTAGTTAGATATCAGCGATGGAAAAATCGCCTTGAACTTATCAAAAATCTACTGAGGTGCTCTATTTATATTACCTTTATTTTACCTGGATGTCTGCTGGTATGCTATACGAGGTATTTTTGTCTTGATCTGGCTAAAGTGGGACATTCGAGGGGGCAGTGTTGAGGTGATTCTATATTTTCTTCTTTCAGACAGTTGTAAAATTGTTCCTGTAAAATTGAACATTCCGATCGCTCAGTGTGAAGTTAGAGCTCCAACAACTATTGCAAGGTGAACTTTGCTGAAAATGTAAAGTTCACTAGACTTCTTACGATTTACACTGGACCAGAAGAATCTTGTAATTGCTTTGTTTCTAGTAATTGACCGACGTTTGCTTAGCTGGTCTCGTTCACAAGAACCCAACGGAGTTCCTACCCCTTCTCATGCCACAGTTATTGACACTGAAGTACTTATTCTAGCAAGCTCATCAATCTAGTAGTCCTTACCTGCCAAACTTCTTAGAAGAAGTGGCTGAGAAACGGCATCTAGGGCGTCCTGTTAATCTAAATATTTCATTTTGAAATCAAAATTTCTGAGGATTCCAGAATGCCCAAACTAGCAGTGATCTAAGTACCCAGATGCCTGAGTCTGAGAGAGGCTTTTACGGCAATAAACCTTGCAGCTATGTCCACCGGTGTTATATTGTATGCAGCAAGACATTGAGGTCCATTACATTACACATACCTGTAGAACACTCACCACCTTTTTCGCAAATGTGATGTTTTCCAGTGGCTTTCACCATATAAAAATCCCATAGAACATTATGGGGTACTTTCATTGAGAGTCTTCTCTTCACCAGCACAGGGCAAACCGATGCCTATCTTCATAAAAGTCACACCACATACATATTAGTTGTGTTTTGTGTGTTTTAGATATTCGCTCAGCTGAGATTAGAAGTCTTATTTTATCGAGAACATATCAAGGCAGCTGAAATTTAGGAAACGATGGGTTATGCTGTAAGGTTTCTAATTCTCGAAACTCTTACTTGCAATGTAGAAATAATAACAAAGTGGTCTGTTCTTCTTCTAGAAACTATCGAGAACTGATTATATAGATTTAAATTGGAAGTTGCATGCAAGAATATGTCGGCGGCTCATTAAATTTGTAGAGAGTTAATAGCATAACTGCTCCCCCAAAGAACCAATTAGAATTCCCAAGCAAATATGCAGCGCTCGAAAATAATAATAATAACAAGAAGTTCCCACAATAAACTAGAACTTTTTCTTATAAGACATACTACATAAGACTAGAAGAACAGAAGATATTTTCCACCACCTACAAAAGCAATGCAAGTATATTGCATGACACTGTTTCTTAGCTGAAATTCTAGACTGTCATGAAATTCTAGTTAGAATAGGAAAACTCCTGCGCTGCCAACTAAGAGACTTAACTCACCCTCGCTGGGGAGCAAACACTCATACACACACTTATACATACATATATATATATATAAGTACATATGTAAATGTATGCTATTTTCTTGGCGGTTAATTAACTCAAAAATCTGATAGCTAGTATTTCTTCAAAACATCTTAGAAACTCCACTTTGCTTATTTGCTGCCGCAAACTTTTCACACGCTGCCGGGAAGTGAAGTGAGGAAAAAGGAAGAATAAAAACAAAAAATCACAAATCGCGTGGGAAAATTGCGCAAAAGTTTTATTTTGAAATTTGTTGCGCTTGAGAGCACCGACAGCAACACCACAACTAACAACAACAACTACAACAACAAGGTTTATAGCACCTCAGCGCGGCACCTGTGCGCCAGTAGTCGCCGAGCGCGCGCCTGGCGGACGCTGTGACCGCTGAGACGTGGTGGTGGATGTGTTGGTGAATGTGGTGAATGCGGTGGTGGTTTTGGTGTGCTCTTAGCGTGTGCACGGCAGCAGGGACGCTAAGTCACTGTAAGTATTCTAAGAAAAATGCTAATTTGTCTTTGAGGCATAAGACAAGACGTTGCAGGTGTTGTTGTTGTTCTTCACTGTTGTTGTTGCTTGCCACTGGTGTGATTAAATTATGCCGTGAATGTCGTGATAAGCGCGGAAGGGTCATTTCGTAGCGTCTTAAGCACTTCGTTGCGTTGATTTTTATCACTGCACATGTTGTTTTTGTTGTTGTTACACTGCGATATAGCTGTAATAATTATGGGTGTGTGTTTGTGTGCACTTTTGCTGACGTCTCAGGCATTTTGTTGCACTTCTTCATGGGAAATGCTTCTTCGAGTGCATGAAATAACAAAAATATGCATACAACAACAACAAGAAAAATAAGCACAGAAATCTCCGCTGTTGCTCTGCGGCAAGGGTGAGTGCCGCCACAGTCTTTTGGTTTGAAAGTTTTTGCATCTTATTACGAATTCTTGCGTTTGAAGGTTCAATTGTTGCATGCCACCCAAATCTGCAACACCAACAGCGGCAACTAACTTCAATAGCAAGGGAAGGGTGCATGATTACCTTAATGTTTTTAAGACGGCATTTTTTCTTATTAGTTGCGGTCGGCTTTTGAGAGCGTGGGAACTCTAATTGGAAGCTACACACTTTCAGCCACACACACACACATATATACACAATTATTTTGATAAATATTTATTAAGCTATTTAGGTTTCATTTTTTGCCTCTTATTATTGCGTTTATGTTAATTATGGAGTGGTTATTTGAGCAACCACTGTAAAATCTGATAACTGCTAGTGTGTTTAATACGAAAAATGTCAGAGCAACTTTTTACTTTCATAAAACTGATTAATTTTTTTATTAATTTTTTTCAATTTAAGCTTTATTTTTAGAGCTGATCAAAGGTCGAATGGAATATTATTTCCATCTGTAAGATCATCACTATTTATGAAGGTTCGGAAAAGTACTCTAACTGCACTCAATTTGCTCAACAGTCGGATCTTCGCTTTTAACCAGAACGCACCCGCACGCAGCATTCGCTAAAATCCTTGTAATACATTTGAACCGGACTGATAAAAAAACTACTTTTTACAATTTTATTCCAATTCCCTTTTATTGCCTTCAAGATTGACTTTTTTTACCCAATAAAAGCATGACAGCGCTTAATCCAAATGGCTTTAGGCCACAGTGCTTTCAGCGAGTTTTGCATTTTTTGGCTTTTGCTCATTTTTGGAATGCCATTCGCTAGATTGTTGGAAAATTTTGATCAGCTACGTTGTCAAGCATCTCTGTGGCTCTACTCGACGTAGTTTTCGCAAAAGATCCAAGCCTTTGGGTACGAGTCCAGCATCGACACGCTTCTCATGCAATACTTTAACCAAACTATATAAGGTGTGTTCCAAAGTAAATAGGACTTTTTGAATCTAGCGCCACCTATATGTCGACTAGTGCGTTCGAATCTGCTGTCTTTACCGATTGCCCAGTGAGAATTTCATGACATTTCATGATTGCAAGTGAAGTTATTGCTTTCAAGTGTCAGTATGTTTGTGTTATCGGTGCGAAAATCAGCTTCGAACATAGAGCCAACAAAAAATCGGTTTTAAAATTGGTTATACTTTTACCGAAACGTTTCAATTGATGAAGGCGATGATTGCCTATCCCGTAGCAGAGTGCACAAGTGGTTTCAACGTTTTGGGTGGTCGTGAAAACATAAATGATTATCAACATGTGGGCCAATCGAAATGTGTGATAACCGTAAATTCCATCGAAACTGTACGTGAATTCATCAAAAATCAGCCGAAATCATCATTGAAATTCATGGAAATGGAATTGAACATCTCCAAAACATTGATTTATCGCATTTTGACCGAACATTTGGGCTTACGAAAGGTGTGTGCACGGTTTGTTCCGCACAAATTGACTGACGACCAAAAATTGGCTGATCGGTCGACGCTTGTCACTGATTTTTTGACCAAAAACTCCATTTAACCATTAATCACTCATCCTTCACCTGATATGGCACCATGCGACTTCTTCCTTTTCGGAAAAATGCATTTACTCATGAAAGGAAAGCGTTATGCAGACGTAGAGGCCATTCAAAAGGCTTGCACCGGCATACTGGCGGCCATACCGGCCAACGAGCTAAAACACTCGTGCGACATGCTTTTGGACCGTGCACAAAGCTGTATTGAAGAAGATTCCCAATAAAATAAATTGATTTTGCCAAAAAAGCCATTTGTTCTGTTTTTTCCTAAATCCTGCTTACTTTGGAACGCACCTTGTATGTATCACTCCATATATTGGAATCATAAGTTTCATATATTGTATAGAATGTATCGATACTTGACATAAAAACTATCTGCTTCTACTTTGATGCGTACAAACGCACATTATTCTTATAAAATAGTAAATATTTTATTGTTTCGTTCAATAAATGAAGTTAATTCGATTAGTTTTAATTCCTCAAAGAAACGAACCCCCTCTTTTTATACTCTCGCAACAAAGTTTCTAAGGAGAGTATTATAGTTTTGTTCACATAACGGTTGTTTGTAAGTCCTAAAACTAAAAGAGTCAGATATAGGGTTATATATACCAAAGTGATCAGGGTGACGAGTAGAGTTGAAATCCGGATGTCTGTCCGTCCGTCTGTTCGTCCGTCCATGCAAGCTGTAACTTGAGTAAAAATTGAGATATCATGATGAACACTTGGTACACGTATTTCTTGGCTCCATAAGAAGGTTAAGTTCGAAGATGGGCAAAATCGGCCCACTGCCACGCCCACAAAATGGCGAAAACCGAAAACTTATGAAGTGTCATAACTAAGCCATAAATAAAGATATTAAAGTGAAATTTGGCATACAGGATCGCATTAGGGAGGGGCATATTTGGACGTAATTTTTTTGGAAAAGTGGGCGTGGCCCCGCCCCCTACTAAGTTTTTTGTACATATCTCGGAAACTACTATAGCTATGTCAACCAAACCCTGTAGAGTCGTTTCCTTCAGGCATTTCCATATACAGTTCAAAAATGGAAGAAATCGGATAATAGCCACGCCCACCTCCCATACAAAGGTTATGTTGAAAATCACTAAAAGTGCGTTAACCGACTAACGAAAAACGTCAGAAACACTAAATTTTACGGAAGAAATGGCAGGAGGAAGCTGCACCCAGGCTTTTTTTTTTAATTGAAAATGGGCGTGGCGTCGCCCACTTATGGATCAAAAACCATATCTCAAGAACTACTAGACCAATTTGAATGAAATTCGGTATATAATATTTTCTTAACACCCTGATGACATGTACGAAATATGGGTGAAGTCGGTTCACAACCACGCCTTCTTCCAATATAACGCTAATGCCTTCATCTGATGCCTTCTCAATATAATATATATACATTAGGAACCAATGATGATAGCGGAATAAAACTTTACAAAAATACGGTATTTGAAAAATATGTAAATGACGGATAATGAAATCTCGATTATCACTTTATCAAGCGAGAGTATAAGATGTTCGGTGACACCCGAACTTAGCCTTCCTTACTTGTTAAATAATAATGCTTTCACGAAACCAACCGTTATTTCATCAAATGAGTTCAGAGGGTATTTGAGCTTTTATTAAAACAATTACCTTTAAGCTATGTATACAAATTTTTAAGTTTCGGAACTTTACTCTTAATTTAAATATTTTCAAGCTAAGAGCTAGCTTATGTTTTTTGCAAAATGAGAACCATATATCATACACTCGTATATATTTCTCATTAATTATACCGGGTTTTCCAATAGGTATGGTATAATTTCTAAGTGTCGTTTTGACTATTTTTAAGATGTCGTGATCTATAGTTCTTTTTTCATTGCATTTGTATACAATTTAAATTTTATTATCAAAATAGTTTTAACTTGTCATGCTCTTTTGCCATTTTATGGTCATAACAGCGATGCGGTAAATAAGCAAAACTGCCGATTCTGGTGCGAAGAAAATCCACAAATTATTCATGAACAACCATTATATTCAGCTAAATTAAAATTTTGGTGTGGTTTTTGGTCTGTTGCAATCATCGGTCCGTACTTCTTTCGAAATGAAGCTGGTGACACCATTACTGTCAATGGAGAGCGGTATAGATCGATGAAAACCAACATTTTATGGGCGCAGTTGGAAAAAATCGATCTTAATAACAACTGGCTCCAAATAAAGTATCAAGACCTTTGTCTTAATTAAGATATAGAACTGTAATTGGCTCAACAATTGTGACATGGAATGGCTTCCAAGAAGTTGTGATTTAACACCATTAGACTACTTCTTGTGTGTTTATTTAAAGTCATTGGTCTTCAGCAATAAACCAAACTCTTCTTAAGCTTTAGAAGTCATTATTGAACGTGCTATTCATGATATACGACTTAATTTAGTAGAAAAGGTATTGGGTTCATTGAATTGACTCAAATTTAGTGGATATCATGATTCCTAGGTTCATAAATGTTGGCAATCGTATAACATGGGATATTCCTGTCGTAATTTATTTTCCTAAATTAAAAATGAAAACGACCATTGTGAAGTTCGTTGCTTAAGTCTTTAGTTTGTTCCAACGATCTGCATACATGATTGACTATCTTACAAAGCGCAAGAAAATTGAATAAACCTGATTTATTTTGCTAATAAAGCTCGCCAAAGTTAATTCCGCAAGCGGAAATAAACTGTTCGTTAAATCCGCGAAAGTACCAGAATAATATATACATATATACATTTACATACAGACTTACTAGCATAGGAATTAGCGATAATTTGTAAAAGTTACAAAAGCAACAGCAACAATATGCTGCATACGGACCTATGTATATATATGTGCATATATGTTTATATGTATGTATATGTAAAATTTAGAGCAACACACGGAGGGCAAACGCTGCGGCCTGGGAATAAATTCTGCTTTGCACAATTCCAAAATTAAAACAAACGGAAGGTGACTTGGCAAAGTGCCGTTAGTTTCGTTTTTAACTGTTTTATTTTCATTGCTACTATTGTTATTATTATTTTTTTTTGTTAATTATCCAGCTATGTGGTGGGAAACTTGGCTCAAGCTCCACCTTCGACTCAAACAATGGGCAACGGCGTAATTTTTTCAATGGTTGCTATAAATATAAAAAAGAAATGAAAAAATAATAATAGGTAAAGAAAAAATAAGAGAAAATGTAAAAAAAAAAATTTTTTAATATATAATTGAAAAAGTGGCGTTTTAGCTGCTCAAATGTTGCAGTCAGTGATTTCAAGATTTAAGTGGTTTTGAACTAGCTGGCAGCGATATATGTTTATATTTGTATATATGTATTATAAAAATACCAAAAAAAAGTTATTGTAAATGAATATTTAAATATGCATGCCTTAACCGTGCGGTCCTTCAATTTATTTTTTTTTTTTGAAGTTTTTCAAATAAAAAAACTCATATAAAGATAGGTATTTAAAAGAAGAAGAATAAAACTGTTTTTTTTTTGGTAGAAAAATTGATTACAACATTTTTATAATAAAATATATTTATAATAAATTATTCAGTGATTAAAAATATTCATGTAAAAATTGATTTTTACCACAAAAACTCACCACACAATTCCATTTTATTGAAATTAATAATTTTGTAAAATATTTTGATAACTTTTTTTTCGTAATTAATCACTTGATGCAACTAATTTTTAGAAAAAATAAATTATACAATTTTTGCAAAATTAAATTATATTTATCTTATAAAATTAGCACACTACTTTTCTTTAATGAAATTATTTCTTTGAAAATAAACATAATTTTTTCATAAAAAATTTTATTTTTACCATAAATGTTTTTACCATAAAAATTTTATTTTTACACTTAAAAATATATTTCCTTAAAATAGTTAATTACTTGATTACACTAATTTTTAAAAACATTTTTATAAAAAAATAATTTTACCATAAAAAATTAACACAATACTTTGCTTTAATGAAATATTTTTTTTTTCAAAGAAAATTATTTATTTTCATATAAAAAGACTTTTGAAATTTGTTTTAAAGAAACTTGATGAAACAAATTTTTAAAAAAGTATATCTTACAAAAAATATTTTTGCCATAAAAAAATTAACACAATACTTTCTTTGATGAAATTATTTATTTGAAAAGAATATTAAAAAATAATATTTTTTTTTATAAAAAATCTTTAATTTTACTTTAGAAAAACTAAAAAATTAGCACATAAGTAATAAACTATTTATTTGAAATCAAACATTATTTAAAAAAAAACTTTGTTTTTACCTTACAAACTCACCATATTTCTATCCTTAAAAATTAAATTAATCAATTGATTTATAATAAAAATTTAAAAAAAAATTATTTTTTCCCCGAAAAATCTCCACACTACTTTTCTTTAATAAAATTATACATTTAATAAAAATATATGTTTTTTTATAAAAATATTATATTTTTTGAAATTAATTTTTTTTAATTAAATATTTATAAATTTGTTTTTTTAACACTAAACACCATTTCACACGTAAGAAAATACATTAAATAATTACCGAAATTAAGAGTTTCTCAATAAACTCTCTGGTGCACCTTAGTATTAAATGCGTCTGTTATACCCATGTTTTATTCAGTTCAAGATGGCTACATTTAACCGTTTCTTTCATGGATTTCGCCACAATCAGTTGCATTTTTTTTGCCAACAAGTTCGTGATTTTTGCAATTAAAGTTTTTGCTTTAGTTTATTTGTGCTGCAGCCAAAAGCCTTCATTCGCCTCAGCTTGCGGTAATTTGTTGCAAGCAAAATGGTTGCTCAGTTGTTATTGTATTTGTTTATCCATTGTTACCACGCTTGCTTGCAATTTGTAAGGTTTGGAGCAGTTTGGCGCGACAAGTGGTGTTTTGCGTTATAAATGGAGTGATGGAGAAGTAGTTACAAAGTAATGCTTTAGAAAAGCAGCTAGTGCTGGAAAGAAACCTATTGTATTGCCCTGAACATATTAAATTTGCCGTGAACTTTGTAACACCCACAAGGAAACGCATACAAATTGGCCCATCAAAATCAAGAAAATGATCCTTTTTATGCTATAAGAAATGTGCCTAAGAAGGGTATTAATGCCTCGGTAAATTTAACGTGTTCTCTTGTTTTCATTATATTCTGACCTTAAATATTGACATTTTTCATCACGCTTTTAAAAGCGGAAAACTACTCTTCTCAGTTTTTTTGATCGCCAAGTTGTACTCTTGAGAACAATATCATCTACGGATACCAGTATTAACTTGGAATTTATCTCCCACCTGCTGAAGGCTAACAGTAGTTAAGAATTGTCCATGCATTGGACCCGTGTTCTTTGGATTGGAATTGCGTTTATCCCATCCGGCCTGCATACTTTATAAAGTTGTGATTATAAATCATTGGCAAGTCCCCTCAAGCCTCCAAACACTCCTTTGTATGTCTACTCCAAGCAACTCCTCTAACATTTCTACCTGTGATCCAAATCTGTCGAAATAACCCGTATTCTTGACTTCCTTTTCTATAACCGTTTTATATAACTCATTACAAAAATACAGTTTTTAGTTATAATCCTTTATATATATCATTATAATCCTCCCATCAAGATCCCATAGGTTTGTATATACTATATAAAAGCCAGAAACCATAAAAACCTATGAGCTGTCAATGGCTAATGATTTACAAAATGCCATTCGTTAGCGTACAGCTCTTATTAATATTATAATATATACATTGTGACAAAAAGTACCCGGAAATTGTTAATAATACGAAAAATATTTAAATATTCATCAATATTTATTAGACGTAAGACACTTATTCCAACGATTTTTCCAGTCCTCGAAAGAGTTTTCATAAGCACGTTTTGGGATGGCCTTCAGCTCCTTAAGCGAATTTTGTTTTATCTCTTCGATCGACTGTAAACGGTTCCTACGGAGCGTCATTTTCAGTTTGGGGAACAAGAAAAAATCACACGGTGACAAATCTGGTGAGTACGGTTGTTGATTGATGGTATTAAGTGCGTTTTTGGCTTTAAAGTCGGTCACAACCGTGGCTGGATGCGTTGATGCATTCTCATCGTGTAAAATCCATGAATTGTTCTTCGACAATTTTGGCTGTTTTTCGGCGAACGTTCTCACGCAATCGCCTCAATTCGACCAAAAAGAACTCCTTATTGACCGTCTGTCTTTCTGAAACAAATTCATGATGCACCAAACCACGACAATCGCAAAAACAATGAGCATCGCCTTGATTTCTGAGCGGTTTTGACGTGGTTTTTTTGGTTTCGGCTCCGTCAATTCCATTTATTACTGACTTGTTTGCATTTATAAAGCTCTCCATAAATGTGGGATTGGAATTCACAGGATCAAACATGTCCAAAGAGACCTGCTTACAGTAATTTTTTTGAAAAAAATTCAGCTTTATCGGGACAAGTCGAGCAAGAACGCGTTTCATACTCAAAATATCCACCAAAATCATTCGAAGGGACTTGCAGGAGATATCGAGCTATCTTGCCATCTCCTAACACTTACCTGACGATTTTCAAGCAACATATTCTTCACTTTTTTATATTTTCATCAGTTGAAGAGGTCGAAGGTCGACCAGAAAGAGTCTTCAACATATCTGCAACGATATCTCGACCGTCTTAGAAGGCTTTGTACCATTCGTAAGCTTGTGGTTTTGATAAAACTGATTAACCGTAAGCCTTGTCCAACATTCGCAACGATTTTGGTTAGAAGTATAAAATTTGAGACAAAATTTTTGTTCGAAATTTTTATCCATTGTAAAAATCGCAACGCACTACTGAGGTGTACCGACTTAAGCAGCTGCCTTTTTTGTATTTTTGTCCATTGATCAAAGTATAACTTAATTTATAAAACCTGCCATGTCTTGTAATATATACTCTCCAGACATTAGGACTTTTAACTTGTCAGACTACCTGCTGGACTACGTAGAGGATGAAGGATGGTATCCTGCAAAGAAGGATTGAGACAGGTAGTTGGTTTACTTTTTCTTTATAATATCGCTTTCGCAATTGAAGTCCATCTTTCGAGGTGGGTTCTTTACTACAATAATTGCAAGCAAACCGTTAATAAAAGATTTTTTTCTTACTGAAACGTGAAGTAGCTATACAAAGCTCTTTAATAAGCAGCTGTCCAATATTTATGATTACTACTTAGGGACTTTAGAAATTCTCCTTGATAGAGTGAAGAAATATACTGGGATACAACTTGTTTCCTAGTATTAGATACTAGATAGCCTAAGCACTAAAACAAGGTAATGAAAAATAAAACAATCTAAAGGCTAACTTCTACTAATAGAGCTTTACATAAGAGGCACTTTTTTTTTGAAACCGCAGTGATAATGGCAATGATCGGATCACTATCAAATTTTTCTGCATGTTCTGTATATAGTTCTCCATACAATGACCTACCAGTTTTTTGATCTGATTGAAAATAGAATTTGGCAGACCATAAATGACAAACATTTTCGATAAAATTAAATTTTTAAATGACAAAAATTTTCGATAAAATTAATTTTTTTTCGATTTATTTTTTCGACCAATGATCACTATATGGAAAATACCTTATAGTAGAGTATTTTATTTGTTAGGTTTCATCAACGGAGAAGGCCCAAATCATTGCAGTAGTAGAAGATCCTATTAAGCCCAATCGTAAATCGAGTGTAAATCGAAAAACTTTATATTTTTTCTTCAAAAAATTTACTATGCACTACACATATTCCTAAAATATGTAAAAATATATCTTTAAAGTTTAAAACAATTTTTCCAAAAATATCCCTTTTTTAAGCAGTTTCACTAGGTGCTCTCCTAAAAATGTTTTAATTGTCTAAACATTTCGAACTCCTTATTTGAATCTCACTTGAATTTTTATAGTAATTTTGGCAGTGAATCAAAGGCTTGAAGCTTTCAAAACTAAATATGAAAGCTATCCCATCACTTGTCAATATTTTTCACTAAATTCTCCAGTTTTTTCTGAAGGGAATTGGATTAATATTGAATTTTTCGTCGGTCTGGAGCTTTTTAAGAGTGATAATATTTGGTTAAATATTTAATGCGTAAGCCAAATTAGTATATTATTTTATTGCTCTTCGGTTTATTGGATTGTGATAGGAGGCAATTGAAAAGTAAAGTCCTCTCTCGACGAACAAAAGCTAAACTCTATAAGTCGCTCATAATTCCCGTCCTGCTATATGGTGCAGAGGCTTGGACGATGTCAACAACTGATGTGTCGACGTTGCGAGTTTTCGAGAGAAAAGTTCTGCGAAAGATTTATGGTCCTTTGCGCGTTAGCCACGGCGAATATCGCATTCGATGGAACGATGAGCTGTACGAGATATACGACGACATTGACATAGTTCAGCGAATTAAAAGACAGCGGCTACGCTGGCTAGGTCATGTTGTCCGAATGGACGAAAACACTCCAGCTCTGAAAGTATTCGACGCTGTACCCGCCGGGGGAAGCAGAGGAAGAGGAAGACCTCCACTCCGTTGGAAGGACCAAGTGGAGAAGGACCTGGCTACGCTTGGAATATCCAATTGGCGCCACGTAGCGAAAAGGAGAAACGACTGGCGCGCTGTTGTTAACTCGGCTATAATCGCGTAAGCGGTGTCTACGCCAATTAAGAAGAAGAAGATAGGAGATTCATCTAAAATCAATCTGACAAAAAAATAGTTTTATTAATAGATAACTTAGTGCCTGATTGAAGCTTTGTTAATTAACAAAACGGCGACCTCAGGATAATTTTTTGCATATTACCGGCAAAAAATCTAACTTAAAAAGTCCTTCGATCATTCTTAGTTTTTGAGGCTTTCAAAAAGTTGTACGTATTTCATTGAAATCCTATTTTTCTTCTTTATTGTTCTTCCGTTTCAATGTTTGGTGGCAATTGGAAATTCCAAGTGTAACCAGGACCTTGATCTTTCCAACGGAGTGGAGGTCTTTCTCTTCCTCTGCTTCCCCCGGCGAGTACTGCGTCGAATACTGTCAGAGCTGGGGTGTATTCATACATTCGGAGGACATGACCTAGCCAACGTAGTCGCTGTCTCTTAATACGCTGAACTATGTCAATAGCGTCGTACATCTCGTACAGCTCATAGTTCCATCGAATGCGGAAATCTACCAAAAAAAACACAGTTTTACCAGCTCTCGAACTTTCCAGAGCTCCCGACAAATGCTATCTCTCAGATATTGATATTTTACGAAAATGCAAAAAAAAAAAATTTTTTGTTTATTCTTGATGTTCCTATCCCCACTTCTGACTTGCGTTTTGAAAGAATGTTTAAACTTAGATCTTCGGTTGTCCGTTAGATAAGAAACACAGTAAAACAATTTCTCTTTCTGAACTGGCGTAAAAAGCCTTGAAAGGAAACTTCACAGTGATATTACACTGAACTGAGAATGAAGCTCTCTCTCTTTAGTAGTACGGATATGGTAGCACCAAAACTGCCCACTACGCTTCCAAAAGTTAATGTGTGCTTAAAGTACATTAGATTCTCCACTTCTACAGTTAGCAATACTTAATTACCCACACCGTAGCGGTAATTGTCTTTGCGTTACGGCAAAGGTCTACACTGATTTTCCCATGAAAAATCTAGATTAACATATCGCCATTGTCTCACGCCAACCCCAACTGCCGATGTGCATCACACACATACACAGTGAAGTTGTTCAACTCATAAATTTGTATATTTATCTGAGCAAATGTTGGGATTTTTGCAACATCATTAATGGCAATGCGATCTTGACACGTACATGCATACATTTGGCGAAAGAGTGATGGGAGGGGGGCAGGCGGAGAGTTGGCAAGTATTTGTGCGCACTCAAGTACATTGCATTTATTGCATTTTCCTTATATATTTAGCTTTTGCTTCATCCTATTTCGTGAGAAGCTTTTCGTAGATATTGCAATTCCTTGCTATTGTTGTTGCTGTTGCTGCGCTGCCTTGTAATTGTTAACTTTGAAGTAATTAAATGTTAGTAGATAACAAATGAGCGATAGTTGGCAATTTAAGTTGCTAATGAATGATCAACAAGGAGCTGATATAAATCATCCTCAACTCCGTCTCCGCATCGTGGGGCGTTAAGGCTGTCAACGTCAAGGTTTGGCCAGGTAATTGCGTTGCTGTTGCACATTTTAATTGTAGTAGAAGATAAACATTCTAAAGTATAATTAATGAAGCACGGAGAGCTGTGGGTGTTCAAATATACCGATGACTAATATTGTAATCGAATTTCTGTAAAAAAAACTTCCGACTTTTACTCCGAAAAATCAAACTTTTGCTTTTTCTTCTAATGACTAGATATAAATTTTGCAGAATTGTCTTGAAATATTATTAAAAATTTTACACCGAATTTTTTCTATTCCTTCGAATTTTTTTATTTTACTCCCAATAACTGGAAATAACATTTGCTGGTACGTTTATAAAGATGAACAGTTTTCTTTAAAAATTGTTTAGTACTATAAATTCTACAGTTTGGCATTACTCCGATTTATTAAAAATATTTCTTTTACTCCGAAAAATCTAAATTTTTGATATTTCTTTAAATATTAGAAATAAGTTTTACGAAATTTTCTAGAAAATTGATTGACATGTTACTCCGAAATTTTTTCACTTCACTCCGAATAATTAAAAACAACATTTTCTAGTACGTTGTTACCGTGAGATATTTTCCTTTAAAAATTGTTTAAACTTTAATTCAATAAAGTCTACAATTAGAATGACTCCGAATTAGTAAAAATACATTTTGAGTCTGTAATTATGATTTTAACAGTAAATATTCCGAATTATTTCAAATAAGCAAAATACGTTTTAAACAGTAAACTTTTTCTCTAAAGATATATTTAATATTATACTCCGAATGTTGTTTTTTATTCGTAATAATTACTATAATCTTTGTTGGTGTGTTTTAACAGTAATATTTTCTTTTAAAACTCCGAACATTTTAAGGTGTGACGTTATTCCTAAAAATTAGGAATAACTTTTGTGTCTAGAATTATTTTTGCAAATTCCTTTTTAACCAATTATTGCATCAGATGATTTCAAACCTTAAAGTTGGTTCTCAGTTGACTTTGTGTTTACTTGAACGTACATACATACATACATACTATTATGAAACTCCGAATTTTTTTTACCTTATTTTAAAGATCTGTTTAGCTGAGTGACTCCTATGATTTTATAAAATATTCCTAATACAAAGAAATGAAAGTTAATTTATTTTCGGAAAATCCGAAAAATATTCAGAGTCTTTGCAGAAGCTAAAAGTTGTAATACAGATTCACAAGTATGTCAAACATATTTAAATGGTAGTCCTAATCTATTGCGGCTAGAGCAAAAATGCTCCTTTGTAAACTATTAAAAGCAATTAAAAGTGACTCTTTCTAAATCCGAAAACTTTATTTAACCACCAAAACGAGTGTTAAGCCATAAACTCGTACTACAATACAATAAAGTTAGAATTTACGAATACTGAAAGTTTTTTCTTTTGTTTTGGGTTTTTAGTTTTCTCAACACTTTTCTAATACTACGAAAATTGTCCGAAAGGTTAAAAAAAAACTTTACATCGGCACCATGATATTTATTTTCGGTATTACAGCAAAATTTAAAACATTTATTTTTTTCAACTCTCTTAGAATATTCCGAAAGTTTCCGAAAAGAAAACAATTTTTCTTATGACCATGTTATCTTTTGTTTTTGGTATTACAAAAACCATAGCAAAATCATTTAGTTTTCTCAACTCTTTTATAATACTCCGAAAGTATGCGAAAAATTAAAAAAAATTAACATTAAAACATAGTTTTGATAGTTTTCGGTTTTATAGCAACAATAATATTTAGTTTATTTCAACTCTTTTATAATACACCGAAAGTTTCCGAAAAATTAAAAAAATATATAAATTAGAATCATAGTATTTTCGATAGTTTTTGGTGTTACAACAACATAAATATTACGATAGTTTTGGGTATTGCAACAACATAAATATTTTGATTAATACTCCGAAAGAGTCTCAAAAGTTCAAAAAATCTTAATAAGCAATAATATATGTAGATTTTTTTTAATAATAATAGTAAATAAGTGTTTTCATCAAACTCCGAACATTCTCACAATGTTGTTGTTGTAGCTACTGTAGCAGCAGAAAACATTCCGGATGTAATTTGGAGGAATGCTGCCGGAACAGAATTTTGAATCACAGCAAACACTTAAAAAGGTATATATGTACATACGTACTTACATACATATATTGAAGAAAACTCATCCATTTCAGGAGCATGAGTTGTCACTTACCTTTCCAAATCATTCTGCTGACCACAACTTCCCTCCATTTCCAATAAATTATAACACATTGCATTGCGCATAAATATTTTTTTTTTACAAAATAATTTATTTATCTCTGGTAATGTTTCAGTTGCTTACTTAAACTAATATTTTTTGTTTTCTTAATTTACATTTTGTCTTTTTAAGTTCACTTACTAATAAAATATGCTTAATTTATAACTATTTGATTTTCTTCCTTTTAACTAATTTTACATATGCCCGCACAGGCGCATGCGTGTGCACACGCTTACCTAGTAGATAATGTAGAAATATATATATGTAGTATATATATAATATATTTTGTATGCATGTATATATAAATAGCCTAACGTATAAAATATGTATGCATATATGCATATATATGTATGTATGTATGTATGTATATATGTATATGATTTTACGTTGCTATGTACTAGTACAGTTTGCGGCATTCATTTAAAAAAATGCAATATGCTCATTTTGTGTGTGTTTTAAAACTATGCAAATACAGTTGTAGGCATATGTCTGCGACGGTCGCGGTCCGTTTGTGTCCAATTTCATTGAGATTTGTAGCTTAAATATTAAATGTAGAATTTGTTCTAGCTTCATGCGATCATAAACAACTGAACTATGTATATAAGTTTGTATATATGTACAGTTACATTTGCATTAAAGGCTAAATTAAGTCTAGGCAGCTTACGCGTCTAAAAATCAGTGTAAAGAACTTTTGCTTTTTATTCAAAAATTTTCCTCAATTTTGTTTTTCTCTTGTATGTACTTGCACAGATGTAGTTATCTTTGTTTTGTATATAAATGTATATGTATAAAAGGTATGTATACTTGTTTGTTTGTTCATTTTGGATGCATTTGTTGTTTTAGTTTTTTGTTTTTCGTTTGCTTAGTCTTGCCTGCAGGGACTATTTATAGTAAAAAGCATTTGCAGCTGTTTTTGATTAAAACTTATCCCTGATATTGACATTTAGTTTCGAATATTTGCAATCTATGCAGGAATGAAAAGTTTGACAGTTATTTAGTAACATGATTTCTTTGCTTGAATGTGTGTGTAAGAAAATATTAAAAAAAAAAAAATTATAACTGCATATGTACATATTAATTGTATGTGTGTGCATTTTTGTTTACATAGAATACACAGCGACTAATGGTTGTTCAAAATGTTGATTTAAAAACATCCAAATTAAAAAAAAATAAAAAAAACATTCTACAAAAAAAGAAAAAATATTCTAAAAAATAAGAAATGGATTAAAAAATTCTAAAAAAAAATCGAGGACAAGATTAAAAAAGAAATATTGAAAAAATATGTTAAAAAATTATTTAAAAAATTGAGGAAATATTAAAAAGAAATTTAAAAAATTCAACGAAAACGAAAAAAAAACAAAATTAAATTAAATACATGTATAATAAAATATTAAAAATATTTTCAAACAAAAAAATTAATCAGAAAACATAATATACAAAAAATACCTAAAATGGTAGGTATTATATTTTATAAAAAAAGCTCCAATAAGAAAAAGAATTTAAAAAATTTTAAATTAACAAAAATTAAAAAAAAAATTGTAAAAAAGTGTGGAATGAGTTTATATAAAAAAAGTTATGAAATATTAAAAAAACATAATAATATGTAAAAAATTTAAAAGGTTAAAAAATAAAAAAAAGTACAAAAATGTAAAAAAAGCTAATTTGTAAACAAAAATAAAAAAGAAAACAACAAAATTTACCAGAATTAAAAAAAAAATAAAGCAAAGAATTTAAAAAATTTTATATATAAAATTTAGAAAATCTATAAAAATTAAGTTAAATATTTTTCACCTATTTAAATTAATATTTTTATAGATTTTTTAAATTTTATATTAAAAAAAATTTTAAATAAATATATAAATTACCACAAAAAAAAAATTAGGTAAAATATTTGAAAAAATTTAAATATAAAATTTACAACTAAAAATAATTAAATTCATAAAAAATGCACATACATATGTAATAAAGTACAATAGCATGCACGCAAACAATCCACTAATTTCTAAAGCATAAAAAATGTCTGCTCCACCACTAGAGCCACACCGTAATATGCCGACAGCATATGTGGCGCCCGCACTCAGGACAATGCGCCGCCGCCGTGCGTATTCCACTGCACCTCGTTCATGGACGGCAATGTTTGGTGCATTTGATGACTGGCATTTACCGTTGCATTGTTCGCGGCGCCACCATCGCCGGGTGAGTGCGCAACATTATTGTTGTTATTGTTGCTCATGCCACTCAGATTGTTGTTGTTGCCCGTGTTATTGTTGCCGTTATTGTTATTTGTTGTTGCTGTTGCACTGCGCGTACGCATAACATCCTCGGCTTGCGTGCAATGCGGCCGTGGACCAGGCTCCGGCGTGTAGGTGAATGTTAGACCCGTTGCATAAATGATGCCATCGTTGCGCACCAGCGAGATGGGCACCTGTGTGGGTTGGCGTACCTGTGGGGTAGAGGGGGGAGGGGAATAAAAATTTGCGTTGAGTGCTTGGAATATTGGTAGTTTAGTTTTGAAAATATAGAAGTTGAACAAAATATATTTATTCATCAGCAGAGAAAATTAGAAAGAAATCAGATAACAAATATTTAATTTAAAAATAATTCAAAAAATGTAGCAGAAATATGAAAAAACAATTGGGGTACTCACAACCCGTCGTAAAGCATCGTAAAATCGTAAAGTTATAAATTTTTACACTTGTTTAAAAAAATTGTTGTTGGATTTCATACAAAAATGAGTTTACACATTTACAATTCTCAATGCTATTTTTTCGAATCGTTATAACTTTTAACTTTATGAGACTTGTGAAAACCCTAAATAAATATTTTGGAACAAAAGGAAAATTATAAACAGTACATAAAAAAAAATAAATTAAAATTTAAAAAAAAAAAATATTCTAAATTACAAACAAAAAACAACTTGAAAAAAAATCAAAATTTAAAAAATTCATAGTTTGAACGATCTTTAACAATTTAGAGTAAATTAATTAAGATAATTTGATTTTTTATATTTTATTATTTATTTTTATAGATAAATATTCATCCAATCAAAATATTAAAAAGTAAAACCAAAAAAACGTAAACGAAGGACAAAAAAAAATATTTTTAAATTAAAAAAAAATAAATTAAAATGCCCATAAAGATTCAATTCTCATCTATTAATTAAACACAATTTTTTCTTGAAGATTAATACAAAATTTGTATATTAATATTTTGGCATACATATGTATGTATGCACATATTTTGAAAAAAAAGAAAAACAAAAACAAAAAATAATTATACTCAATACTTGTATTAATATTTATATTATTACTATTCATAATAAGATATATTTCTAATTAAACTTTTCCACTCACCCATAACCATTCACCACGGAATTGTGAGATCTCCGGCACCACACACAGCAGTGTTTCCGTGCAGCGGTACATTGTTTCCGCCTCCACATCACCGAACCAGACTTGCAAGTGCGGCGTAAAGTTGTCGCCGCTCAGTTCCAGCATCGCTACATCGCCGCCGCCATTCAAGTTGAGCGAATTTACAATTGGCACCGGTGTGACTGGGGAGCTAAGAAAGGATTGAAGGAGGGATTTTATTTATTAATAAAAAATAAAAATTTGGACCAAAAAAGTTTTAAATAAAATGTTTGTTAATTATTTCCACTTTAAGAAAGCTTTCTGGTACAGATAGGTACACCATAAACATTGTTCATCAAACTCACCCCACAGGACCCATTCCTTCGTAAAACTGATATTCAGCTTTGTCTGTCGAGATGATCGTCCAGCAAGCGCCGTCGTTGATCATTTCTTTATTTGGTTCTTTCGGACATGGTGTCGCTTGGAATTGTATGATTTTCTCCTGTGACAGACAGAGATACATATGATCCGTGTCCTTCATGTAGAAAGCGCATTTATGCAATTGCGACACCGGATCGTCAGCCTCCAACAGTGCCATTTGCTTGTCCACTTTGCGTATGATGAGGCGTGGCAGTGCCATACCCGTCACCGAACACACCAGTTTCACCGTCGCACCATAATGTATGTAGCCATCGCGTACCTGAGGGGTTAGAGGAAGGAGAATCCAAGAAATTATTAGAGATTAAGAAACAAAAAATAGAAGAAATTTAAGAAACAAAAATTGAATAAAAAAAAGAAAAAATAATAATAATAATTTCAAAAATTGATAAAAATTCAAAAATAAAACATTATATAACTACAATAACAAAAACTACATATCGTAGCACAGACCTGAAACTCCTCCGACTCCGATTCATTGTCGTCGAGCAAATGTATCGTAAAGGCGCCCCACTGCGTCGACGACGCATGAAAGTGTCCATTCTCCACATGCAGGTAACGCGTCGACACCGTTTGCGAGCGCAGGCGATTGAACAGCGCCACATTGGTCCCGCTCGCTATGCATAAATCGGCATTTTTCAGCGATTGCTTCTTCTTCGATGGCTTCGATATGACTTTAATGCGTTTCGAATTGAACACACCGATGTCGTGCCCATTGCCGTAGAACATCTTCACCGACAACATAAAATGCTTACGCTTATCCGAATCGGAAATGAACAGCGTCTTGGCGGCGCAATATTGCTTGCCATTTAAATCGAGTTGTTGCATATCCTGATCCGAGCTGCCGATGCCGATGAAGGCGCACAACTGAGCGCAATGCTCACCCTCGCCCTTCTGCAGCATCTCCTCGTAGCGTCGACGCCAACCGCTGCCAAATAAATAAATGCACGGTGGTGGGCAAAAGAAACGCTTCTCATTGCCGTATGACTTTTGCGCGACCTGGAAATGAATGCAACGTGCAAAAGAAGGAAATGTGGTGAGTAATTGAATTATATTAAAAAAATAATAATAAGACATTTTTTAAATCACATTTTTATTGGCGGAAACCACAAGAATGCCAAATTGACAAACAGAATAATTGCAAATCAATAATTGCAGCAAAAATGCGATCACTGCGCGGTTTTACATTTGAGTGGCAGCGCAAGCACAAACAAAATCAACAACAACAACGAAAATACGTATACGAATCGTTCATTGCTATTAAATTACAGTTCAATCAAATTTTTCACAAGTCGCCATGCAAATTGTACTCGGACCGCGCACCAATCGAAATATTAATACAAAACAACAGCAACTGCCCACAGGTTGTATGTATGTATGTATGTATTTCTGAATTTTGAGTTGCGGTTGCACGAATTGTCGCTAATCACCCAAGCAATCGCTTTAACAAGTGGATCAGCGTAAGTCATTCGCCGGCGCGCACATGCCACCGCTCGACTGCCTGCATTGTCTACCGCACATACTCAATATCTGAACTAATAGTTGCTTTTGGCGCGGCCCTTGGTCGGGTGCTAACTGATTGATTATTATTTTTTGCTGTCGTCGCTGCCTGCAACACTTGTTGCGGCCAACACCACATCCTTCACACTTGGCTGCATGCAAAAATTGTAAGACTGCCGCCAGCCAGCGACTGCTGCTGCGCCTTGCTTGCTTGCGGTGCAGTAATGAGCAATGCAATCAAATAATTGTATTTAATTAATGAAAATTAAAATTACTGCAGTTTTTTAACTTTTTTACGTATATTTTCATGCTTTCAATTTGTCTATTTGGCATTGTTGTTTTTATTATTGTTATTGTAGTTGTATTGTGCATTTGATTGATTTTGGTTGCAAATTTTTGTCGCTAATTGCTTTGTTGCGGTCGTTGGAGTTTTTTTTATGCGATTTCAAGTTATGATTTAGATTTGATTGAGGCGGATGGATGATGAGGCATGAAATGAAATTAATTGCGTTGAATTGTGTTTCGCTAAGCTTGAAGGCGACGTAAACATTGTAATTTTATTATATAAGTGCATGGTAGAACTTTGAGTGAGAAATTTTTAATATTAAATAATTATTTTGCAGGATCGATGTTTTTTACGCAGTACAGGGTGAGACTGATTATCCAAAATTTGTGTTTTTTGTTTTTAATCTACTACCAAAGACATTTAATTATAAAAAAAAATGTCATTTATCAGCGGCTAAAGACTTCAATATTTATTCTAAAATATTAGTTCTAAGAGAAAAATTTTTTGTTTTAGTTGTCTTTCAAAATGATTAATTTTGTAGAAATAATGAAGTTGTCTTCGTTTTGAGAAGGAATAATATTAACCCAACATTAAAGTACAAAATTTATTTAATTTTTAATTAATAAGGGTATACGGTCTGAAATCTGAAAGTATTATCATAATCTCGGGGTAGCAGTACATAAATTACGTTATAAAACTTGCACCATTTTACGTGAACCTATCATGAACATGTTTTTAAAGACTTCATCCTATCAAAGTGGAAACTGATCAATCAAAATAAATAAATACTGCATTGCTGTGGTTTTTTAGAAGCGAAGAACAATCCTAAAATAAATTCATAATGATTACTGTCGAGTGACAGTCCTTTGGCAGATAAGAATTAAGTTTCGGTAGGGTTACGCAGATCAGGCTGTCGAGGGACTTTGGATTAAAATTAGTATTCATCAAAAATTGGGAATATGTCAAGCTCTAAAGAGAAGAAATGCTATTTGCTTTCAATAGTATTTGTTGATGTTTTTGGTGAAGAACCTTTACGAGTTATAAATGTGTTGGGATTTTGTTCCCAAATTGGAAAAATTTGGGATAATCGCAGTTTTTTAATTAAATTTTAAGGGTACCAAAGAAGTATACCATTAGTATTAAATTCTGTAACTATTTCATTAAAAAAATACTTTCTCTTCACTTTTTAACTCAAACAATTTTTCTGTCTACACAAATCACTTTTCATTCACATCCTTTAAGCATTTTTACGCCTTTGTGCATATTTCTACAAAAATATTGTGCAACTAAAAATATACAAACAATACAGAATTAATTTGTGTCGTTGAATTGCAAATAGCGCTCACCTTCGCATGTAGAATCACAATGACCATATCGTTGCGTTCGCGCATATAACGCTCCATTGCATCTCGTGTCAATTTTTTATCCTCAATATGTGGCCGATATGGCACACCAACCGCATTGGAATTCAGACCTGTAGACATGAGTGGGCCACAACCGCCACCACCACCACCGCTGCCAGCATTCAAACCGCGCGGCAGCATTGCAAGATGATGTTGTTGCTGCTGCTGTTGCTGATGGTGTTGCTGTTGATGATGATGTGGCGAATTGGGTGGCAATAAACCACCACCGCCGCCAGCGCCATGATGTACCGGCGGACTGGGTGGTGTTTGCGCATAAGCGCCACCTACACCGCCACCAAGTCCAAAGTGCGGCATCTGTGGCAACGTTGCAACAGCTGCCGATATGGCTGCAGCGTTATGCGATTGCAATATGGACGTGGGTGGTGATAACGAATCGTTGAGGTCGTGTAAATGCGGTGAGTGATGGTGTAGCAATTGTTGATGGTGCTGGTGTGCTGGTGAGTGCTGTTGTTGTTGCTGCTGCTGCTGCTGTTGGTGATGATGATGCTGGTGACCGTTGGCTAAGGTGCTAATAGCTGTGGGGCTATACTGTTCCAAGTGATGCTCCAATGCGGTTGCAGTGCTGCTGGGAGGGGTGCCAATATGGTAATCACTATAACTCTTCATTTAGCGAATATGAATGCGACGCTGTTGCAGGCAAATGTGTGTAGAGGCGCGTATATTTCCATGTTTGAAAACTACACGCACGTAGAACACTTAATATTATATGCTAACGTTTACTTATTTGGACGTATTGTTTATTTCCGCTGTGTAAAAATTTGGCAGAGTTGCGTTTAAAAAATTTGGCACTTGCGTTACAGTGTGATATTTAGTGATTTGGTGGCGCGTTTATCTCTTTTACGCTTAACTTTGTTTAGCTCCGAGTTGTGGTGTATTATAAATAAAATATTATTTGATATAAAAATTACTACACGCTTTTGTTTATCACACACTCACGGCAATTTATTAATGGTAGTAAAAACGTACCAAACAGTTAAAAACAACACAAAACTGCACACAACACACCAACAATAATGCACAGTGGCGACGAAAGGAAGAAGCAGCGCGACCGCAAACTGACAGATGTTCACGCTCCCATTCGTTCTAAATGTTCACAATTGTTTCAAATACAAATTGCATTTACAAGCGACTGTTATTGCACTTCACCGAAGTCCTGCATTTATGTTAAGCACTTCCTTACACTCAATAAATTCGAACTGTTTAGTATTTTGTCTAGCACAAGCGCGTTTATGTTTTAATTTTAAAAGTTATTTTCATTTTAAAGTTAAAACACCGACTGAGCGCTCCACAGTTGACTCGCTGATTTTTGTTTCGCTGTAGTTTTGTTTCGTTGCCAAACGTACGCAGTGCCAACAAGCAATGCTGCACCTTTCACTCAACGGGAATTTTTTAAGGGTAAATTTGGTGAAAACTAGTAATAAGTTTTGTACAAAACGTTTTAATGATAGTATTTTAGTACTTCAAATTAGTCTGAAAACTCTTTTTTACTGTAAAAAGAAAATTTATTTACCAATTTCTCTGCTAAATTTCCAAAAATAAACAAAATTGTTTACCGCTTTTATTCCCTTACGGCTTAATGATGAACATGGCAACACTGCTACGCTCTTGACTGCGCCAGAGAAAACGTAAACGACCGACGTCGACGCTGCCGTCAACAGCGCGCTGCTCACAGCCACCTTAGCGATTCCAGAGGCCGCGTGGATGTTCTCACGCTAAGCAGCGACGCCTGCAGCGACAGAGCTGTCACCTGTTAGCTTCTCGTCGTTTTCCCACGGTCAGCGGCATTTCTTATTTACGTTTCGTTTCTTCCTCTTGAGTGAAGTGTTTCGTTGGCAGAGGATGTGCTCTGTGGATGTGTGTTGTGTTTGTGTGCTTTTATACCCGTTTTTTATTGTGATAAGCGTCGTGATTTGTGTATTAATGAAAAGTTTAAAACAATTTGGATATGCAAATGTGTATATTAGTTCGTTTAACCTCAGTGTGATTAGTGAATAAGTGAGTGTAAAAGTGCGTAGAAATGCCGGCCGCTGCGATCAACGAGATGCTGCTCCAAATTAGCGGTGGAAGTGATGCGGCATAATTGTGTGCACATACATATGTACATATGTAAATATTAACGGAAGTAGAATTTAGTTAAAGGAAATGGAGCTTGCAGCAGGTAAGTGGGAAATTTTTAAATATATTTGGGATGTTTACTTTGGCAGTGTATTAAATTGATTAGCAACAATTAGCGAAATTTAGCAAACTACCGTATGTGTCAGTGTTGGCAGTGCTGCTGTTGGTTGACACTTGGCGTGACCAAAATTAGTGTTATGTGGAATTGCTGGGGGAGATTTGTGTAGGCGTTAGATAATATTAATTATTAATTCTTTATTTTTCGATCTAATAAATTCTTGCCGATATTTTTATACTCTTGCAACTTGTTGCTACAGAATACAATAGTTTTGTTCACCTAACGGTTGTACGTAGCACTTAAAACTATTCGAGATTGATATAGGGTTATATGTACATACATATGTATATATGTATATGTATGTATGTATGCATATAAATGATCAGGATGACGAGACGAGTTGAAATCCGGGTGACAAAGTTTTGTACGATGAGAAGAGGATCGGCATGCAATAAATGCTCGGAAAGGGATGAAATAAGATTATTGCTTAAAATTTGTTGATACTTTTTCACTTTTACAGTTTTATCCGGATCGCCCGCGCCTGACGGTCCGTCTTAGGCACACATTTCTGTTCTCCGAATTTACATCGCACGTAGTACTATGGTATCTACGAACCGGCACTTAATCACTAGGTTTCGTCTGATGAGTGGACTATCTCACTAATCTACTAGATTTAGCATTTGTTAATCTCGTCACCGTAAAGATTTAAATTTATTCTTTATTCTACTCTGAAATTTCTCTGTGCGACTCTGACTTAGCACAATCTGTTTCTCAGTAGAGAAATTTATCACATTGTCACTGCTGATTTAGACACTACAAGGAGCGAAAAGTGCGACTTTTATTATTATTTAAAACGGCAATAAATTTTTAATAAATTTTAAACGATTGATTTTTTCTGTCAAAAAAAAAATTCCAATGACAGTGAGGAAATGGAAAATAAAAAGAAAATGGAAACTTTTATTGTCAAACAATTTTATTTACTTATACCTGCAATGTTTTCTTTTAATAAATATTAAACGATGTGATTTTTCCTGTCAAAAACAGCTGTTTTATAAATCTCCAATGACAGTGAGGACAATCTAGATTAGTGAAAAGATTAAATGTAATAAAATCACTTACAATTTTTGGTCGGAACATTAGCCAAGCTAGGCCAAAGCTTTGGTCAAATATCAATTTTTTTGTTTGGAAACTGCCATTTTGTCAAACAATTTTATTTTGCTTATTCCTGGGCTTGGCTTTACTAGATTTAATATTACTTTAACGAAATCTGTTTGTTTTTAATTTCAGAGAATCTAGTTCAGAGATATAGTGGTCACGGCAAAACGATTCTATTCGGAGGATCTCTGGGAGATTAGCAGCAGTTCCTTTCCAAATAAATATTTTCCTAATACTAACTCTTAAAATACAGTTAAAAAATACCATAATATGAGTACACATTTTTAGATCAATAAATTTAAAAGTTTTCTAAGAAAAAGTTCTGAAAAATTCGCTTTTTCGGCCTTCTAATTATATATAACCACTTAAGGTGGGGTCTAGTCTAGAAATTTGAAAAAATCCTTTTCATAATTCGATATTTTAGATATTTAAAAGTATCTCTTTAAAATAAATTTTCATAATTCATAATATTCCCGTAGTTATAGCCATTTTTGTGTCATAGTAACTGGACCGGTTTGAGCTGCAGACGTAATTTAAAACGCGTTTTCCTATAAACTATTTACGGTGCAGTTGCCACAATATCTGAAGTTCTAATCAGCCGATTTACTTATTTTTTGCCTTCCTAATGTTCGATGTTCGATTTAGTCATCACTTTGAATAAAAAATGTTCGCGAAGGCTGACTAACGAAATCATTATGTGCAATAATTCTTTAAATGTTCAAATGGCACGTTTCTTTTCGTATTTTAAATAACTATATGTGATTCAAGAAAACTTTCCCATTTCGTGCATCTATATTTTTCGTTGCATTATATGTTCCCATTCGTTATTCTTATGAGAATTTAGAATCTTACAAGAATTACCTCCGTCCTAAAATATTGCATAAAAAAGGTTTTAAAGGGAAGTTACTGTTGGCGGTCATAATTTCCAAATGTTAAAAAGCAAAATTTCGTCATCATAATTTATTAGAATCATTTTAGCCAAGCTTTTCAAGCGCATCGAACACATGAAGTCTAAATTCGACAAATATTCTGGTTCTGCATTTTATCAAGTCGCTCAATATCGGTGTCAGAGGGCAGGTAGTGGCAGAGAGATTACCGAAAGTTTCCGTGAAGTCTGAATTTTTGCTCACTAAAATTAAAATCACCGAGCTGTGGGACTAGATATAAGGGTAAATTTCAAGGACTTGTCTCTTCAATAACAGCAACAGCGACAAAGTACAAATTCTGCTCTTCTCTTTTTTATTAGTATTTAAATTTGTATAACCTCACTCGTTCCGTCTGTCTGTACATACGCAAACTAGTTACTCAGTTTTTGAGATATCGATCCGAAAATTTGCAAGCGACATTTTCTCCTCTAGAAGCTGTTCATTTGTCGGAATCGTCTATATCGGACCACTATATGATGTAGCTGCCATACAAAATGATCGGTCAAAATTAAGTTCTTGTATGGAGAATTCTTTTACTTGCTAAGATTTCATTCCGAAATTAGACGTGGATTGTTGCCTAAGGCAATGATATGATCTCCGAAGAATGTGTACAGATCGAATCACTAAAGTATATAGCTGCCATACAAGCTGATCGATCAAAATTAAGTTTTTGTATGAAAACTTCTTATTTGAAAAAGGTAATATAATGGGTGATCCTTGTAGAGGTCAAGAGCCTTTTTTGTATTCCGTGCGCTTCGCTCAAGCTATGATCAACATAATGGGCCTACAGAACGTACTATTCGCAACACCATCTTGAGACCCATGCATTCATTATTGGATAATATTCGACCGAATAGACCACGCCCAGCACGCAGTGAAGAATATATAGCAGCCGTAGCTGAAAGTATACATGAAGAACGTGGAGAGTCGATTCGGCGCCGTTCGCAGCAATTACAACTGACGTATGGAATGATTCGGCGCATTATACGTCGAGATCTTAAATTGAAAGCGTACAAAATACAGCTTGTGCAAGAACTGAAGCCGCTCGACCTTCCAAAGCGGCATCGCTTTACACTATGGGCTCTAGAAAAGTTCCAAGAAGCTCCGATGTTTCCGAGCCAAATTTTATTCAGCGATGAGGTCCATTTCTGGCCCAATGAATATGTACATATGTAAGAAAAATTCGAAGAGCAACCTGAAAAGATTCAAGAGCTGTCATTTCATTCAGCAAAACAACGGGAAATTAACACGTATGCTTTGGTGTGGTTTGTGGGCCGGTGAAATCATTAGTCCATATTCCTTCAAAAATGTTGTCGGTGAGAACGTAACCGTCAATGGCGACCATTAAAGCGCCAAAATAACCGACTATTTGATGGCTGAAATTGAAACTCGTGATCTCGGCGAGATTTGGTTCAATGGATCAATGCATTAATTGAGAGAACCCCACGGTGAGCAGATAATTTCACGTTTTGGGCTGCTCGATTGGCCACCAAGATCGTGTAATTTCACAACGTTAGACTTCTTCCTGTGGAGATACGTGAAGTCTAAAGTCTATGTGGACAAATCCGCTTCGATTCAGGCATTGGAATGAAACATCACGCGTGTCGTTCGTCAGTTACCAGTCGAAATGCTCGAAGGAGTCATCGAAAATTGGATTCAACGGATGGACCATGGGAGACGTAGCTGCGGCCAACATTTAAAAGAGACAATCTTCAAAACCTAAAAGCCAAAGAACGTTCTTTCGAATGATAGTAAACATTCCCTATTAAATTTGAAGTTTCTGTGTTTTTTCTTAAAAGACTAGGGAACCTCGAAATGGATCAACCTTTAGCTTCCCAACCGAAGTTATCGTTTTTTCTTGTTTCTTGTTGAAATTGAAAATACAAAAAATAATATTTTTTTCTTCAGACTATAGTTTCGAAATGACCTCGTAAATATTTTCACTTTGTAACAATTCTTCATAAGCAATTAAAATTTAATTCGCTTTCATTTAATATTATTTTGAAAAAACCATCAACGTTTGCTTATAATTGCCGTTAATTCCCACGCCTTGAAATCAATAAATGGGTTAGCGTATCACCGGTGGATTGAAAGACACGCTTTCTTACAGAAAATTACTTCTACCTCGCATAGAGAAATGTATGTCTGCCTTCTCAAAAATGTAAATATATGTACCCGAGTGCGTGTAAATACCTTGGAATATAAGTTTATATGGCATGTACATGATGTATGTCTTCCAAGGCAAAAAGTTGAAACCACCAGTGCACTATCATTACGTTTTAAATAATTAAATTATAGCGCGGGAATATTTGGACACGCTGTCATCTGCCACAATTGATTTTTGATTGCATAACGAGTTGGTCAGCGTTCTTTTCACATTTTTCAATTTTAAACACTTCCTAAAAGGACATAAATACCGACTGAAATTAACACGTATGTAGACAATTAGATACTAATATACCGTTCAATTATTAATTGAACTAAGTACTTCTCTCGTACAAAGGATGTGGAACATTGGTCTGACAGGTTAGGATTACCTGAAAAAAAAATTACCAACTACGATTGGATGTTTAATTTTTGTTCTACTAACTTTGATCGGCCGCTTAATAGACCAAAGACTAGTTATATAGATTCAGCTTACAACTGAGTTCTTTTAGAGTTTGGAGCATAGTTCCAATAAATAAATGTCGTTGGGTCATAGCCGAAAACAATATAAACTGTTTGAGAAATAACCAAGCTCGTAAGACTCCGTCAAAATATTAGAACTGCTTATTCTAAGCCAATTAGCTGCTGTAATCAGTTAGTCTGACCGTAGATTAACCCTGGATAAGGTCTAGTAAATACCTCCAGTTTAAAATTTCCTCTGATAGAGATTGCGTGGAAAGTGCGCAAGATATCGCCGCCATCTACACAGACGCGTGTGAAATGAACTGTGCTAAAGACATGGGGTTCCTTCTTATTCTTCTGTATTGGCATGCACACCGCGGTTATAGCCAAGTTTACAACAGCACGCCAGTCGTTTTTCCTTTTCACTGTTTTTGCTGCGCCAATTGGAGATTTCAAGTGTAGCCAGTTCCTTCTTCACCTGGCCTTTTTCTTCGTCTGCTTCCCCCGGCGGGTACTGCGTCGAATACTTTAAGAGTTGAAGTGTTTCATCCATTCGGACGACATGACCTAATTCACTGAACTATGCCAATGTCATCGTACATCTCGTACAGCTAATTGTTCCATCGTATGCGATTTTCACGGTTGCCAATGCGCAAAGGACCATAAATCTTCCGCAAAACCTTTCTCTCGAAAACTCATAACGTCGACTCATCAGATTTCATCGTCGATGCATCTGCACCATATAGCAGGACGGGAATTATGAGTGACTTATAGAATTTGGTTTTTGTTCGTCGAGAGAGGACTTTATTTTTCAATTGCCTACTCAGTCCGAAGTTAATGATGTTTCCAAGATACACGAAATTATCAACAACTTTGAAGTTATGACTGCCAACAGTGACTTGGAAGCCAAGTCACGAGTGCGACGACTGTTTGTTTGATGACAGGAGATACTTCGTTTTGCTCTCGTTCACTACCGACCCATTTGCTTCGCTTCCTTATCTAGTCTGGAGAAAACAGAACTAACGGCCCGGGTGTTGAGGCCAATGATATGAATATCATCGGCGTACGGCGTGGTTATTGAGGCCATTGGTACCGTTGTCAACGGTTGTACACTCTTATAGAAGACAGTACGTTCCCTATTTAGTTCTGCATGATAGGCAGTCTGGTCGTCTGGTTGTTGATTTTCCAGGCCCAAAGCCACACTGATAAGGTCCAATCAGTTTGTTGACGATTGGCTTTAATGTTTCACACATTACGTTTGATAGAACTTTATATGTGATGTTGAGGAGGTTCTTTTTGTGGATTGGACAGAGCATACTTAAAATTCAATCATCGGGCATGGGGGTTCCTTCAGATCAATTGAATATTTCATTATGTTTCCTTTAGCAAGTCACACATACACTATACACTAAAATACAAAACGAAACCAGAGAGCTGTAGCAGAGAACTTGGAACTGGAAGGAAAGATTGTGAGATGGATATGAAAAGATAAGAAAATAGTGAGTATTTTTCTTTTTCGATAAAAAGATGTCCTGATAGATTTTTTAATCATTACTAAACGTCTGATGGTTTTTCAGCAAGAGATCGCTAAACCTATACAATTTATACCAACAAAAACTATGCACTACAAGTAAAGATTAAACCGATATTTCCATATTTATTTCACATTATTTTATTAAAATATCTTAACAAATATAACAAGAACTTTAATAACCACACATTTTTTTTAATATTCTTAAACGCAATAAATTTATATCCTTGAATGCAATACTGTAAATTCGGAAGGCAAGATTTCTCTATATTTTTTGACTTATTATTATTAATTTTTTTTGTTTTTGATCTAGTCATGCTTGTCAAAACAATGCGCTACTAAACACTTAAAGTAAATTATAAAAATTTGAAAATTTTGAAACACTTTTCTATAAATTCTGGCAATCTTAAGGAAATTTTACATCAACTCCATTTGAAGGCCAACTCAATGCCACTTGTATTAATCAACACCGTAAGCATAGACATATTGGCAGATAGCTTTTGAATTTTTAGTACAGGTACCAGGTAGCCATGGGCATCATCATAGTCCTAAAAAAAAAAGAAAAAATAAATACATATAATTTTTTAATAATACAAAACATTCTCAAAATAGATTTTTTAAACTGCTGCACGAATATTGCCAGAGACACAAAGGCTTGTGTTCATTATATTCGGTATCTGAGGGCTCGAAAAGTTATAGTCCGATTAAGATAACAGCTTCCCCACATTGCAGGCAGTAATTTAACTAACTTTTGCTCCGATTCCACTTTTCAAAAATTTTCCACCCACTTTTCAAAAACTTTCAACTCACTTTTCAAATATTTTAACCCATTTTTCACAAATTTTGAACATACATTACAAAAATTTTCAACCAACCTTTCAAAAATTCCCACGCTTTCTTCAAAAATTTTGAGTCCACTTACATTTTTCAAAAATGTTTAACCCCTTTTTCAAAAATATTAAACCCACTTTTCAAAAATGTTCAACTCTCTTTTCCAAAATATTCATTCTACTTTTCAAATATTTTGAATCCACTTTTCTAAAATTTTTAAAACACTTTTCAAAATTCTTTAAATCACTTTTCAACAATTTTCAACCCACTTTTCAAAAATTTTGATCCAGTTTTCAAAATTTTTCAATTCATTTTTCAAAAAATTTCAATATGTGTACTTTTTTTAATTTTAACTCCGTTTTTCAAAACTTTTCACCCATCCAAAAATTTTGAATCCGTTTTTCAAAAAAATTGCAACACCTTTCAAAATATTAATTAATTTTTCAACAATTTTCAATCCACTTTTCAGAAGACTTCTAACCCCAAATATTTTTAACCTATTTTCAAAAATTTTGAAATCACTTTCACTATTTTCCTCATATTTTTTAACAATTTTCAAACACCTTTCAAAAATGATGAGCCCACTTTTCAAAGACTTCTAACCCACTTTTAAAAAAATTTCAATCCATGTTTTAAAATTGTCACCCACTTTTAAAAAATTTTGAACCCATTATAATTTTTACCTTTTTTTTCAAAAAATGTCAATCTACTTTTTCAAAATTTGATCTATTTTTCAAAAATTTTCAATTCATTTTTCGAATATCTTTAACATACTTTTCTAAAATTTTGAATCCGTTTTTCAAAACTTTTAACCCACTCTTCAAACACTGTCAATCCACTTTTCAAAAAAAATCAACCCACTTTCAAAATTTTTAATCCTTTTTTCAAAAACGTATAACTTTCCTTTCAAAAATATTCATCCTACTCTTCAAAAAACTTTAAATCCACTTTTAAAAACTGTTCAACCTATCTTTAAAGAATTTTCTTTCCTCTTTTCAAAAGCTTAGAGCCAACTTTTCAAAGACCTTGGACCCAATCGACTTCATAAATTCTCAACCCAAGTTTCAAAAATTTTGACCCTACAGTAGAGGCCGCTAATCCGGACATGGCCTAATCCGGATTCCACTGTAATCCGGACAGGGTTCAAAAACTCAAAATTTCTATTATGTCCCTTGTAATTCGGATCGACATTTTCTATCCGTATTCTCTAATCCGGATCACATGTTTATTATTCACTATATTCGCTTTTATGCTTTATTCAAAAAACTTTTTTTTTTTTTTTGGAAAAATTTTTATAATAAACAAGCAGAAATTTATAAATATTTTTTCATAATACATAGTTCTGATATGTCTTTGGTAATCCGGATTTCCTTATATTCCGGATAGGGGCCGGTTTTAATTGATGCGGATTAGCGGGCCTCTACTGTACCATAAAAAAATATTCTGCCAAATTTTAAAAAAAATTTAGCCTTATTCTAAAAACTACTATCAAAAATTTACTTCTCAAAAATTTTCAACACCTTTTTCAAACATTTGGAATCCGTTTTTCAAAAATTTTGAATCCATTTTTCAAAAATGTTGACCAGTTTTCCAACACTTTTAAAAAATTGTGAACACATTGTTCAAAATTCTAGATACACCTTTCAAAAATTTTTAACCTATGTTTTTTTTGAATTTTGAACTCTTTTTTCAGAAATTTTGAACCCTCGGACCAGGTTAGTTTAAATTGCATACTTGGAAACTTACCACCACAAATTGCTGCACATACTGCACCACACGTTGTGGCATATTTAGATGCATACTAAGCGCAACCTTTCGTTCACGTTGCTTACGTAAGCATTCCGTTAGACCGCATAACCATTCGCGTGCATTTGCGAAGAAGTTCTCATATAAAGTGACCATATAGAGGTTTTCCAAGTGTGTATTATTTTCGACGAGTTTAAACAGGTCAACGACCTTCAAATGACTTTCAAAATAAAGTTCTCTCAACGTATGCAATGTGTAAACAAAGTCCTTTAAATATTTACAATATAGCTTCTCTAAGTTCACTAATGTCTGTGTTGACGCATTAAATAGATTTGCTGTCGCTATATGCTCTTCGTCATCATAGTAACGCATTTCCGTTATCTGTGGGAAGATGCGCTGCAAAACTACATCCATATCACTTCTAACGGTCGTTGCACCCGTCAAATGTATACGAAGAATTTTACGTCTCGCGAAGAGTTTGTCTATATGCAACGCTTCAAGTTTACCGCTACAAATGTAGAGTTCACGTAAATTGTGGAAGTTCGCTAAATGTTCACCCGTTACATAGATACTATGCAGCCGCAGTACTTCGAGGTTCGGGCATTTGCGCAGTACAATCAACAGATGACCATTATGGAATTGTTTATCGTAACAACGTAGTACACGTAATGTGGGATACATGAAATGTAGGTAGTAATCGAGATCGGGTCTGCGTGTAAAACGTCCCAAATAACTGGTGAATGTGACATCTGCTGTGGTGTGTACCGTTAGCTCTTGTATATGTGGCACGATGTAACTGTAAAATTTTTGAAATTCCAACAAGTTGAGTTCGTCAAAGCTCTTATCGCCGGTTGTGGTGAATTTGTTGTATTTCTTGCGCCAAAAGTTTTCAACGATTAGGTCGCGAAAGCGCTCATTGAGTGTTGTCACAATCAGCTGTTCTTTGACACTCAGATATCGGAATATCTCACATAAGCAATCGTCATTCAAGTGGTCTAACATGTTTCGGGCTTAGTTTTCAACAGTGATTTTAGTAATTGAATTAATTTTATAAGAAATCACAGCTCTGCCGAATAACTATTTTCATACACGAACGCCACGAAACTTATTAAATTGCAATCACTATGCGTTTCTTCCGTTATTTATTGTTTTCTACGCACACCTCCACTTCATTCCGGCTAAAAATATAAACTAAAACAAAAAGCTCAGTCAAACACTTGATAAACACAAAATAGCGCCAGTAAAAACAATAATAATAAAGCTAGAACAATAACAACAGCATATTGAGTGACTTGTGGCAAAAAGCTAATTTTTTTTATAAATATGTGTGTAGCGCGCTTTAGAGTCATTGACTCAGAGTTGACTTGATAAGCGGCAAAGCTTTATTTCACTTGATAACCCAGGCGACATCTGCGGGTAGAATTATGCAATGCGTATAAAGTGGTTGTTAGTGGTGTTCAAGCTTTTTGCCGATTCTGTTCCGATAATTGTGATTTCAAAGATGCAACACGCTTTGGAAGTACTACAAGTATTTCCATTGCTCCGGAGACAATTTTTCGCAAAAAACCGTTTGAAACAATTTAAATTGGGCTGGATACCAAACGAAGTTCGATATATGGGTACCACATCATTTGAACCAAAAAACCTCATGGACCGAACTCCCATCTGCGAAACGCTGCTGATTTGCAACAAAATCGATCCAAAAAAGGTCGCAGTTGAAACGCGCTGCGATGGCAAAAACGATGACCAAGCCAGGATTGATGGTTTTGCTATTTGTTTGGTAAAATTGGCAGGAAATTTTCTGCTATGACTTGCTGCTTACGACCAAACTCTCAAAGCAGATCCATACTCTCAACAATTGCACCGGTCGAAGTAAGCATTCTAGTGTTCATTTTGGACAAGGCCAGGCCACACTCATTGTTAGTGATTTGCTAGAAGCTGGTTAAGAGGTTTTTATGCATCCTCCTTATAGTCCCGACTCGGCACCAAGTAACTGCTACCGGTTCCTGTCTTTGCCGAATAATTTTATTGGTGAAAAATTCGGTCGACGAGCAGCTAAGGCTGGTGAAGCAAGGGTTTCTATGGGGGTGGCATTTCGAAATGACCTCCAAAATAGCAGCAAAATATTTAACAAAAGGTGCATATTTGACGTAAATAGTAGCAATCTCTAACTATGCAAAATAAAATCTTCAATTTAATGTAAAAATATTGGATTTCTTGTTACCATACCTACTTTATGACAGAAAGTCAACCAAACACTACGGAACCAACACTATTGTATTTAGTATAAGGCGGCTAGAGAAAGGTTTGGGCTAATTTTGTCTACTTTTGCCATAAGATAAGTAACTATTTTCAAGAAGTTTAATTAATACAAAGTTAGCCTCAGGCTTTCAGAGCCTCATAGCAAGTTGAAAAGATGTCGCCCGATTTCCACCAACCAGTTGTAGTTGACAGTGATTTTTGTGCGGCTTTGGCGTGGTTCTTTTGTGGTTTCGCCCGTTTTTTTCCTGCATACCGATGATTGTTGACTTGTTTGCATGTCGAACTCAAAAACTCATACCTCATAGGCATTTATGATTGATGACACACATGGCAATGTAGTAAAATCAAATACTAGTTTTGTTTCATAGGCATTAAATATTTAAAAAAAATTTTATGCAATAAAATAAAAATTTTAAACAATCAATTTTTAGGTTGTCAAATATCTCCCTTCCGCCTTTTTGTCTTTTGAATTTTGCGGCTATGTATAAAGCGCTACAGAGCTCGTATCTGGCAATACTATACATCTTTGAAAGGTCTTGACATAACCTACAAAACGACGCTATGCATGATTAGTTTGGATATTGCATTCAACAGTTATAGACGTGTAAACATGGAGTTCACTAACGCCGAAATTCGCGCTATTTTAAAGTTTTCCTTCGTTAAAGGCATATCCGCTAGAGAAACGTTCCGTGAGATTAATGGTGTTTTGGGAGATAGTACTCTATCACTTCGAACTGCGGAGGAATGGTTTCGACGTTTCAGAGCGGGTGAACACGACACCACGAATAAGACCTGGGGCGACGAATACCGATCAAATCATGGAAAACATCAAGTTAGACCGGCATGTGGCATCTCGTTACTTCGCCCAGAAGATGGGAGTTAGTCACCACCAAACCATCTGCAGAAGGCTGGATTCACAAAAAAGCTTGATGTTTGGGTGCCGCATGATTTGGCGCAAAAAAAACTTTTAGACCGAATCAACGCCTGCGATATGCTGCTGAAACGGAACGAACTCTACCCATTTTTGAAGCGGACGGTGACTGGCGCCGAAAAATGAATCACATACGACAATATCAAGCGAAAACGGTCGTGGTCGAAGGCCGGTGAATCGTCGCAAACAGTGGCCAAGCCGGGTTTGACGGCCAGGAAGATTTTGCTGTGTGTTTGGTGGGATTGGAAGGGAATCATCCACTATGAGCTGCTCCCATATGGCCAGACGCTTAGTTCTACCATCTATTGCGAACAACTGGACCGCTTGAAGCAGGCGATCGACCAGAAGCGTCCAGAATTGGCTAACAGGAAGAGTGTAGTGTTCCAACAGGACAACGCCAGAACACACACTTCGTTGATGAATCGTCAGAAGCTACGGGAGCTCGGATAAGAGGTTTCATCGCATCCACCATATAGCCCGGACATAGCGCCAAGTGATTACCACCTGTTCCTGTCCATGGCAAACGCCCTTGTTGGTGTATAGTTGAACTCAAACGAGGCTTGTGAAAAGTGACTGTCCGAGTTCTTCTCAAATAAGGAGGGGGGTAAATATTATGTAGTTGCCGTCTAGATGAAAACAGATTATCGAACGAAATGGCGCATATTTGAACTAATTCCGATCACTGTAACACTTTTTATAAAGCATTGCATAAAGAGCAAAAAAGCGGAAGGGAGATATCTGACAACCTTATTATATTGAATGCTGCCAAAAAATGTGTTTTTCTTATTTAGTCCCGGGACTTATTGATCCACGTGTTATTATACTATGTATATGTAGTTGTATGTTGTGAGGAAAATAAGTGCAATTATTTGAAATACTGTAACGTTAATCTATTTTCATCGCAAAAAAGCGATTTGGTTAAAGTCTCCCTAAAATCCTCACATAAATGGAGGCATTTCCTGCTCTTCCGCAAGAAAAATTGTGAAATATGTTTTGTTTTCAATTTCATTAATTCATTTATTAAGTAATTTTGACAGAATATTTCAAAGAGTTTTTGTGTTAAAGGTTTTAGCAAAGGGTGTTACCTGTTTTTTAGCTGTGGTTATACAAATACCACAATGAAACATCATAGTATTGTTACCAGCAAAATACTACGTTGCTCATATGGTATTTTGCTAGTTTCATGTATGGTATGGTGGTGATATGGTATTGTTACTACCTGTCTGTCACGGGTATTACGTTTATAGTGAAATTTGCTTTATGCGTTGCTTGTAATCGGTTTCCTGACAGTCTTTTAATTAGTAATTGACTGCTCAAACGGTTTCCAAATTACTCTCTCACGGAAGTGCAACGCCTCCTTTTTGTAACGAAAATATTCTGTTACGATTTCTTGATGATCACTAACCAACTTTCTCACTCTGTTAAAAATTAAAACACCATCTTATTTCATGTATTAATATTTATTTATTATTTCTTTCAATGTGCTGTATAATCTTTGTATTATTCAGTTTTAAGAGTTACCATATTCTACAGTTTCAATTAAGTATCGAACGCTTTTGAGTATCGAATCATAAGTGTCAGCTCACTTTTCTATTGTAGTGTATTTGATGCCACTTTCAGACATGACATTTTGGTATACATTCTTTAATTAAGTGTTTTCAATTCTGTTTTTCGTAATTATTTAGGAATAGTTGGTTAATTAATTCCTGGAAGTAAATGCACTAATTAGTATCATAATATTGCATTAATTATAAACGTAATTTATTTAATTATATGCTGTTATTATTTAATTTGTATTTGGTAGTAAACGAACTCTCAACATGCTCCACTAAATATATGCTTATGCCTACTAATTTTATAATAATTGTAAATTTTCAAGTTTTTCTTTGTAGGTTAGACGTTTCTCTTCATTACTTTTCAAATCACTTCAATTCGGTATAATTTATTTGTGTTAATTTTTTACTTTATTAAATTCACTAATTAGTCGTATTCAGCATTAAAAGTAACAAATTTCTTTATACTACAATATACAGTTGGTATTTGTATACAAGTATTTAGGTAACTAATAATTCTTTTCATGGAAGAGAAGAAAGTTTTTGGATCACAAGGTTTGAGTTTTCATTATTTAGTTGTAATAGTACTAATGCTAATTTTTTACAATGTTTTTTTTTTTTTTAATATATTTTATTTTATTTTATTTAACAGAGCTTAATTTTTTATAAAATGTTTAATGAGGATTATACCAACTCCATATGGCATCAATTCCTGCAATTAGTAGTTAATTGTTATGCAGTGAAACTCCAAAAGCTTTTGAAAATCATAAAAACTTTCTTGAACTTTCACATTTAAATATTTTTGTTACTTTTTAACACTTAGGTAAGGGCTTGACAAAACTTTGAGCTTAAAGTAACAAAATAAAAAAAATCACAAATAACCGCATGCGTTATACTTTCACCCACATTGTTGTGAAAGCTCTCAATTCGTTATTTGGTTTGATTATTTATTTCTGCATCTAGTTATATGATATTAGTAGTCAATTGTTATGCAGTGCATACCTAAAATATTTTGAAAATCATTTATTTCACAATTATAAGTTTTTGTTACTTTTTAACACTTGGGTATAGGTTTGACAAGGCTTTGAACATGAAATAGCAAAACAAAATAGCAAACAACAAAAGCTTATTGCATATAGAGCTTTTATTGTATTTTTATTTGTATTAAAATTTACATTTCATACTTTCAATAAGCAGTAAGCTTTAAACTTCAAAAAAAAAAAAAAAAACAAACAAGCAACAACCCATGCGTTAAACTTTCACCGTTTCACTGTTGTAAGAGCTTTCAACTAATTATCTGTTTTTGGGCAATCTTTTAAACTTCTAACAAAGCACTATAGCATTAAAGTAGTCTACCCTTCTTAAAGTCGCTGAGGTTTTCTGTATTATCTGAAATAACTTATGGCATATAGAGCTTTCACTAAATTTTTGATACGTTCAAAATCTGCAGTTTTATACTTTCGGTAAGCAGTGAGCATATAATTTTCGAAAACTTTCACCAACATTATTTTTATTAAGGTATAAAGCTTCCAGTAAAGCTTTATACTACTTTTGTAATATTTTTTTGTTTTTATTATATAAAAATTAACAATGATGTAAGAAACGACTAGAATGAGTTAAAAAATTACCATAACTTTTTACGAGCGAAAGTTTAAAAAGTATACGCTAAGTAGCTTTTAGAGCTTGCAAAATTTTTCTTAAGGAAGGCTTATATATTTTAAGCTATATATTAAACAGTAAAATTAAAAAATTAAAAAGTTGTAGTGTGAAAGCTCAGTGAGTGAAAGCTCAGCTATTTCCATTACTTTCACTTTCTACTGCTTACTTAAAAAGTTAAGAATACTATTTGAAGCGCTTACTTCTTTAAATGAACTAAAAAAATTGCAATATAATCTGTTCGAGTGAAAGCTCCAAAAGTCTAATCTAAGTAACTTGACGAGGTTGAAAAATACTATAATTTTTTAAATATAGTATATGGACTTTAAACTATGTATTAATCAGTAAAATTAGTGAAAGCTGTAGTATGAAAGCTCAGTGAGTGAAAGCTCAGCTATTTCCATTACATATATTTTCTACTGCTTACTTAAAAAACTAGGAATACTATTTCAAGCGATTACTTCTTTAAAATGAACTAAAAAATAAACTGCAATAAAATCAGTTCGAGTGAAAGCTCAAGATGTAACCGCTAAGAAACTTTTCGAGCTTGAAAGTGACTACGAAGTTTTTAAGTGCATGCACACATATTTACAAATCATATATTAATGTAGAAAATTAGTGAAAGCTGCAGATAAGCTTTGCAGAAATATGAAAGCTCAGTTTTTTTAAATAATTTTCTACTGCTAACAATTTTTTTTTAATTTTAGACAGCACAGAGGTATAACAAATTTCTCCGCTAAACATTATAATTTAAAATTATTAGGCAAGGGTTAGAGTTCAAGGCATTTTACTTCGATTTTTAATTTTATTAAATTTAATCTGGATTTTTTTATATACCTATTTTACATTGTTCTTCGTTTTTGTTAGATTATTAACAACTTGTAGGAAAATGTTTTAAAACATTAACTTTCTTCATAGCTTCAAGGGTTGAATTAAATATTAGTAATTAATTTTCTCACTTAACAATTCTAAAAAAGTCTACATAATTTTCTTTAGTATTCGTACAAAAGTATGTGGTGTATAATACAGTAACAGTTTTGAACAAGTGCTTTATTTATAACTATTTTGTAAACTATTTAAAGTTTTAGTAGTTCATGTAGCTTTTGTGTGCACATTTTATTATTTACTATTTACTATTTATTTATTTATTATGAACAGCATTCACTTGTCACATAATCCTATGAAAGCTCGTGCTTTCAAATGTGACACTCTCTATGCTAATAATAGTAGTTGGAGCTTTTATTGTAGCAATTAATTCAGAAACGTGAAAGCTCGTAAAAAACTTGAATTCTGAATAACAAATGGATCAAAGTACTTTGAGCTTTTCTTCTTTAGTCAATTGAAGAATCCTACCATATCATAAAGGTTCAGCCTTTTGAGCATGTTTTTTATGCATTTTGAGCTTCCACAGTATTTCTTAATAATTTAAAAAGAAACGAAAGCTCACTTTTTCACGCATAAGATTCTATATATTAATATGTTTCGAGCTTTTCTGTTACAATACAAGTGAAAATATTTTAATACGATAAAAACTGGAGCTTTATGAGAAAGTATTTCGAAAATTCGAGAATGAAGGATTTGTACTCATTTACAAATTTTGCAGTGCTTAAAGTAATTTTCTAATCACATCAAATTTTAAGCTTCTAAATATCAATATTTCTGCGCTTTCAAATTTAAAGCTTTCAAAGCTTTCGAAAAATGATTTTTTAAAACCTAGTCGATTTCCACAAATTCATGAACTTCTTTCTCGTATAATATCATATAATAAAAAAAAGGATAATTAAAAAAATGTTTTTGTTTGCAATATATGAAAAGCTTTAAAGCTCTTTTCCACTGTGCGTGGAAATCTTAAGAGGTTGCTAACAAAACTTAAATTTTTGTAATTTTTATGCTATATAAATTTTCGTTCACTCCGTCTGAATTTGACTCTTTAGTCAACACTCTAGTATACTGAAATATAATGGAAGTTAGCCTAACATTTATAAATCCTTACACTTGCAAAAATTCGTGTTTTCACATGTACTCATTTGTAACAAACTAATTTTAAAATTCATCAAGCTTTAAGCTTCTAAACATCAATAGTTCTGAGCTTTCGAGTAAAAGCGCAATATTCTAAATACCAATATTTCTGTGTTTCGACTAACAGTTGAACTTAAAGCTTTCACACAAATAATTTGTTCAAATCTTTCCAAGTTATTAAAAGCTTAATTCGATTAAAAAGCTTTTTAGTTTTAGCTCCACCTAGAGCATTCAAAGGTATTATTTTTTAAAGCTTTGATCTATTAAACGTTTTCTAATTCATAGTTATCTATAAGCCTCTACTACGTACAGCTAAAAGTTACACATTTTTTTATACGTTTTCATGCCTTTTGCAAAATATGAAAAGATGCTTAAAGCTTTAATGACAAGTTTAAAAGCTTTTATGCATACTTAGATGCTTTCGTGAAAACTTAGAAAACTGTTTTGTATGCTTAACAGCTTTCCTGCAACCTTAGAAAACATTAGTGTAAGCTTAGAAGCTTTCACGCATCCTTAGAAAACTTTAATGTTAGAAGCTTTCACGCAACCTTAGAAAGCTTGCAATGAATTTAAAAAGCTTGGAAAAAATATATGAAGATATTGATATTCAAAAAATCATATTTATCGCGCGTTTAAATGGAGCTGAATAGCTTTTGAAAGTTAGTTTAATATTTCTTTTCTCAATTTCTGCTTAATTTGACTCTTTAATCAACCCTCTATAAAAGAGCTCAATATGTGCCATTATACAGTTTTTAAAGTTTTAAATCAGAAATCACCACATATCTACAGGCGCACTGAAATTTAAAAGCATAAGTGTAATCCATTAATACGCCTAAAAGCATGCTACCCAAATTTTGCACCTTCGCCTTTTGTTTGAAAGTTTCCTTTCGTTCCCTTTGTTTTGTCATGCAAAAAGGAAACGCTTTTTTTAATTAACTGTCATTAGCATTTTTTTCGCTGCCGTCATTCACATACTTTTCTCTTATGCCCTTTATCCAATCGCAAATATCACACAACCAAACACATACATTATTCAATCTTTTAATCTTTCACGCTTTTCCTTTTCATATTTCCTTTACGCGAAAACAAAGCTGCGCCGCTAATGGCTGCTGCGTGGCACTAAGTATTGCACCTAATTATGCCACGTGGGAGTGTCAGCGAAAATGCTAAGCGTATGTGTGTGTGAGTGCGTTTGCGCCCTTCATTAATTATTTTGAATTATTATTACGTTTATTGTGAAATCAAAGGATTTACTCCTCAACGTCACTTTCATTTAAATGTGCGTACAATGAAATACCGTCTCATTAGAGGGTTATTGTAATTGTTTTTAATCCAGCGGAAAGGCTAATAGACATGCATACGTACATTAGAGTGGGCTAAAAAAAAGTAATATCGAATTTATGAGTTGTAATGAACCTATATTGTATATATGTACAGCGAAAGAATAGCTCTACAAGGAACATATTTCAGCTTAATTGTAACGTTGTCAGTGAGCCTTCAAAATATCCCTTATAAATAATACGTAAAAATAATGTTTTCATTAAAAACGTCATAACCATTTGTTCGAGATTCGTATACTTAAAGCTTTGAATAGTGGAAAAAAATTTCCCTTGGAGGGATATTTTTTTCGATGTATTAAGATACATTTTTTCTTATGAATTCGACAGGTTTGTATATTAAAAAGCTTCGAAAAGTAAAAAAAACCAAATACGTGCAATATGAAATATACATATGTATATGTTAATTTTAATCCACGAATTCGATAGGTTTATAAACATATATAAATTCATTGAAAAGTGACAAAAATTGTACCTGCAGGGATATTTTTTCTGTATATGAGTTCATTTAAACCCATGAAGTTCACAACTTTATTTATTTAAAAGCCGGAAAAAGTGAAAAAATGTTCTTTGCAAGATGTTATTTTTAACCCATGAATTCAAAAATTCATATATTTGAGCATTGAAAGGTAAAAAAAAAATTCTCTGCCGTGACATTTTTTTCTATATATGTATGTACATATGTAGGTTCATTTTAACGCATTAATTTGACAAGTTTTTATGTTTAAAATGTTTGAAAAGTGAAAAAAAATTTCCTTACAGGTATAAGTTTCGCTTTGTACATATATGTACACATACATATATGTATAGATTTATTTTATCCCCTCAATTTGATTGGTTTAAAAATTTAAAAACTTTGAAAAGTAAAAAGAAATTCTTTGCAGGGATATTTTTTTCTGTTTATGAATATATTCATTTTATTCGATGAATTAAGCCATATACCTACATACATAAAAACTTTGGAAAATGAAAAAAATCTTAACAGGGATATTTTTTCCCATTATTATAGTTTTGCTTTAACTCATAAATTCCACAGGATATTATATTTAAAAGCTTTTTAAAAGTAATAAAACAAACTTTCTTTCAGGGATATTTTTTTCGTTCTAAATACATTTCATTTTATCCCCTGAATTTGGTAGGTTCCTACATTTATAAGCTTGGAAAAGTCTAAAAATCTCTTGCAGGGATATTTTTTCTGCAAATTAAGCGATGCATTCAAAAAACCATCTATTTTAAAGCTTTAAAGAGCTTCCTTCCTCGGATATTTTTTCTCTGTACTTATGCACATATAAGTTTAATTTAACTGATGTATTTGACAGGTTTTTTTTGGCTCATCCTAATATACATATGTATGTATGTACGTATATAATTTTCTCTCGAATAACTGCTTATAATCGCTAGATTTGTGCAGAGAAATGATTTTAATGACAGAAACTGTCGCTATCTGCGTTAATATTATGTGAAAAGCTGTAGCTTTGCATAATTTTAGGCGTGTTGTAATAATGCATTGAAGCTTAATTCCATTTGCTGGCGAACTATAATAATTATAAACCGCAATAGATAATTGCAAATCGATAAATCGCAGAAAACTTTCGAAGAGACATACATGTAGGCGCTTTACCTTTTTATTTCGAAATAAAAATTTATGAACGTTAATAAATTGTTAAGTACATTCTACTTTGAATTGATGAAGAACATAAAATTTATACTTATCATTTAAAAGATGGTCAACACGGCTTCATATAACATTAAAAATATTAATTATAAATGTATTTTTAAAATTCTTGCATACTTTTAGTTGTCTCATGAATTAAGAACTTGCGCATTTGACGACTTTTTAGAAAATTGCGATAGTACAATAATTTTAGAATATCTTTTACGTCACTCGTTTATTTAGCATACTTTCAGGTGTCTATTTTAAGGCTTCGTTCGTTTAATTTTTATATTTTTAGTTTGAATCAGAGAATGAATGATATTTTTCGGTGAAATATTGGAATTTAAAATCTTTTGCCTACTTTTAAGCGCTTAATTTCAGTATTTTAGTGATGTAATGACTTTGTAGAGACCTTAGACGCCGATGCTGAGATTGTTGTCATGTGGCAAATTCTGAAATTCGGTAAAAGAGAAACTTAAAACTAGATATTACTGGATTTCGAAAAAACACAATCGAATTCAAAAAAATATTGCATACTTTTAGGCACCACTAGCTCAAACAATAATTATCAGTTCTCAAGCACATAATTACATAAATATAATTTTTAATGAAAACAGGTGCTTAAATCCTGCAAATGTCAAAGTTCGTTTATATTTCCTAATTTTAGACTCTTCAAAAGCTCCAAAAGCACTCCACTGTAACAACAACACTATAATAACATTACTTGTCAGCAAGCGCTGCATTCGTTAGTAAAAAGCACGCTACTCGTTAGCAAATTTAAAAGCTTTTCATGTTAAGCTTTTTCCAAATTCAAGATTTTAAATTGCATAAATATAATTTTTAATGAAAGTTCGTCAAAGTTCATATATGTACGTAGTTTCCGTTGCCTAATTTTAGGTTTCAAAAGCTCCAAAAGTAAAACCATTTTTTAAACTTATGTATAACAACATAATAATATATACAATTCTCAATTAGAGTAGTGAGGTGTTTTAAACTTCAAAATATCAAACTCAAAAAGCTTTATTTTTCTTTTGCATAGTTTTAGGCTTCAAAAGCTCTAAAAGCACCGCACTGTAACATTTCAATACAATAATAACGTTACTTGTCGGCAAATATTTAAATGCGTTAGTAAAAAGCATGCTACTCATCAGCAAATTCAAAAGCTTTTATGTGTTAAGCTTTTTCTAAATTCAAGCTTTTAAATAACATAAATATAATGTTTAATAAAAGAAGGTGTTTTAATCCCGAAAACGGCAAAGTTTTAAAGCTTATATATACGGGTATTTACCGTTGCCTAATTTAAGGCTCCACAAATAAACATAAAAAAAAATAACAACATAGTAATAAATATAGTTCTCAATTGCAGCAGTAATTTGCCTTGAACTTCGAAATATCCAAATCTAAAAGCTTTATTTTTATTTTGCGTAGTTTTAGGCTCCAAAAGCTGCAAAAGCACTCCACAGTAACATTAAAACTCTATAATAAAGTTACTTGTCAGCAAGCGCTGTATTCGTTAGTAAAAAGCGCGCTAACTATTTAGCAAATTGATGAGTTTTTACATATTAAGCTTTTTCCAAATTCAAGCTTTTAAATAAATTTTATTCAATTATATTTTCTGCGCACTAAGGGACTAATTTTTGGTTTCTATACTGTATGTTTACATTTTTTTTATAACTGTAGCTATAGTTAGGCATATCTTCAATCTTAATATCGCAGCTAATTTCGAGCTTTTCCGTTATTTGTAATTTTTAATACTGTAATTAATTTTTTTCTGAGTATTTTCATATTGCAGTGTTTATTTTTTTTTCAATAATTTTAATTTGTTTTTTTTTTACTTACTTTCGCTTTCTTAATTTTGATTTAATTTTTTTTTATAATTTATTATTATAATTATATCATTCAGTTATAGTTTTTTATTCAAAAACTTTTTAGTATCTCTTAAATATTTTCACTACTACTTTAGAAATGTACTTTTTATGCTATTTGCTCAATTTTTAAAATTTACACAATGCTTAAGTCAACGCTTAAAATACTGGTTATTCTCGTGTAGGTATAGTTTTTCATTAAAAATTGAAATTTTTAAAATTAAAAATAAGTTTCTAATAATTATGGGAGTGTGCGCGGAAAACAAATGTCTACAGGTAGTTTTACTTTAAAACTGAAGAAAAAATAGTGTGCTTCTAGGCGTTTGCACTTTGGTTATTACCCTAAAGAGCTTTTTTCAGAATCCCTTCTGCAATCTTAGCATCTTTTTAAATAATATGTAAATTTATTAAGACAGCAAATATATTTAAAATTAGTTAAGTTAATGTTTGGTTTTGTTTCGCTTTGTCTACTTTTTGGCGCTCGTGCATTTAGTTGCTGTTGTTGCTTTTGTATTTATTTCACAACCATAAAAATTTGTAATTTTCGACTTGTTTTGTTATTGTATGTAATTTTGATTTTGCGATGCCCAAAATACTGTACATAACTTCAAAATTATTCAAAGCAAATCATAGTAAGTAATCAAAACTTTTTGAGCATACTTTCAGGCGCTTTAGTATTTTCCACTCTACTAGTATTCAAAGAAAATTAATCAATATTAAAGCATTTTCGTAACTTTATTGCTGTTGCATATCACTACCACCGCCATTTCCAAGTCCAGCTTTCGATTCGGGCGGCACCTAGTTGGAAAAGAGAGTTTCAAGAATAAAGCTTAATCATATATTACATTACAAACATAGTTAACTAAATATAAAGAACAGCACGTAGACATTATTAAGCTTCATAAAACCATAAAAATATATATTATAATTAGAAAAAAAAATACTATATAAAGCTTGTAAACTGCGGATCAAAAAAAAAAAAAGTAATACTATGAAAGCGAGCATAATTTTAGGCGCTTAAACACTGTAAGTTTTGAAAAATAGCGAAACTTAGCAACTCTAATTAGTAGTAAAAATTATATAGGAACTTATTAAGCAAACAAATACATATGTATGTATGTATATATGGTAAAAATACAGTATATAGGTTTGGTTCATATTTTTCACTAAAATTGTTTGAGGTTATTTGTATTTGCTGTTATATGTATATATCAATGTGCGGGTATGAAATGCATTTTCATCTTTATACAGTTTATATTTGTATTTTTTGCTAAAGAAAAAAGCGTATATAAAGCAGACGGAGCTTTTTATAAATCACATTATAGAAAGTCTCATAAAAGCTTAGTTCGGTAAAAAGTAAAACTTAAAAATTGTTAGAAAATATTTAAAAAAATATGTCATAATTATTAGGTAACATTTATTTAAAATATAATTACATGCCAATATGTGGAGTTCATATTTTCAATTTGAGCTATATCGGCGGAAGCACAGCGCGTATCAGTGTTGAACTAGAGCTTTAAATGGTTTGATGCCTACCTGCTTGATATCTAACAGATTACTACATACTTAATGCAGAGTTCTGTGGCCTAAGCACAGATAGAAATTTAGATACAGCAATAGGTTCGAAACAATTATTTAAGTTAATCTATTGTTCTGTGGGTTAAAAAGTTCCTTACCCCGTAAACTCAGAAGAACTCTCTGCTTAGGTGTTGGAAATTTAGGTAGAGAGAGAGATTTCCTAATTAACAGCCTTAAACTGGATTAATATGGTTGTTACATACAATGCCTAGTTCTGTAGGTTAACAAGTCTTCATTTTAAAGGCAAAGTTAATATATCTCAGAACGTCAACGTTGATACTGAGCACGTGCTCTAAGATATACTCCGTTCCTCTTGAAAATGATCACTAATTCCGACTGTGTTTAGGTAAACTACATATGTAACTAAAGCCGTTGTTGCAGCTATAGAGAGTATAGTCTAACTTAAAAGAATGTGTAAACCATCATTATCCAACAGATAAAAAGGACGGCTAATACTAAAGATCAATATTCCTTTAATATAGGCAATAAGTTTTCAGTATGATTTCTGATCATGTGCCACTAGCAAGTTTAGTTAAGTAATCTGTATTAATAACAATCTAATGACTATAATGGCTTGGAATATCCAATTGGCGCCACGCAGCGAAAAGAAGAAACGACTGGCGCGCTGTTGTTAACTCGGCTATAATCGCGTAAGCGGTGTCTACGCCAATTAAGAAGAAGAAGAAGAATGACTATAATCCAAATTTCCTTACAAAAGCTTAAAGGCAAGGATTAGGTTAGGTTAAGTAAGGCTAGGTTAGGTTGGATGGCTGATCCAACAAGATCGCACGTGGACTGCTATATGTAGTATTTTGTGAAGCCATAGAAAAGTATAATCTGATAAATTAGCAAAGCATTTTGTGGGCGATATAAATCTACACAGGTGTTTAATTTCCATTTCTACCTGTACGGTGGGATCGCTGAAGGTATGCGCTCCCAAATATTTAAGCATTGATCTCCCAAAACGGGACAAGAAGGAAGTGTTGAGATGTTTCCACTTATTCTTCTTCCATACAGATTCTGCAGATGGCGTCCGGTAAGACTCTCAACCTTACAGCATGGACGCTGATAGGACAATAGCTCCTTAAAACCCCCAATACTGGGCAGAGGTTAGCCTTACCGAAAGCAAAGAGATAACTATATCTCTTGCGATCGGTCTTGGGCCAAAAAGATCTCGATGGTCGCCCAGTGCAGGCCAAGCTTCCGCGAAGTCTAGCTACCTAGTAGCCGAACACGCGAAGAGACGAGAGCACCGATCCGCTTACTAGCTCATGAGATTTTATCTTTTATTCTGTTATGGCCTCGCACCCATAAAAGTCGCACTGTTGATGAGTTCAAGGCTAGTATCCGCGCCTTATTATTCGAGAAGATGGTCACTGCTCTGAAATTCTGTCAGCTACTAACCTTCGCCCCAAGTTTTGATCTATCTGTAATGAAGCTCGCTGCCCCTCTCCTCCAGCAGCTTCTGCCGACTGCAGACGGATGCTTTTCGTTTGCGACAGTGGTGCCTTCAGAATTTTGTATTTTCTATGGTAAATAAATTACCTCAGTTTTATTTCGGTTGCCTTCAGAATTTTGTATTTTCTGGTAAATAAAACACCTCAGTTTTATTTCGGTTGGTAATGAGACCATTTCCGACTGCCCATAGAAGAGGAGAGAGAACACCATTTGTGAGGCTTCCCTACGAGCATGTGCGTTGTTCTATTCTGCTTCAATCTCTCTGTCGCACAGAAGACTGAAAATAAATAGTTTGGTGTTTGAGGTTAGATTCAACGAGAATGTCCAGGGAAGTTACGATTGTTTCCAGAAGGACGTTATTGTTTGAGGTTTGATTCAATCCCAAAACGGTACATGGCAGTACCGATTGTTTCCGGCAAGACGTTATAGATAGCTTCCTCAACATCAATGAAGGTCCCAACAGCGAGTTTTTTAAACCTCATCTAATCACACATGATAGTATGCACTGCAGTACCACTCACCTACCTTTACAACAAGCCATCCTCCATACAAAAAAAAAATTGTATAAACCAAGAGTACCTCAGAAATTTTAGAAAATAGATTTCTAACTCTTAAACTTTGTAGCTTGTTGCTGAAAATCTAGCGAATTTCGTCTGTTTATAATTGGTTATTGAAATCGAACGAACTTTGTGATTGCCAACCAGCGATTAAATACGAATAGTAAGGCTCGGAAGTTATAACCACTGCAAAAAAAGTCTTTGTCAGAGAGCTGACAGCGTCAAAATATTCAGCGAAGGAAGTGAGTAAAATTCTAGTACCTAAAACGAATAATATGTAGATATCTACACGTATTGATTTTATCACTCAGAAATTCTCTTTCCCTCCCTCTATTAGCTTTATAAATATATTAAACGATTTAATTGCTTGAAAAAATATAAAAACCATAGACATCACATACATATAATGCTATGCACTTAATATTAAGCGTCACACAAGACACATTGAAACATTCATATGTATTTCGAAATACAACAACAACAAAAACATCGACTGACACCAAAAACACAACGAGTATGAGACATTTATAAAGCAATCAGCATCGATTAAAATAATTTCGGATACCTTAAATAATGGATCTCACATACACGATACCAAACGTGTGTCTTTCTGTATGGGTATGTGTGTGCGATGGAGGCACTCGCATAACTTCGCGTTTAAATGTTTACATAGAGACTATGAAAGTCTAGGAAATCCGCGGAATCTGTTTGATTACTCAGTTGCTGCTCAAGCTGGATGTTCGATTTGGAGGTTATGAAACGAGTTTGTGAGAGGAGAAATAAATGTGAGTAGAGGTTTATTTTAAATAATAAAAAAAAACAAAATTTAGAATGGTGTTTCAAATAAATAATTAAGAATTAAACATTTAAAATAACAAAAATTAAAAATTGAAAAAAATAAATAAAAATTGAAAAAAGTAAAATTTAAAGAAACAAAATTTTCCAGTGCAAAAAGTGTGAAAGACAGAGACAGAGATATAAAAAAAATATAGACAGACAGATAGATAGACAAATAGAGTGATAGTCATAGCAATATATAGTTGTTGTAGTAGTAGTGTGACAAGAAGAAGGGAGAAAAAAAGTATTGTATTTAAAAGTGTTAGACAAAAAGTGTGTTTGCTTGTTAAGGAGATTTGTATAAAGGTTAGCAACGGGTATATAATATATACAAATAAGTAAGCGCATCATTTTTAAAGCAAAAGTTGAGTGAGAAAATATTTTACAAATTAAAAAGAAAAAGGTAGATAAAATCGTATTGAAACCACAAAACTCACCAGCTTCTTAAAACAGTCCTCGAAGAAACTCGTCATTGAGCGGTAGAGATGCCGCTTCACGCCCGACAGCGTGTGTCCCTCATCGGGGTAGATTTGCTGTTTGTAGAGTACACCTTTATTGGTGAGCGCACGCGCTAATACCATCGATTGCTGCACATGCACATTATCATCGGCGGTGCCGTGCACCAAAAGGAATTGACGATCGCGCAAATTATCCACGTACTTGGAGAGATCACCCTCCTCGTAGCCTTTGTAGTTATCGGTCACATTCGGGAAGCTAAGATAGCGTTCAGCGTATGTGGAGTCTAGGGATGTGAACGAAAATAGAGAATTTCGAAAACTTATAAGTTAATAGTACCAAAATGTTTTCAGGTTGTGCAAAAAATTATTACAATAGTTTTTGAAAAGTGACCCATGGGTTGGTTATGGGTGTCCCAAAATTTTTCTGAATTTTTTCAAAAATGTATAATATATAATTATAAAAAATGGTTCTGTTAGTTCAGTTCAGTTTAACAGTTTATATAATGTTTAAGTTATTAGGAAGTGTCCCAAAGCTTTTTTAGTTGTCCCAAAAGTTTATAAAAAACCTTTACATGTGCCTAAAAAATTTGTAATAGATTAAATATTGTATGAAAATTGTAGTTCAGCCACTAAGAAGTGTCCCAAAACTTTTTCATTATCCCAAAAATTTATAAACAATTTTTTAAGTGCCTCAAAAATTTATAATAGCTTATATGTTGTTGAAAATTGGAGTTAAGTCCCTAAAAAGTGTCCCAAAATATTTTTTGTTGTCCCAAAAATGTACAAAAGCTCATATATTACACTAGAATTTTAGTAGACTGATTACAGTATGTTAAACATTTTCACATTGCCCATAATATTAAGAGAGACGCTAAAAAAAAATCAGAGGGTATTCTTTTACCTTTAAACATTTGTTATTGTCTCTTATCTCTGTTTGAAATCTTCCCAGTACAAGATTACAAAAAGGTTGTATTTCAAAGTATAGTTAAGTTTTCGCAAAAGGGTTCGTTCACACGATTATTGATTTTCTAAGTCAAAAATATAAATCTTTTAAAAAGCGATTACGAATTTGAACAAAGTTTTAGATTTACGCCAAAATTGTTCTAGAATATTTCGAAGTAAAAAAGCAGAAAAGAAAAAATTCTACATCTTATGCCTTGTCCCAAAGCGGAATAAAGGTTTTTAATAACTAATTTATTTCAATTTGTAAATTTTACAGTACACGCGTTAAAATATAATGAATTTATGCTGTCCCAAAATATATACAAATTGTCCCAAAACCTATTTTTTCTTTCTAAATTTATTGCTAACGATATAATATTTTGTTTTGTGTTGAAATTTAAGCGAAACTACTTTTTAAAATTTTTAAAAACTGTCCCAAAGCAAAATCGGATATAAAAATCATTTACTATTCGATTGAATGTGCCGAAAAATATTGAAGATTTAAATATTTGATATTTATAGGGACTGACAGAGGCAAGACCTGCTAGTTTGGCGTCTTAAAACAGATATAAGCTTTAAGTCTCCGAGAGAGTGTCCCAAAATCAACCGAATTTTCACATTCAATATATGTTTTCGAAGAAATTACCTATTTACATTTGCATAGGCGGTATGCTTGATAGTCAAGTACTTCGACAAAAGCTTATTAAACTTTGGTTTCATTCAAAAAAACTTGTCCCAAACTCCATACTAAGGTTTATTCTATCATATATGTGTATATATGTTCATGTATATTGTTGATGTCAAAAAATGTTCTTCTAAATGTATTTTGACTTGTCCCAAAATTGTACCAATTTTTTTAAACGGTCGATTTTATTCATAAAATTGGTCTATGTTACTAAAACTACTTTTGAACTCAACTACTAATTTTTAGGAATTAATGAAAAATGTCCCAAAATGCTTTTGAACCTACATTTTACTAACAAAAAAGCCCATCTTCTCGCCGGATTTTAGGAGGATGGAGCCTTGTGTGAAAGTTCATGCAAATGAGTAAATTTCTCTGAGGAGTAGCCACGAGGGTCACTAGGGAGTGGTTAAAAACGATTCTTTTACATGTGGCTAAAGCAGCTCACGACTTTTGGTCTTATACTAAGTGTCCTCTAGATTCCTTCCCCCAAAAAAAATTTAAGTTTTTCTATAATCTTACTCTTCACTTCTGCCATTACAACTTACCGTAAAGCTTCCAATTCGTCACCGGCGACACACTGATGCCGCATTGGAAAATTGACTGTGTGCCCGCCAATGCCAATGCGGCCGCATAACCGCCATAACTCCAGCCCCACACACCCATGCGACGACCGTCAATAAAATGCAAATTATCACGCAAATATTCACTCACTTCCAGCTGATCGGACACTTCAACCGAACCGAGACGCTTGTAGATCTCATGCAAGAGCTGATAACCTTGTCCGGCTGAACCACGTCCATCGATCTCAATGACTATATAATCCTTCGTCCCCGACAAATAAGTATTCCAGTCGATGTGCCACTTCTCCGTCACCAGTTGTGTACCCGGTCCCGAGTACACGTGCAGTATCGTCGGATAACGTGTAATCTCATCCTCACGCAGCACCGGCGGCAAATATAGACGCACCTGCGCATGATAACCGCCCGATATCATGACCGGGAAAGTTTTTACCTGTGGCAGCGCAGTACGCAACATCTTCTCCTTCAAACGCGTATTATTCTGCACAGTCACAAGTAGTTCCAAAGCTTCACTTTTCTTCGGTAACAGCTTCTTACCATACTCGCCGGCATAGAAGCCTGTTAGGGCGTAAACGCTAGTTGTTGGCACCACTGGACCCAAACATTCGATGAGCACATAACGTGCCTGCAGCGCCAACGGAAATTTGGCTGTGTGATAGAGGCATTCATTGTGCTCCGAGTGGCCGTGTGATGCCGTCGGGTGCTTGTGTTCCGGCGTCAACGTGGGTGGTGGTAAAGTTTGACGTTCTTCCGAGTCCTCCCAGTCGTCATCCCAAGCGGTCACCAGTTTCGGTGGCGATTTGGTATGACCCTCGGCACCCTGGTAGCTGCTGCGCAATGGAGTCGGACACGTTAAACAGTCGGGCAGCTGGTGTGCGGAACCGTGTCGCGGTGGCAAAGCGGACACGCGATACAGGTGCTGTTGTCCCGGCAAGCGTTCCGGTGTGCCCAAAAAGTAGCTGGAGAGAGAGAGAGAGAGAGAGGGAGAGGGAGAGAAAACACAGAGCGCATGTTGTATGAACGGGGAAAATTGAAGGAGGAGAATTTGAGAATACTTACATCCAGTTATTCAGCTGGTCCCAATGTAGCAACTCATTGACCTCGTACTGGCCGTGCGTTAGTGGTAGTACGCGCTTTTTGGCAACATGAACGTGCACAATATGCCGGAAGTAACCTGGTGAATGGTAAATAAATCAGAAATTTTGGAAAAATGGGAAAAATTATGAAGCAAAGCGGTTGCGGGTTGTGTGCGGCAGGATTCTCAAACTCACCGGAAGCGCCGTCACGCAATGGCGATATGGCAACGTAGGAAGTTGCATTCGCTGCAAACAATGGCACCGATACTGTGTCCACCCAACCGCGTCCATCGCCGCTCACACGATGCGTCTGCGTTGGTCACGCACATTATTTTCCCAAACATAATACAATGGAGTGCAATCGAGTTCGAAGTAATAAATAAAATAAATCGCAGGATAAGCTTCGGTAGCATTATATTTTGATAAATTACACTTAACAACGAGTGACACTAAAACTAATACGGGCACATATTCTGTTACAAAAGTATGGACGCGTGCCTACCCTTTAGAAAATAAGCATATTTTAATGGGCCAACAAATTTAATATAGTTTTCTGGTATTGCTGTCGAAAGTTGAGTCCGTTTGTAGGTAAATAAAGATATTAAAACGTGTCACGTGTCACCACCTTAAGAATGCCTTTCAAAAGCGCCATTAGTTATGCCTTCTCCAGACTGGAAAAAGAAGCGAAGGAATTGGGTCTGGTAGTGAACGAAGGCAAGACGAAATACCTCCTGCCAACAAACAGACAGTCGTCGCATTCGCGACTTGGCTCCTTCGTCTCTTCGAAGTCGCAGATAATTTCGTCTATCTTGGAACCAGCATTAACACCAACTACAAAGTCAGCATTGAGCAATAAAGTCCTCTTCCGGACAACCAAAGACCAAACTCTACAAGTCACTCATCATCCCGGTCCTGCTATATGGTGCAGAGGCATGTACGATGACAACATCTTATGAGTCGGCGTCGGTTTATGGTAATTTGCGCATTGGCAACGGCGAATACCGCGGCCGATGGACCGGTAAACTCTATGAGATAAACGATGACATTGACATTAACATAAGAGATAGCGGCACCGCTGGCTAAGTTATGTTGTCCGAATAGATGAAAAAACTCCAGCTCTGAGGGTATTTAGGCAGTACCCGCCGGAGGGAGTAGAGAAGAGGAAGACCTCTACTCCGTTGAAAAAAACAGGTAACCAGACCTGGCTACACTTGGAATCTCCAATCGGGGCCAAACCGGGAAAGGGAAAAACGACGACCGCCCTCTGGATGATAAAATATTTTATAGAACTTTGGAGACTTCGTAAATAGATTTCGACTACTTTCTCTATATTGTAGTGTGATTTGGTAATCGGGCTAACATTCACATTTGATCACGAATAAACCTACTTGCACAGCTAGAATCGCCGGTTCTTTCTTAGTATTGATCAAAAAGACCGACACATATTAAAGAAGTCACAAATTTGACCTGAGATTCGTAGATTTGGTCCCAGAAGCCAGAAGAGCAGAGCACTCGACTCACACCCATCCTGACGGGATTTGGGTAAGGATGGCCTTTCTTGCGAGTTCATTTGCTTTACTGTTTTCAGTGACTCCGCTCTAACTAGGTACCCAAGTCTTATGTGGAAGTAGCTTGATGCTATTGTTAATGAGTCGAGTCGAGAAGAATGCAGAAAATGTCTAAAGCAGGGCACCAAGGAAACAATGGAGCATTTCTTGAGAGCTTGTTCCGCATTGGCGAGACTACGCTGTAAGCGTTGAGGGTCCCCACGATATGATATATTGGAGAATATCGATAGCGAGGCCGAACCTACTAATTCAAGGCCTGAAAGCACACCTTCTTGAAAAAGACTGCACTTCGGAGTAATACGTCTGTTGTTGATGGCTGCCACTTTTTGAAAGACATTTTCTTAATAACTTAAATATTTTTGCAATAGTTAGTGTCATGAAAATGCTGCTAAGTGTAAGAAAAGCTACAATCTTAGAAAGAAGTTGATATAGTTCTTAAGTCTTAGAGCTATCAAAAACCTTAATCGTTAAGTCGAATATCCATAGTGTATGAGGTGGTTCATGGAGCAAGTTTTTTCAACAGCCTCTGATCGGATTACAAGAACTTTTTTTCTTCAATATGAATTTAGGAACCAGAGTGCCAAACTAGTTTTACCGTGTCTTATTTTTTCAGTGAATTTTTTAGATCCATTTAGATCCATATTTCGAAATTTATTTACATTAAAATTCATTTAGACTTTCCTGGAGGGTATATTCTCCTACAGACCATACCATTTAGCACTCACTCTATCTCTCACTCTCTTTTATTTTCTCACACTCTCACTATCTCTGATTCTCCTTTGTTAATAATTTCTACTTACCTCAACGCATATAAACAATGGACTCTTACAGATGCTGACCACCGAAATATTCTGTGGACGATTCAGCCAAACCACACAGATCTCCGTTTCACTCACCCAACTGGCGCTGCTAAAGTAGTGATCTCTATGCGGTCGAATCAGTCACAAAATGAGTTGAAAGTATACAAAGAAATAGTAAATGAAAGTTTATGTTGGTATGAGAAATAGTGAGAGTTTTACAGAAGCATTAAGTGAAGAAATATACATAAATTTTTGAGCCAGTAGTTATGCACTGGTTTTCGCACTCGCATAAAGTAGTGCTGAAATTTGATTGATTACTCGGTGATAAACTTGTCAAGACGGCTTTGAATGTACTGTTGAATTTGATTACTCTGTAGACTACTTAAAGCGTTCAGTGTTTTCCGATGAAATTACAAAACTGTACTCAATAAACTTTTTTATTTGACATAACCTCAAGATGATATGTAAAATACTCTAAACACAGCTGGCTAAATCCTTAGACCTTTAGCTTTATAAACACAGCTTCTTATGGTCTCTGCGCATAACTATTTATTTTAGATATATGTATGTATATTTACTCGATATATTTTTATTGTTTTTGTACTTACTCATTTTGCAGCACTTGTGGCGGTTGTAGATCTCTTATTTTAATATCTTCTGGATTTTGTATATCGGCCACGCGTAGCTTGGCAATGGGATTTTGCGTGCCTGGTTTAGGATATCTGGGAGTAAAATTTCAAATATACATAAATGAATTATTTAGGAGATTAGTTTGTTTAGTTTAATATGAAATAGTGGGCCTGGAGAGGTACCCAAGTTTGAGTTTTAGTTGTGCTTTTTGGAATAAGATATTTCTCAGAAACTGTTTTTGGATAAACCCAAAACTGAGCAATCCTAAGTTGCATCGATTATGTTATCATACTAACTTTCAATGCAAATATAAGTGTTAAAATATATGATTGTAATAATTGTGACTAACAAAGTTCAATGATTAGGACCATTATAATTCGTAGTCTTACGACTACACCATTTCCTGATTTATAAACTCAATTATAAAAACTACTTTGATCTTATTGCAAGCATACTTATTTTTATTAAATAATTGCGGATTATAACTGCAGAAATCGTACTCGTGAAAAATGTTAAGTACATTACTTGTACATTATTTGTTTATTAAATTTATTCTTCTTTGTTGGCATAGACACCGCTTACGCGTTTAGAGCCGAGTTTCCAACATCTCATTGGATATTCCAAGTATAACCATCTGGTATCTCCACCTGGTATTTCCAACGGAATGAAGGTCTTCCTCTTCTTCTGCTTCCACCGGCGGGTACTGCGTCGAATACTTTCTCAGCTGGAGTGTTATGACTGTGAGCAGTGACGCGGCAGCCAAGTCGCGACTGCGAGGACTGTTTCTTTAATGACAGGAGACATTTCGTCTTGCTCTCGTTCACTACCAGACTCATTTGTTTCGCATGGAGAAAGCAGTACTAACGGCGCGGTTATTATTTCCAATAATATCAATGTCAGCGGTATATGCCAGCATATGCACACTCTTATAGAAATTGGGATCATCTCCATTTAGTTCTGCAGCTCGAATTATTTTCTCCAGCAGCAGATTGCTGAAGTCGCACGATAGGGAGTCGTCTTGTCTGAAAGCTCGTTTGTTATCGAACGGCTCGAAGAGCTCCTTCCCGATCCTGACCAAGCTTTTGGTATTGCTCAACGTCAGTTTACATAGCGGTATTAATTTTTCGGGGATACCAAATTCAGACATCGCGGCCAAGCCAGCTCCTGTTCGTGCTGTCAAAAGCAGCTTTGAAATCGACGAAGAGGTGATTTGTGTCGGTTTTTCTCTCACGCCAACATTCGGCGCATGTTAAATATGTGGTCAGTTATTGATTTTCCAGGTATAAAGCCATACTGATAAAGTCCAATCAGTTTGCTGACGGTGGGCTTTAATCGTTCACACAATACCCTCGATAGAACGTTATATGCCATGGTGAGGAGGCTTATCCCATGGTTTTTGGCGCAGATTGTAGAGTCTTCCTTTTTGTGGATTGGGCAGAGCACACTTAAATTCCAATCGTGGGGCATGCTTTCATTCGACTCTAGTCTACATAGGAGCTGTTGTATGCTTTTCATCAGTTCTTCGCCGCCGTATTTGAATAGCTCGGTTGGCAATCCGTGTGCCCCCGCCGCTTTGTTGTTTTTCAGGCGGGTAATTGCAATTCGAATTTCTTCATGGTCAGGCAATGGAACGTTTGCTCCATCGTCATCGATTGGGGAAACGGATTCAACCTTTCCTGATGTTATGCTTTCACTGCCATTTAGCAGCTAAAGAAGTCTTCCCTCCATAATTTTAGTATACTTTGGGCATCCATTACTAGAACACCTCTGGGGGTTCAACAAGAGTACGGCTACGGTCTTGAAAATTTCCGTTATTCGGCGTTGTACCTTCTTTGTGTCTGTTGACGTGGGTTTTCGCTGCACTAGTACTACAGATAATCATATTTCGGTCGAAGTCGATCAGCATCAACCCACTTGGGGATGTTTCATCGTGGAGGTTGAATTTACCGACCGTTGTGCCAAAGATGTCTTCTTTTACCAACCTGGCGTAATTGTACTTACTGCAATCGTTAAGTAGTCAACATTTAAAGTAATCTTGGATAAGTTAATTATAAGTAATTACTTAAGTATCCAACATTTTAAGCTTTAACGATTTATTTTGATTCTAAAATTGAGACTAACTAATTTAGTAATGACGATTACTGTAATCATAGTTTGTTGCTGCAAATAAAGTTGAGATACATTGTTGTGATGATCGTAATACTTTAGATTATATTATTACACCTAATATTGTATTATGAATAATTAATTTTTGTGATAAGAATTCCTGCAGTTGTAACCATTAATTTTTAATTACCATCATTGTAGTCATAATATAATTTAACATACTTGGAATTATGGCAGATATTATACAGAATCACTTACATATAAATATGCATGAATACTACTAGCATATGTACAAATATTTATAAATATTCCAATAGATTTCTATGCATATTTGTGTGTATATAAATGACTATGGAAAACCAAAGGCATGTGCTCATTGCACATCTGAATTTACTATATGATATTTACCGAGTCACACTTTGCACAAAACACATTTACCGGTGCACACATACACACACACATTGTATGAAAGTTGAAATGTGTTAAAATATAATTGTTAATGTGCCATTGTGCCAGCAAATTATTTGCATAACAAGAATTTTGCTGTCAAAATCCTTAAATACAACACAAATGCACAAGCAGCTTTCTCTATGTGCATACACACAAGCATACGTATAAATATTCCATAATTAGTGTGTTTGCAGAAATGCTATTTGTGCAAGTTAAATACAATGCCAGCGAATGTGCAGCTGCTTAACGTGTATGTATATGACACCCAAACATTTAGCTGTAGTCACAACTTAGCGCTCACTTATAGAAATGCTGACTTAACTGTTACTTAATTGTCATTTAGCATTTCGCTGTGAGGTAGCTCATATGCTCATTGCAAGAGCAAATTTATAACCTTAGTTTTGCAGCATTCATTGCTTTGTCGCTTACACGTGTCGTCATTAAAAGTCACTCATACGCTCTGTCGCACCGCATGGCGCTGCTGGCTTTAGTTTACTGCTTTCACAAAGCTAATTAAATACTCATATACTTAGTAACCTTTATTTCTGTTGACTTCGTTGTATAATTCCTCAGTGAGTGGAAATTTTGTAATGTTGTGAGTTGTTGCTGCAGAAAGCTATTGTGTGCTTGGTTTTGATACATTTTATGTTATGTTTTGGAAGCATAAATTTATGCTATTTCTCTATAAACAATTATATTTTGTGAAGAATTTTATACAAATGGTGTACGAAGCAGATATAGGGATGCATATTAACGATTCAGAAGATTAATTTAAAACAATTAAGAGAGGCCTAACTTCAGGTGCAACCGAACATTTTATACGCTTGCAACTTGCAGGAAACAACCAGAGGATCGGAATACAAGCAATTTTATATATACGTATACCAGTGGCGGATTCTCCATTTCAAGGACTTAATGGCTTATTAATAATTTTACTGTTCTGAAAAAATATTAAGTAACAGAAATATAATCCAGAAATTTGCAATTTCATTCCATAAACAAAATAAAAGAATTTTTTAATATTATAAATAATGCAACGTATGCATATTAACTTAACTGGAACATATCCGTAACTGGAACTACTAAATTTGAAACGACGATTGATATATTCTCCGCGGTTTATTCTCCAAGTTTTCCAACATAATAGGTATCAAATAAAATAAATACGTTGCTTGGAACATTCCGAAATCAAAGACAAAAAGCTGAGTAATATTTTCGATCCCTTTATTCAGACACGAAAGAAATGCCGGCAGAAGTTAAAGAATACTAGAGGATCACAGTGTATATTCCTCTGTTGGATACATTCGCCAAAAATTTGAAGACACGCTTTCTAGAGAAGTATTGGATGAATTTCAGCTGAGTTTGTTGCTTCCCGAAAAAGTATGTACTATGGAAACCAAAGAAATTGAAAGTTTTATTTGCTGTTTGATAGATGGATTCAAAGGTCTTTTGGATAATGACGACGTCGTGCGACGTTTGAAGCTCAAAAGTGAACTTTATCACTGGCAGTGCCATTGGGGGCAGAAGCAAAAGTCAACAGACAACAAGTTATCGACTACTGCATTGGAAACGTTGAAGAACTGCGATGTGGACCTGCATATTCTGCAAATTTCCTGTGACAAATGCGAGCTATAAACGTTATTTTTCGACACTTCGCCGCATGAAAATGTGACTGAGAACGAACATGCTTCATGATAGATTGATCGGCTTGGCGTTGCTGCACACACATCATGACATTGAAGTCACTACAGAAGAAGTTCTCGAAAGATTCTCAAAACCTGGCCCACATCGTTTAGTTTTGTGAAATTTTTCTATTCAATATATGAACTGACCACAGTATTATACTTGTAACCCGCACGTCTACGACTTAAAATGTGTTTTTCAATTTAGTAAGATTTGATATCAAAAGGTCGATTTGAAACTTTCACCATTTCCACCATAATATTAAACTGAATAAATACTACTTTATTTAATATAATAATCTTCATGTTTTAAGTAAATGTTTATAATGTAGTTTTCGTTAAGATAACTCAAATATGACCGATATTTGCGGTATAAAGTCACCTGAAAGTTCTTAAACCTTTATATCAGATATAGGGCTCAGGAAAGTCTAGACCCGATTCAACCCGTTTTTGATACACAAAATTGCTATAGTCAGGAAAGGATTTTCTCTGAATTTCAGCTGTATATCCTATATATTGTACGATATTTCCGGTCAAAGGTCAACTATAGATATTGGAGTCTACATATTCGGTGCCTAGGGCTTTGAACAGTTTTCTTTACATTAAAGCAATTTTTGGTCAGAGAAGAAATTATTACACTGTGGAACATTTTTGGGATTATTGTCTGGGGGGTGAGAAATTCCAAGTCAGGGTGATGGTACTAGGTCAGTATAGTAAAACCCTCAAAGGGTTTGGCGTTCGTATGTGTCAGTATTTTTTATGACCTTTTAAATTTTTTCCCTATCTTGATGTTTTTTCGCTTAGTTGTAACATTTTGGCAAAAACGTAATTTAACATAACTCGCGAACCACTATTATCTATTTTTCCAATCCATTAGACGGTTATAGCAGCTTTACACACTATATTTGGTACCCAATTTTCGTTCACTATAACATAAGAGTTAATTTTATTTTATTTTAATATTAGGTGAGTTTGTTTAAGTCATTAAAAGTAGCATATACCCAAGTTGATATTGAGGAAAAAAAAATATTATCATTATCTCACAGATTTTCTGAAGCGGAATTTCTAAACTATTGCTGCATTTTAGTAAACCATAGTGCGAATGTTTTTAAATTGGCTGCAAATGCTGAAGGAATAGCCAATGATACTCTAAGCTTGAACGGGCCAAATGGAAATATACACAACTCCAATATTGAGTATGACGATAACTACTCTTTGATGAAATTCTTCAATAATTCGTAATGTTTTCCAGGGTTCGAAGTCGTACTTATTCATCTAATTTTTCTAGTTTTGAAGGAAAAAAGTCTCAAGATTTTTAAAAATTTTTGAAATTTACATTGCTCAGAAATGCTTATAATTTTGAATGAATGAAACTAATGACGTATAGCATATATCTGACTGCTTATGAAATTGAATGCTGTGTGAATAAGCTTCCTTAGGCAAATGTGTAACGGAACCATTTAATTGCTCGTTTCGGCAGTAACGGCACCAAATGACTGTATATCGGTGTTTAATGTTTTTATTTGCAAAGAGTGTGGAAAAATTGGTGCGAGGTTTGAATGAGGGCTACAGGCCTTTGCACGTTATTTGCGTATGTATGGTTTGTATTCCCTATAATGTTGCCAACTTAATGTTTGCCATATTTTATGGCATAATGCTCTAGGCTAAATGAAATTTGTGAAATGCATGGTAGTTAACTAATAATAACCTGAAAGGATCATAATAAATTAATATATAATATTTAATAAGCACATTACGAGGTTCATGGCTTATATAATTTCGTTGTTTCGCGAAAAGCTCCTCAGTAATAATTTGCTTACTGTAAGTGAGTCAATGTGTGCGTGACCTATCTGCAGATGAGCCTACTTTAAATGAATTTCAATAAGCATTTAATAAGCAATATGTAAGCTTATTACAATGACTGAACAATCTGAACAGCAGGTGCCACTTAACCTCATATTTCTACATACTTAATTACTTGAGTAATATAAGTACATTTCATAATTACATTTCAATGTGATTATATGGAATTGCAAGTACTTCTGTGAAATTGTGAAGCTTTGCGATTATATAAATATGTTCGAATGCCTGCTAGCTATTGTAGTATTGGTTATTTACTTAAATTTTGCACTGCTTCTCCTCTCTCGGAATATCTAGGAAGGAACTTCTTTGCAAAAAATAGTAGTGGCTGGAATAATGGCTTATTTTATGATATTAATAAGTGTTACCATTCATCTTTTGAAGACCTTGTTCACATGATGGATGGGTGGTTACTCTTATTAATATCATAAATAAATATCCATCCAACAATGTCTTTTTCCCAGAAATTCATGCCCCGCAAAAGCTCCTACGTTCAAAAAAATCTTAACTCTGTGAGAGGTATAAGGAAATTGAAGCAACTATTAAGGAATTGGATTAAAAATAAGAGATAAATAAGAGTAGGACATTTAAAGATCACTATATTATTTTTTAGCAGAGCTTCTGATCGAAAGGAAGTTATAAATTCCATCTCTTTACAAATACAACTTTCCTAAAAGCTTAAAAACTTGTTCATTAAGCTGGATGCATTCATATTTGATCTTGTTACTGTAATCATAGAAGATGCGATATCAGGACCACGTGGCTGTATAATCCGGACTCCGAAAAATCGGGATTGTATTTTTTATACTAAATTAAGATGATATTCCTTTTTCATCAATTTTCGCCGGCTTCAGTTTTGAGTTCCGAATCACCGGGATCCCGAAAGATCGGTATTGCATTTTTGATATAGTTGCTATTTAATTATACATAAATTCTCGTCAGACTTTGCTTTTTAATCACGGATTCGCGGGATCCCGAAAATTCGGGATTGCATTTTTTACCAAACAAAGTTGGTAATTGAATCTACATAAGTTTTCGTCAAATTTTATTTTTGAACCCCATAACCGGGATCCCGAAAAGTCGGGATTCTATTTTTTACTAATTAAAGTTGTCAGAGTTTGTTTTTGAGTCCCGAAATCCGAGGATCCCGAAAAATCGGGATAGTATTTTTTACTAAATAAAGTTGGTATTTAATTATACATACATTTTCGTCAGACTTTACTTTTAAATTCCGAATCCTCTGCATGCCGAAAAATCGAGTTTGTATTTTTTATTATTAAAGTTGGCATTTGGATCGACATACACTTTCGGCAGACCTCAATAATTTTCTTTACTTTGAAATCCCGATTCCTCTGCATCCCGCAAATTCGGGATTGCAATTTTACTAAATAAAGTTAATATTTCAATCTACATTAAATTTCTTCAGACTTTACTTGTGAATCCCGAATCGTCGGGATCCCGAAATATCGGGATTGAAATTTTTCTACGAAAAGTATATTTTAATATGTAAATAATGTTGATATTTCATTCTACAATTTTCCTCCGACTTAGCTTTTGTGCAAAAATTCTATAATCTTTGTATAACCTTGCTCTTACATTAACTTCTCCGAATACCTTCTCCATACTCATATACTTGTATAGTCTCTTCACCAATTCATTTGAAATGCAAATTGCCTTCTACATAGTCACAATGCCATTCTGCTCACCTTAATGATCTGATTTCCGGATAAAGATACGCATTCGGATTGCCACCACTTGTTGTGCCATACCAAGCGAAATGTTGTTCCTGCACCAGCGAGTCATTGAACGCGCCATAAAGCATTAAGTGTCCATTCTCCGAAAGCCAAATTGCATTATTCGAGTGCAGGATTTCCTCTACAAAGCACAAGAGGCAGGCAACGGCAGTTGGAATCAGCAGCAGGAGCCGTAGCAAGGCCAGCAACAACAGCAAAGATGAGTAGGCCGATGAAGAGGTTGATCGGACAAGTGGTCATCGAAGAGCGTGTTGGACGCGGCATATTTTTGAAATTCCAATTACGATTTACACATCGCATCGTGTGTGTGTAAGTGTGTTTGTTGAGCACAGTCAGGACCAGCACGCCATTGACATGGTTAGCAGGTGTGCAGAAAAATATGGATTAATAGAAAGCAAAAAAGTAGAAACGGAAATTCAATTTTCGTTTTAAATCAATCTAATCGTATGCGCAATCAATGAGAATGAATAAATGAATTGAAATGATGTACAAAAGTGAATAGAAATGCAAGCCTGCTGGTCTGTGCTCAGCAGCCATCAGTCACCGGCCACTGATTATACTCACCTTCATAAAGCCAATCGGGTATGCCGTTGTAGACGATGCCGGGCACTGCGTCGCGCGTTATGCGGTACACATGATTGGTGGAGCGTGGTCCTTGGCAGTAGTAGATGTCATAGTTATAAACCATCACTAGCGCATTGCCACCGGTTGTGATGCTGTTGGAGGTGGTGCTTGCATTGTCTCTGTTAGCCGCTTGAGTGCTTACGAAGCGGGCATAGTGTAGATAGGGCCACTCATCGCTATGTGCATCGATTTTCAATTTGATGCTTTCACTGGAAGAACGAAAGAAGCAGATTGAGAGAGTGAACGAATAGAAAAAAAGTATGAGCATGAGTTGTGTTGCGCTGCGGAAGTCCAATCTACAGTTTGGCAGTCAACAGTTTGCGTCGCTCTTCTTATTGTTATTGTATATCTATTTATAGTGCAATATATATGCGGGTGTGTGCCGGATAGCGAAGATGAAAATACGGAAATAGAGTGGCAAAGAAAATGACAATAGCTGAGCAGCTGCTTTTTGGTTCGTTTACAAGTAGACATGAATAGAAATTGAATAAACTTTTCGAGATAAGCCATTGCCTCGAAACACAATTTATGGTCACTGCTCTGATTGAATAGGCGAGAGAGGGAGGAAAAAGGTTAGCTAAAGCTTTGTCAACACAAAAAGATAAACACGAAATGCAAGGTCAATAGAAAGACCTAAATTATTTTTAGATGAGGAGTACCCGGGTATGGTTTAAGTGTGGAAAACAAACATCTCACTATTCATATATACACACTAGGGTGGGCCCAAAACTAATACTTTCGCTAAATACTACGTAAAATGGGTTTGTAGATACCTCTAAGGAAATCTCTCCAAGTTTGAGGTCTTACGAAGAGGGTGAACTTCACAAATAAGTTTAAAGTAGTCTCATCAGTAAGGCGAAGTGGAGTGATTCCACGCTTGACCTACTACTGAGGGGCAGCACTATCCAGTGATACACCGACGGCTCGAAAACACAGGAAGGTATTGGAGCAGGCATTGCGGCACCGCATACCAAACTATCCATACTAATGGGATGTTTTCCGAGCATCTTTCAAGCAAAAATCTTTTACATGAGTGAGTGTGCAGAAATCAATCTCCAACGCAACTGTCGCAACCAGCATATCGCTATACTCAGCGATAGTCAAGTGGCACTAAAAGCGATGTGATGTTCACCTGATCTGGGTGCCGGGACATGAGCTGGCCGACGAAGTAACCTCACTGCGGCGGCTTCCAGGATGATGGCCCCATCATCACAGTCATTGCGGTGGGGGAGAGAGTGAGGAGGGAACGGAACTGGCAGCAGGCCACAAGAATGCGCCATGCCAAGTTACTATTAAGAGGTTACAATCTAGCAAGGTTTAGAGATATGATCAACTTCTCCCAAGACAAGTTCCGTCTACTTGTTGCGCTCTATACTGGGCACTGCAGGTTCAAGAAACACTGTTTCAACACGTACATAGCCTCTAGTGCAAACTGTGACATGTGACATGGAAATTCCAGAACACCTCATTCTAGTTTGCCCAGCAATTTGTAGGATTAGGCTCAGGGCACTTGGATCCATCTACGTTGACAGAGATTACATCACCTCCATCGCATCCATCAAGCTCAGTTTACGTTTCGTGGTAGAAAAAAATATTAACTGTTCGAATGACATCATTTGGTATCTGTTTTCAACAATTTGCTTCCGAATCATGATTGATATTTTCTTTTGGATTGAGTCATCTATAGAGAGGGTCAAGTCGTGTGTAGAAGTTCACGCAAATGAGGAAAGTTCTCTGATCGCCATTCACTTGGGAGTGGCCAGAAATGATTCTTTTACATATGACTCAAGCAGCTCACGACTTTCGGTCTTAGACCAAGTATCCTCTGGGCATCCAAAGAACATCCGTTCGAAGGCTAGCTAAAGTGAGAAGGCGAAACACCCCATAGGGTTGTGCGCTGGGTTTGGGACCCGCCACATAAAAAATACCCCCAATGAAAAGGAACAACAAGCCTCGGATGAGAGACCCCCCTTTTGACGGCGACCATGGCAAACGTATTAAGGATTACGAATTGAGGGGATGCACTTGGACCCTTAATTGTGAAGGTTCCGCCGCCCAGCTGGTTGATGCGTTCGTAAAAATAAAGGCTGACATCAAAGCCATACAAGAAGTGCGATGGACGGGAAAAGGACTGATTCATATTTTACATAGCTTTTATATAAAGTTTCTTGGTTTAATTTGTTGAGAAGTACATGTCTCTTTCTAGCCTGTCTGGTGTAAAGAGTAATAAAGATTAAACCTTATTTAAAATGCTTTTGGTTATAATTTAATTAAAAATTTGCGATTTAATATTCTTTAAAATAATTTGTGGAGCATTATATTTGTTGCCTTTTATAGCATTTATTTTCATTTATTCTATCACTATTCCCGCTACTCACCTGGTTTGTATATCGAAGAGCGTGTATTGTGCCAAAAATGAATGCCGAAATAGTTTTACGACGTTCTGTGCCAATAAGATATACCGTTTATCCGCTGATATAGAAAATGTATATGGTGCAAGTGTTTTCTGTAAGAAGAATAATTAATGAGAAATGCTTGTTTATCTAAATTTCTTGTAATTGATTTAAAATACAAATTTATATTTGCATATAAGACTGCCTGTGTTTTGGAAAATGTAATTAAAATTTATTTGCATTATTTTGCCAAAAGCTCAATAAACAAATAAATAATTTTTTTTTATTTTTACTCTTTTGCTTTTATTTTCTGCTAATTTTAATGCCTTTTTAAATGGTTTATAGCACTTAAAGCATGTTTATATTTCCCTCAATAATTTTTGTGCAGTTTTTATTACATTTCTGCGGTTTTGCGGCTATTAGACTAGTGCCACAGGGCGTTGCTGCTGGCAATAACTGAAATGCATTAACTATTATATACATACCCTATGTATCGTTATGTACCTTGTACTATTTCATTATGCTGCAATATGTTTTTGTTTTAACTTTTGATTTTAATTTATTAATTATTCATTAGTCGGTTGTAAAGTGCAATGCATACATTATGCTAAATAATAAATTAGCACTTTTTGTTGGCTTTCAAAAGTAAATGGTTTGCAATTAATGTCACTATACTGGGTTTTCCAATAGGGATGATAAGATTTCTAAGTGTCTTTCAATCCTTCTTAATTTATCAGGAACTGTAATTTTTTTCATATGCTATTTCTTTTTCCAATTATGGTCTAATAAACGTCCTCGCTGTGCTTGCTCTCAATCAATTTGCTGCAAATTTTGAGTATACATTTGCTTCGCATAATGTCCAAGTGCCAAAAAGATAGAAAATATCGCAAAGTAATGAAAATATTGCTGCCGTTCCGGCAAGTATTGCTGAAGACCGCAATTTGTCGATTCCAAGATCTTCCCAAGAATTTTGACTGTCTCAAACAACAACCTGGCGGATTTTGAGAAGTGATTTGGGCTTGAATCCATATAAACTCAATTGACTTTGTCCTCTCACTCAAGAACTAAAGCCATTGGACCACCGTAAAAATCGTGAATTTGCTGATTTTGCCTTGGAACAACTTGAAAACGATAACGATTTTTTTAAGAATATCATCGTCTCCGATGAGCCTCACTTTCATTTGAGTAGTGCCGTAAATAAACAAAACTGTCGATTCTGCAAAGAAAATTCCCAAACTATTCACGTACAACCATTAGATTCCCCTAAATTGACAGTTTGGTATGGCTTTTGGTCTGTTGGAATCATCGCTCCATACTTCTTTCGAAATGAAGCTGTTGGCACCGTTACTGTCTATGGATAGCGATAAAGAGCGATGATAACCAACTTTTCATGGCCGCAGTTGGAAGAAGTTGATCTTGACAACATTTTGTTTCAAGCAAAATACTGGTAAGATAGAGAACTCTAATGTGGTACTAAGATTGCAGTGGTGAGGTGAAAAATGGAACAACAAGACGGGTCTTCGTGCCACCTAGCACGTGCAACAACCGAACTATTGCAAGAAAAGTTTGGAAATTCAATTATTTCAAGAAACTGTGGGCTGAATAGTCTCCAAAAAGCTGTGACTGTGAACATCATTAGACTACTTCTTGTGGGTTCATTTGAGGTCATTGGTCTCTAGCAATAAACCAGATTCTCTTCAAGCGTTATAAGACAATTGAACGTGTTATACATGACATACGACTTGAGGTAGAGAAAAAAGTATTCGAAAATCGGGTTCATCGAGTTCGTATCTGCAAAGGAAGCCGTGAAAGCCATTTGAATGATGCTATATTCAAAACTTAATTGCATCGATTTGTGAAGTGCAATAATAAAAGTATTTTAGTTTCCCTAAAAATGAGAGTGTTTTTTTTTTAAAGAAATCATATCACTCTTATTGGAAAACCCTCTACTATACGTCATTAAAAGTGCGATAAAGCGCGCAGTTGGGGCGCTAGTAAAGCTTTTTGTGTTAAATTTTTGCGGTTTTATTCTGCTTCATTCATATATATGGTATATATATTTATATTTTAATATATATCACCATTAAACTTAATTAATGAGGCAATAGCTATAATAGCGAATAATAATAATTTTTAATGGTTTTATTGTAATTTATTATTATCTTTATTAAATTTTAACTCTTTAACAAATAAAACTGATGAGATTAAAAAAAATATTTTACCATTTTTTATTATTACTTATGCTTTTAAATTAAATAATTTGATTTAAAAGAAAATATTTTTAATTCTATTTTTGATATATTATAATCTAAAGGTTGTCTGACGGTTGACGCACTGCGTTGAGTCAAGGTACGTCAGAGCAAGATGGACTTCAATATTGTGAAAACAACAATAGATTCATATCGGATAACCTGTGCATATTGCTAATCCAGGATTAATGAGTTCACAAAAGGTAGATGAGAGACTTCAAAACGAATGCGATTAAGGTCATCTGAGATCTCTCTAGTAAGAGAATATATATGGTAGTTCGAAAAGATCTTGATTTCTTTTGCATTTCAGAGTTCCTAATACAGGATCTGGTCGCTGTACAGACCAATGATAACGAAAGTGTGGACTTTCTCCTGGCAGCGGATTACTTTCCGGGGGAATCAGAAAATATTGACAGTACCCGCCGATGCCGTGCATAACATGCCGATTATTACGTACGATGCGGTGGCTTTAAGACTTTAACTAGCGAAGCTGCTGCGACTTGCCTGTATTTGCGCATGAGTACTTGCCCGACAGCAGCAACAGAGGTCATGTTGGATATAAAACCGTTTCACCTAGTAATTAATCAATCAGCCAGACCCTCAATGCTTCGAATGACAGTAAAGAGGTCTCGCAGAAAAAAGTTAACCTCGTTCCTACAAGTAAAGGCCTTAAGTAATGAAATACCACTAGTTCCTCTCCCAAAGAACAGCATTACTAAAACGTCGTACTTCACACGAAAGTTTAAAGTTACCCTGGACAGCAAAGCTGAATGAAAGAATTCCACGAATGACCTACTGGTAAGTAAGAATATACAATCAAGTGGTACCGCGACGGCTCCAAAGCATAGGCGGGAAATATTGTATATGTAGGAGGACCACGTATCAAATTTTCCATACCAATGGGAAGATTTAAGAGCATCTTTCAAGCAGAAGTTTTTGCTATAATTCCATGTGTTGAGATAATCCTCCAATGTAATTAATGCAAGGAAAGCGTCGCCTTATTCTGCGATATACCGGTGCAGGTGCGCATAGAACGGCTGAGGAGCCTATCAGCTCATAACCTGTTGCACCATATCTGGGCACCAGATCACAGGGTATTGTCGGAAATAACTGGCTGACGAGCTTGCCCGCACTGCAGCTTCTACTAGAATGGTGGAACCAGAAGCAAGATTAAGGCCCTTGGATTCCTGTTTTCGACGAGGGATCACATCACTTCGATGGCTCCTTGCAGTATATTGTGAATGAGGGCATGTCACAATAGACCTCAGGTCGCAGTGTAAAGCTTATTTACTATATATATCTATCTATATCTACGGTAATTTATATGTATTTAATTTAAAAGCAGAATTAATAATTATTTAAAATTAAAATAAAAACAGTTAATATTAATAACGTAACTATTAATTAAGGAAGGAAGGGATAAGCTGAGGTGTAAGCGAACATTTTATAGTCTTACAACTTGCGAGAATAAAAGTCCGAAAAATTCATTCAGGAAAACATATACTATTATATACTACTAACATGCCACAAACTATCAAAATGTTCACTGGGTTTCATTGAGGTAGCTAACATACAATCACCAATCATATGGAGTAAATTCAGCATATTACTTTTAATCATATTAATTATAAAGTAATTTAATTTTGTATAATGTTTTCATTTTTCACACTTTCATACTTACATATGTCACATTTGACATGAGCACTCGCTCATTTAGATTAGATGCATTTAACAACACGATTCTGCCCCAGTGATCTTGATAAAGAAATTCCTCGCCTGTAATGATGAAGAATTACGAAAAAGATGAGATCAATAAAAATATTAATATTCGTTATTATGAATTAAAAATATTTTTAGAAACAGATGTATAAATTAATGTATATATTTGTAGATATATTAATGTGACTAATATCCTCAAAGATTATATCAGATCCAATGATACTCAAGATTTTAAAATTACAAAAATAACCTTAAATTTTGTTTTGAAAATCTTTCGTAAACTGACGTTAATTGAAAAGCTATAATAAATAATATTAGATACGGTACGAAAGCGTTACAGCGGACGCATTGTGAAAATTGGACAGTTGTCGTCGTAGTTACCGATTTAAACCTCTAAATCTCTCTAACGCAATTAAAGCAAGGATAGTCAAGCATCACTAAAAGCGATCTCTGCTTATGAGATTAAATCGCTACTGTTGCAGGAGATTATAAGCGAATGCACCATATCTGGGTGCCAGATCATAGGGGTATTGCCGGGAATGAAGCGGCTGACGAGCTTGCCCGCTTTGAATTTTTTTACTGGTACAGGGCACAGGCCAGTCTATCGATTTAGAATTCTTTTGTTACGTTTGAAAATGGCAAAATCGGACAACAACCACACCTACTTTCCACATCAATACTAATCTTATCCTCCATCCTCCACTCAGATGGATTTCGAAGATGTGTTATATGAGAATTTTAGTGCTTCAAAGTAGAGAAAATCATTTGAAATTTTTAAAATAACGTCAAAGTTTCTTATAAAAAACGGTCGTCTCTAAATACCACATAGTACTAAAAGCTTTAATAATATTAAAACGATCGTATCGCATACTGAACTGAGCTTGAGTAAATCCGTATTTTCATATTTGTTGAACTTAAAAGGTTTTTGGTATATTTTCGTACTTCTGCATATATTTCCAATCATTTAAGCTAAGTAAAAAGTAAGGATATTTCCTAACATAAATATCGCACATCTTCGATTGGCGCTTAATATTTCATGAGCTTAAATTCACGCGCATTAATCAATCATTTCGTAACGAACTGCTGCTCTTACACACACTCACCATTTATCCAAGTACCGTTGGCACGCTGCGGCATAAAGAGTCCATCCACGATGTCTTGCAGTTTGATGCGCTGACCCTTGACGCGCGGCCCCTCATCGGGTGGTGTGAGAAGTACCTTTTTTGATAAATGCAGAAATTTTATATGTTGTTTTCTATAAAGAAAACCAGACAAAGAGAAAGAAAAAAGCACAAAAAACCGGGGGGGACACACGACCACCACGAGACACAATAAAAATAAAAAAAATCGGAAAAATGGGAAAAATATATGACATAAAATTTACACAAAAATTTGCGGGATGACACAGCAATTGCAAGAAAAAAACATATGCTACTATATACACATATAGATACAAGAATGCATGAGGCACAGTGAACATATACACATACTACTACATGGGCTGAGAAGTGGTGAACATGAGGTTTAGTAGCCGAAAAGTATGCAACACATTATAAAAAGCTGGTAAAGAGTCTTTGGACTAGTTGGAATGTTGAGAAAATGACATGCTTGTACGAGGTAAGCGCATATATACAGATGATGATATACACATAAATTGCACATATTAGGATGGATCATTTTACAGATTTTTGTATTTTTCAGTTTTGAAAATTTTGGTTTTAGTCTTAAAAAAGATGAATGAGTTTGTTAGACTTACAAAATAATATTTTTTAAAAAGTGCGAATTACTTTATATTAGGGTGGCTCATTTTACAGAATTGTTTTTTTTTTTTTGGTTTTTGTTTGTAATTTGATTTTTATATTTAAGTAAAAATAATTGGTTTGGTTTAACAGTAAACATGAAAAAAAAATTTCTATGTTCAATATTATTTTATTTAAACTTGAATAATTTTTTAATTTTTTTTAATAAATATATTTAAATTTGTTATTTCAATAATTTGTTATCTAATATTTGGAATTTTTTTGACGATTACAAAACAATAACTTTTAGTATAAATTGAATAACTAAATTTATAAATAAATTACTTCACTTTAGGGTGGTTTATTTACAGAATTATTTTTTTTTTTTAATTTTTTTGTATTTTTTTATCTTTAAGTAAAAAGGTAGTCTGGTTTAACAGTAAACCTAAAAAAAATGTATTTCGTATTCCATAATATGTTATTTAAAATTTAATAAATTTTAATATTTTTTTAATATAGAAATTTAATTCCGTTTTTTCAATAATTTTCTATCTAATATTCAAAATTTTTTTGGCGATTTTTTGTACTGACACAACAACCAAACATCAATATTTTATAATATTCATGTCTTTGAACAATTCGACACACCCTAATATGAATGTCAAGTTATCAGAAGCTCATAATACGGCGAAAAGAGTGAAAAAAGTTATTTACACAAAGCATATTTGCAAAATTAAAATAATTATAATAACAATTTAGCAGAATAAGATATTTATAACATAACATGATTAATGAAAAATGCGCAAAATATTTTGTTTTAATTTTTTACAAGTCTTCGTGGGTATTACAACACACATTTCTTAATATATTTCAACTCTTTCACAGACACTCGTACATAAAAAGACTTCAAATTTATTTAGACATGCATTTCTAAGTTTTTACAAAGAATTTACAACATTTTCGATTTTTTTACAGTTATACACTATGACTTATTGCATGTTAGTCTAACTCACCACTGAGGTAACAATTAGCGCAAGTACAATTATTATAACCAATAAAGCGATGAAAATGCCTCGCCAATTGCGTTGATTTGGGTTGCTGGAGACCAACTGTAAGGAAAACAAATGCAAAACCGTTTGAGTATTTAAAGTGGTTCTAATGGTAAATGATATAATTAAATATAATATGTAGTCATTTCTGATCACTATTTATTTTCCATATATTTTTTAATATTATCCTTATGTCGAACCAAAAAAGAGATAAAGCATATAAATTATATATTATCTGAAATAAAGCATTACTGCTATCCCTTTCACAAAATCATATTAATTTTATGTAATAGAAAGCATTTATCGATAACCGTTTCACAAGTTCAGATACTATTGTATGTCCACAGAGCTACACAATATCATTTCATAAACCATGAGAGTTATTACTTTTTCTTGGTGAGCATATATTTTTGCATCACATGAAGTCTGATTAACATTTCATTGGGAAAACGCTAAAAATATGCGATTCTCACTAGGCTCATTAAAAAATTGGCTGAATAATTGTTCAGATTTTTTTTGTATTATCATATTAACTAATTACTTTACTTTGACCTACAAGGTTAGGTTCATCTGGTTGGCCAATATGCCACGCATAGACCAATTTTGGTTTTTTGCGATACCAGATGGAGATCAGTTGCTAGGCCCATGTCGATGTCATCCTTTAGGATGCCTGCACTTTACACGAATTGGTCCTATGAAAGAGCCGTGAGCCTTACGTCATATGATTGAAAACAGAAAGTGGCATAATGATTTTTTCTCGATTTTCGCGTTATGTGTTTGACTTTGGTATAGCCACAGTGTACACAGTGAGCTAGTTAAAAAAAAAAAACAATAAATGTACATATGATTATCCAGTTCACAACAGACCTTAGCTCTCGGTGCAATCCTCATTTTTATACTCTTGCAATCAGTTGCTACAGAGTATTATAATTTTTGTTCACCTAACGGTTGTACGTATCACCTAAACTCAAACTAAGTGAGATAGATATTGGAGTATATATAGATATAAATGATCAGGATGACGAGAAAGTTGAAATCCGGGCATGGCCTCGCCCTCAACAAGTTCAATGTACTTACATATCTCCTAAACCACTTAAGCTGCAATAACCAAATTTGTTGAGTACAAATCCTATAAGAACTGCTACAGAAAATGTGTAAATGGAATAAATCGGTGTAAAATCCCGCTACACACTATATAACGGTACTGTTAAAAACTACTAAAAGCGCAATAAATCAATAACTAAATACGCCAGAGACATCAAATTTTACTACCGAAGTGGTATGAGAGAGCTGGCATGAAAATTGGACGATGGGCGTGGCACCGCCCACGTTTTGGTGAAATCCCATATCTGAGGACCAGACAAACCGATTTCGACAAAATTTAGTACCTGGCGTTTTTGTTACATTCTTATGTCACATTTTGAAAATGGACGAAATCGGACAACAACCACGCCTACTTGCCATTTAGCACAATTTTAAGTTCCTCTTGTTTCGTTCAGTTTCCAATACACAAATCAAGAAGCAATTATTATAACGGAATAAAGCTTTGCACGAATAATGTCTTTAGTGTGTTCCACTTTATGACCAAAAAATGTCCAAATCCACACAAAAATGTTCAAGCCCCTAAGTACCGAATATTTAGACCACAGTACCTATACTTGACTTTTGATCGAAAATGTCAGTCAATGTGTAATATATGTAACTGGATTTAAGGTATAATCCTTCAATTATAATGTGAAGTCTGTATGTCAAAAATGGGTTGAATCGGACCAATACTTTCCTTAGCCCCCATATACTTAATACAAAGATTTTCAATTTTCGCGGTGACTTTGTACCGCATATAAAGATAATATGTAAGTTATCCCAAGGAAAATATGAGAGCGTGTTTTAGCCATAACTGTGTACATTTTAAGCTAAAATAGATAAATTTGAGCGAAAACTTGTCATAGCCTCTACATAACTAATATCAGCATTTTCGAACATTCGATTGACTTTACTCGATGTGGTTGGTTTTGCATCTTATAGTATTTCCCTGGCTTTGATACTTGCAAGTTGCAAGAGTATAAAATGTTCGTTTGAACCCGACCTTAGCCCTTTCTTACTTGTAATTTTTTCTTTCGTTCAGTCGATCTAGTTAAACTGGAGAGTACTGATTTAAAAAATCTGGAAAAATGTAAACCTTGCTGCACCGAAGCTTTATACCCTTCACAGGTGCACTAAAGTCTATAGTAAAAAAGATATTTACTTTGATTTTGATCGGGCAGCTGCGGATAAAGCCAAACTGAACTATATATGTATAGTATACGTCGTTACCTACGACAAAAATCTAGACCAAATTTCTTGAATGAAATTAATGTAGAGATCGCCAGCACACCATAAATAGATAGTAATTTGTACTAACTCCCTCTAGTTGACGTCAAAACCTTTCGGTCGGCAGACAACTCCCTATAGACGAGCGCCGCTTTACAAATGGAAAACCAATAACAATTTGAAGTACACGCACATTAAACTTTCACTCAGCTAAGCATTTATTTTATTTGCAAATATTTTCTCAACATTGAAGTCCCATTTTTTGTAGTTTTTGTTGTTTTGGCTGTGCACATTATTATTCTCTAACTTGCCACATTGGCCTGTGCAACAAGAGGTTGCAGCGCGTGGCAAATGTGTAATTTTTCATGCGCGCACGAGCTTTTCTCACACATACATAAACACGCATTCACTTTGTATAAGTGTGTGCGTATTTGTGCGTGCGTATGTGCTGGTTTTGGGCATATTTTACCTTTTTTAAAGGTTTCTCATTTTCTCCTAATTCACGGCAATTTCTTGCATGCCGCCGCTTCGTGTGGCACTTTGTCGATTTTTGTGGACCGGCTTTGTAAGCCTGTGTCTGTGTGTGTATGCGTATTTGCTCTTGTATTTATTTGCTTCATTTTGGCAACATTTGTGGCCATTATTTTGGCCACCATTATGCGAATGTTATTATAACGCCTACTTGCTTGCTGCTGGGGGCAACAAAAAAGCGACAACATCAGCAAAAATAATAACAACAACAGTAATAATGAAAGCAACAACAATAGTGTTATAAGATTAGCAATCAGCAAATGTGTTAGCAAATAATGAAAAGGTAGCAGGTGATCAAATGTGTGCGCCTAAGAGCACACTATCGTTCTGTAATTTTCTTAAATATAGTATATTTCGATTTATTCCTTAATTTTCTAACGATTGTTTGAATTTGTATGCTTCTATGTATTGCCGATCGACTTCAATGATGCATGGTTCTGTAATATATTTTGCTTGGAAAATCCATGTAAAAAACCAATTTGATGTATCAACCTAAAAAGACAATTTAGTACTTTTTAAGTCGCGTATCCAACGGCGCTCAAAAAAGATTCACTTCTAGTTATACAATGTCTTTGATAGATGCACTCAATAAAAATGGCTTTGAAAGAAATTATGTAAAAAATTGCCCAGGATCGTCACATAAATAGCCATGGCATCGCTAAGGAACTTAACATTCATCATCAAACGGCTTAACATTTCGGAACATTTAAAAAAGGCTGTCTACAAAAAGAAGCTCGATGTTAGAGTATGACATGAATTGTTTGTGAAAAATTTACTGGACCGAATCAACATCCGTGTTTCTGTGCTGAAACGAAATGAAACCGAACCATTTCTGAAGGGAACGGTAACAGGAGACGAAAATATGGATCAAATACGGCAATAATGGAAAAACTGGGAAAGTTTGGCTGGGAAGTTTTGATGCATTCACCTATAGCCCCGACATTGTATTATAGGTTTTAGTCAATGCAGAACTCTCTTAACAGAGTAAAGTTGGCTACAAGAGAAGCCTGTGAAAATTACTAGTCGCAGTTTTTCGCCGAGAAACCAGAAAAGTTTTACACTGATGGAATAATGTCTCTAGTGGAAAAATGGCACGAAGTGGTGGACCAAAATGATATATACAAGGTGCGTTCCAAAGTAAACAGGACTTTTTGAATCTGGTGGCGCCATATATATGTCGACTGATGCGTTAGAATTTGCTATCTTAATGGATTGTCCAGTAAGAATTTCATGACAGTTTATTTATTGGAAGTGAAGTTATTGCGTTTTAAGTTTTAGTATGTTGGTGTTATCGGTGCGAAAATGAGCTTCGAATAAGGAGCCAACATTAAATTTTGTTTTGAAATTGGTAAAACTTTTACTGAAACGTTTAATGAATCAAGTTTATTTCGATGATTCCTGTTTAGCAGAGTGCATCAACGTTTTCAAAGTGGTCGGGAGAACATACCTAAATGACGATCAACATGTGGGCCAATCAAAATCCGTGATCACCAGAAATTCCATCGAACCTGTGCGTGAATTCATCAAAACACAGCCGAAATCATCATTGAAAATCATGGAAATAGAATTGAACATCTCCAAAACATCGATTTATCGTATTTGACCGAATATTTGGGCATACGAAAGGTGTGTGCACTGTTTATTCCGCACAAATTGACTGAGGACCAAACCCTTCTTGTTCCCCAACATTCGAAGGACGTTTGTGACCGATTATTTGACCAAAACTCACATTTTAACCATTAAGCTTTCCCCGTATTCTCCTGATTTGGTACCGAGCGACTTCTTCCTTTTCGGAAAAATGCATTTGCCCATAAAAGGAAAGCGTTATGCAGACGCAGAAGCCATTCAAAAGGCTTGCACCGACATACTGGGGGCCATACCGGCCACAAAATAAATCGTTTGATGATGAATTAAAATTTTAAAGCAGAAGGAGACTATTTTATTTAAATTGATTTTGCCGAAAAAACCATTTGTTCTGTTTTTTTTAAGTCCTGTTTACTTTGGAACGCACCTTGTATTTGATTCATTGAAGTTCATTTTAAATATAAAAAGAAATAAGTTGAAGTTTGATTAGAAATAAAATACGAAAAGACTTTTTAAACTAACCTATAAAATTAGTCAAAATCGGCGTATACTTTCCATGGCGGATATGAGGAGCTTCCAAACTGTCACTGGTTGTTTATCAAACATTTTGATTTAATGTAAAAAATATTTTAATGAAAATGAGTGCGCATGTTTTCCTAATAACAATGTGATCTGCTGCTAAACATAGCTCAGTCCTTCCCTAGCTCCCATATACTTAATAAAAATATTTTCTACCATCTGGTTGATTTTATATCGTTTCTGTCGATCAACATGTGAGATGTTTTAATGATTTATTCGAAAGATTTCTTGTCCATGTATATAGTTTACAATAAAAATGATTTAAGCGGATCCAAAAAGTGAATCTTTGTTCTAGCTCCTATATATCTACAAGTATTATCATAAATTCAAATACTTTCGGTTGGAAAAACTCTAGAGGAAAGCAGTACAAAATCCTGTCACACTTCCAATCAGTCCACTCCAACATAAGTAGCAGCTTGAATGTACCACCTCAAACTATATCTTAGCAAAAAAAGTGAATTTTAATGCTAAGTTTCACATTTCTTAACGCCCCTAAAAGCAGACATGCAGAAAAGAAACTAAGTAAAAAAAATTGCAATTCAATTAGTCTAGTGTCTGCAAGCCAGCCAAAGTGAAAACGAGATTAAATCGCCTACAAATTATGTTAAATTACTTTTATGGAAAGAATGTGTGGCAGTGTATGTGTACATAGAGGTGAGTTTCCTGGAGAATATTCTCTTCATATATCGGCACTCTTAAGTTCACGCTTAGATGGCGCAGCTGGTAAATATTTAAATATTATTGAAGTTCTTTGCGCCCGCAGCTTCATAATAAATTTCCAACTCAGTGCATTGACGCATTAAATATTAATATACAAAGCGCCTAAAAGTATGTGTACTTAATTTAATTGCATATTTTATGAACGCAAGGTGAGCAGAATTTGAGAAAAGAAATGAGAGCCAATAAAGTGGCTCTTGGACGTAGTAAGTAGAAAGTTAAGTGAAAAGTTAGGAAATATTTGAGGGTATAATGGTGTTTAATGGATTTGTGTGGTTGCTGGTCGTCGAAGACAGTGATTTTATTTTATAGGACAAAATTTACAAAAATGGCTTAATATCATATTTTTCATTTATTTTTTACTTTTTGTAATATTTATTTTAAAGCGGATTATTTATTTATGTTTTCTCATAACTACAATTTATTTCATTTGAGTATTTTTCTGTAATCAAAAATTTATTCAAAAAGCTAGTGGACATTCAAAATAAATTGAACGAAAATTGCAAAAGTAATAAATAAATTTTCATCTCTCTGACAACGCTTACAATCTCAATTCACTTGAGTTGCTTTCTCTTCATCCCTACTAAAATCCTAAACGAACACCAACCTGCACTTTCAATTCATTTCTCCGGCGATTATCAACTATATAATACTTTTTTTCTAGTTTGTGTCAACACTATACAGATTATTGTTTTACAGTTGTTGTTGCCATTTAATTTGTATGTTGCAAAATTAATTGCTTAGAAATTTCCACTACAACGGGCAACAGCAGTGCTTGCATTTATGAAATGTAAAACTTTTGCATTTCAGGTGGAATTAAGCTGTGTGTCCGTAAATATGTAAAATGACATACAGGTATGTTAGTGTGTTTACAAAACTATGTTGATGCACATAGTATGCTAGAAAATATAAGAATTTACTAAGCGCTTGCGAACAGTTGGTATTATTTCGCCTAAAGTGAACTAGTTCTTATAGGACAAAATGCTAACCAATTCAATATGGGTCATATGAAATTGGTCTGCGGTTGAAAATATTCTGTTGACCTACAATCATTATAATATTAATTTAATTGACTTACAAAGATTTAAGGCTTGTAAGTCATTTGAGATGTGTATCGACTATTTTGGCAGTGTTATCGATAGCAAAGTGAAAAATATGTATAAAATTTACTGAATCATTGAAATGACCGCTATAAATTTTTCAAAAACTAATATATAAAATAACTATTGTAAGTCCCACATATCGATAAAATTTAACCTTAAATAAAAAGTTATCGATTTTGAAGTTTGTTTCTTTCATTTTCGTTACGAAACTTAAAGTTCAGGATTTAAAAATAGTTTTTTTTATATTTGTATATTCTGATTTATTACTAGATAATGTGAATTGAGTTAATTAAGTTAATCTCTCATAATACTGACTCTTAATTACATAGAACTACACTGTGAACTATAATATTAGAATTAGCTTTAAATTAATTTAAAATTTAATAAACCACATCTTAATTGACGTTTTAGCTAATAGTTACTATTTTAGGGATTTTTAAAAATATTAAATATATTTAGAGTTATCGATAATATATCGATACAATTTTTCCGATAAATTTCCATTTTTCTGTTCATGAAATAAAATTTGTATTTATTGTATATATTTCGTGAGTGGTTGGTTATCGATAACATATCGATACATTTTTCGATAAGTTTCGATTTATTTGGGCATATTTAATTTTTAAAAATTTAATCGAAAACATTATAAAAAGCTTTGTTACCGCTCATAATCGAATAATTATGACTGCATCATATTTTTCAATAAATGCATAAAAGTTACTACGTTTGAAATAATCTTTTAAAAAATATAAAAACCCTGCGGTACCATTGACGTTATTATTTTAAAACCAATTTTGCAATTTTCCAACATTTTTCTATTATCGTAGAATAAAATGATTTGTCGTATTAATTTCATACAGATTTCATAAATACAAACATTGATCAATTAAAAAAATAAACGCAAACACAAATCATGATATGTTACGAAAAGTCGATACGATATATATTATATTCTAAATTAACAAAAATAACAATGTTATAATTATCAATAATTTGTTATCGGAAAAATATCGATAGTTCACTGCTGTAGTGTTATCATAAATAACAAAAACTACATTCTAACAATTATCGATAATTTGTTATCGAAAAAATATCGGCTGGTCGATACTTCAGTGTTAACGTAAACAACATAATAATACAAAATTGAGCTAAAAATAACAATATTTACTGCTAAAAGAAATATCCTAAAGTTATTTATATTATCATTATCGATATAATATCGATCAGTCGCCAGAAACATCATTTAATTGCATAAGAAATTTTTAATATATTTCAAAGAGAATATAACAATATCGATTACATCTTGTCGAACAAATATCGATAATTCTATGATATATTATATCGTAAATAAAAAAATATAGATATTGGTGTAAATAACAAAAATTTACATATTATAGGTATCGATAATTTTTTATCGGAAAAATATCGATAAGTCGATACTATAGTACTATAACAATGATATAACGGTGCAAGAAACATTTTACGTTTATTTAAAAAATTGTTAAAATTTTTGCTAAATTTTATGAAAGCGCGAAATACCGTTTGAAATTAAGCAACTAGAATTGTAGCTATTTCTTCGAAAATAAATTAAAATATTTTAATTATAATTAAACAATGTGTTCAATAACATTAAGTCTTCATTATTTAAATTGATTACCTTTAGTTTCTTAACTCAAATCAATCCGATCAAATTCAGTAAATATTTACCAAAACTCGACGCCATTTCCATTCTCTCACTCACTATCTTTATCCCCCATTGTTGCTCTTGTTCACACAACTAAGTCGCGTTGAACCGCTATCAATAAAGGTCATCGAAAATCATCAATTTCACCGAATTGGCACCGAAATCCATTAACAAATGACATCCTCACACTTCAGCACACCAAAAGTGCTTGAAGCTAATTTCTATCGTCCCTCAACGCATTGTTTCACCACTGAATGCTGGCTTTGTGCCGAGCAAGCGAACTCACGAGGCATGTGTCCGCCTCCTGGTGGAGCGCGCTGAGCAGAATTCACTTGTAATTTATTTTGTGGCTTAATTGTTTCACTTAAACCATTTATGTAACGACAACTGACACCGAACACGAGCGACAAGCACCAAGCGCCGATAAGATTACTACCACCAGCAATGCAATGACAACAACTTGAGAAGACTAAGAATACTGAGAATTGCGCAAACAAAGACAAAGAGTAGGGACACTCGTACCTCGTTAACGGTATCACTTGTTATAGCATTGCAAGCAAATACAACTCTGCGCTTAAGGTCTCAACTCGCGAGATTTTTGTTGTTATGGGAATTTTCCTTTAGTTTTCCACTCGCACTGCTGTTTGCTCGCACCGGCGGCTGCGTGGGGAGCAATTCTGCGTTTCAGTTTGCAGTTTTTATGCGCATTGTCGCTAGGAGGACGGTGGGGGTGTCTAGTGGGACACTTATCATCTTGCGGCGGAAGTATCAGTTGAGCTGGCTAAAACTAACAAGTGAGCTAGGAGAAGTAAATAAAACAGTAAAGGATACTGTTGACATTACTCTTTTGTGGTTTTAGCTAACAGAAAACAAAAACCAATCAACTTACAAGTATACGTATATCTCATGAGTGGGGCAGAAGTGGTTATGGAGCGTACGAACGTTCGCAATATTGAAATGGCAGCGCGCCAAAAGTCTGGGCGTTGAGTGCTGCAATCATTTTTAAAAATTTAATAAACTATTGCGCTGCTAACACCATTTGCAAAGGCGAATAATGGCAAATGGGTAGAATCTTTTTCGATCTATTGGTTAGTTTAAGTTATACTGGCCAGCTATCACGACATACATAGACCTTCTGGTCCTTAGTAATGCCAAATGGAGGTTTAGTTTAATATGAAGAATTCGTCACACAGGACTTCAACGTTTTTTGTGAACTTTAAGGGAGACTTGATGTCTACGTTTGATATTTCGTCCAGTCCTTTGAACTCCGCAGCTCCTAGATACTTGAGTCGTGGCTATCGACGCAGATATTTATTCTTTTTATGTTATTTCCTGCGTTGTTATCTCGGCTACCTCGGCTGCTTTCCTCAACTGCAATTACCTCCGCTTGGAAGATACTACAGTCATCCGGAAGCTTGAAGGGTCGCTTGAAATTCAGCTTCGAGCAACAGATTCCGGCTGCCACTCCATTGAACATTTCGGATCCATTTGTGTAGTTGTTGTAAGTACCGCTAGTTTGTCGCAGGCTTCTGCACTAACCATTTTCCTTTAGTGTGACTTGAAACTTTATTTCCCAAATAAAGCCCGTGGTCTAATTTGTCCACCAGCCCCTCGCTTATTGAGACATGTCTGCAGGGTTTTGTAGAGAACACATTTAATACCGCCAATCATGCAGGTAATTTGGCTCAGAGCTTTCTACCACAATTCAGTAAACTTTCTATAGCCGCCTTTGGAATGGTTTCTAGCGTCCCGTTCTATTAGTTTCTTGTATGAAATTTTGCTCATAGCGGTCCACCACATCAGAATACCATAAAATAAGATTGGCTTGGCTACCGACTGTGTAATGCCAATGCAAGAGGCCACGTCAAGAACTCACTACGAGCATAACTATGCACATATCCCCTATCCAACGCTCTTCATTTACGGTTTTTCCAATATCACACTGCAAGCAAATTCCGATGTCATATGCGTTAGTTCGTTCGTTTAGCTTGTCAAGTGCGTTCGGCGTCAAAGCATCGATTTGAAATGCAATGACAGTTCGCACTTGAGCTGTCATCGCTGTGGCAACCAATTGTATTCACATTGCCACGCGCTGTATCATTCACGGGCACGGCACTTTCCACTCGTGACCTTCGAACCTTTTCTATGCGAAATGTTACACTTTTTTAGCATTTATTGCTATCCTAGTCAGCGTTTATGCATATTGGATCTGAATATATACGAGGGTGTATTTGTTATATGGTTTGTGCGTTCTTTTCATTTTATAAGTGTCACATTGTCATGAGGGAATATGAGCTTATGAGAATTGTGAATTGTGCGCGAAATTTTTATTTTGAAATAAAAATATACATATTTTGAAAAACGTATAGAAAGATGTCAGTTATTGTTTTTAGTCTTAGTAGGCAACATTTGATGATTCTTTCTGTCTTTCAAGCGGTATAGTAATGTTTCGTTTGAATAAATGTATATTTTGTTAAAGCAAACACTTCTATAGCAGATGGTTACTCTTTAATTGTTCCAACTCATCCAACTTAACTTAGCAAAACGTAAGTGAGGTAAGTAAGTAGGGTAGATGTCTGACTACGCACCTAATCCTTTAGTAAGCTCATTCTGAAACCACTAAGCCTACAATATCCTCACTCAATTATGCTCTTTCTGAACCACACTGTGTTTCTGATGAAGTTAATCGGAGTTCAATCAAAAGTTGTATATATGAAACTTCAGAGACATCGTCAAACTCTTTGTCGTTGTCTAATTGTAGGGTGGTGCTGCTCTAACTAGTTCATCTGCTTCTTAGTTACCAGGAACATCACTATGTTCTAGAATCTTTTACAGTCACTACTAAATATAAGATGTTAGTTTCACTAAAGAATTAAGCCTTTTTTCACTATCTGTGATGAAAGCTTAAGAGACTTGGCTGATTTTAAAGTCGCTTCTCTTTCTTTATTGACGTAGCACCACTTACGGGTTTATGGCTGAGTATGCAACAGCATTTTGATCTTTTCATTGGGTTGTTTTTACGTGGCGGGTCCCAAATCTAGCGCCAAACTTGGGGAGGGATAAAAATAGTTTAGGTATCTTAAAATATAAATATATTTCTTGTTGTCAGCACTCTTTTTGCCAGAACAAGTGGGCTTTCTTTAATTGTTGTGAAATCCGCTTGGAACATACTGCAATGGTTTTGCAGGCAGAAAGTGATTCTTGTATCTTATTTTGCTGAAAAGATGCCACCTTTCACTCGATAATATATTTAACACAATAATCTACAAGTTTCAAGTAAATGTTTATTTCCCTTCCCAAAAACTATTTCTGGATCCGCCTCTGCCCCTATTCCAATCTCCCCTGGAAGGAATAGAAGTATTGTGGACCGAAGTTAAATTTTAGTGGGTTTCGAAAACCCGTGCAATTGACAACTAGAAAGGAAACCCTCCGTTCAAGAGCTGACTTCGCTGCTAGTTGCTTATAAAACGTAAGCTAAAGTTAGAAATGCCATAACACTCGTTGTTACAATATTCCAATGCATGATTTAAGTGTAGCGATTTTGGCTCGGAAGTCGAGAAAGGTCTCGGGCGGGCAAAAAGGTTTGAAGAAGAGGAACCGGAAGCATTACTCATTTAAAATTATTGTCTAAACTCATAAAAGCTCTTAAAATCTTTGGGAGTCACTCAAGTAGCCATTTTGAAACGTTTAACGTTTATACAAAACAAAAAGATTGGTTGTCATTTGAATTCATGCCAAGAGACGTTAAAATACCATTTTTCATATCCGAAACACTGCTTGAACGCCACAAAAAATAGTTTTTTTTTATTTGGATTGTGACTGTTGACGAAAAATAGATCCTCTGAGGCAAAAGTTGTATACATAAAACATCTTATCTGAAGCCTGATCAACCAGCCAAGGCAACAGGTTTGGCAAATATCCATAACACCAAGTAATCCTCTGTGTTTATGGAATGGTGGCCAATCGACCAAAATCCAAAACGTGAAATTATCTGCTTAGCGAAGTGTTCTCTCAAAAGATCCATTGATTAATGAGATGTGTGGGAAGTGGCTAGACGATGCCAAATGTTGCCGAGATCACGAGCTTAAATTTCAGCCACCAAATAGTCGGTTATCTTGACGCGATAACGGTCGCCACTGACAGTTACGTTCTTACCGGCATAATTTTTGAAGTAATATGTACCGATGGTTCCACCGTCCTACAAACTACACGAAACTGTTATATTTTCTCGATGAAATAGCAGCTCTTGAATATCTTCAGGTTGTACTTCGTCCCAAAACGTAGCAATTTAGCTTACATACACACTGAGCTAAAATGGACCTCACCACTTAATAAAATTTGGCTTGAAAACGACGCATCTTCTTGGAACTTTTTAATAGCCCATAGAGCGAAGTGATGTCACTTGGAAAGGTCCAGCGGCTTCAGTTCTTGCACAAACAATTTTGTACGCTTTCAATTTAAGATCTCGACGTGAATTACGTGAAGTCGCTTCACATCCGAGTTGCTGCGAACGGCGCTGAATTGGAGAGTCGATCTTCGTAGGTCGGTCGGTCGGTCGGTCTTCGTAATACACTTTCAGCCACAGCTACTATATTTTCTTCACTGCGTGCTGGACGTGGTCTATATGGTCGAATATTGTCTAATAATGAATGCTTGATCTCAAGATGAGTGATGGTGTTGCGAATAGTACGCTCAGTAGGCCGATTATGTAGCCCATAAGTTGAGCGAAGCGCACGAAACATATTCTTTACAGAACGTGAATTTTCGAATAAGAATAAAGTTGAACGATTTGTAAACGTTGTTCTAGCGTAAGTCTTTCATGATAAAATGTCCAACAACACTGAACAAAAATGAAATGACAGCTTTACATGATTCTGTTCAAAACAGGCTTTAAAAAAAGTAACTCTATTTGGATCGCCTATTATAACTGACATAACTTAATTTAGCATAGATCAATTATGAACTTGAGGATTAGTTTTATTGTCTCATATAACTTAACTTTAGTCTACGTGACTTGGGAAATATTTTCGCGTGTTAACATAAACAGACCTTACTTGATTTTACTTCGCTTGAAGTTACTTTACTTAATCATAAATTAATATTTGGAATTTAAATTTAATTAAATCATATATTTCTCGCCTTTTAAGCTCATCTTAGTTAATTACACTTAGTTTTACAGTTACCAATTGACTGAAAAATGTTTAAAGTACGATCAAACTTCTAATGAAAAGTTATAATAAGCCGGCGGGTAAACTGAACAAAAACTTAGATAACTTCAATTAACTTTGCCAGAATGGCGCATTAATTAATGAACATTGAGTAAATAATACTTCTTTATGCTTTGCCACCTGGAGAAATTCAAATAACATTGATGTGGAAAATGAGAATGTGGAGAAATGAAGGGAATGTGGCAGCAGCAACAGCAGCAGCTGAGAAAACTATTCACAGAACTTCTCATGAGCAGCTGAAATTGCGGTACTGGTGGCTGGCTTGGAAATACCGGGGTACTGTGCAAAGTTCACCAAAGCCATGTGTACCGACCAACACCCGCGAACACTTAATTTTATTAAAATCTTACTAATGAATGAAAAGTTGATCCTTTCAACTCGAATGTTTTGAGCCATGCCTGCCTGCCTACACGTCGTTGATGCTGGAGCGCGTGCCTGTTGGCGGCTAAGTTGAATGAATAGCGAATGTTTGCATAAAAGAAAATGCGAAAGCTAGCACAGATATTTGCAAGAAGTTTCTCAACAATTGAAATTGCTAGATGAGTAAATTTTGTTAGTTGTGTGAACGCATGCGCTTGGCTGACTGCGATACGCAGGTGGCTTATGAAGAGTAGAAGACAATAGGCGAGAAATTTTTTGAAAGGATGTGGATTAAATGCATTAAGAAGGCATTTTAAATTAGTTTACGAAACATTAAGGTGAAAAAAGTTGAAAAGCAAGAAAAAAGTTAATTTCGGCTGCACCGAACCTTTTAGAAATAGAAAAGATGACAATCAAGAACTTGAGTTTGTTCGTTCAGTTTTAGCTTATACTGGTCCGAGATTATAGCGTTGTGTACATTACTTTCTTACGTAATTCTTATTAATTATAACATTATTTTTAAATAATTCTTCTCTTCTTCCTATTTCAATCTTCTTTTCCACAACCCTCTAAAGTTAATCATCTCTATATTATTTCCCACGATTCTCTGTTTTTTTTTTCTTCCACCTAATTAGTCCTCAATTACAGCACGAAATGCCACAATATTATGGCAAATTAATTCAGGCTGCAGTTGATTGAGTTCTTACGCTCGAATTGCATGTCACTTCGTGCGCAATTTTTGCACGAACTTTGCTGAAACGGCCTACTTACGGTTACTTACTACATAGGGTTACTTTTTTCAAATGAGAGTTGACGTGGCTGCTGTTTTCGCTACACTTGGTTATATTTAATAGTCCTCTTTTCCTCATCATTGACTCTGAATATTAGTTAATGTTCACAGATAATTGATTTTTCCTTCTTGTGAGATTGAACTATCTTAAATGTAGATAAATCTGCTGCACATAATTAGTTTTTATAGCTTAATTGCATATGATGATGTCTCTTCGATGAAGTTTAAAGTGCATTTTCTTTACATGTTTTGTCCATAAATGGTTTAGGATAAGCAGCTTTTATATTGATTTATTGACGAGTAGTAAAGAAGCCAAACAGTGTTGATTCCAAGCTTATGATAACAGAATTTAGTGGATCTTTTATTAAATAAATTTTGGTTAAAAAATTTAAGTAACGGTTTTTAAGGAATCTTCAAATCAATTAGGTATCTTGAAAGGTCTTTTTCGATAGTTATATCTATAAGGTTAGCCATTTCGAGGTTCCCACCTTTTCAAAGAAAAAACACATAAACTTCAAATTCAATGGGTAACGTTTATTATCATTCTTAAGACATTCTTTTGGCATTTATTTGCTGAAGATGATCTTTTTAAAATGTTGGCCGAGGCTATGTCTCGGATCATCCATCCGTCGAGTCCGATTTTCGATGACTCGTTCGAGTATTTCGACTGGTGACTGCCGAATGTCTCTTGTGATGTTTTGCTCTAAGGCCTGAATCGGAGCGGCATTGTCCGCATAGACTTACACTTTACATATCCACACAGAAAAAACTCTAACGATGTGATATTCTATGATCTTGATGGCCAATCGGCTGGCTCAAAACTTGAAATTATCTCCTCACTGAAGTTTTCTCTCAATAAACCCATCTTCTTGATGAAATCAAATGTCAAATGATGCTTCAATTTCAAGCATCAAATAGTTGGTTATCATGGCGCGATAAAGGTCATCATTGACGGCTACGATCTCATGTGAATTTTCGTAAAAAAGTTGAACGATTGGTAAACGTTGTTTAGGCATAAGTGTTTCTAAGATGAAATGCCAAAAAATACTGAACAGAAATAACATGGGAATAACATTGAAAAGTATCTCTGCCTGGATCACCCGTTAGAAAGATAAAATTTCACAAATTTTTTCAAAAAAGCTACAAAAGATGTATTCATATCTTCAAAAAATGTAAATAAAAATATTGTTTACCTTACAGTTGGAGCCAAAAAACGGTTTACATATGTATGTATCAGCATATTTATAACATTATGGAAGAGAGTGGATCCACAAATTGGAAATCCAGAAACAATCAACTTTCGTTATTAGACGAATTGAAGGCGTAGAGTCAACCAATCCTCCCTGAGTCCTTCATCCAACTCTGTTAATGATCATGACATCGTAAGACGAAAAAGTTAAAGAAAAAATGCTTGAAAATCGTCATTTTGTTCTCAGACAGATAGCAGAGGATCTCAACATCTTTAATGGATCGACTCAACACATTTTGGTCGATATTTGGGTAAGAAGCGTGTCATTGCTAGACTCTTACCAAAACACATTGATTTTTTGCAGAAACGAGTCGAGTAGAGGTCATGAAAGATATACTTGGCAACGTAACTGAGCATCCTATATACATCAAACGCGTCATTACTGGCGCCGTTTGTGAATATGACGTCGAAACTGTCCAACAATCTTGCGAATGGCGCGAATAAATAAAGAAAAACCAAAATTCGTTGCTTAAATTGTTTCGGGACCTTACTTAGAAGGCGATAGTGATGATTTGTAACAAAATATTTGAAAATGTATTTAAAAATGTTGTGAGTTCGGATCTAATATGATCAGATGGTTTACGGTGCAAAGTCCACCAGAAGTTTAAAAGTCCTTAGTCCGTAGTGAGCAAATTGAAATATGGTGGACTAAGTGGAGATTAGGGAATGTACTGAAGGGATTGTTTCTTTCAGGGTCGTAAGCACAGATCCAAGACTCATCGCCTGTAATAATACGTTTTGTGTCATCCTGGAGGTCGGAAATTATTATTTTACGGTTGTTAATGCGACGCTGTTTTCAAAAATGTTTAGTGATTTTGCAACCAAATATGGTTTCGCTGTTTTTAGACCCAATGATCTTTCAGATTGGTTTTCACTAATCCTTCCGATATTCCAATAATGCCAGTAAGATCTCTGATTTTCAATCGTCGGTTCTCAAGCATCAATTCCTTTATTTTATTGACGTGTTGATTATAAGTTGATGTTGATGGCCGTTCTGTAGGAGGTTCGTGGATGGATAAAAAGACAGCGAGACATCAGGATGTCGACAATTCATCCCGTTATCATGATTAGTTTAAGCTTTTATTTCAATTAGTTTAACATGTAACTAAATACCGTTAGTTGAGAAAATTATTATTACTCTCTTTGAAAAATAATATTTGCTAGATATATACTCAAATTTATATAATAAAATTACTGAACTAAGTTAAATCCACTGATAAAACTTACTTTAAGCCAAAGCAACAACTAGCTAAAAACAAATTTAAAATTCTGCCGAAGTATTCAATTTGAAAACAAAAGTTATGTAGACCAACTTCTAAGAAAAGAAAGAGTACAATTTTTTTCTTCAATTCCACTTTTCACACAGATTTTCTTCTCAGCAAGTTTATATTTCTCAACGCGTACTTAGTGGGGCGTTGCCGCGAATCCCGCGAGTCCGCCTACCAAACCACCAAATTTTGCTAGCAAACAAACTACTGTATATAAGTATACTATATGTATGGGCTGGTGAGCTGAATAGCATTCCAGTGAATACAATTGATTTTTTTGATTTCCTTTTATTGTCGAAAGTGTTTTGGTTTGTTTTTGTTGTCGTTGCATTGGTAATGCGTCTTTGGAACTTGTGCCGTGCGCCAAAAACTTTTCCTTCGTCGATTACGTTAAAGAGCTGCAAACTCGTCTGGTGAAAATAGGCTGTCTGATGATTCGTGAAATGCCAAACCAGACAAAGACGAAGTGGAATGAAGGGGAAAGAAAAACCGTCGCAACTTATCAAGAATCGATTTGCAGAACTTTGCCGGTTATTGGTGGACATAACAGCTGGAAAATTGACAACTTCAAACGGATGGTTGTGAAAGTATTTTTGCTTTTCTCATGTCTTTAGTGAGGATCATAAAAAAATGTTATCTTTTGAAATGGGTCAGTTTCACTTATATATATTAATATTTAAATAGCTTGATGATATTTTTCTAAAGCGATTATAAAGTTTAAATTATTTTTAATGAAAATTGAAAATGAAATTGTCACCACCTATCTCTAATAAGAGTTTTTTGGAGCTTTTACCATCTGAAAAGTTCTATAATCGTTGCTATTACGGCCGAAGTTAGTTGCTTTAGGTTTTGGACAATGGAGTGCTTACATGTGATTTATAATAATTGCTTACGTCTAAATGGTTCAGTTTTTTTTTACTATATATAAACATTTATACTCTTTGAATTTATTTTTCTAAAAGGGTAAAGAAGTTTTGACAAAAATATTTTACATAACATTGTATACTGATATAAGCTGACCTCAAGTGAGAGCTTTTTTGGAGCTTTCAGTAAAGACGTTTTGATGAAAGCTTCAAAATAGCTTTTTTTTTTGCTAAGGTTTGAGAACTCTCATATATCAGAAGTATGCTTAGATTTGTATACCACTTCCAACTGGTGTAAGCAAAGATTTTGACATGTACATTCTGTCCAATGATGCCAGTATTTATTTCTCATATATTTTATTGATTCAGTACAAAGAGTTAGTGAAAATTCTGTTGTGGAAAACTTAGTGCTAAAGTTTCTCAACACAAGACAGTTGAGAGCTAAGGTTTCAATACAGGTACTTTTATTTTCTGATATGATATAATGACCGTTTATAGTTGAAGCTCTCTAATTCCCAATCGTTCTGAAAACCCTTAAATTTAAAAAGTTTTTAGCCTTGGTATTTGACAACGACCGACTTGGCAATTTTAAATATGTTTCCAAACCAATCATAATTATATTTTCTGACTTATTGGAATTGTCGTTAATGGTTGAACCTCTCAAGCTCTTAATGGTTCTGGAGCATATCACATTTCTGAAATTTGTAGCCTTAATAAGGGCCTACTGAAATATTAAAGAATTGGGTTTGGTAAACATATCTCCAATAAATCACAATAATACCAGGGGGGTGGAAACGTTTCACCAAACCACTTCATATACTCTCGAATGATAAAGTGATAATCTATATTTCAGACGTCAAAAAATACCGTATTTTTGGAAGTTTTATTATCAAAAGTCATTTCATATATATTATAGGAGAAGGCATCAGATGGAATTCAAAATAGCGTTATATTGGAATATTTTTTCACCCATATTTCGCACATGTCATCAGGGTGTTAAGAAAATATTATATACCGAATTTCATTTCGGTCTAAGTTCCTGAGATATGGTTTTGGTGCATAATGGGCGAGGCCACGCCCATTTCAATTTAAAAAAAGCATGGGTGCAGCTTTCTTCTACAATTACTTCCGTAAAATTTAGTGTTTCTGACGTTTCTTGTTAGTCGGTTAACGCACTTTTAGTGATTTTCAACATAACCTTTGTATGGGAGGTGGACGTGGTTATTATCCGATTTCTTCTATTTTTGAACTGTATATGGAAATACCTGAAGAAAACGATTCTGTAGAGTTTGGTTGACATAGCTATAGTAGTTTCCGAGATATGTACAAAAAACTTAGGAGGGGGCGGGGCCACGCCCACTTTTCCAAAAAAATTACGTCCAAATATGCCCCTCCCTAATGCGATCCTTTGCGCCAAATTTCACTTTAATATCTTTATTTATGGCTTAGTTATGACACTTTATAGGTTTTCGTTTTCCGCCATTTTGTGGGCGTGGCAGTAGGCCGATTTTGCCCATCTTCGAACTTAACCTTCTTATGGAGCCAAGGAATACGTGTACCAAGTTTCATCATGATATCTCAATTTTTACTCAAGTTACAGCTTGCACGGACGGACGGACGGACAGACGGACGGACGGACAGACGGACGGACGGACAGACAGACATCCGGATTTCGACTCTACTCGTCACTCTGATCACTTTGGTATATATAACCCTATATCTGACTCTTTTAGTTTTAGGACTTACAAACAACCGTTATGTGAACAAAACTATAATACTCTCCTTAGCAACATTGTTGCGAGAGTATAAAAATCAGAGCAATACCATGGGGTGTGGAAACGTTTTCAAAACTGCTCTCATTCCCCAAAGAAGTAAACGTTAACTATATATGGACAGAAAAAGTTAGGAAGTGGAAAATTATCAAAAGCCTTCTTGTTAGGATGAGGCATATATGTATATTAGGGTGTTTTTTTTAACTATTCATTTTTTTCAATCGCATCGTGAAATTTCCTTGGAAATAACCTAAAAACAATTCCCTAAAAATTCCCTGACTTTTCCACGAAATTCGCATTTTTTTGTATATACATATCTCATAAATGACAAGAGCTATAGAAAAAATGTACATGACAAACTTGTAGGAAATTTTTTTTTGCTATAAAAAAAGATCCGAGGTCAAAATCGCTATCATTAATAATATACTTCTCGAGATATTCGACTTTTCAAGTAAGGCTGTATGGAATTTTCATAGATGGTAGGAAATAAAAAGGGTAACAAATAGTTTTAGTAACGACCAATGGTTTTAGAAAAATAATATCAGCATATTTTAACACCTAACAGAATCGGATATAAATTTAGAAGATGTTTTGCCACAAACTCGAGTTGGATTTTCGCTTAAACACCACTAGCAAAATAGTGGTTCTATACTTAAAGTTAATCACGATGAGAGCACAGGGACATTTTGTATCAGCAAGATCGGTCTAAAAGCGAGGTTATGAGTGAATTTGGCATTTAACTTTAAACATCATTTTCAAAAATTCAATATTCCATATTCCTTAACTTGTCATAGACACTATTTATTTTCGCTGCTTATGGACATGTAACCATATATTTTAAGATGCTTAATCGTGTGAATGACTGATGGATTGACTGACTCAATGTCAGTGGAAAGTCTATATCGCTAATGAATTAACTTAATAAACCTTGTTACTTCCTAAGATATTCCTTAGGGATTCGATTACTAATATTTTAGATACTTAACGCAGCTTATTGTAAATGACAGAAATTCAACTAAAGGTACACAACTTATTAGCAATAAAATCTTAAACTTCCATTATTTTCCATCAATATACTGTTTGAATCAAAATTAAATTTTCAATGATTTATAATTTACCTCATCATCGTAATTATCGCCTTCCGCCATGTTCGCCACGTAATGTTCGCTTACTTAAAATCAATTTTCAGAAATTTACGGAAGCACACTCTTTGAACTGCAAAATTTTCCGCAGTGTGTGTTGAGTTCGATCTCAAAAATTGCACTGCTTCGTTTTGAGAACCTGTCACGTAGCTTAGCGTCTCTTAAACTGCTTTGTGTTGTTGTGCTTTACATTGATTTGGCTTGGTTACTTGCTGTGCACTTGCCTCGCTAAAGCAGCTTTTAGTTAAAGCTTCCGCTATGGTCATTGTATGGACATAACCGTAGTTGTATACGGTGCTTGTAATGCCGTTTTAATTATTTTATAATTATTTCTTGCTTTGCAATTCCTTTTTAAGTCCTGTGTGTAGGCTGTAAGTTGGCTTTCTCATGTTCTGTGTGCTTGTTGCTCAATATCCTTGTAGTGTTTAGTTTTAGTTATAACGTTTTGTTACTGCTGTATTATAAATAATGTTCCTTCACTGCGCTTAATTGCTGCTTTCTCGCTTATTCTTCTTATCCTCGTTATATTTCGTAATTAACCTTTTCAGCGGTTTAATAAGTATTTACGGCACTCGGAGACCTTTTTGTTCTTCTCTATTGTCGTAGTCTGGTTTGGTTGGTCAATATTTTCAGCGCACTCAATTATGCAACAATTCTATATGCTTTGTATAAACTCTGCATACTTTTAGGCGTCTGAATCTTTATTGCTCTTAATCTGCTGCATATTTTTTAGCGCTGTCATTATAAGTTCCCAGCGTTACTATTGCGCCAACTGCATGAAAAATATAAGAAAGTAGAATAACTCGTTAGCACTTCCATCAATTTGCGTTTGTGTGTGTATTTGCGTGTATATGTATGCGTGAGTGTCTGTAAGTGTGACCAAGTTGTTCTAACCATTGTTGCTTTCCCTTTGTGCTTGCATACAATCCCAAATACAAATACATACATATAGACATTATAAGTGTTGCATAGTTTTCTGCGCATCCATTTTTTGCATAAACACATACACATATAAAGCTTGCGTGTGCATGTGTGCGTGTTCTGTGTGTGTGTGTAGTTAGCGTGCTGTGGTAATTAGTGCGTGCATGTAAATTTTCTCTTGTAACGGTTTACATAAATTGTTGCCGAATACATTTGTTGTTAGCTGCCATGTTATTGTTGTTGTTACATTTGTACATACACATACATACATATATAATTCGTACATAAATATGCATGCTTTGTTAGTTGGTTGGTTGTGTTTGTGTGCGGCTTACATGCGACATTAATATTTTTAGTGTGTGTTTGGTTTTGTTGTTGGTGGAATAAGAGAGTACATAATACTCTAGGGTCAGTAGGAAATACATTCAGAAAAGCTTAAGGACAGGAGTGGTAAACAATTACACATAGAACTTTGAAAGCTAACGTACCCTCCTAAAAACCAAGAAATATTATATTAAATAAGATAAACAAATAAGGTAGCGTAAAGTTCGGCTGCAGCCAAACATTTTATAGTCTTGTCACTTGCAAGAATCAAAGCCAAGGTAATACCTTAAGGTGTAAAACGTCAACCAAAGCATTATAATACAAGCAATTATATAATATACAGTTGGACTTCCTTAACTCGAATCATCATAATCCACACAAAAACTTCGAGTTAGAGAGACTTCCAGTTATGGAAGGAAATTTGTATGAAATTTGATTTCTAGTGCCAATTTAAGAGTGCGAGTTATGCAACACTTCATTCTCGAGTTTTGGAAGTTCAACTCTATTTTAATACATCATCTTTGTGCATTTATTCCAGCTAGTTTTAATGATTTTATTATATAAAACTGAAAAGTAGTACAAATGGTGTATCCAAATAGTATCCTGATATCTTCGAAAATACTTTCGATATAAGATAATGGTTACTCCTGATACTTTCAGTACTTTCCAAATTGCTCATTCTCGACTTTTCAATGAAGTTATTCTAAAACCACTAACAAAATTTAAATCGAAAGAGTATGTCATGTATAAACCAAAAATTCGCTTTAATATATGACTATCTAAATTATATACCGAATTCTTGAGAAGACTCTCCTAAAGAAATCATAAGCTCTGCTACTATCTAAAGAAATTTCCAAAATACTGTATGAGTTTTTCTTTACTCAACCTAACCCAATCCAGCTATAAAACATTAAACGAGAGATTGACGGACATCATCAACAGCTTCGAAAAGTTTCTCGATATGGGATCATAAGGCATATGGACATTTTAAGGATTTTTAAAAATAATTTATAGCACCTTCTTAATACAACTAGACTAAAGACAACTACAAAACTCTAAACGAAGTATTGTCACTGATCTTCAAGAAGATATCGATCAAGATTAAGATGCAACATTGCTCGAAAGCGAAACAATGCGATCGTACTTGGGTTCATGTCGAACTAAATTACTTGCATTGAAGGCTTTTATCAAAATCTTTGAATTAAGGTTATTCTGAATCTATCACTAATGATTAAATTCAAATATTCAAATATGTTATCAAATATGTATATGAAATTCAGACTGAAAATGTTTGCGAAAATAACTCAGCATCATTGTTATTAAAAAAAATATCCAGCACCATTTTTTGTCCATTCCACATGTATAATGAGCTCCTAAAATTGTATATCTACCAAAACATATTAATTGGACAGAATCCTTCACATTTTTTCTAAAGTATATATCAACTTAAGACAAAAAAATTGTAAACTTGCTTAGATATTTCTTTGGAAATTTTTCTTTAAAACCTCCGCTTTACTTCAATCATCACATTTATAGAGCCATATCGTGAAAAATCGATTAAAATGGAGATTTATTTTAAAAAAAATATGAGTTCTTTAAGAAACTCAACATTTAAAATGAAAACCTTCTTTACTTCCATAAGATGAAATGATCTAGGACTCATTTATCATTCAAAACCAAATATTGTTCTCCAAAAAATTTCTCAGAAGCAATCAAAGCTACAATAAGTACAGCATCTACCTAGCTTGAACTGTCAAAATATCCTATCCGTTTAAAATTTTGCAACAATCTTAATATTAGTTCTTCATAATCTTCTGAAATCCAAATAAGTGAATAATTTTTGAACCACATATTTCCTACTGACTGTTCGCCATTTCACTTTTTGGTTACCATTACGTGTTTGCAAGTCTTTATTTATATTTTATTGCCGTGACAAGTGCGGATTTCTAAACCTGCACAATGTGCGCCCTTCTCACTTTTCTTCCTCTAGTATCGCATATATCCTTTCTGCCGGGCAATTTATTCGGTGTGTGTGTTAGCCAAGTGTTTGGTTTGCTTTTGTGATTCTTTAGTTTAACACAGTACTTTTGTGCTTCTCTTTTTTCCCTTAATTACTGCGCTAATTATATGCGACTTAAGTGCGAGTACATGTTCACATTCATAAACATAGTATGTTGTTGCTTATACGAGTAATATGTATGTTATGTATAAGGCATTTTTGATTTTGTTGCAGCATGTTGAACAAGGATATGTGCTGTGTTAAGATATGTATTTTCAAGATGAATAGTAAATGTTTGAATGATTCTTAAATGTAGGGTGACAAATTGTTTCGTCCAATTTTCTAAGCGATTTTCTCTAGCGTGATTCTATTAGTGAAATTATGTCCGATTTGAGGCGATGAGTGCTTATCACAAAGGTTGTCAAAGTTCTGAACTGGTATCAGAGCACGCAAATTATTTTGATTCTTTCATTTAGTACACAAAACCGGGATTGTAGCTTTTTTTTTACTAAATTAAGTTGATATTCATTTTACATAAATTTTTGCCGCACTTCAGTTTTGAATTCCGAATCACCGGAATCCCGAAAAATTGTTATTGCATTTTTTTTACTAAATATAGTTGCTATTTAATTATACATAAATTTTCGTCAGCCATTATTTTTTAATCCCGAATTCCCGGGATCCCGAAAAGTCGGGATTGCATTTTTACCAAGCAAAGTTGGTATTTAAATCGATATACATTTTCGTTAGTTTTTACTTTAGAGTCCCATCACCGGGGTCCCGAAATATCGGGATTGCAATTTTTTGCGTAAAGTTGACATTTCGTTCTACAATCAATTTCGTCAAATTTTACTTTAGTTTGGTACAGAGTATCGCAGTAGCAAGGGGCATTTGTGGGCAAAAAATTTTGAAACTTTGAAAAAAGTGGGCGTAGCTTCTACCCCTAATCGGTTTAGTGTGCATATCTTTCAAACCGTTCAAGCCCAACTAGCCAAATTCTCTCAAGATAAGTCATATAAGAATCCCAACCAGCGGTGTGAAAATAAAATTAAATCCGTTCATTCGTTATATATATAGCGGTACTATTAAAAAAAACTAAGCGAGTGATCAATCCAGAGACATTAAATTTTACCACCGGAATTGTTATAGAGAGTTTTATAAGGACCGATGTCAAAATTTACCAAAAGTTTGCAAGAATAGTATCTTTGGAATATGCCACCTTATGACCATAAACTGTTCAAACTCCTAAATACCGAATATGCCAACCCCAATACCTATAGTTTACTTTTTACCGCAAATATGTCTATATGTGCGGAATACAATTGAAATTCAGGAATAATCCTTTCCTGACAATAGTATGTCTGCATGTCGAAATTGAGTTGAGTCAGACCAATACTTCCCTTAGTCCCCATATACCTCATACAAAGATTTTAGAACTTCCGGGTAACTTTATACCGCATATCGGTCAATACTATATGCCGTCAGTGTATGAAAATTGAATTTAAACTGCGCGCGTATATACATATGTAGAGAATTATGTTTTTTTTACTGTCAGTAATTATGTCAAATTTCATGTCAAACTATTTATTAGTGTTTGATTTTCGTTTTGTGAGCTGCTAAAATAGTTTTTCGTTTTTTGCGATGTCTATTTGTTGAGCAAAGAATTTGCATTAAATTTTGTTTAATTTTCCTGCGGATACTTGAATGTGCAGAATGTGATAGATCAAAAGAAAAAATATTTACAAGTGAAATATAGTTCCAACGACCATCAAAGTGTCGAAGACGAAGAGCGTCCTGGGCGACCATCAACCTCAATCGACGAAGCTCACGTTCAACAAATCAAAGATTTGGTGTTGAAAACCCGTCGATTAACAATTAGAGATAACGAGAAACTGACGATTATTTTTATCGAAAGGCTTTTCCCAGAAAACCATTTTCGAAGGATGTTTTGGGCCTCGTAAGCGCGTCACATATAGTTATATAAATTTTTGGAGAAAGGCGTCGCGTTGAGCCGTATGTGAAAGATGTTCACCGAAGTGTCATGAAACGTATTATCTCGATGAGACATTTATTTTGGTGTGGCCAGAAACGATTCTTTTAAATATGGCTCAGAGCAGCTCGCGACTTTCAGTCTTGGACCAAGTATCCTCAGGGTAGACAAAAAATATCCGTTTGGAAGCGAGCTAAAGTGAGAATGCGAAAAATCCCTTCCCAGGGTTGGGCGCTGGATTTGGGACCCGCCATGTAAAAAAAACCCAATGAAAAGTAGAAAACTCCCTGATGTTGTACACTCGGCTATAACCGCGTAAGCGGTGTCTACGCCAATGAAGAAGAAATGCTTGAATTCCGATCCTCTGGTGGACTGTTTGCACCTTAAGAAATTTGCTTAGCCTTAGTCCTGGCAAGTTGCAAGAGTATGGATTTCTCGATTTTACCCGAACATATGTAGTCCTTCTTTACTTGTTTTCTGTTATTATTGATAACAAAATGTACTTTTTACTTAAAAATATCACTAATATAAGAAGAGAAATTAAAAATTTTTTTGTTTGACTAAAACTGACCCCATTTCTGCAGGTGTCTTCTGGAGATCAGACCTAGCTGTCTTTCACAAAAAATTTTGGCAACTTTAGTTTATCTAGTATCTATTCAGCATACTATGATCAGAATTTAACTGTTTTCAATTCTGATGAAGTTCCGCCAACTTATTTACTATCCCTCAATATAAAACTTGAAAATTGTTCGTGTTATTGTCATATGTTGTCATCTCAGGGAGATGAGGTCTCAACGGCTGAATTTTCAGCATTTTTATATGAAAACATGAGATATTGTTCTGAATTTTAATAGCATATTATATTTTTTATGTACAAAACTTTTTTCAGCTCTAAAACCCATATTAAGATCCTAACGATATTTTATTTACCTTTAATAAGCGTCAGGTGTAATTTTTAAAGTCTAGGTGTCAAGAAAGTCTGGTCGAATTCAAAACCTTGTCGTATTGCATGCCTAAAAGTAGGCAACTTTTATATTTTGGTTTAAAAAATTTGCCAAGAATGCCATTGGTCTTAACTTAGATGTAGGTCACGCTATTTATCGAATATCTATCAAAAAAATCGTTATGAAATAAACATAAAATCCAGTTGTCATAGTTGTCACTTTTGAATTAAAAAATGTTGCCTACATTTGGGGTTTCTGATTAATGCCAAAGAGCTTTAACACTAAATATAAAGAAACTGTGATACATATATACATCTATAAAGATAATTTAGCAACGTTTATAATAACTGTACTATATAAGAGTGGGAAGATAAGTGCTTCCACTGCTTAGCCGCCTTTAGATAGTATAAATAGAGGAAAGTATAGAGGGCGTAAAGGCGCATTATGCAAATATAGAACTATTCAAAATAAAAAATAACAAATTGCGCTGCAACTGGCCTACCTCTATACTTAATATGGTTATAGAGGAAATAAAAAAAAATCATAGATGCTACAAAATTGTGCTTTTATTTTCGTTACTGTTGATGTAGGCCCAAAAACTGTACAGAGATACCACGATATTATAGCTGGTCGACGCTTGAATATTATGCACAAACTAAAATTTGAACTTTGCGAATAAAAATGCGCACAAAAATGGTTGCAAAGGCATAGTTAGTTGGTTAAGCGCCTAAAAGCAGGCAATGAAAATATATTTTTTAGCGCAAACGCTGCTACTTTGGCGATTGCTGATTGTGTAAGTTGCGCAGCGGTAATTTATGTACATCTCTAGTGTGTTGGTTTATATAGCGGTGCACAGATATGTATATATATATACATATATATGTATATATTTGAATATATGGCGTTATGCAGCCATGAAATATGTTTGCATGTGTCATCACGTGAAATTTCCCGTCTGCTAGTTTGAAAGCGCAATTTATCATTCTCATGTTGGGAGACTAAGAGATATTTTAGAGCATTCAATTTCCTACAAAACCTAATTAACAAGATATTTTCTGAATTTCAACGGGTAATTTTCCATAAGAAAAAATTGAGCAACACCGAATGGAAGCATAAATTCTGCAAGCGAAAAATGCAATTGATAAAAATTGCGAAAATATGCAGAGCAACACTCGGCAACAGAAAATTGAAATCAATCAGGATATATGCTGTGTTTTTTTCCACACCAAGGCGCTATACCGTCGAACTATGGTGAGCGTGTGCCAATTAGATTTAGTAATTGCCTGAGTAATTTCTTACAAATTTATCACGCTAACACGCAGCTGAGCAGCTGTTACCGTTATTGCGCTATTATTATTAGTACATATTAGCTTAGCATGGCGCTTAATCCTCTTTGACTATAATTAAATTTACACTTCCTGCAAATAAACTTTACACCGCCCCCGGCAATGGTATAGAATCAATAAGCGCACCAACTCGCTGAGGTAACGATAACGTGGCGAATGCCTTTTTAGAAACATATATACGCACATATATATATATATATACATATATATATATATAGCAGGATATCCTTGCGCGCAACTGTGTTTGCTGCTGTCGTGCATAGTCCGCCCCTTCGGTGACACGAGAATGAACGCTTAAGCCCCTACGGCTATTCGCAGTGACCCGCACTTCGCGTTGCAACGTGTGCATTGAAGCGTAAAAAGGCCATTTTTATCCGCTTGGTTGGCGCGCAAGGCAGCGCAGTATGGCGCGGAAGGATAAAAACAATCGCCACTTAAAAATTCACTCGCAAAAATGTGCCCTTCCGCTATTTCACGTTCACGTGAAAAATGTGTTCTTATTTATTTATTCATTTAATTTTTTAAATTGGTTGTTTTATAACATTTTTTTATTTACTTTTTTTAATATTTGATTTCTTCTTAATTTTTATACTTTTTCACGAAATTTCCCTCTTATTTATTATTATTGCCGATCAGGCGCGTGTATGCGTATGTATTGTCCTTTGCTGCCATAATTTGTAGCCGGACCAAAAAATTTCTCTGAGAGAGTAATCTTAGTTTCTCTAGTCTTCTCAATCTTAATAATAAAATTGAATTTGACTAGTAAAAAGTCCCAAAATATAATGGATCAGACGATTTAGCCTTCTAAATGGTTACTTTTGGAATCAGCAATAATGAAATACCTAGAGAGCCGATCTCTTTGGAACATAGAATTCACTTTTTCCTTCGAGACTGTGAACATTAATTAAAAATGGGCTTATGAGTGTCAAGTATTGGCTTATCAGCTAAGTTAATGACTCTTAAAACAGGAAGAAATATTTACTTCGACTGCACTGAAACTATATCTATAACACCATTCAGAAATAAAAAAGTTTCCATGCGAAAACTTAATTTTAATCGGTTAGTTAGTATGGTATCTATACAATATAGTGGCCCAATATCGACGGCTGCGACAAATCAACAAGCTTTTTTGGAAGAAATACAATATGTGCAAAATTTCAGATCGATATCTCAAAAACTGAGGAGTTCACATTCACGTATTATATTTATAGATCGACAAACTGGCATGGCTAAATCGAAAATATCTGATAAGATCTCCGACGCTTCATTCTGAGTGTTTTAAACTTCGTGCAAAGTTTACATTCTCAATTTAGGGTATAAAAACCATAGATTATGGATCAATAATGTCTAATCTAGTAAAGCAGTACCTGGCCTAAATTCACCGTACTGGGTAAGCCCGTCAAGTTTGTTCGAATATCTTTGGAGATTTATGTTAAATTGCTTTCAGTTTAAAGCCGAAGTATAATTATATCAAGGTCTTGTAATTACATTTAGCGTTGCTCTAAATCGTAAAAGTCTAAAAGCTACTTTCAACAATTTTTGGATTTTTACAAGATTAGGTTTTGCAGAACCTATTACAAAACTGTCACTCAAAACCCATCAAATTGGATTTTTTTTCTAGGAATTTTTTTGTGTTCTGGAAGAGTAGACGAAGTATTTTATAACAGCAATAGAAAATCTCGTTAAGAGTAAACTAAGCTTATTGCAAAATTTAACTAATTTCTGAAAGATTTATGAAATATCTGCTATCAGCAATATAAAATCTAGTACGAGTAAAAGGATAACTTGAGCTTTGAAATAACATTGACGAATTTAACTGAACTCGAATATGTTTCAGTTTTTAGAGTTTTTGTATGGTAATCTAGAGAAATTTTGAACCAAAAATATACTTGTATATATTGCAGTATTTGAGGCAACCGGTCTTAAGTATGTTAAGTTCGAAAACACTTTCTGTTTGCATCAAGGTTTTACTCTGCTCTAAAAACTAGTATAGCATTATCTATGTAATCTAACGATTTAGGTACAATTACAACGGTTGTTAAGAGGTTAAGGGCCTCATAAAAGTAAGCAAGAAAGAAATCATAGTCAATAAAAATGAAACATAAGAAAGACTAAAGCCGACAGTTAGCAATCTTTCGTCCTCAATAAAGTACATTCAAACTAGTTTTTTAGTTACAAAGCTCCGCTAGATGTCAGTAAAAGTAATTTATCACAAAACCACATATAACGCTTAATTTCTTTTAAACTCGAAATATTCTGTTATAAAAGGATTATCTTGAAGAGAGTCTTCGTTTATATCAATACTCAATTTTTTATATCGAAGAAAAGTATTATATTTTTAATGGTCAGTGAATATTAGAAAACGAAATTTAGTTATAAAAGCTCCGCTAGGTGTCGCTAAGACAAAATATTTACAAAAATCACACTTTTTTCAACTTTGAAATGTTATTATTATAAGACCATTATCTTAAACTATTTCTCAATCATTCCAACAGTCAACTTCGCATACGGTCGCTGTGTTCTCTCCCATCCTTCATTTATAACCATGAGTGACTCTTCTATTTTGTTAGCGACACTTCCATGAAACTGTGTTTAATAAAAATTACTTTGTGACGACGTTCGTTACCACGGATGTTAAAAGCAAATATATGCATAGCAAGTAGAACAACAACCAAACAACAATGAACGCTTAAATGCCCATGTGAACGCGAATGCGAACTCAAATGTGAATTCAAATGAAATATGAATGCATTGAGCTTCACACAGTCACACAAAATACGGTTAAGGCGATATTTTGTTGTTTTTGTCGCATTCACAATTGTCCTCGCGCTCGAACATATCCAATTTTTACCGCAAACAAATAACAGACAGGTGAAAGCTGTGAATATGCAACCAGTCTGGTAGCAGCCTGAGGAAACCACGTCGACGAGCCCTGCAATCAATCCGTTATGTGGCCACCATTTGGCGGTTGTTTGGTGGCCAATGAAGATAAGGTGGGATGAATACAAATGCACTGGCCATACTTGTATGAGGAAAGAGTGTAGACATACTGAGATTTACTTAGGTGGATATGTAGAGAGCACCTTAAGGATATAAGGATGAATTAAAATTGTATAAATACATAATGTCTTACTTTAGGTCTTCGTAAGAAGTATTGAGTTATGATTTATAAAGGTTTTTAATATTACATTAATATTACATATTCTTAGTTTTCTATTTCTTATACATGAGTAATTTTATTACAATTAAATTTAAAATTCTTAAGTCCTTTTCATATAAAAATGTTGAAAAATGCACGTTTACTTATTAATATAAATTTTTAAGCTGTAATATTCGATTTCTTTTCAGAAACTTCAAATTTGATGGAGAATGTTTGTTATCAATCAAAACAACATTCCTCGGCACTTATTTTTTGAATATTATCTATTTAAAATTTTGACTGAGGCTTCGTCTCAGATATTCTATTCGTTGAGTCCAATTTTCGTTGACTCGTTCGAGCATTTTGTCTGGTAACTTTCGAATGACATGCGTCATGTTTTGCGCCAAGGTCTCATTCGAAGTGGAATTGAACGCATACACTTGACATTACATATCCACACAGGAAGAAGTTACGTACCCATCGGCATCCGTTTGTTGTTTTTTTTCGATTCAGGTAGCTCTTTATTCCAAATGCAACAGTTTTGCTTGTTTACATACCAATTCACCCAGAAATGGGCCACACCGCTGAACAAAATTTGGCTCGAAGACGTCGGATCTTCTTGGAACTTTTCAAGAGCCCATAGAACAAAGCGATGTCGAGTGGGAAGGTCAATTAGTTTCAGTTCTTGCACAAGTCTTATTTTATATGCTTTCAATTTAAGATCTCGACGCAAAATGTGTCAAGTCGTTCCATACTTCAGTCCGAGTTGCTGAGATCGGCGGTGGATCGACTCTCCACGGTCTTCGTGTACACTCTCAGGAAGTACTGTCTACTGGATTTGGCCATTCGGTCGAATATTATCCATTAATAAATGTTGGGTGATGATGTTGACCATAAGATGAGTGAAGCGCGCGAACCACATTTTTTATAGAACGTGAATTTTCGTAATAAAGTTGAACAATTTGTAAACGTTGTTCAAGCGTAAGTCTATCCATGATAAAATACCAAACAATACTGAAAAAAAAATAACATGACAGCTTGACACGACTCATGCGGGAACTGTCAGAAAAAGGCTTTTGAAAAAACTACCTCGACTTGGATCACCCATTATATCTTTAGCGAATTCCACCTTTTTAGAGTTTTTCGGAAATACTGCCGATTAAGCACATATGCAATCAACATTGTAAATATACTCGTATTTATTAAAATATTTTAAAAGCTTCTGATGTTTGTTAGCATATATCAGTCATTTTCATTTATTTTAAAGTATCTACATATTTACTTAGGAACTTACTTGGCCACACTTAAGCCATCTTTAGGCCCAATTAATTCCAAGTTGCAACCAATTCAGCCTTATTCAACAAAATGTTTTTTTTTCTGCCCTGAAATGCCCAATATATTTTAAGTTGGAACATTGGAAGCCATGGATTAGAAGAAATGTTATAGCTACCCATTATCCATCACGCATGTTCTGAACGCTACGAGTTCTAGAGATAGAGAACCAGTGATGGCCCCTAAAATATTAATTAGTTACCCTTTACACAAAAGTAAACCCTTTTCGGTCTATACAATAGATGCTATATATTATTTCGCCGATGATAGAATATCGAGTATGTCCTTTAGGACCTTTAGAAAGGTTGGGCTTATAGCGCCTCTAATATGCATTCATATCGCTAAATATTTGATTGATGCTAGACTTCTTCTAACATACCAAAAAAACATCACTTAGTATGGCATTGATGAAACTTGAGTGCGCTCAAAATAAACCATATTGCGATAATGGCTCTTAAAGATTTTTGTTTTTCTTCTGGAAAAACAGTTTTCAGTAATACTGTTGGCAGAAATGTCCCCTAAAAGCCGGAATACAAGATTAAATTTCCTTGCTGAATGACAGACAATCTTAAAGTTTTTCTTGCTGAGTTGTGATTTGTGATGATAGTTTATTGATCAAGGTGAAGCAATGACCTCATTGCGGAGTGCCGGAAGTGATCTGGTGAAGTAAGCTAGTAGAGATGCTCTCGAATTTTGAAGGATAAATCGGAAAATAAGCACAGTTGTAAATAGACAGGCTGATCGATTTCGAGGTTCCCTACTTTTTTAAAGAAACAATACAGAGATAAGTAATCTCTTTCAAATGTTGACCGCGGCTTCGTCTTAAATCCATCCGTTGCGTCCACCCTTCCGTTAGTATGCTCTTCAAATTATATTCAATAGCCGCTTTAAGCAAATGGTTTTTTCCACGAGTTTTTCTGGTATCGGATCCAAAATTGTAGCTGTCCCACAAAAATCAAATTAAAGCAAACATGCACACTTTTAGGAGCGCTACTTCAATAAAATCCCCAGCTTCAATAAAGTTACTTTAAAATGCTTTGCTTTTACTTAAATTTAGAACGAGTGCATTACCAACAGCAACTTTACACACCTTAGACTATGTGAGTGTGAAGTTCTGAGCACGTTCGCTGCAAGTTATATTTTGTGTTCAAGCGCCAAAAGGTATACTATAAATAAGTATGTGAAGGCGCTAAGTGAACTAGTGTAGATTAAAAGCAGAGAACTGCGTATAATAGTTAATTTTTAAATAACTAAAAAAGCAGCACAATGCGAATATTAGTGCAGTTTTAAGCATTGGAAAATTAGTTGCATGCTTTTAGGGTTATGATAGTAGTACCTCGAATATTAGTGCAGTTTTAAGCATTGCAAAATTAGTTTCATACTTTTGAGGTTATGTGAAAAGTTTTTTTTTCTTTTTTTATCGATTAAAATTTTAACAAATTTATACTTGCTTTCTTTGAAAACTTCGTACCTGAGCGCTATTTAATATCATCTTAGTAATTAGTCAAGCTATAGTGCTTTTGAAAGCTTCTTTAAATATTGTTTGCTAGTCAGGATTTCAGTGCAAAAGTGTAATGTTGAAGCATGTGCTAAAGTCTGCAATAAATATTAATAAAAATTTTTTGAGTTTTCGCTTTCAGAATTTATTTTTTCATCATTATATTTGTCATTAGATATTTGAAATGCAATTTTGCTTCCAATTTGACCATATGACTTTTCACTTTTCTGTAACACCATTCATTTTTGTTTTCCATTTTCACCTTAACGTGACCACAATCTCTCAGTTCACTGCGCATTAAACCAATTTGTTTCCGAAATTACTTTAGTCGGAAAAGTTTGTGTTTGTCATAACTTTCTGACATCTGTCAACTGTCAAGTCATCTTGGTCGGAAATAATCAGCTTAGTTGTGGCATTCTAACCTCATACCCGCCAAATTTGATTTTCATTATGCTATCTAAGCGTTAGACAATTTCTGTTATTTGTTTCGTTCCGCCTACATTATTGAAAAATCGATGAAGCTCTCTCAAAAACCTTTTTAACTAACAGTAATTAGCTTAGGTAATTTGAAAGTAAGCAGACTTAGAACTTTCCTTTTTTTTGTTTTTGTTTTAGTTAATAATCTATAGTAACTTTAGTAACAACATAGTTAAGTAGAATATTTTTGTCGAATAAATGATGATAATTTTCTAGTAATTGCAAATAAATTTTGCAAAAGCAATTTAATTGAACTTTTCCGTTTTGAATTTCTAATTAGTTACATAAGTAATATATATATCATCACCTAAAATGCAAAATAACGTACCATCAAAAAAAAATCGAAATTGAGTTTTTTCTTGCTTACGATTCACTACATCACGTTACATAAATGTAGCATAAAAATTTCAGCTATCAGGTATAATTACTATATAACCGTTTTATAACCAATATATAACCATTTATATACCCAATAAATAATATAATAATATATTTTATAACCAATAAATAACCATTTATATACCCAATAAATAACCATTTTATAACCAAAACTCAAATTTTGTTTCAATATGAATGGTTTATATTACATCGTTTTTCCTACACCTCTAAACTTATGAAAAGTGATGTTACGTTATTTTGCAGTTTAGGTGACGATATGTGGAATATCTACATACACTTAATATAAATGCACTTAATATATGCATATATGTATGCATGTGTATGTGCGACCGATTATCTTCAACTTATGGCCAATAGTTTGCCTGTGGCAAATACGGTGTTGCATGCGTCAGCAATATAATCGTTGCAAACACATCTGGCTTAACAAGTGGCTTGCGAAGGCATGTAATGACATTAGTCTAAAGGCAAACATTATGGTTGGTCGGTTTTTTCGAATGTAGGAACCGTTAGGTTAGATTTTTCCTTAAGTTTGATTATTTCCGAGCCGAGTGAACATATTTTGACGGCTTTTGTTCATTTATTAATGAAAGCTATACATGATGGGTTCATATCAATATCATATCAAGACGATGCTAGAGAGGCAAAGAGATGGCAGCCAAAGTTCTTCAGCGTAAGTAATAATTAATTGGAAAGTAGTTGTCTAACAGATAAATATAGTAGTTATAGTTTGGAGACGGTAATATTGTCTTCGATAATAGCCTGTTAAGATCCCTCGTCAAATAAAAAAGTTCTTCATACAAGACTTGAGTTAGAACGGTCTGTTTGTATGGTAGCCATATACTGCAGCGGTCTTATAACGGCGGTTCAGATGTGTGAGCCGATCCTTAGTAAGAAAGAAGGGTGTAACGTTTCAAATCGATCTCTCAATATTCCTACGTTTGTAGAACAAAAAGCAAAGTCTCTCAATAACACGATTTCCTTTTTGTTGTTCTATCTGCCACGATTTGAGCTTTTTAAGTCTATAGTAAATGAAACATTTAATAATTATACTTTTTCATAATATTAATAAAATGAGTTGTGTGGGTGTTACGAAAAAAGATAAGTGGTCCGATGCGTACTAGTTCGAAACTAGTTCTGAAAAATGTATGCAGAGTGGAATAAATGGTTATTTGCAGAATTTCCACCAAGAAATGATTTATCAAGAAACTAGTTCGGAACTAGTTCGAAAAAATTTATGCAGGGGATATTCTCCTCTGATTATTGGCAGAATTTCCATCAAGAAAACAAAAAAATAAGCAATTATATAAGACTGGCACAGTTCAATATTGTAAATATCAACTCAATTCCATTTTCAATCTATAATGACGATATACATATGTACATACGCACATATGTACATACATATAATATAAGGCTTATATAGTTAATCAATAGTTGAATGCATTTAAAATGCATTTTCCTCACTCATACACAATTAAACATATAAAAAGACAAATTTACAATGACTAGCGCATGCAGAGGCCATTAAGCAGACAATGCCTGGCTATAGCTGTCTGCAATTTGCCATTACTTGAATGATTTACGCGTTGCTTTTATTGCTAATTTTGTTTTATGGCCGCAATTTGGAATGTTTAAATTTACAATATTCTACTTGAAATCGCATTTTGCAGCGGCCAGTTTTGGCTTTCAGGAAAATGCCGAAATGTAGATGTTACATAAATAAAATGCAAATAAGTCAACGAAAATTAATTACTCATACGCCCTGTTGCACATCAGCTTTATGCGGTTAATGCGCGTCTACTGAAACATTTTGAACGAAAATTATATTGTTTAGACCAAAAATTTTGTTTTTTTTTTATGAACAAGGCAGGCTAAAGAGGTTAGTTGCTATAACACGTTCCAAGAAGACCTTAAATGCTAGAAGAACGTAATATATTTATACACTGAACTGGTTATATATGTTAAGTTTATATCGAACAGAAATTTCGCACATATCATTTTCTCGTCAGGAGAGAGGCTGCTCATTTGTCAGAATCACCGATATTGTACCACTATATCATATAACTGGCATTTTGTGTAGGGTATTATAGCTTCAGTGCATCAGAAGTTTTCTTATTTGCTTGTTATTATCAAATTTGTTTGCGGATCTTTTCGCTTTTGATGTGCTTGAAATGCATTTATGTTGTCTTTGGTTTAGTGCCAAGAATACTTGGAAAATTCATTAATATTCCCTAGACTTTGGAAATATTATTACTTTTAGTTGGCACACATACACTAACATATAAAACAATCAGGACAGCGCTGTTTTACTTTGAAGCGTAAACATAATCGATTGTCTAGTTCACCTTTATAAAATTATGGTCTATAGTCCAGTATGTTTATTTATTATTAAAGCAATAATGCTTTAGACTTTTCGAACTGTTTATTTATACTGGTTGTAATTTGTGGTTGAAATTTCTGACGCTGCTGTGTTTTTACTTGTCAAATTTGAGCAAATTCGCTGGCAGATAAAATATATTCTTGGGATATAGCAAATTTACAGCATATACATGTACATATGTACATACAAAGATATACAAAGCAAATATTTTGTAGGCAATATCTGTATATACACATATATGATACAGATTTATGTTAAGATTTTGGCATACACAAATTCATAGACACACTCTTATACGTTCAGTTTGCAGTTTTATACACCACATATTCATTTATTTGTCTTTAAACTACGGCATTTTCGCTTAATATTCCTGCTTCAACCTATTTGCGGGTTCGCCATTATTATCCAAATAATAAAAGGCCGATATTTGTTGTTCATTTAAGTAAAAAATCTGACGTTGATGGTTCAATAAAATTCCTATATTTTGTATTTTGGTATGAGAAACTTAAATATAAATAAATATTTAAGGTAAACAAAATGGAAAAACTTATTAAAAATTACAAGTGAAATTAGTAAACATATTTGCATTTTAGTTATCAAGAGTATTACGAAAAAATGTTCAGCTAAAAATCATATTGAAATATTTTTATCGAAAATTTGGAAAGTTTTTTTATTTAATAAATGTGGATTTGTAAGTATTATTAGTTTCAAAAACACACAATAATTTCGAAAAAATGTTTCAAAGTTCAGCTAAGTTCCAACTAAACTTGGGAATAAAAATAAATTTTATTTTACCGGTTTCTAGAGCTTCTTTCGATTTAAGACTTTTATGCTCACCTTATACTATACCATGAACAAAAAAAAAGTAACACGTTTTAGATAATATTTCGCGCGAAAACAAATTTATCGAAATATTTTTTTCTGGGTTGGTATGACTGTCACTGAATACCAAAGCATCAGTTAAAGCCATTTTGAAAGATAATTTGGGCTTAAGAAAAGTGAAAGCACGATTGGTTCTAAAATCACTAAATTTTTCGAAAATCAGCGTTGCATTAACGTGCAACAATGCTTTCCGACTACTAGTCAGACAATCAGTCGGACGAATATTCTGGTAAAGGTGAGCCGAAGCCGAAAATCCACGTCAAAGCAGGTCAAAAATCAAAGTTATGTTGCCAATTTTCTTCGATTATCGAGGTGTGGGCCGGTCAAACTGTCAACAAGGAATTCTATTTTCTCACAAAAAGAGAACGGAAGTATGAGCCGATAACTCTTGGTTTTTGGACCATGGTAATACACCGACACATATCTCATTGGTTAGTCAGTAAACTCAAACGACCGCTCAGGGGAAACCACTTTGAGCCAATTGAAGATATTAAACGTGATTCGCTATTCCGGAAATTATCTTTACCAACTGAGTCGACGGTTCAAAGAAACATTGTCACAAGTATATTGAGGCGGATATTTATTATTTTAAGGGAGATGACAAAGAATTTGAAGAATAAATTAAGAATATTAGACTTACATATTTGGACCGATCTCTGACTCAGATACAAGAGAGCCTGTAGAAAACTTGCAAATGCGGTATATTATCTCTCTTTTTAATTATGTCACAATATACTTTTTATACCAGTTGGTTGTTCGTTTCGCCACTCTCTTATATCAAGCGATTGTTACACGAGCTTTTACATCCATTCGTTGTGTGTACCTTAATTCTGACAGGCATATAACACTTGCATGCCGGCTCCGAATGGCTAAAGGATGGGAGAAGCGTCTTTGCCAAATGATTAGCTACTTTTGTTCGGATCAGAGATAGAGCCCAGCTATTGTATTTGTTATATAGACAGATAAATCAATGAGGATTGCACCGCGATCTAAGGTCAATTCGACTCAACTCGCGCCAGAATATTGATAAATGCCAATGTACTGCTAGTTCCTATTGAGGCGATGTGATTCCTATTTGGAAACATGGATCCAAGGCTCTTTATTTTGCGCTTACATGAAGTCAATTAGTAGGTGTTCTATAGTTACAGGCTCCATGTCGTAGAACTGGCAATTTGCACAAGAAGCTATATTACTGTATTAGTTAGTATATTTAACTTTCTTTCGGTCTCTACATTCCAATTGATTAAAGATGTAACTACTACCAAACAATCAAGGAAAAGTTAAGTTCGGGTATAACCGTCATTGAATATTATTGTAGTTTGCATTGATCGAACACTGCGTTCAGGTTTTGCAAAAAATTATATTAATGTTGCTAAAGAATTAGAATTCCGCTCATATAAACCTAAAATAAAGTGTTTAAAGTATTTGCAGTCGATTTTCGAATTCAACTATCAATATATGTGACCTGGTCTACGAAAAGGGGGCTTAGGTGTCAAAAAAATCAATTTTCACTTTTTAGTTGATTTGGATGGTAGATGAAAAAAAAATTTAAAAAAAAAAATAAAAAAAATTAGTTTTCGCACGTTAGCTCCCTTTTCGTAGACCAGGTCACATATTGTGTATATAAAGGCTAGGGAAGAGAAGTATTGAGTCGTTTATAACTATTTTCGCTACAAAGATAGACAAATATCATAAAAAAACGTTATCTCAATTTTATTACAATAACTCATACAGGTATATTGGCCGAAAACTGGAATATTTGATACTATATTCTCGTATTAAGCATATGACATCTAGGGAAACACAATAGTAGATAGAATAAGACGCAAAGGTGCACTATTATCAGAAAATTATGCTTCTTTACTTTCATTAACATATCTCAGAGTTTCACCGATATTTTTGGGGCATATGGGTGAAGGAAAATAAAACTGAAGTCGTGCAGTCCTGTATTGTAAGTATGTCGTATGTATAAGAAAAAAGTTCATAAGAGTTGCTTAAGGTTAACAGGAACAGCCGAATGTGCCATGTATAGAGTGATCTGGGTGTACTGTCTCTGCAGCAACACAACGTGCATAAATTCCTTTCGTATTTTTAATATCAAATATGCCTGAATACCTGTACATTCTTTTAATGCAATTTTAAGAAACAACTATTTTTACAAAACCGCAGCAAGGCCAAAGTCACTTAGTCAATCAATACTGCATATGCATAATAAATGGCTTAAGTGGGTGCCATCGACCCATATAACTACAGATTCAATTAATATTCCTACAGAAAAGTGTTCAGTAATTTTATATCGATACGCTGTGATGGGCTGTGCTAGTGCAGCAAAGCAAGACATGCAACTATTATTCGAAATTAATAATTTGTGAGTTCTATCTCACTCTATTTTTCCTTTATTTGGTAAGTCCTTATGAGAAACTCACGTATAGTTTGCTAATTTTAATTTATTGATCCTTCATGCACCATGTGCTTACTCTAATGGTATATTCTAATTTGCTTTTTATCATTGCACACTATGACATGTTAGAGCTCACGAACATGGAATGCTTTTAAATTATAAAAAGAGAAATAATAGTAAATCGTAGCGAAAATATGTTTATGATAAAACTGCACAAAACAACAACAAACACGAACTATAAAAGCAATTATAGCCCATTTATTATAACTACATTACATTGTGTCTGCGTCTTCATTCTTTTATTTTCTGATTTATTGCGCAACTCGCGATGTTCGATAGTTGAATGGCAATGATGTGTTGACATGCGAGAATTCTGTTGACATATTGCACTGACACACACATGCTTACATGTGCACATATCACTCCTGAAATTTACGCGATTTATAAGACTTTTTCATACCAGAATGAAAGCAATAAAGCTTACTCTACTTAATTTAACTCAAGTCGATCAATGTTATTGGCAGTTGCATTAAGGGTTCGCAATTGCAATGATTACCCTGCAATTGAGTGCAGATTAAAAGTAATGCATGGGTTGATGACAACTGATGGTTATTGCTTTTTCAATAAATTTTATAGAACTTGGAGACTATGGAAGTAGTTTCGGCGCCACTTCCCACACATCGGATCAAGCAATAGATTTAGAGAATACTTCAGTGAACATATGATTGTGTGATATCACACAATCTTCAAAAAAAAAAAAAAATTAATGCCAAACATATTCTTTCGAATGATAATCAACATTTCCAATTAAATTTAGAGTGTCTGTGTTTTTTCTGTAAAAAAGTAGGTTACTCTGATCACCTTTTTCAAATAAAGACCATCTGTGAAACATAGATCAGGCATAAATTTCCTTTCGCCTTGCTTAGAATGCATGGTTTTTGTGAATGTGGATAGTGTTTAAGCCAAATCTGCTCAACTCTGGTTTTGTTAATTCCATTCTGGCAACTAAATCAAAATTATTGATAAAAAAAATGGAAATCTTCGAGTCGGATCACAATTGGATTGCACAGATGATGAATCTTGCACTAAAAATCGGTGAACCATTTACATATGGTTCAGCACAAAAGCCTCAATATATCAGTGACATACGAGTTAACATGAAAGAAACCCTCATGAACTGAATTTCCAACAGCAAAGCGCGGCTAAATTGCAATGCAATCGATTTATTTCCGAAGCAGATGGCGATCGGTATGTAATGAAAATATGTGACGCTTACACCAAAGTCAGCCCAAAAAGATCATGATCGAATCGCGACGAAATTCAGTATTAATTGTCAGGAAGATTTTGATATGTGCTTGGTAGGATTGGCAGGGTATTATCTATCTATTCTATCCATGAGCTGAGCAATGTCTTATTTTGAACCAGTGCTGGCAACAATTTGACCATCTTTGGGAAATAATCGACTAGTTTTGTCAAATAGAGCAGAAATTGTGATCCATTAGAATACTGCTAAATCACAAGAAACACTAAGAGCTTGATTGAAAGGTCCCGCATTCGGTCCCGGTGGTTGGCGACACTCCTCAAAGGGCCAGTCCGCGTGAGCAGGTTAGAACATATTCCAAGAGCTCTTACTCACTGTGGTACCAGAGTTAAGTCTCCGGCCGGACCTCGTACCAGTTTGGACAGGGTTGGACCTCATATGCACAATACATACATGCATACGCCATTCACACAAAAAGCTAACCGAATTCCCAGTTAAATGCTTTCACCGCCTAAGCAAAGCACGCGCAAACGACCCTAACTATTCGGCATTGCGACTAGTGGAGATCACACCGCCAGCATCTAAACGTCCGTCAGTCCAGCAAATCCTCATAACCTATTATCCGCCCCACATACATTCAGAGACCCATACAACTCACAGGTCAGGGAGTAGCAGTTTCTAACAACAGCGTACCTAAGGTTTAGAATTCTTAATTTACTACAAGTATTAGGAAAGAATAACGAAGCTTAATTCATTTGTATCGACCACCGATTTTCGCATAAGATATATTGTTCAGCCATAATACTATTCTCAATAGTTAGATAGTTTAATCTAACCAAAACTGATCTTTTATATTTTCTTAGTTTCTACATTTGTTAGAAGCATTTTTGAAAGCTTCGAGGTGAAGATGAAAAAATATATCCGTTAGTTGTGTCCTTTTACAGTGTCTGCCTTCCCATCTGTTTGATTACAAAAGGGAAGAAGTACTTTTTTTCTGTTTAAGTATAAAAGGGAACAAGGATACTTGTATGTATCTGTCCCCAGTCCGATAGCTTGGCTGTTCGTTCTTAAAATGGTATTTCGCGTAAAAATGGAAGGCTCATTCATCTGAACTTTTTCAATATAGGAATTAGAAAACTCAGAATGAAGATTATTCTCAAAGAGAATAAACAAATGCTACCTTCTCTTCAGATAAATTTATTATTGATTAATATTTGGAGGAGCCCCACTTTGAAACAGCATTATTTTTGATACAGTTTTCGATAAATGTTCTTGAAATCTAAATCAAATAGACATTTCATACCTTAATTTTGTTACAATCTAACATGGCCTGAGGTGTTGAGATAAATGTTAAATTTTCTTAGGTTAGTTTAAGTTAATCTGAAAGCCCAATGAGCCACGCATTTGGTAGACTAGTTTTGGTTTTTTGCAATACCAGATGGAATTCAATTACTAGGTCCACGAGGAGAAGTCATCGTTTAGGATGCCTGCGCTTGACGCGAATTATAACAGACTCTGTGGCCTTACTATCGATACTACCTTCAGTGTATCATGTAATGAGGACCCCAGATGCTTACAGCGTTATGCCAATGGGTCATAAGTGCCCAAGAGATTTTTTTAACATTCTTAAGTGATAAGCACAATCGAACAGCTGCCAAACACATTACTTTAAAATTGTAACTTTTCCAGAAAAAATTACTTAAAACCTAAAAAAATAAAATATTCCAATAAATATTCTTAGAACTCTTATAGAAAATTCAAATTTTATTTGTGTTCTTAGAAATTTTATAGCTGTAACTGTTTTTCTTTTTAATCCTCTTTTAAGTGTCATTCACGCTTAACGCTCGTTCTTACATCCATTGTCAATGGATATCCTCATGCTGCCACTCACTTTACATTGATCCCTGACTTAATGTCGCAACATAGATATAAATGTGTATATATGTATATGCAGAGCCAGCTATTAATACGATTTTACGCACAGCTGCACAACAACAACAATAAAGTTCAGTTAATATTTGGAAATTTTAGTAGATAAAAGAAACAAACATTGGCCTCGACTGCAGTGAAACTATTATAGCCTTCAAAAATAAAAATTTTCCATACTAAAACTTGTCGTTGAGCGATCATTTCGTTTGGCAGTTGTATCCTATAGTAGTCGGATCTGAACAATCTGTTCAAGATTGTAGCACTATCTTGAGTAATAATCTATGGTGGGTATATTATTTGCTTCTTGGGTTTCTTAGCTAGTATTTCTTGGGGAGAAAAAGAAGGGCATGAAATATCAGTTCGTGATTTCAAAAACTAACTTAAAACTAACACTCAAAAAATAACCCTTAGTTCGCGTATAAGCAGACAGACAGACGAACATTGCTGTCTCGACTCAGCTCGTCACACTCAACATTTAAATATCGCCCCCTAAAATGCAAAACCATGGATCATCAAAAAAATCGAAATTGATGTTTTTATTGCTTACGATTCACTACATCAAGTTACATATATGTAGCATAAAATTTGCAGCTTCCGCTGTCAGATATAACCAATATATAACCAATAGATAAGCATTTTATAACCAAAATATAACCTATAGATAACCATTTTATAACCAAAACTAAAATTTTTTTTGAATATGAGTGATTTCTATTATATCGTTTTTCCTCGCCTGTAAACTTATGAAAAGTGATGTTACGTTATTTTGCATTTTAGGTGACGATTTATACATTTCGCCGACGTTTCTTTTTGAGGGTTACAAACTTTAAGGCAAACTAAAGACACCCTTTTCAAGTTATAAGAAGGTAGTTGGAAGTATATGCGGCTTCCTCTATAGACATATAAAATTTGTGTGTCAGTACTTCTTGCTCATGGCAACGTTGAGAAAAAGTAGCAGGTTAGACAATAGAAAAGCGAAAAATACTAATCAACTAAATTTATGTTTAGATCTATTTTACTTTTCCCAAAAATGCATGAATTATACAAATGAATTTTAAAATTCGAAAATCCAAAAATTCGAGAGAAAATTTGTTTTTTCTTCCGCTTTATTTTTATACTTCTCTTCTACCATAATTCGGCTAGCAAAATTTCACTGCTTAAAACACATACACATTTGCGACAAACTCAACTTGGTGTTATATCTTTACTTACACTTCATTCACTCGCTTATTTATTTGTATTTCTTGCAATAACGACAAATTTAATTTCCACACGATATCTGTGCGTCATGTCATTGCCATTGCCATTGCCAATATTCCAATCAGTGCCAACAGCATGGTCAGCGTATCGAAATCACTGTGATTTCTGAGGACAGTCTGAGTAATATGCGTGGGAGTGTGTCTGTTTGTGGTGCGAAAAATCCATAAAGATTTCACAAGTAAACAAATTGAAGGCAATAAATGTTGGAAAATTAAGGAGAATTACACAAACACACAGATACAAATATTGAAATCTTTAGCAAACCAACTATAGAAATAAACATTGATATTCCCAAAACTTAGGCCCAATAAGATAACAAAACAGAAATGAAGACAAAAACAACAATTTCGCACATTTCGCTGACAACGTGACTCAAGCTTGTTTGGTTGTACCCTCGTAAATTTCGCAGACATTTTTTATTCGTTGCCTACTTGTAGGCGCAATTACTATGTCACTGCCTAGGACACACTCATTCAACTACATAGACTTCTTCATACATTCATACGCACATCACGCCATGTTGACGTTCACTCGACCATGGTAAACAAGGTTAATGCGCTGTGCCGCACTTTGTCAATTTGTTTTGGACCAAGTGCCAAATGCCAAACTCAAGAAAGTGAAAGTTAAATAAAATGTGGCCGGGGGAATTAGTGCGCAGTGTGCGTGACAGAGTGTGATCTGAGAAAAATGTGGGTGTAATTCAAACCTTATAACGTAATGAAACATTTATGGCAAAGGAATGTTCAACTGATGCGCAGAATATTAATAAAAGTTTTCAAAATATAACGTCAAAGGAATTTTAAATAATAATTTTGTATGTATTGTATGTATAGTCATGTCTCCATCCGAATGCTTCCTGTGTTATATATGACTGTAATTTAAAGCTGTCTTTAAATAAAGACTTTTTCAACACAAAGTGAATTACACAGTACATTTGTTGGGTCATAGCCACTAATTTGACCCTTGCCTTATGTCGGTATAAGAATATATATGCAAAGTTGGCTACTTACTATAATTTTCGACAAAACTTGTTGCGGACAAGTGTTATCTCGAGGCAAAGGTTCATCTACTTCAGGATTTAACTATGAGACTGATCATGAAATTTCGATCCAACCACTTCAACAAAACTTGCCCGTAAAAAATTTCGATTTATCAGTTATGTCAACAATATGAGATTTGTAATCCACTCTGTTAGAGTCGAAAAATTTATCTGCCTAATACCCTTATGTACACTTGCAAAGAAACTCGGGAGTGTTCAACGGGTGGCGCTCATCAGCATGTATGGTGCACTAAGGTCCACTCCAACCATGGCACTTAACGCCATTTTGAACATAGTGCCCATAGACATCGCCGGAAGGTGTATGGTCTTGAAAGTGGCTATTAGACTCAGAGAATCTGGGTTCTTAAAAGAACACGTAGCTGAACACTCGGACACAAATTACACACTTTGACTTCTTACCGCATCACTTAGATCATGCAGTCGTCAAACTGAACTCTGGCGGCTTCTTCCCTGCGCATATACCGACAAGGAAGCCGTTGAAGGAGAGAGGCAGTGAACTTCTTCACGGATGGGTCAAAACTTTGGGGGAAGGTTGGTGGAGGGGTCCAGCTTTAATGTAGTAGTAGATCTGCTGCTCCGGGGTGCAGCCATGTTCAGAGAAGTGGCCATTCACACAGATAGCAGAGCGACGATACTAGACTAGTTCAATTACAGTGCGTTCAGGGTTAGTCGAGGAGTGCCTAACCTCGCTATTAATGGCACCGAAAGTCTTTGTGATAAGACTGGTTTGGGTAGCGGGCCAAAGGGGAATCGCAGGAAATTGTAAAGCTGATGAGCTAGCAAGGTGATGCTAGCGAAAAAGGCACTTTAGAACTGCTATCGGTAGAATGCATAGAAGGTTTACCAAATTCTGGCGAATTTTTCAGTCTTGCAGTACCCCAATGGCGATATTGTGGTCTGATCCATCCAGCGAAGGTGTCTAAAAATGTGAAAACTCGTAACACGGTCAATGTCAAGGGACGGGACTACACCTGCTTACATTGAAAGATATTCTCTATTAAGAAGAGAGTAGAGTTCCCTGAACTAGCCGCCACCATATAATTGACAGTCGGTACCCGGATTTATATGCGGCCAATGCTTCCTGCAGAAGCCATATCTTTTTCTTATTCAACAGTTGAAACATGTGATCTCTTCAAGCAACACTCCACATATAAAAAGAAAACGTGCTGCTGTCGGAACAAACTAAAGCAGAGTTCGCCACCTTTTTTGAAATCTTGCAACCAACTCTACAACTGCAATTAAATCCGAGCATATTTTCAGTTCTTCGATCTGTGATGATCTGGAAATCAATTTGTAGGGGTTTTTGGGTATCAAAAAGGACTTGTCCTAGTTGTCTAAGTGAGAACCAGCGTTACTTTTGTTGCGAGGATCAAGCCTTCGACCTAACCCAACCTGACCGAGTACTTTCTAAAATACTTTCATGCATTATGAATGGGCGTTTAGCTGACTCTCCTCACATTTTCTCTCTCTATCTCTCTCTCTTTGAAGATCGTATTATATCTAACCTTCTTGCCATTTCTGCGCTCTCTACTAATTTTTGACTGCATATCTCACAATCACAGCTTTCTTTCACCAACCTTCGTATTCTGCACAATTAGATTCCTTTTTCTTCACAGCGACTAATAAATCCTTTTCCTCCGCAATTTTTGCAGACTACACCTCAGTTTGTGCTGGCTGTGACTGTCTACGGCGCAGTCCTTATGTGCACAACTATCCATAATTTACGCGAATATATCTTTGCTAGGCTCCGCCTCCATTTGTTCTGCTAGATAGTTTCCGTTTATTCTCAACTGCCGCTGCGGCCATGCAATCCAATTTGCAGTTAGTTCAGCTGCTGGACTACCAAGACGATGCACCGAGTCCCTTGGAACCGAATCACTCAGCTACGCGCTACTCGCATCAGCACCCAAATTACTACTTTGTTGTTATTGTTATTTATGTCACGCTGTGAGTTGTCCTTTGCAGAAATTATTGCATTTTGTGTGTTTGCTTTTAGGCTTTGCATGCTGCTTTTATTTTTTTTTTTGATTTTTTTTAGGTTAGCATGTGTTTTTTATACCCTGAACAGAGTGTACTCAGTTTGCCATGAAGGTTGTAACACCTTTAAGGAAGCGTTGGAGACCCGCATTGGAAAGTTATATAAAGGGTGATCCATTTCGAGATTCCCTACTTTTTTTTTATAGAAAACATACAGAAACACAACCAATTATCATTTGAAAGAACATTCCTTGGAATTTATTTTTATACTCTCGCAACAATGTTGCTAACGAGAGTATTATAGTTTTGTTCACATAACGGTTGTTTATAAGTCCTAAAACTAAAAGAGTCAGATATAGAGTTATATATACCAAAGTGATCAGGGCGACGAGTAGAGTCGAAATCCGGATGTCTGTCTGTCCGTCCGTCTGTCCGTCCGTCTGTCCGTCCGTCCGTGCAAGCTGTAACTTGAGTAAAAATTGAGATATCATGATGAAACTTGGTACACGTATTCCTTGGCTCCATAAGAAGGTTAAGTTCGAAGATGGGCAAAATCGGCCACTGCCACGCCCACAAAATGGCGGAAACCGAAAACCTATAAAGTGTCATAACTAAGCCATAAATAAAGATATTAAAGTGAAATTTGGCACAAAGGATCGCATTAGGGAGGGACATATTTGGAAGTAATTTTTTTGGAAAAGTGGGCGTGGCCCCGCCCCCTACTAAGTTTTTTGTACATATCTCGGAAACTATTATAGCTATGTCAACCAAACTCTACAGAGTCGTTTTCTTCAGGTATTTCCATATACAGTTCAAAAATGGAAGAAATCGGATAATAACCACGCCCACCTCCCATACAAAGGTTATGTTCAAAATCACTAAAAGTGCGTTAACCGACTAACAAAAAACGTCAGAAACACTAAATTTTACGGAAGAAGTGGCAGAAGGAAGCTGCCCCCAGGCTTTTTTTAAAAATTGAAAATGGGCGTGGCGCCGCCCACTTATGGACCAAGAAGCATATCTCAGGAGCTACTAGACCGATTTCAATGAAATTCGGTATATAATGTTTTCTTAACACCCTGATGACATGTACGAAATATGGCTGAAATCGGTTCACAACCACGCCTTCTTCCAATATAGCTATTTTGAATTCCATCTGATGCCTTCTTTGTATAATACGAGTTTAAACATTAGGAACCAATGATGATAGCGGAATAAAACTTTACACAAATACGGTATTTGAAAAATATGTAAATGACGGATAATGAAATCTCGATTATCACTTTACCATGCGAGAGTATAAAATGTTCGGTGACACCCGAACTTAGCCCTTCCTTACTTGTTTTTTTATCTTTTTTTCTTAAGCGAAGAAATATGGCACATTCATTTAGTCGCAGCTGGCGTTGGTGCTAGTTTTAGTGTTGCTGTTGTTGTCAGCTAGTTGCACTCATGCACACTCTGTTCTTCCTTTTTGTTATTGTTGTTTGCTGGCACTGTTGTCACAGTCATTTGTTGTATTGTATTTTATGTTCTTGTTTTGCCTCATTCTTTTGCTCCTCGAAGGACACACTACTCTGTCCGTGCGTCGATGGATGTGTATGTGGTTGTGTATCAGTGTTTTTGTAGCTGTTGGTGCCGCACTTTGCCAGCTGTGTGCTTGGTGTTTCTTTGTAATTTCTGTTGGTTTAATAATCGAGGTGTTGGCACTGCGCAGTAAGGCGGTATTGCCTCGACGGCAGATGCATGGACTTGTCAGAAATGAAATACTCACTTGCAGTACACATACAAATACGTACAAATGCATGCACAAATGTATGCATATACAGAAATATAAACATACTTATTCATATAAACACATTCAGTGCATGAAAAATGTTTCACATCAAAAAAATGAGAGCTCGTCAATCAATGCGCTTCAGGCTATGTATCTTTGTGTGTGTAAGGACACTATTAAAAGGATGTATTGGAATTTTTACGAGTCTTACAATCCGCTTCGATAGTGCTAATTGAATTAACTGTGTTTATGAAAGAATGAAAATCTTGTGAATCTCCTCAGAACTGCAGCAAACGTAAAAATAAATATCTCATTCCTGCAGTGAGGTCTCAAAGTCTTTATCTTCGGATTCATAAAAGGTATCAAAATTAGTTTCCTTGTGACATTTTTTTTATATTTTCGTAACTCAAATTAAATACAACAATAAATAGCATCTTTTAAGGCATTTTTGTCCTAATGTGGTCGTGCAAATGTACGGAGCCATGTGTGGAAGTTCACCCAACTGAGGAAAGTTCTCTGAGTGTCGTTCACGTGTTAGTGAACAGAAACGATTCTTATGGCTCAAGCAGCTCACGACTTCCGCGCTTAGTCCAAGCATCCTTTGGTTAGGATTACGCGCTGGTGTTGGAACCCGCCACGTAAAAATACACCCCTAATGAAAAGGACATAACAGCCTCGGATGGTGGTTTCATAACGATCTCGGCAAACGTATTAAGGATTACGATTTAAGGGCATTCACCTGAAATGTCCGGTGCCTTAATTGGGAAGGTGCATCTGTCCAGCTGGTTAATGTCCTTGTAAGAGTAAAGACTGGCAACACCGCCGTCTAAAAAGTTCGGTTGTCGGGATAAGGACAGAGCCGAGTAAATCCTTTTTGCATTTACTATAGTGATCATATAAAGGAGCTCAAATTCGGTGTGGAATCCGTGGTGGGGGAGAGACTCCTGTTATTTTCAGCCTCCATTATGAAACATCACCAAATTAGTTTAAGCTGATCGACTTCGCCTGGGCGCGAAATATGTTTTTCTGTAGTATTAGATTCCAGCATATGAAAATTTCTCAAGCTAGAGTCACCAACCAGATCGATCGTGTTGTGACAGACGGAAGAGCAAGCAACAGAAGCAAAAAACATACGTCCAAAAAGATTTGACCAAGGGCATATCACTCGCACAAAAAGCACCAGACAGGTTTATGTGTCACATTTTGGCGGCCATTAGCGCTTAAACAGGGTGTAGTGCTCAAACGGTATTAATACATATATAAAGAAGAAAAAAACGCTCATAGATATTAACAAGAAAAAACGGTTTATAATAGTTTTACTTTTGACTCAATCACATGATTCAAACATCTAAGTTGTTGATGGGTCTATGGGCTATGATGGGTCTTTCTCTAATAAACTAAATCTATCTGGTCGCTTAAGATGGGCTGTTACGCTTTAATTATAGATATCAACCACACATATATGTAGGATGAATGTGTACATGGCAATCAGCAAAAAACAAAAAAAAAAAAAAAATTAATAAGGCTGATTTTCTGGTAGAAAAACCTTCAAAACTTGAGCTGTTATTCCGATAGTGATAGCTCGATCAGGTGAACACATATAACGTGTGCTTGAGCAATATGTGGCGAGAGTATCAACTCTTTATTGGTTTTTTGTAGTTTGTCTTTTTTGACATATTCCTCAATTCATTTCGCTTTATGGCCAACTAAGCTACCAATTCACGCATAGCAAGTGTCGACAATAAAGGCAAGAGCAAACAACAAGCCAAAAATATAGCTAGCATACAACGAGAGCATTCAGTCTATGGCCAGTTGAACTATAAAGCAATTTTCGCCGCTCTTTTAGCAATTTTTGCTTTAACTTTTTTGTTTATTTCGCCCAGTGCGTTAATGGTCTACTCTGAAATGCGTTGAAGTTTTTATCTGTATTTTTGATACAACCCTGTTATAGCTTTCGATATATACATATGTATATGAAAGTATGGGTTGTCCATATGAACCAATTGTAATACATTTTAGACTATTTTACAATACTCTTGCAGCATTTTTGGTATTAAAGCTGTAAAAAAGCTTGTAAAATTTGTTTTCGGTTCTGGAAGGTAGTATAATCGAGTAATTTGTAACAGCAAAATAAGTTAACTCAGTACGGCTTATGAGATTCCATTAAATACACAGAAAATATATAAAGACGTATCATACCCCATAGACAGATCAACAACATAGGTGTTTGAATCATATGGTTGTGTAGTAAATCTATTACAGATCTATTTATTCCTGGAGAGCCAAGGCAAAAAGGGCACCTTTTTTAGCAGTTCTAGGGAGCGCGGCATCCGACGAAGCTTTCGGATGTGGCAAGTTGATGGCATGTGCTCAAACGTAAAATGCTATCTCCGACCTTTCACGCTTCCTCGCTGCACGGAACCTAACACTCTCCCCACTAATTCCAAAGCGACCATCTTCACTAACTGGCCGAATGAGTACATACTTGACCTTAATATTCAAGTTGGCGATAAAATTCTGACTGTCAATAAACCTAAGATTTTAGGTGTGACATTTGACAGTCTGGGCGCCTTTACTCCTCACACGACCGCGATAATTGCCAAAGCACAGAGTCGCAACAAAATCATCAAGTCTCTAGTTGGCGACACCTGTCCATTCAATTTCTGCTGGGGCGCTTTAGCAGAAAAAATGTCATCCTAAGAGCAACAAGAAGTCCCTTCTCAACTATGTCGACGACACAAAACAATACGCCGACCATACTTCGGACCCAACAAAATTCAGGCATGTACTGACCGCTATTCGCAGTGGGGACATTAACACCTTCACCAACTCCCTCTCAGTGAATGGTGTCCAGGTAGTCAAGCCACCACCCATGGTATTCGAAGAGCTCGAGTTGCCGCAAGAATCGAGAGTGATCCTTGCGCAGCTTCGTTCTGGATACTGTCGTAGGTTAAGCTCCTACTTAACCAGAATTGACCCTGACATATCAAACATATGTTTATATATAAAAACTACATTTTATAAAAGTAGTATCTTTTACTAGTAAAAAACGTATCTTGCTGAGTATGTTTTCAAAGCATTTGAAAGTAATGACCATAAAATTTTTACAAAATATAATTGAGCTGCGAAACTCATCTCATATGCAACCAAAACTTCCTTGTTAGCACCTTCTTAGCTTTTGACATTTAAAAGCTCGCTTGAATGCAACACTTTGTATCACTGATATTTATAAATTTACATTGAATACTGCACTTAACTGTAATGTAATTACAATGTGGTTACATACGCACTCGCTCCATTTGAAGGGTGCATAAAAAGCTTTTTGAAAAGTTTCTTACTTACATATCTTCATATATACCATGTGTTTTATTCACATTCTTTCTCTCCCCTTTACTTTGTCAGATTTCGTTTCAGAAAATTACAGCAGCTTATTTTTCCGTCGAAAGCAGTCAAGGGAGGGATTGCGAAAAATAATATAATATACAAGGTGCGTTTCAAAATAAACAGGACTTTAAAAACAAAAACAGAAAAAATGATTTTTTCAGTAAAAGCAATTTATTTTATTCAAAATAGTCTCCCTCTGCTTCAATACAGCTTTTTGCACGGTCCAAAAGCATGTCGAACGAGTGTTTTAGCTCGTTGGCCGGTATGGCCGCCAGTATGCCGGTGCAAGCCTTTTGAATGGCCTCTACGTCTGCATAATGCTTTCCTTTCATGGGCAAATGTATTTTTCCGAAAATGAAGAAGTCGCACGGTACAATATCAAGTGAATACGAGGAGTGGTTATTGGTTAAAATGCGATTTTGGTCAAATAATCGTCCTACGAATATTGGATTCTGAGTAATTTTTGGTCGTCAATCAATTTGTGCAGAACAAACCGTGCATACACCTTTCGTAAGCCCAAATGTTCGGTCAAAGTGCGATAAATCGATGTTTTGGAGATGTTCAATTCCATTTCCATGAATTTCAATGATGATTTCGACTGATTTTTTTTGATGAATTCACGCACAGTTTCGATGGAATTTCCGGTGATCACGGATTTTGATTGGCCCACTTGTTGATCGTCATTTATGTCTTCACGACCACTTTGAAAACGTTGAAACCACTCGTGCACTCTGCTACGAGATAGGCAATCATCGCCATAAATGTTTCGGTAAAACCAATTTTCAAATTTTAAAACAAAACTTAATGTTGGCTCTTTGTTCGAAGCTCATTTTCGCACCGATAACACCAACATACTGACACTTAAAACGCAATAACTTCACTTCCAATCAATGAAATGTCATGAAATTTTTTCTGGACAATCGATAAAGATAGCAGATTCTAACGCTACAGTCGAAATATAGATGGCGCTATCAGGGGGCGCTAGATTCAAAAAGTCCTGTTTGGAATGCACCTTGTATATATATATGCATATAGTATATATGTACAGAGCAGAAACTTTCGTAGAGCTATCTCCTTTTTACAGACATGCGAAGAAGTCAATGAAGTTATTTTAAGGTTTTGTCAAAGAAAAATAACTTTTTAGTTAAGCCATAAGTACAATAAATGGTTTAGAAAGTTAAGGTAGTCACTAATATCTTCAATCTTAGGGGTTACATGGGTTTAGGGGTTTAAAAAAATATTTTTTTTTATTATATTATTAAAATCCGAGTAATAGTTTCGGAGATGCAGTCTTGAGAACTTTTGCGCTCGAGATTAGCTAGGCTATGTGCGCCGCGTTTAAACGCGTTTTCCTCGAAACTGTATTGTCGGTTGGCAATATTTCACGAAAGCTACTCAATCGATCCTCATGAAATTTTACACAGCTCATTGAGGTACAATTCTTAGACTTGGATAAACGATTTTTTTTCGATTACTACTATTTGAAAAAAAATGTTGCGAAATTTTCACTGAAATTTTAATTTTTTTTGTAAAAATGTCTGCCAAAAATCCAATTTTCAGTGTTTTTTCCTTCGTCCAAGTTTTAAGTTCAGGTCTTAATTAAAACACGTATTTTTTCAAATATCTTTAGATATATTTAGATGATCCTGTAAGGAATTAGCCTACTAACGCGGGCGCGTATTCCTTTTCCGAGTGGTCACCTGGCGTCGTTGAGTTCAAAATATTTTTTTCTAAAACTTTCAGAATTTTTACACTAATAGTGTATGTTTGTAACAGTAGAAATTTCTAATAAATTATTTAATTTTTTATATCAAAAAAAGGCTGCTTTCAACCGAGGAAACCTATGCAAGTTCTTAAAATTATGAATTATATAAATTTACAATTAGTGAAAATATTTAAAATTCAACAGAATTCAATGGAGCAGTACTACTAACTATTTATTTTACTATAATTGCATAGTATTCTCTCTGGTCTATGACAGTATCACAACACTAGAATAATTGTCCATTGGAAGTGTAAAAGGCGCCTGAAATGAACCAACTGCAGCTAAAAAACTCCACGCATTCTGCGAAAGACCATTAACGTACTTTGCGCCAATAAAAAGCCGACTGTTGAACTGCTGAATAAAAAATCGCTTGAAAGGCATGCGGAAATTGTTTTATAGTTCAACCAGCCATAGTTTGAATGCGTTTGTTGTTTGCCAGCCATTTTCCTGCTTCGTTGTCTGCTCTGGCTGTGTTGTTGGCATATTCTGTTCGCGAATCAGCCGCTTAGTTGGCTGCAATGAAATGGAATGTGTAGGAAAAAGTGTTGAAATTCGTAGTGAAAGCTCGACTGTAGTTTATTTGAGACTATTTGATGAAAAATTGCAATTGCATGCTTACGTATATACCCAAACAAATATCGCAGTAATATATTTACGTTCATATATTGGAACATGAGTTTTCGGGTTTCAAAAAAGCGCCTTTTTTATTATCTTATTAAATTCTAGAATACCTTTAGAATATTGTCCAAAAATTTCAATTTGATCCTAGTAATAGTTTCGGAGATAAAGTCTTGAGAACTTGTGCGCTCGAGGCTAGCTAGGCAAAGTGCGCGGTCTTTAAACGCGTTTTAATCGAAACTCTAATTTTGTAGTCGGTTGGCAAGATTTCTCGAGAACCACTCAACCGATCTTCATGAAATTTGACACAGTGCTTTGAGATACAATGCTTAAAGACTTGGCGAATAGATTTTTTTGATTTCTTGACTCTACTTTGTTTGACAATGCGTCAAAGACGGAGACCAGCAATGCGAAAATAAGACATATTTACAGTCTTTCCTCGAAAAAGGCGAAAAAGCAAGCCAAACTGTCAAAAATGAGTCTACATATGGTTCTCATTTATAAAATGCATAGTTACTGGAGATAAAAGTATGTTACTTGCGACAATATCAAGGGGATAAAGTTGTGGTTAACAGCGCAAACTGCTATCAATCTAGGACCGTTAGTTAGTGGTTAGTAAAGGAGGAGTTGCTATATGCTTGATAGGATGGGAAATAATCTACAATGAGCTGCTCTCCTATGGCCAAGCTATTAATTCTATTCTTTTCTCTCAACAGGTGAACCATCTGGAGCAAATTATTGCTCGCAAGTATTTGCTTTGGAATACAATTCGCCTTCTGAGTCGTGCTCACAACACACAACATATAGATAGTGGCGAGTCAAATGCTTCGGGAGTTTGGTTGGGAGACTTTTGTGTATTTACCTTATAGTACTAACCACCCATCAAGTAATTACTGCCTATACCTGCCTATGATGAGTGAGTTTGCTAGGATAAACCTCGTCTCAAGATAAGCTTTTGATAGTCGACATGGTTTTGCCTGTAAAAACAAGGGCTTCATTGGTAGCTTATTGGGTTATGAAATTACCTTCAAAATGGCGCCAAATTATCGAACAAAACGGTATATATTTGCACTTCATTGAATCATTCTAAGTTGCGTACAAGACCTTGAGTTGGATCGGGCAGCTAAATCATATAGTGCTATGATAACAGCGGTTCCGTTAATTGATCAGCTTCCTGAAGAAAAAAGATCAGGCGGACGAGGCTTAATAGACTCAGTTCGTGATGCTAATTAAAGAAAGTATTACTTATCATGTGTTATATGTTATATGCACCCAATCTGTCAATTAGTGCAGTACAAAAGTGTTTATGATATATAGTATAGGATCCCAACTTTCGCTTCTGCGTATTAAAAACTTTTGAAAAACTTTGGGAAACTTAACATAGTCTATTCATCGCTATAAAAAAAGAAATAAACAGAGAACCAACTAAGCAATATAATGCAAACGCCGGCACTGAATTGTTAATAGCGTGAGCGTGTGCGGGAGTAAGCAAAGCACTTCAACTGCAAAAGATAACTGCAAAGTTGAAAATTTAATTTCTGCAGCCATAAAAGAAAGTACATTAAATAGCAAAGTGTTCAAAGTGGCTCACATATACATATATAGTACATACATAAGTGTTGCATACACCAAGTCTGCTATTTTGGGTAAGTGCTTTTTCCACTACACTTTTTTCATTGTTTATCTTGTGCTTGTTTTTGCCTTCACCCACGCACGCACACATTTGCATAGTTACTAGAAACGAGTAAATGAAAATTTTGCATGCCACATTTCATGCCACTTGCCATGTTGCACATACAGGCAGACACACTGCGGTTTGGCTGCTTGCCCGATTGCCGCCGCAGCAGCTGTCAAGGCGTAGATTGACTGACACTTGGCATGCATAGCAAAAAAAAAAAGAAGACAAATCGCCAAAAGCACCGAAAAAACATGTTTAATGTAGCAATAAAAATAATGCAAAATAACGGCATTTACATATGCGCACAATGCCGGCAATCTAATAGACTGCAACTACGCGCGCCATTTTAGGCTTTCAAAAAACGAGCCATATGAAATAATTTGCCACAAAGTGGCAGCCACAATGAAAGCTAACCACAGTGACGAGTACGAAAACGACGACCAAAGACGACGTTGACATGAATTGCCAACGACGACGAAATTTGCATAGGAAAAATGAAATTTGTAAAGCGTAAAAGTGGGTTGAATGGAACGGAAAACCAGTAGCACATGACTTGACAGGCAGAACAAGCGGAATTTGGAAATCAAGTGGCAAGTATACGTACATATACATACAGTGTAGACTAAAAATATGCGAATACCAAATTTTCACTCGCAACTCAAGCTAAAAGCAGCTAAGGCAGCGATGAAGCGCATGTATGCACATACATACATACATATGAAGAGGCAGATATATATGAAAATTCGTTATCTCTGCATATTTGTAGCAACATTTCCGTTGGCGTTGTTCCGTTTTACCGTATCTGCATATATCTCCTTCCGCCATTGTGTCAGCCTGCTCACTTGCTTCTGCCGTTGCGTCAAGCGCATGTTTGCAATATACAAGTTGACAGTTTCACTTGCTACACTAATATCCATTGCTGTTGCATGTAAAAAAATAAATGTTTACACATACACACTCTCACACATATACAAACGAGTTTAAAAAAAGTTAGCCGCGTGTGAAAAGCTGCAGATGTGTAAGGCAAGCAATTCAATTTTAAAGCATTTGCATGTCTTATATACACATACACTTAAAAGTTTGTAGCTATGTGTGTTTTGTATAACAATTTCGTTGACATCAAAGCTCTTTGACATTTACCTTGTTTATCCGCCCACAATTTAGCATTGCGCACAATTTATAATATATCTTTTTGCTTTAACAAAGTGGAGTGAAAAACGCAAGCATTGAAATTTTTTTTGCTGTTATTAGCAGCGTTAATGGTATTTACCGTTATCACCACAAAATTCGCCGAATACCAAGTAAATGTCTTCATAATAATGAGCTCTCCTATATTATGAGGTTTATCTGCTAAGTCTTATTATATTTAGTGCAAAATTTTTGTAAGTGAAGCGTATGAGTACCGTGCATCCTAAGTATTCGCTGTCTTCAGCTAAGAAAAGAAATAATAAAAATAAAATTTATTCAGTTAAAAATGGAAATAAATGTTCAGTTTATCTCTCTTTAATAATTATAATGCGAATAACTTTCATTACCACCCAAAAGGTATGACTATTGTCCTACATTGCGTATGAGTAACTTTGTTGCCAAGCTAAAGTAATGAATAAATATATTATAAATAGTTAATTAAAATAGCGCAAATTTCAACAACCTAACATTAACGTCTGCAAAAAACTATTAATTCCTGCACTCAACTACATTTATGAGCTAAGTTTCTTCATTTCCTGTATGCTAAACGTTTCGGCGTGCCGCTGCGTATGAGTAACCTGAATGAATATGCTGTCCTTAGCTAATGAAATATTCGATCCTCCTACTTTAATAATCTAAATATTAACATCTTGTTCGTCAGCGCCAAGAAAATGTAATATGTGATCAACAGTACGTATAAGTAACTTAAGTTCTCAGATCCAAGAAAATGTAACAAGTGAACAACACTACGTATGAGTAACTTCATATACAAATTTTTATAATGAGTAATGATAACTTTTAGGTACCTATAGTAGTTTAGCCAAGTCGCTAAAGTAGTAATGATGATTTGATTTTCTAAAAAATACAGTAACCAATTTCTGATTTCATTCTGAGCAAAACTCAAAGGTGATCTAGGAGAGATTTGTGCGTCGTTGGTGAAGGTGAGCTTTAAGAATCAATTTTTTTACAAAGTTACTTCCTTGTTATGAAAACTATAAATAAAACATGAAAAAATTTAACTTTTGCTGTACCGAAGCTGTAATACATTGCACTGCATTTCTAATAGCTTAAATAGGTATTATGATCTTTACCTTGGTTACAAGGGTCATTTTGTATGACAGTCATACACTATATTGATCCGATCGGAGATTATGGTGCTGTCTTCAACCATAAAATGAAGAAATGTTCCAAGAGCTATTGGACTACTATAAGGTAATTATAACCTATAGTGATACATGATAAATTTAAAACAGAGAACTTAAAAACTGAGAAACTAGAAACATATGTACATCCATCCTCACTTTCGTGTGCGTACATTAAACATTAGTCCTTGACAATAACATTCTTTACTCTCGCCCATGTACATACATATGCACGTTTATGCATACAAATGTCGTTTTGCTGCTTAAAATGAGTTTGCCATGTCTTTTTATATTTACAGTTATTGAAAATGTTTGTCTTTCCTCTTAAATATGCTACTTTTCTGCTGAGTTTTCAAGGAAAGCGCTGAGCCTACATTTGTAGGTAAAAATGAATTTTCTTTGTAATAAGGATAGTTTAGCTCAATATTACGGCTGATCAATAGAACAATATGAATTTTCTTTAATAACGTGATTTATTCGAATTTTTTTTTCACTTTTGGTTGACTAATTTGTTAAAAAATATTGTGCAATAATTTAACTCAATCATTTTGTGGAATATTATTGAACAATAATATACCGCAATAATTGTGTTTAGTAAGAATCCGCGCAATAATTTTGTTCAGTATTATTGCACAATATTTTTAATAATTTATTTTAGAAATTTTATTTTTTTCTGTCTTAAATTGTATAAAATTTTACTTATCTCAGAAAAAAAAAACAGAATTTTGATCTGTTCTCATACTGTAATATATTTCTGTTGATTTAAAGTTATCGATCAATATTAATTGACTGGTTTGCTCGATAATATTGTGGAATAGTATTTTGTTATAATATTGTGCGTATGATAAATTTGAAATTGGTAACTTAAAAACAAGAGGAACTAGTTACAGTATATATATATATATACATATATATACATATGTATATATAGAACAGACATACGGACGGGCATGATAAAATTTATCTAGCTCATCATTTAGTCACTATTAAGCTTTCTCCCAGAAGCTTTTTGGGTGTTATAAAATTAACCCTGTTCAGGGTATAATGAAGTAAAATTTTTGGCGGAACTGATAACTCTGTGCATACTTGAGAAATTTAATAAAAAAATTGGTTTTTAGATCGATGTGCCATACGTTTTAAGAGTGGTAGGAAGACAAAAATTTCAATATCTTTGGAATGATATGAATGTACAAAAATTTTTTTGCAAATTATTAAAGGGGAATATTTTCCTTGTTGTGTCACATACTTTTCATTTTTTAGCATGAAGAACACTTTAAAAATTTCAATTGTTTAACCAAAAATTGTGTAAAATATTATTATTTAAATAAATGGATCGTGAAAAAATATCTATAGTATAGCACGACCATTTTTCTTTGACTTCACAAAATTTCATCGATTTATCTCTAGTAGTCTATGAGAAAATAATTTTACAATTTTATAATGATCTAAATTTCAACCTTCAATAACTTTAACAAAAACAAAAAAATTTTGAAATATTTATATCGCGGGGTATGCGTCTGGTTCCCTTCCTAATGAGCTGCTAATTTTCAAAATCGGTGATATTTCGAAATTTTCGTGGACCATTTGACGTGGTTTGACCCATATGCACATATGTCATTAGGTATAGTAGGAATGAGATACGAACATTTCGAAATAATGTGCTGTAACAAAACAATAAAGGAATTTAAGTGAATAGAAATGAGGCACAGGAGTCATTTTTTGAGAAAACTTGCAAAGTTAAAATTATTCCAGAATTTAATTTAATTAAATAATATTTTTAGTGGGTGTTTTTTGAAAAAAATTATGAAAAAATAAATTTTTCGAGAATATTTAAAATTCCCCATCTTATCTTTTATTTTCAGGTTTTTAGAGTATTCAGTTCAATGGTAAGTGCGTAAAACTTTGGAGATATTATTATAAAATTTCTTAAAATGATATAAATGAATATCAATCATAGAGAGGGGGTAAAGACTGACTATGAACACCACTTCCGTTTCTGGGCATGACCATTATCAGCAAGAAAAGACATGCGAGTAAAGCGAACTAAAGTGCTTATGGTTTCATCTTGAAGAAATGTACTTAAATAAATTTTCGGTAGATTTTGTAAAAATTTAGCTTCACAAAGATCCCGTGGACAATACTCTGTGGCACGTTACTAAAATGTGCTGATTAAAACTATATTAATACTTATTTCGATTATTTCTTATATAAATATTTACTCTAGCTAAAGTGCTTATAGTTTCATCTTATGTAAAAATATGTGTAAGCCTGGGGATTAGCGATTTAAACAGCACAAATTAAGATAACTAACCGATATTTCTAGCCAGTAAACGGCTAAGCATATTATGAAATCAAACCATAATTAATTTCGGCGAGCACCGAAAATTCTCCATAGCTTATACTTACGCACAATTGTGATACCCTACGCATAACTGCTTATCATCACTCACAAACAGTAACAAAGCATTTTAATTAAAACTAAAATTCAAAAACAGAATTATTTAATCGAAAAACTTGTGTAAGATAAACTTGCAACACGCCATGAATGCGCCAAATTCAATTATAAAAGGAGCGCGCGAACAATGAAAGCCATCAGCGATGGCAAAACAATGTAAAGCCAAAAAACACAAAGCGCACAGAGAGAAGCGGCAAGAATGAGTGTGGCAGAGAGAGAATAAGTTACAAAAGCAGCATAGCAAAATATTAAAGGAAAATATTTGTAATTTTTATTCGCAAAGAAGAAGCAGAGCAGTAAAGCAAGCGAGAGAAGTAAAAGCATAAAGTTGCAGCGAAAGAATAAAATTGCAGTGAAAAAGTGATATTGCAGTGAAAGAATGAAATTAAAATTGCTGGCAATAAAGTGTAAAAGGTGAATGCAACAAGCCACTTGTGCGATTTGCCGTGTCGTTTGAATATCTGCTGCTGGTTTCAGCCACAGCTCAAAGGATGCAAAATAGGTTAAGCGCCGAGTTGAAGGAAATGTAATGAAATAGAGAATGGAATGAAATAGAAAATGGAATGAAATAGAAAATGGAATAAAATAGAAAATACAAGACAGGTTGCAGTGCTTTAAGTAATCAACTCAAAAGTTGTGAGCTCATAGAATAAGTAAGCGGATTGTCGCATTGCAACAAAGCAGCTGCAAGCAACAAATGTTTTTATGCGAATGCAGAAGCGATTTGGAACTGTTTGTGACTCCCTATAAGTAGTTTAAAGAAGATAAAGCAAAGAAAGTGATGATGATAATTTTAACCAGCTACAGATATGAGTAATAAATACTCTAAGGATTTGTGTTTTCTGGGAAATACAAGCCAAACTGAGCCTACACTACAATAAGAATTTTGCAGCTCAGAATTATAGCTGTTTATAAAGAGATATATGAATTTGCTTAATAACGTGATTTATTGTTATTTGTTCAAAGTTCTCCATCACTTTTAGTTGACTAATATGTTAAAAAATATTGTGCAATAATTTAACTCAATAATTTCGTGGAAAAATTTAATTCAATAATATTCCGTAATAATTGTGTTCAGTGATAATCCGCGCAATAATTTTTTTCAATAATATTGCACAATATTTTTTAAATAATTTATTTTAGAAGTTTTAGATTTAAGCTACGTTAGATTAGATAACTAGATGTTCGTGTGAACATGAACAATCCCACTTGGATTACTAAAGACGTTTGACCGTTGTGGTGCCCAAAACTCATAAGTACGGATCAGAACCATCGCCGCAAATCTACAAAGCGCCTAGAGTCAGAGACAAGTTTGTTGAGCTGCGTAATATCTACTCCAGCCAATTCGCCGGGTGCGTAGAAAATACTTGAATGGCAACCAAGATGATACAAACTTGGTATGGTGAAAGGAGAAAGTCTCTTTATGTTTCCAGCTGTTTTTTTCCTACAACTTTGACAAGTTGCTTACTCCAAAATATATATTTAAAATTTCGCCCAAATGTAGGCAAGATTTTTGGTAGTTTTCGAAGTATCTTAAAATTTTTTTAAATTTTTTAATATTAAATTTAAATTTTTAATAATTTTTTTTAGTCTTATTTAAAAATATTTTTTAACAAAAAAACAAAAACAATTTTAAAAAAATTAAATGAAAATTAAAATCTTAAATAGTTAAATGTGATTAATAAAAACAAAATTATTAAATAAAGATATAAAAAAATAGTTAAAAAAGTAGAAAAGAAATATCAAAAACGTTTTTATTTAATATTAAAAAGTTTAAAACGAATTTTCAGTTACTTAGATTTTCTATATTAAAAAAAAATTAGATAAAAATTAAAAAAAATTATTAAATAAATAAAAAAAGTTAATAGCAAAAAGGATTTCAATAAAAACAAAATTAAAAAGAAGTGTTAAATAAAAAAACAATTAATAAAAAGAAAACCTAAAAAACCTTTTTAGTTACTTAAGTTTTTTTTTGTTAACAAAGCTTAAATAAAGGTTAAAAAGTTTAATGCTAAAAAAATTATTTAAAAACTGAAAAGAAATTTAATAAAAACAAAATTATTAAAAAAAGAAAGTTTGAAATATTAAAAAAATAATAATTAAATTAAATATTAAAAAAAATTAAAAATTAAAGGAAGTGAAATGCTTCGAAAGGCTAATGAAACGATCCTTCATTCAGTATTTTGCTTCTTAAAAAATTTAAGGACACCTAAATGCGGGCAGCACCTTTGAAAACAAATTGAACAAAGCTTCTTTGTTATAAAATTAAATATTGGGGTTTGAACCTCACTCATACTGAATCAGTATGATTCATTTTCCTCTTCATTTATACTGCCGGCTCAACGGCTTTCAATGTATCATAAAAATAGTATAATTCAAAGGTTCGCCTAAATGTAGGCAACTATTTTTACATTTCAATAAAATTACGAAAATTTTCACTAAAATAAGAAGTGCATTTTATAATAAAGTAAATTTTGTGTTTTGTAAATAAAATATACTTCATTTACTCTGTTGTTGATGAAATAAACATAATACATAGTATGTATGTATGTTCAAAGTTGAATAATAGTGCTGCCAGTCTTCTCTATTAATTTTAATTACTTACATGTCTGATCAGTCAATCATGTTTTCTTTAATATTTCGGTTAATTTTAACAGATTTTCTATATGACATGGCAATAATAATATTTAACGCAATTTCAGCAATAACAGTTATCAGAAATTTATCATGGCCAAATGTAGGCAATATTTTTATATTATATATTATATTATTTAATTTTTTCATTTTATTTTATTCTTATTTCGAACAAAAAGTAAAATATTACACCTTCTTAGCATCTGTTGCTAATTGTTTTAATTTTAATTATTGAAAGTTTTAATAAACTTATTTTAATAATTTAACAGACTGCCTAAGTGTAAGCAAAATTTTTCGATTACAAATGAGAATCAATATTTAACGACTATTTCTCATATCAGACTTTTCTGATTGAGAGAGAGAGCACTGAGTTCTTTGTAATGTATTCTTTTTTGACTTTTAAAATACACATTTATTTTGACATTAAAAATCATTAGCTAAACAATGGCGACTAAAAAAGCAGACCTTCAAAAAGTAGACATTACAGAGGCGTGCCTTAGTTCCTTCAGAATGTCACTCATACGCACCGTCTACCACAAAAATCTGCATTCTGTTGCTTGTGAGCGCACATAATTTCACTTAATAAATATACACTAATCAGATCTGTTTCTCAGACAACACTTAAGTGGAGACAAAGATATACAGTAATTGATGTCAAGGAAATTACTATAATTTAGCGCACAGCCAGCGCGCTGAGATAATGAAAATGTAAGCATACAAGCAAATATATACAAGAAATAAAGTATTGAATATTTTGTTTCTTGTACTCAGACAACTCATTAAACCCAACAATTTATGCCATATTTTCGGTGTCGTGGCTCTACTTCTGTGCCTCCCTTTGTCAAAGCAATTACGCCCAGTAAGACCGGCAATTACAATATTTCCATCAAAACCTTCAGTTGCATAAATAACCATTTAAGTAGGCGGCAATCAAGAAACTGACATGACATTACAAAAACAACATCAGCAGCAACAGAAATAACAACCTGTGCTAAGACTGCTGTCAGCCACTGACATTCACTTGAAGCGCTCCATTCAATGACACGGGTGTTGCCTTCGCGTCACTCTGACTTAGTCTCATGCTAATGACATCGTTTTGCCTCGTTTTTTCTGTCTTTTTTAATTTTAATCGCATATGTTAGCGTTTGGTATGTGCTTTTCCGCTTTCATGCTTCTGAATGTGTGTGGCTGCGCCAGCAATCATGTCTTCTGTTCTCCTTAACCTTAGCCTCAGTTTCGAGTGCCAACATTAGACGACGGCACTGGCATATTGTCCTTGACAATAACATTCTTTACTTGTACACATGTACGTATGCATGTGTGTGGGTGTGAGTGTTTTTGCATACAAATGTCGTTTCGCTGCTACAAATGTGCATGCCATGTCTTCTAATATTTACAGTTATTCAAATTGTGTGTCCTTTCTGCTTTATGTGCTACTTTTCTGCTGAGTTTTCAAGGAAAGCGCTGAATCTACATTTGTAGGTAAATATCTTCATATTTTGTAATAAGGATGTTTCAGCTCAAAATTACAGCTGATTCATAGGGAGATATGAATTTGCTTTAATAGCGTCATTTATAAGTTAATTTGTTAACAAATATTGTGCAATAATTTAACTCAATATTTTTGTGGAGTAGTATAATTCAATAATATTCCGCAATGATTGTGTTTAATAATAATACGCGCAATTATTATGTTAAATAATATTGCACAATATTGTTTTTTAATAATTTATTTAAGAAGTTTTGGTTTTTTTTGTCTTAAATTTCTTTAAAATTTGGCTGATATCAAGAAAATATTGCTCTGTTCTAATATTGTAATATTTTGCTGTATATTTAAAATTGCAGATCAATAACAATTTACTGATTTACTCAATAATATTGTTGAATAGTATTGTGTTAGTATATTGCAAATTAATTTTATTCAAAAATATTGCACAATATTTTTAAATTATTTATTGATTCTTCATTGTACCCTATATTAGAAAAATATTGATTTGATTTCATACTGTAATATATTCTGATTGTGCAATCGTATTGTGTTATAATATTGTGAAATAATTTTATTCAATAATATTGCACACTACTTTTTAATAAGTTATTTTAGAAGTTTTAGTGTTTTTGTTTTGTATACAATTTTGACTGATGTCATTGCTGCTTATTTAAATTGAGTCGAACAACCGCTGTCTTTTTTCAGTATCTTTTAGACTTGTACAGCCGAGACTTCCAGTTATTCCTCTGTTTTTTTTTTTAATTGGCCATAAATATTGTTTTGTTCAATAATATTGCGCAATATTGTTGGTCAATAATATTAATAAATTATTTTATTCAATACTATTCAACAATACTTTTTAAGTACTTATTCCAGAAGTTTTCTGCTCAATAATATTGTGCAAATATGTTACTCAATAATATTGCACAATTATTTTATTCAATATTATTTAGCAATACTTTTTAATGAATTATTTCAGAAGTTTTTTGTCATAAATGGTTTGTAATTTACACTCAATTACTCATTGTAACAGAGAGATAACGAAAGTATGGAATTCACTATTTTTAAACAATCAAGATTACATTTAACATTTGTACATCCCAGGCTACAAGTATAACCTCTGGGAAGCAGAAAATGAGTTTTGGGGCTTCTGGTGCCACGGAGAGTTCACACAAATCATTTTTTTTTTTATCAAATTGGAAAACTTTGTAAATTACCTCTTTCACCATTGAGTTCTTCGCTAGAACTGGGTCGATAATTATTGAAAGCAAAAACAGTTGTATTACAATGAACCCATGGGAACATTACAAAAAAATAACAAAAATAATTTATGTATTTCAGATCGGAAAACTAAAGGGGAAAAATTTTAAAAATTTAAAATGGTTAACTCGATTCCCGCCAAAACATCGAGTTCTATGGAAAAAGGTTTAACGGCAAAGTTTGGGTAATACAGAGATCTACAACATTCAACTTTCACATAACCTCAGGGCTAACTGGTCATATATTAGCAGACTGGGAATACCATACAACGATTCTTAAAGAACCTGTAAAACTTAGATGGAAGAAGAGGTTAAGTACATATTCTATGCGAATGCAAGGCTATTTACGGGAAAAGAATCGCTACTATCCGACGAGGAATTCAAAAATGCTGTACTTTCTTTGAGCATGTTCATATTATTACCTCATTTTAACTTAATATCGGTAAAGGACACTCATATAAAATCATTTTTTTTTTTAATTCGGTAGACTTTATGTAAATCTTATTTTCTGATGGTATAAAACATACTTGGTAAGTTCCCTATGAACTTACAAAAAAGTAAAAAGTTAAGAAAAAAAATATAGAATATTCAATATATTGATGTTACTTTTTCTACAATTTTTATTTGTTTTTGCAAAAATATGTATACCCAATACGTGCAATATCATATAAAACGATCCGACTAATTGCAAAAACTCAAAATTATTGTTCGCAAAATTTATCTCAAAACAACGTCATAAGTGAATGACTGCTGTCAGCATGAAATATGCCGCAAATAAAATTCTACATAAACAATATTTTCATTGCTTCTACCGCTTACGTCATTGCCTTTGAAAAATTTACGCGTAAATACACAACTTTTCAAAGTTTATACGCAAATGAAACTTGTTTATTTGATTTGAAATAATGAATGAACATTTTCTTTTAGAAATTCAGATTACTATGAATGAACAAATGAAAATGTAGACACAAAGTACTTTCTGTGTTAAGAACTTGCTCTGAGTTATTAGTATATAAAATGTACAGGTGGGTGTGAAAAAGCGTTTTTAGACTTAATTTGTGTTTAGTGCCAGTGTTTAGTTTGCTGAGCGAATATCATTTGCGTTTAAGAGGGAACGTGCAAACAATTTATTATAAATTATACATATATTGTGAGCAAAAAATAGTAAGACTTTTTAATTTAAATTTATTATTATGGTTGAAATTATTCAACAAAGAAGGTCTATTAAATGTTGTGTGCGGATTGACACAAATTATTCAAAGAGGGTCGAGAACACGTTGACGACGAACTATGTCCTGGACGGCCATCAACATCAATTAGTGATCAACAGGCCAATAATAATAAAGGAATTTGTGCTTGAGAATCCATGATTATCGTTAAAATATCGGAAGGATCAGTGAAAACCATGGTTATGTTGACTTATGTGATGTTTACTTCGATTATCAGAGTGCATCACACGAATTCCTTCTGACAAGCCAAGCTGAAATCAATGAATAATATTTGCTTCTTTTGTGTGAAGCTGCTTCAAAAAAGAGGCTAGAATTATAAGCTTACAACATCGGTTATCATCAACTTGCATAAACTTCTTGAGCTTTTCGCCAAATTTTCAACCAATATCGTGGTTGTATCGTGCCACAATCACTGTATTTGCCTAAATTTAGCTCCTTGACTTCTGGCAATTCAGCAATCAAACGACCGCTCAGGTGAGGCAGTTTTGAGTCAATTGAAGACATTGAATTCTATTCCGAAAATTGGCTTTAACAACTGTTTAGGGAATTTGAAAAATCATTGGTACAAGCATATTGAAACCAAGAGTGATTAGTTTATAGGAGACGACGTAGATTTTGAAAAATAAAATAAGAGTTTGAAAATTATGAACGAACAGTTACTAGTTTTTGCTCATAGTAGTATAGGTTGCTATAAAAATAAGGAGATATGAAAAAATACATACAATCACGATTTCGAATTTTTGATTTCAAAATTTTGTATTCAAATTTATATTTAATTTTTTTTCTTACAAAAATGGGATTAAAAATTGGATAGTAAAATTGAAAAAACTCCTCAAATCGGAATTAAAAATTGGAAAAAAATTTTCAATTCAAAATTAAAAATTTAACGAGTCCAAAAATCGAATTAAATAAAACATATACAAAAATTTTTTTTTTAAATCCAAAGCTGGAATGAAAATTGTTCGCCAAAGATTTTCATATTTGTTATTGAAAAACTAGTATTGGAAGTATTTGAGTGGAAATAAAAAAGAAGGTTTAACTATTTTGCACTTTTATTAAAAGAGAGCTTTAGAAAGACAACCGAAGGAGACAAACACGATAAAATTTAAAATTGAGAAACATTATTTCTTAGTTTATTTATAAACTAGTATTTAAGAACTGTGCCGAAACGAAAATTGCACACAATGTTTTATTTACGACTTAACGGATTTTATTAATTTTTGCTTCTAACTTTTTTTTAAATAACAAATAGAAGTATTTTAATCCACTTTTAATTAAAACTAGTAAAAGAAAAATTATTCTCTTAATTTATGCTGAATTTTTCAATTCCCTTCATTAAATTATGCACACCTTTTATTGTAACGGCACGACTTGCCTTTGGCCAGTTTTTTTTACATTCGTCGACGTTTTCGACAAATCGATGATTATTTTTCACGTTCCGTTTGACAATTAGCCTAAACTTCTATATTGGAAGATTCTCTTTTTTTAACAAAACTGACATTGTTGTCCTTCAACAAAGCCAACGAGGAATGACTGAGGTGTACTGTAGTCAAAGCGGGCCATAATAATGTTGATATGGTGTGTTTCTTATAAAATGTTATAAGGCAACGGTTTAGACACTCCTTCTTATAATTGTCGGCCGATATAGTACCTTTTCTGAAAAATCGATTACTCTTAGGGCCGCAAGGGCAAATAGTCTGCCAGATGAGTATTTTCTCGCCAAATTTTTCTATTACAATTGTTGACACTGACTGGTCGACAGCACTATCTTTTGGTTTCGCATAGAATTGGGGATCTGGTAGTGTTTTTGTGTCTATTTTTACATATATTTCATTGTTCATTATATAGCACTCAACAGAATCTTTTAGATCGTACATCTTCCCTAACCTTGATTTCTCTATTTATTCTTTTCGTTCTCTTTTTTTGGGAATCTTATGTTTGTATAAGCTTCTAAATTATTTCTTTGCTTCACTCTTTGTATGACAGTAGCACTGGTTTTAGATTCTTTCACCATATCGCGCACAGACATTGATTTGTTTTGGTTTATTAAGGCCAACAACTTTGCTTTAAGATTTCGATGACTAGAGCCTTTTTTTTCTCCACTTTTTAATAAATCTTTTAGAGAACAGGTTCCCTTGAACTTTATTATAATATTTTTCACTCCACGTACCGTTAAACCGTTTTTCTAGCTTTCTGTATGAAATGTTTTTTCGGTGAAGTTATTATGTACAATTTGCCTACGCACGTGTCTTTGATTGGAGGCATCGCGAAAATAATGTTACAAATGACGGAGAAAGAAAAAACGATAGAAGCGGAACTTATCACGCTTTCTAACGTTACCTACCGCAATGTGATCAAATGGCTACTTGTTGAGAAATATTGAACTGAAAGTGTGCAGTTTCTTTTCGGTACAGTCCTTATTTATTTTTAGGCATTTTTCCAACAGATAGTCTGAATTAAAATTTTAATTATAATAATTATTTTTAATAACTTTTATGCTATAATGTTTTTTTTTATTTTTTAAGCCGATTTGTGTATTTAAGATTTGTTTTCCGATATTTTGGATTAGATATTTAGAATATTTTCATTTGTTTACATTGTTTAAAAATTATAAACATTAAAAATCTAATTAAATTTTTTTTTATTTAAAAAAATTATTTTTTTTTATAAAATTTTTGTGTTTACTATTTTTTTTATTTTCTGGGCCGATATTTGTGATTAAAAAAATTAACTAAATTTAAAACTATGTTTAATTGAGATTTTCGGAGTTATAAAATAAGAAGAATTTAATTTAAATGCTTATTGCTTTTCAAAATACTATTTGCAACTGTCTATTATATAATTAAAACACAAAAAAGTACTTGAATTTTGTTAAAAAAATGTTTGAAATTATAATTTAATTATAACTAACATTTATATACATATGTACATATACACATATTTTTTGAATAAAATTGTTAGATTTTGTATTTATTTAGTTTTTCAATTGTGTTGAAAAAAGTTTCAAATTGGAATATAATTATATATACACATATTTTTTTTTTGCAAAAAAAAGCTCATTAGTGTAACAATTTGATACACAACACAGAATTGGATCAAAAGAGGAGGCGCAATTATTCCACACGACTTACCACAATTCGTCGCACACGTGTCATATTGTCCTAGTTGGCGTTAATCACTTCCGTTGTGTTCGCAGAATAGCTAATGTAGGACAACAAACGATAACAGAGACTGCTGCTATTGTTTTTGTTGTGGTTTTGCTTTTCTTTTTTTAAACCAATATTATGCTCCTTTCACTGATATTTTTATATACTTTTATTATTTATTTGTAGTTGTTGTTCTTTTTTCCTTCTTTCTAGTGACCACTTTCAAAGAAATATATAAATATAAATTGTTGTATCTTTCCAAGCGCCACTTCGTGCTGTGCACTCTGTGTTGCTAATGTGTTCAGCTAAATAATAATACAAGGGAAACAAATATCACTCATACGCCGTGTACGCCTACAAATAAATCACTAAACTCGCAATACCGTTACGCTCAATGGGCGACCGGAAATCACGTTGGCGACAACACGTTGTGCAAAACAAAAGTGCTCGCTGCTTTGTCTCAAACGCCAATTGTGCGTTAACAAACACACACACGAACGCGCACCAACACTATGCTGTCACTAAAACACGTTTTCGCTTTTAAACAATTGGCGGCTGTTGTAGTGGCGCACTTGTAGCGTGTATTTATGTCACAAATATCAATTGCAACACACACACACACATACATGCATTTGAATGAACGGCAGCAAAGCACTGACGGAAACGGATGCGCGGCAATCGCGTTCGAATTACACTTCAAAGGCACTTAGCGGCAGCAACGAATGCATGCGAATATGGAAAATAAAAAAAAAAACAAAAATAAGTAAAAATTATAAATATGCACAAGCTTAGGTTTGGGAAATCCCATCACAAAAAAACATCAAACGAGAAAAGTAAAAAAAGTCACCACAAAAGCGTGTCTGCTCGGCACACATTTCGCTCGCGGCAGCGCACACTTTCGCTTTCAAGCGCAATTATACACACGCGCACATATAAATAGCGTGAAATTCTCAGCTCTACACACACACATCCACATATGTATATATATATACTATATATATATATGCGCGTAAATTTCTCTACACTGTATTTAATTAGCGCAAAACTTCGCATAAAAGCTCGTCACTCGCTCGCGAATATTCACGGTGAAATAAATATTAAATTGAACACTTCACGCTTTGCTACTTTAATTACCAATTAGGATTTCTGCTTTGTCACAAATTCTCAAAACTTCACTGCTCAAAATATCCTATTTCTCTTGCCGTTGTCTATTACTATTTTTTCCCAGGCCCGCGCTGACTTTGAGTTTTAGGTTTTTCCGTTTTATCGACCGTTTGGATGCGCGTCTCAATGGTAACTGAGCTAACTGTGAGATTTGCTGGAGCTAAAATACTCCGGAAAAATTGTGCATGTGCGAAAAGTCTATGGAAAAAGCTGCTGAGCACTGCTGTGTATGCTTTGAGTATCACAGAGAGCGCGCAAGTGAGCGCACACTGAGTGTGTGAACAATGAGCGCAAGAAGTAGTTTGTTGGGGTGGCCAACTGTATCAGAAACTCTTTTCTGGCACAAATGCACCAAGTTAAAGATGCTGAGTTTCCCAAATAGTTTTATTAGCCAAGGGTTTTAGTACCACAAAAAAGGCGAAATCAATAATTTTATTGCGAAAAGTTATTGTAAAAATTTTTTTATATTTTTTTTATCACATATGTGGTTTTTATTCCAGTTATTTATTAATTTTATGCGACTTACAAATTTTTCGGCTTTTATAATTATTTTTAATTGTGCATATACTTCTCAACCCATTCTTCTGTACACTCAATATTGTTATGAACACTGATAACAGTTTTTTAAAAATAAAAAAGTAGTTGCGTACATTCAGGGATGCTTTGATTTCATATTTCAGTAAGATCGAAGACACAAACCAATTTTTATAAAATCAAACTTTCAGTACAAAATTCATTATTAGTGAGCTCCAAAGGGTTACCATTTAATCGTAGTGATTGGGCCTAAAGTGGATCGAGATCTACTTCGATATTAGTCATGTGTCAAGCAACCAGAAGAACATCATTATTAAGGCAAAAAAAACTTTAAAAATTTCTACAAAAGTTTGGAATACTTTTGTGTGGCGCATGTAGCCGTAGGAAATAGGTTAGCAACAAAAAATACCTAAAAATGATATTTTAACTGAAATAATATATCATCTCTTCATAGTTCAGAAATCAATATTTGGCATGTTCTGCAATTGTAGTACTGTGACTCTAAATGTTCTTAACTTAAATAAAATTTACCTTTCTTAAGTGTCAAAAATTTCCAAATTTGGATAATAAATTCAGAGAATATTTCATTTCATTCTGTGGCCTACATTTTGGATGATATTAAATATACGTTGGTGCATTAACGAAGTCACATACCTGATACAGTGACTCTAAATATTCTTCTTTCAACGAAAAATATCCTTTTATCCAAATTAGTTAGTTTAAACAATGTCATTAGGTCTACAACTTTGCTTCCGCCGTTTTCCAATAGATGTCTCTAGGGTCAAGCACTGTCCGATTAAATCCATTAAATCGTTTTATATCGATCTTGGACATTTGTGTCAATACTAACCCAACAAAATATTTGCAGAGATCTGTTTGCATCCCAAACTTATTCTCAACTGAAAATGTCACTTTTTGAGCCGAATTCTCGACATTTGCGGGAAATTTTGCTTTTCTTTTTTAATTCCAAGAAAAGTGCGGCTGAGGCTCATCGAATGCTTTTGGATACGTACGGTGAGGCTGTCCTAAGTGAAAGAACATGTCGCGAATGGTTTCAACGTTTTAAGAATGGTGATTATGAAGTCGAAGACCGGCATGGTGGTGGAAGGGAGAAGATTTTCGAAGATGCTGCATTGGAAGCATTACTCGACCAAGATGCGTTTCAAACCCAAGAGGAATTGGCCGAATCGTTGCAAGTAACACAGCAAGCCGTATCAAAACGCCTCAACGCCATGGGGATGATTCAGAAACAAGGAAACTGGGTTCCTTACGACTTGAAACCAAGAGATGTCGAACGGCGCTTCTTTGCATGTGAACAGCTGCTTCAAAGGCACAACCGAAAGGGATTTTTACATTGCATTGTAACTGGCGACGAAAAATGGGTCCACTACGATAATCCTAAGCGAAGAAAGTCATGGGGAAAGCCTGGACATGCCTCCACGTCGACAGCAAAACCGAACATTCACGGCGCCAAGGTCATGCTCTGCATTTGGTGGGACCAGCTGGGGGTGATATATTATGAGCTGCTAAAGCCAAGTGAAACCATCACAAGAGATCGATGCCGAACGCAATTGATGGGTTTGAGCCGAGCACTAATAGAAAAACGGCCACAGTACGAGGAAAGACACGATAAAGTCATTCTCCAGCATGGCAATGCTCGGCCTCACGTCGCAAAGGTGGTCAAAAAATATTTGGAGACGCTGAAATGGGAGATCTTACCCCACCCGCCGTATTCTCCAGACGTTGCTCCATCTGACTACCACTTGTTCCGATCGATGGCACACGGTCTAGCTAACGAGCACCTCAGTTCTTATGAAGAAGTAAAAAATTAGATTCATACTTGGATCGACCCGAAAGATGAGGAGTTCTTTCGTCACGGTATACGCATGCTGCCAGAAAGATGGTCAAAAGTAGTAGCTAGCGACGGCCCATATTTTGAATAACATTTTTGTAACCGTTTTTATACAATAAAGCCTCAAATTTACAAAAAACGGCGGAAGCAAAGTTGTAGACCAATATACAGAACTTCTGGCTTATAACATCCGTAGTTGACTAGGTAAGGTAAGGTTAGGTTTTGTCACTGATTTCCGATTGGAAGAACACAGTTGGATATTTTCTGATAGACAAGATTTATTATACAAAGTTAGAAGGCCGATTTTTAAACTGGTGGTTAAAAAAAAAAAAAATTTATCCAAATTCCGGCCTTTAATTTCTTGAAAATTCTAACCGTATGTAACTTCTTAATCCATGTGAACCAAATCTTATGAGTACCGAGTTATAAAAGTTTCGCAAAAAATGATTTCTAATTTTTTTTACCAACAAATTGTAACACTGTTATTTATCATTAGGTTTTGTATTATTTTGATTTATAGTATCCTTATCTAATTATTATTATTTGATTTTTTACTGTAATAAACACTATTTAAATCAGTTATGCTCTCTAATTGCAAAATCTCTTCAAAGCTCTATCGCTCATCATATTAAGTATTACGCTCTCATATAAAGGCAACACATGCTCTCCCGTTTGCTGTAGTCTCCAAAATGCCGCTCGGTTTTACTCACTCACACATTGACATTTAAACTACTTCATCTTTGTTTCGTCGCCATTTATTTCCTGAAGCAAGCGAGTATTGAGACCAGCATGAACATTGGACCAGCTGCAAGGCATCCTGTCGGTATGAAAAAGTGAAGGGGTTGAGAAGGAGTACTACAATCACATTCCGATTTGATACAATGAATTGTGGATCCCCAGTGACCCATTGAAATAAGAACATAAAACGTTATTTCGTGCGAAACAAGCAACGAAATGGCAAAATAAAAGCAGCGAAAGTGTAAACAAAGAAGAGAAAGTTAAAATTGGAAACGCGAGAAATAAAAATAAAAAAAAGAAAATTAGAAAACTAAGAAATAAAATACAAAATAGTAATTTCATCAAGTGAGATATATACAGAAAAGAAATTTTAGTGTCGAAAAAGAGAAAATAATTACGTGTTTATTAATTTCGTTTAAGGAGAAATTATTATTTTTTAATTTTACTATTTCATGAAAAGTGAAAATCAAAACCTATTTGCTCGCAATTCACTTAAGAACGTAGTTAACACTTATCGTTGCTTCCTTGTTTACAGATGTCACTGGTACTTTTCTGAAATTGAAGGTATAAATTATACTGTTATACTGTGCTTTTGCTTGAAAGCTGAGGGCAAATGCTACCCCCATTTAAAACAATAAAGTTAATAACTAAATACCCAAAAGAGCATATAGCAGCATACAAATATATGTCTGAAAATTTACTTACTGAAACATAAAGTACACGTGTCTGACAGCACACCACCATACAAGCATACCTACATACTACATATGTACCAAAGTATATCATACATGTAAAACTTTCTCGCAACGTTTGTTATTTCAGATTTTACCCACATACTCTAAATATATATTTACAAATATATAAGTATATACATATGTATATATTCATGTGTCTGTCTGCATACGGCAAATGTGTTTCCACTTCTTTGGTTAAGACAAACTGAACTTTTGCCACGTGTTGCTCTTTTCAGTTGGCAACTGTTCGGTTGCTGATAAACTCACTTTAAGTTGCTTGCATTAACTTGTGATGAAGCAGTGAAAAAGGGCGAAAGGAGAATATTCATGTCGAAATATTCGAAAGCATAATTTGATTAAGTTAAGGACATGTCAACAAACCTACATGCATACATGCATACATACATACATACATAATTGAAAGTGTTTAAATATGGTTTAGATTGTGGCAAAAAAGCAATTATTGTAATTATTTTTCAATAATTATTTCGTCCGCTTCAAAACAACCTCCACCAGATGGAATTCACTTACGCCAATGATTTTTCTAGTCCTTGAAATACTTTTCATAAGCACTTTTTGGGATGTCCTTCAGCGAATTTTGTTTTAACGCTTCGATCGACTGAAAATGGATTCCACGGAGCGGCAATTTCAGTTTGGGGAACAAAAATCACACAATCAAATCTGGTGAAAGCGGTGGTTGATCGATGGTATTTATTAAGTTTTTGGCTTTGAAATCGGTCGTAAGTCGATGCGATGGTGCATTATCATCGCATTAAATCCATCAATTGTTATTACATAATTCCGTTCGTTTTCGACGAATGTTCTCAAATAAATGCTTTAATACGGCTAAATAGAACATTTTGTTGACTGTCTGTCCGTCCGGAACAAATTCATCGTGCACCAAAACACGAATATTGAAAGAAACAATGAACATCACTTTGATGTTTGAACGGCATTGGCATGTTTTTTTTTTGGTTCTGGCCCGCTTTTTTCCTCCATTTTTTATGATTATTGACTTGTTTGCAAGTCGAACTCATAAGCTATGCCTCGCCGGCATACTATACATTTGAAATAAAAAATTTGAGGCAAATTCTTTGTTCGATATTATTAAAAATCGCATTGCACTACTGAGATGCAGAGCTTAAGCAGGTGCTGGAAACAAACTGATTGACAGATCGGTCTCATATTTGTCATAGTAATTAAGTACAGTCAATACCAACTTAGCAAAATACACTTTTTTTAAAATACCCAGAGAATTTACTTACAATATCCAGGTTCCTTTATGTCACAATCTGTGTATATATGTATGTAATTACATGAATAGGGTTTTGATAATCTTGTAACATACGGTAGGTTTTTAATAGTAGAGTAGAATGAGTGTGACACCGAAAACTAAATTTAAGCCCAAGACCCTTTTGCTAAGAGCCAGGAAATTATTGCATAAAATAATTTGCCGAATTTGCTTAGCAATGATGGATATGATATTTGTTGAAAGTCCGAGCAACTTTTGTAAAAATACTGTGTTCAAAGAGCAAGTAACTGTCGAAATCGCTTTCTTTGTTGACTTTGCTTTAGGTGCGTATCTTTGATAATAGAAAATGATACGGGCGTCTGAATTGATAGCTAACGTTGTTGTTGGTGTTAATATTGGTTCCAAGATAGACGAAATTACCTAGGATTCGAAGTTATGACTGTCGACAGTGATGTGGGTTTTTTCTTAAGATTTGGCGCATGGTGAATATATGGTCAGTTGTTGGATTTCTGGGCCTAAAGCCACACTTATAAGGTCCAATCAGTTTGTTGACGGTGGGCTTTAATATTTCACACAGTACGCTCGATAGAACCTTATACGCGATGTTGACGAGGCTTATCCCACGGTTGTTGGCGCAGATTGTGGGGTCTCCCTTTTTGTGGATTGGGCAGGGCACACTTAAATTTCAATCGTTGGGCATGCTTTCGTCCGACCATATTTTACAAAGAAGCTGATGCATGCTCCTTATCAGTTCTTCGCCGCCGTGTTTGAATAGCTCGGCCGGCAATCCATCGGCCCCCGCCGCTTTGTTGTTCTTCAGGCGGGTAATTGCTATTCGAACTTCTGCATGGTCGGGCAATGGAACGTCTGATCCATCGTCATCGATTGGGGAATCGGGTTCGCCTTCTCTTGGCGTTGTACTTTCACTGCCATCCAGCAGGCTGGAGAAGTATTCCCTCCATAATATCAAAAGGGGGTCTCTCATCCGAGGCAGTTGATATCTTTTCATTGTTGTGTGAACTTCTACACATGACTCCATACTCCCTCATCTGCACAGGAAATTAGTGTTGAAGAAGTCCCAAAGACGCCAAACGAGTTATTCGTAGCTTTCAACCTGTTCACCATTCAGCTACTGTAATGTGTTGAAATAAGAGGGTACTATAAAGGCGTTACACCGCTTCATTTCCATAAAAAAAGAATTTAAACTGGGCCAAAAGTGTGCCAGAAAAATGTTTTAGAAGTCGTGGTAAAGCAGTTAAGCAATATTCTCCTGAGTTGGATCTTCCAGCAAAACTCGGCTCCATTACACAAGGCAAAAACCATTCAGTAGTGGCTTAGGCAAGAGTAATAAAAAAAAAATATTATCATGGTTTCATAGCTGCAGATGATCGGCCGTCTGGATGTGCTGAGCCATTGAACTACAGCTTGTGGTTAGAGTTGGAAAACGTATCCTGTCGAATACCCCCACAGGAAAAAAAATTAATAGAGTTAAACCTTAAAACTACCTTTTTCTATAATATACCTTATTCATCTTCAGTGTCATCGGTCTATGTTAAGAATATGGTGGTGTAGAAAAATCGTAAAAAAACCAAGGGTTCCATCAAATACAGTATTTCTTTATTTCTTCTCTTAGTCAATATAGTATAGCTGCAATGTGATACCACAACCAGCTATTTTGCCGAATACTTCATGAGCTAGGCCTTTGTTTTGCTAGCTGTTCGCTTCACCTTCGCGAAAAAAACTATACTTTAAAATACTCGAAGCACGTATGTTTAACTTTTTATACAAACTTGTTATCCTTTTGTTTTCGTGTTTACTCTTGCTCATTGCATTTCGATGTTTGTAAACCTTTAGCTAATACCATTTCTAATCCTTTCAGCAAAATCCTTGTCGCCCATGTTATCCTTATTGGCCAACACTTCCCACGCATACACACACACGCACACATGTGCTGTCACTTTCAGTTTGTGCGGCGTCTTTTCAAACTTTTTGCCACCAGTTTTTTGCTTTCACTTCATCTCACAAGCAGACTGTAGCGTGCACTTCACGCAAGCCAAGCTTCGACATGTGTAGCCGCAAATGACGATAACAGGCTCTTTGGCTCACACGCTGGTTAAGTGCGAATGGCTGTGTGTATTTGTGGACACGTTGAGCCTCCTCAGCCATATTCAAGCAGGAAATGGAGGTTGAAGGCAGCGTGAAGAGTATTAAGGTGGAACTACAGAAGAATGAAATGTGTTTGCATTTTCGTACATGGAGGTGTGTGTGCGTTTGAATTTGTGATGTCATGTTGATCTTGTGCTTCTCTTTCTTCAATTTTGTGCTCTTATGCATACTGCGGCTTCTTTCCTCCTTTGTTTCTGGTATTAATGCTCTCAGTTCGACTTTTGTACCTTTGCGCCTTAACGCCAAACTTAAGCTGGCTGGCCGGTGTCACCTCCTCTTTACCTAAATTCTTAGCGTTTGTGGATTTCCTTAAAAGGTACAGAGTTCTGGCTCCTTAGGCTGTGTGATTTTGAAGCTGTCTTCGACATGCCTGCCCATTATGTTGTTGTTAGTTTAAGCAACCTTCCCCAACCCTTCAGCAATACAACTTCCTCAGAACCTTTCTCTCGAAAACTCATTAAGTCGACTCGTCAGATGTTGTCATGTGCCATGCCTCTGAATCATATAGCAGGACATGAAAATTAGGGACTTTTAGAGTTTGGTCTTTATTCGTCGAGAGAGGACTTATGTGGGAGGATGGAGCCATGTGTAGAAGTTAAGTTAGTTAAAAATGTGCTCTGTTTGCCATTCACTTGGGAGTGGCCAGAAACGATTATTTTACATATGGCTCAAGCAGCTCACAACTTTCGGTCTTAGACCAAGTATCCTCTGCGTAACTAAAAAATATCCGTTTGAAGGCGAGCTAAATTTAGAAGGCAAAAGATCCGCACCACAGGCTTATGCGCTGGGTTTGAGACCCGCCACTGAAAAACATTCCCAATAAAAACATTGCTTCAATTGGGTGGTTGATATTGTTGTTGAAACGGTAGAAAAGATCGCTGAAGTAAGTAGGAGGAATGGTGCAGACTAGACAGTTCTTGGTCCGAAAAAATTTCGGTTACGTAGACCTGACTGTCATGTGAACGGATTTCCTCAGGATATATATGTCGGTAATGATCTTCTCTCTTCAGAGAACTTGCCGCAGATATAGATAAATTAACGCCTATGAGAGGATACTTCATAGGGTTGATCGAAAAAGTCGGTGGATTTTACTTGGACAATCCTTTCACAGTTACAATATGAAAAAAAAATTTAATTAAAAGCCTAATCTCTTTGTAGGATGGAGCCATGCTTAGAAGTTTACGCAACTGAAGAAAGTTGTCTGAGCGCCATTCATTTGGCAGTGGTCAGAAACTCATGACAATCGGTCTTAGACCAAATACCCCCTGGGTAGCCAAAAACTAAAATGTCTGCCTCGAAATCCCAGTGCGACTTCGGGGTACTTAATTGAGAAGTAAAATCCTCTCTCGACAAACAAAGACTAAGTTCTAAAAGTCCCTCATTATTCCCGTCCTCCTATGTGGTGCAGAGGCATGGGCGATGACAACATCTGATGAGTCGACTTGGCAACTTTGGAAGCACCAGCGAAAAAGAAGAACGACTGCCGCGCTGCAGTTTACTCGGCTATAACCGCGTAAGCGGTGTCTACGCCAATAAAGAAGAGGAATATTCCCTTTGATCCTTTTAGAGATTAAAAATGCAACTACAACTAATTCTCTTCACACAAAAACCGTAATTTCCGCTAACTCGTTAGTATACGCTTTTCATGAAATTAACCACAAACAGCGCAGCGCCACATAGCGGCAATAAGCGTTTACTGTAAATATCTCCATTTACTTAAATCTGTGTTGTGGTTAGTGTTAGTTGTGTGCTGCTGTTGTCGTAGTACATAGATGCTGTTACTTGTAGTTGCAGCAATGCAAATGAGTGGGCTGAATGAGTAAATATGCAAAGAACCTAGCAAATGCGGCATGTGGCAAGAGTGGTGTGGCAAGTGGCATATGGCATTAATCAGTCGAGCAATATTGACGCTGTGGGCAACTTTACCATTATGTATAAGAGTTGCTAACATGCGTTTACACACATTTGTGAGACTGTAAGAGACAGTATGTGTGGAGCAATCACATGTTTCCTTACGTACTTACATATGTATATGTGTGCCTGTATATACTATACATACTATATATGAAAATTTTTTATATGTTGTTCACGTTTACACCCAGAAAATATATAGCAAAAACGTACACACACACATAGCAATTTTATGTATGCCAATTGTGCCCCGCTTATTAACACCAACATATTCAAGGCGCTGCTCTGCGCGCAGCAAGCGCTGATGGACATGCTTTACTGCTTAAGTGAAAGCTTTTTCCAATAGAGAGTGTGCCTTAAGCCGCATTGAATGATATATGGTACAAAAAGTTAATGTTTATTATTCTTAAAGTAAAGGCTGGTAAAAGAAAGCATATGTTAGATTGTTGCCTGCTTTAAGACGCAATGAAGGTTTTTTCCTTTGTATCAGCTTTCTCGTTACTTATATCGATATTTCATCTGAGAAGACCTTTACTAAAACTTAACGGTTAACAATTCACTAGAACATTTTAAACCTCAACGGTCTTTTATAGTTGTATAATGAAAGCTTTGAAAAAGGAGGAGTAAAAATTAGTCTTATGAAAACCAGATTCTTAGTTCAGATGTCCTACAAAATTATTATACCCTGAACAGGGTATATTAAGTTTGTCACAAAGTTTGTAACACCCAGAAGGAATCGTCGGAGACCCTATAAAGTATATATATAAATGATCAGTATGTCTAGCTGAGTCGATTTAGCCATGTCCGTCTGTCTGTCCGTCTGTCTGTCTGTCTGTATATATACGAACTAGTCCCTCAGTTTTTAAGATATCGTTTTGAAATTTTGTAAACGTCATTTTCTCTTCAAGAAGCTGCTCATTTGTCGGAACGGCCGATATCGGACCACTATAACATATAGCTGCCATACAAACTGAACGATCGGAATCAAATGCTTGTATGGAAAACTTTCACATTTGACAAGATATATTCACGAAATTTTGTATATATTATTTTCTAAGGCAACAATGTAATCTCCGAAGAAATTGATCAGATCGGTTAACTATAGCATATATGTAGCTTCCATACAAACTGAACACATAGTTACTAACAGAAATGCACCTGTGAAGGGTATTTAGCTTCGGTGCAACCGAAGTTAACGTTTTTTCTTGTTTTTCGTGAAATTTTATTACAAACACTTATAAATAGTTTGCTTTTTTGTAGAATTTAACCCATTCTGGAAAGATTCGGAAAGCAACATTTAAGAAAAATTATAAATTTTTGACCAGGAAAATTTTTTTTCGTAAAATTCAGATATTTTGAAGTTTTAAATAATAAATTTAAAATGTGATGTTATCCCCATTAGACCATAATCCGTCTTAGAGACCATAATCTGCAAGTAAATGCTGTGTTCTTAAATATTGTGATATCAGGCGTCACCTACATTTTGGCGGAAAGGTTTAAAGAACTGAAATTTCAATGGAAGTATTTTACATTAATTGCATTATGAATTTAACCACTTCCTAGAAAATGATTACTTTTTCCAACCACGTCACATGGATAAACGATTTTTTCTAAAAAAATATCATCTTCCTTTACATATACTAATGTCAAACTTATCCATTATAACCCCTTAAATCCGCTTCTGAATGCCAATTTATATTTGAAAAAATTCTCGGAAAATTTGGTATTGATGCGGCGTATAGTTTCGGATATATGTTTTTGTTTGTAGAAATTTTTTAACCTAGAATAATCGGCTCTCAAAATTTTAAACACGTTTTTCTCGGAACACTGAAGAAAAACGCCGAAACCGTTGAAAATCAAATTTTACACACGAACTTTTTAGATATTGACAGATATGTACTTATATATAATGAACGAAGAATTATATTTTTGATTATAATTTCGATTTTTTTAGCTACTCTGAAGTAAATTTTTCACAAAACACTACTTTTTTTGGGAACCAGCCATTTTGTTAAAAATCGGAAACTTGATAAGTTCTTCCGTCATTACCTGTATTCTTATTTGTTTTTGGATTTGAGATAATATTACGCAGAAAAGTCGTTTGCCTTAAACTTTTTGCGGAAGCTCTCCATGAAACCCAAAAATTTCCAAAATGAATCTCTTTTTAAAATACATTACATGATGTAAATGTGTATTATTTCAATTTAATTATTAAATTAAATGTCTTTTTCAATGCTTCCCTCTTCATTATCCCAAAAAATCGTTGCGAGGTAGGCACCAATGTAGATAATGGTATGGTTTCGGATATCCATCGGTCAAAAATTCAAAAATTTTTTCAATGAAAGCCATTTTTGACGTGATTTTCCAGTGGATTAAATTGCACATCTAACAGTCTTTGGCATTTTATCAGGAAAATTTGGACAACAAACAGCAAATTTCGCTTCAAATCAACTACGAATATTCACGTTCTGCCAAAGACAACCCTGGGTTAAAGAATGTGCAAAATTTCAACCCTAACAAAAATAACCGAAGGAATTAAATTGAGGCTGCAAACTGTTGGTTAAGAGTTTTGAAATAATAGAAATGCATTGTAAAACACCTGTTTTTTATAATATACGATTAATGAACATCTCAGACGGTAATATTAAGTTTCTGCTGAATGGAATAAATTATTTAAAGAAATAATTTTTTTTTAATATAAATCATGCGGCAATCCTGGTGAAAATATTACAAACAATAAAATTTCACTTCGACACAATCTGGTCAGTGGCATTGTACAAGTTCATACTTTTGTACATTTATGGCAGTTTTACAACAAATAAACCAAAATTCATTAAACTTTATTTTATAGCGGCCCAAAAAAAAAAAATTTTATTGAAATTGCAAGCAAGCTACTGCTATTAATAAAAATATTTTTATTGGTTTTGCCAGCTTGCTCGACAGCGACATCAAGCCGCGAGGCGATTAACTGATGACTTGCCATTTCACCAAAAAATTATCAACCAACGAACCGGATGGGGAAGCGGTAGCGGATGTGAATGTGCGATTTTAATCGCAATTTTTTTTTTAACGGAAATGCGAGCAAAATGCTGAAATTTATTCAATTGTTAATGCATTTATTTAAACACACGGGATTTATTGATTTAAGCCATATTTTTATTTTAGCCTCCAGTGCAATATTCCGCTGTGGTGACCTTTTTATTTGGCTTCAGGTTGTACTTATAAGTTTTTTGTAATTTGTTTAGTTGTAATTTGTAATTGCAACATTTCAATCTCTTTGCTTATCTGAATTTTCCTGTTGGAAATCCTCTTTTCATTCGATATATAATGATCTATTAACTACATTAACTCTCAAAAGTACTTTAAGTTCTCATTCTTGGAAATTAAGTTCCTTCACTTTTGAAAAACATAAATTTTATATGCATTAACTTGAAAATATTCTATATTCATTAGTCATTTTCCAAGCAGCTGCTGCTGACAACTCGCACACCATGCTTACGCTTTATGTCTTCTATATCTCGAATCACACTTCAATGCAGCTTATGAAAGCAACAACAACAAGCAAGCAGCATAACTTATGTAACCGTAATGCCAACAAACTTAACGCGTCCAAAGTCATTAACTACTCGCCTGCCAATGTCAGGAAGTCTTCATCATCGCCAAGCGCTCAACGCTTATTCATGGCTCCAGTAATTGTAAGTGTGTGTGCGTATCTACTTATATACACTCTGTGGAACTGTTTGTTTTTGGAAGCATTAAAAATCAATTTGGCAAGTCAGCCAAATGGCCAAATAAAACAAAATCGCACCCTGACGCATTTTCTCTCTCCTCTTCTCTTTCTCTCAGCTTAGCAGTTTCTGTGGCTGCAAGTTTGTTTTGCTTAAGTGCAGACCTCTGCTTGCATTTTTGACTTACTTAAATTTATCTATTTTTAATTACATGAAAGAGTTAGAGAAGATATTAACGTCAAGTATTATCCGCACTATAATTCTTTTTGAAGCATTGTGTGCGTGTTTTTTACGGTTTTTCTGAAACAAATTGCTTTCTGCCACATTATTCTCCTTCAATGTTATAATTGATGACTTATTTGTAAATGTTTGCGTGACTTTGCTATTGTCACGTTTGCTCAAAGATACGCTCCACCCATTGTCGCTCTTTACCGTAGATAGAACTGTCAGAATGTAAGTTGTATTATTCACAAATTTATTGAACCGCAAATAGAGATAATTGGATGAAGCATTTATTATATGAATATTTTTAGTACTTCACGATTCCATGCGAAGATTTATGAACATTTATGAAGTTCCCATAATATTATTAATACTCAGTGCAGAAAACTAAGAGTGTTGAAAACTAACCGTAATCCTTTATTTAATATACATATATTGTGATAAAGGGCCCGGTAAGTAATAGTAAATAAAATACAAAATATTTAAATATTCATCAATATTTATTTTGTCACCAGATGTAATACATTTATGCCAACGATTTTTCGAAACATTTTTCATGAGTACTTTTTGGGATGACCATCAGCTCATTCAGCAAATTTTGTTTTATTTCTTCGATCGACTGAAAATGGGTTCCATGGAGCGGCAATTTCAGTTTGGGAAACAAGAAAAATCACACGGAACCAAATCTGGTGAATACGGTGGTTGATCGGTGGTTTTCATTGCGTTTTTGGCTTTAAATTCGGTCTTGTAAAATCCAAGAATTTTTCTTTCACAACTTCGGCTTTCTTCGTTTTCGTCGGATGTTCTCACGCAAACCTCTAAAGAAGGCCAAGTAGAACTCCTTATTGACCTTCTAGTCCTCCGCAACAAATTCATGATGCATCAAACCACGAATATTGAAAAACGCAACGTCTTTGGCGTGGTTATATAAAGTAAATATGTTTATAAAATTGTGGATTTCGAACCTCTGGTTGACGTTTCACACTTTAAAGTATTTCCCTCGTTTTGATTCTTGTAAGTTGCAAGAGTATAAACTGTTCGGTTGCGGCCCGAACTTAGTCTTTCCTTACTTGTTCTGAAATATAACTAACCTGGGGAATTTAAATCATAGTTTCCGCGTACTGTTTTGTCACAATGTTTATTTTAGTTTTAGCGCGGAATTGAGAAATCAACAAATATTTAAAAAATAATCAAGCTATAAACACTATGTACTGGGTCCGGCACTTGAAGTGTGACCATTTAAAAAAAACCATAAATTCGGTTTGGAAAATTATTTTTATTCCTTTTGAAGTACAAAATGTGAGAAAATAGTCAAAAATTCAGGACCAATTCACTTTTGCTCGATATGACCACCTTTTGCCTTAACTATGGCCTTGAGATGGTCAAAAAACGAATCACAAGCTGCCCGAATGTGACTTGCCGGTATTTTGGCCTTGCCCTCCAAAATGGCCCAGAGGAAATAATCCATTGGATTCGTATCTGGTGAATTCAAAAGCCATTTTGTGGTCGTAGTGAAGTTCGGAACGTTGTTTATCATCCATTCTTGGTCCACTCGCGCTTTGTGAGACGGTGCTGAGTCTTGTTGAAACGTCCATGGTTTGGCCCAAACCATTAGAGAGAATACTTTCCATTGGATTGGCCAACCGATGACTTAAATTTCGTATGAGTCGGTCAAGTAAACCCTATCGTTTTGAGAGTTTACAAAATGCTTAATTGGGGAAATTTTTTCGTCAGAAGACACAATGTTCGGAATTTGACCGCTTTCGGCCAAGCGAAGCAACTGCTTCGCTCTCTCAAATTTTACCTGTTGCTGCTTCGGTGTGAGGTCATAGGCCTTTTGGAACATGTAAGGCTTGACCTTGAGCTCATTTTTCAATATGTGTCGGATGCTGCGGTTGGATATTTTCAGTTCTTTAGCCATTTGTTTGCACTTCATCGTGGATTTCAGCAAGACGCTTCAAAACACTTTCCGAACCATCTCACGTGATTTGCGTCTTTTGATGACCACCTCCATGGCGTTTTGCGATGCTACCAATCATTGTAACGAGTGATGGTGCGATCATTAAGGTGGCAGCTAAAGCGGCAATCACATTATATTGCTCACTTTTGGCAAAATGCTTTTGTACACTCCTGGTGCGAACTGTCATTCGAAATTTATTGATTTCATTGCGACAGTATGAACGGTCAGGTTTGTTACACTTCGAGTGCCGGACTATATTGAATGGATTGCTAAGTCATATAAAGGCTAAATACCCAGTGAAATTAGAAATCAAAAAAAATATAGATCATGATATAAGTGAGAACAAAGTTAGTATATGAACATTTTCCCACCTTATTTCATTGAATATTTTAGTTGAAAAAAATATGTATTTACTAGGCTTGCTATCAAATTTGAATCTAATTGAAATACATATTTTTTAAGTTAAAGTAATACGGCAGGCTCGTGAGCTACGCATAGGCTAGTTTTGGTGATTATGGGTGCTTAATCAAGATAGAGAGCCTTTATGTGGTTCAACAGAAGTCATACCTTTGAATGCCAGCACTTGACTTGAGTATTAATTAACGGAAATAAAAGTCTTATTTTGAACAGCCATTTATTTACTGAGATAATTAATACTGAAAAATTATTAACGGTCTTATATTATTTCTCTAATGCCTCATTTTTTACACTATGTCTAGCTGTGGTCAAGGATATATTTGGAATATAATTATTTCACAATATTACAAACACACTCAATTTCGACAAAAAGTACCACTCATATTCCACTAAACGTGAAACATTAATAATATCATAAAAATTATTTTACCTTGAACTTTGTAATGCGAAATTTTCAATTTACCTGCAAATTACCGTCATTACAATTTTTTTCGGCCAAACATAAATAACTCAAAAATGTAACGGACATGCAGGTATTTCGTGTAGCGGTGAAAATGTAATCAATAGCTGCGTGATTTATTTGGGAAATTCCTTATTGCGGTCCAAGCGAGTAATTCTCAGTAAAAAAATGTTCGCAAAAACCTTTTCCCAAAAGCGCTCAACAGGCCATAATTGTCGGCAATAAATCTTAAAAAATGTATTCGCGTTCCCACACTTAAGTAATTTAGGTTAATGACTAATGTCCGGCGCTTTGGCTGAATCCTTCATTTCAGTGTAAAGAACTAGTAGGTATTGCGCATTTGGGCTTCATTTTTATACTCTCGCAACAAAGTTGCTAAGGAGAGTATTATAGGTTTGTTCACATAACGGTTGTTTGTAAGTCCTAAATATATACCAAAGTGATCAGGGTGACGAGTAGAGTTGAAATCCGGATTTCTGTCTGTCCGTCCGTCCGTGCAAGCTGTAACTTGAGTCAAAATTGAGATATCATAATGAAACTTGGTACACGTATTTCTTGGCTCCATAAGAAGGTTAAGTTCGAAGATGGGCAAAATCGGCCTACTGCCACGCCCACAAAATGGCGAAAACCGAAAACTTATAAAGTGTCATAACTAAGCCATAAATAAAGATATTAAAGTGAAATTTGACACAAAGGATCGCATTAGGGAGGAGCATATTTGGACGCATTTTTTTGGGAAAAGTGGGCCTGACCCCGCCCCTTACTAAGTTTTTTGTACATATCTCGGAAACTACTATAGCTATGTCAACCAAACTCTACAGAGTCGTTTCCTTCAGGCATTTCTATATACAGTTCAAAAATGGAAGAAATCGGATAATAACCACGCGCACCTCCCATACAAAGGTTATGTTGAAAATCACTAAAAGTGCGTTAACCGACTAACAAAAAACGTCAGAAACACTAAATTTTACGGAAGAAATTACAGAAGGAAGCTGCACCCAGGCTTTTTTTTAAATTGAAAATGGGTGTGGCGTCGCCCACTTATGGACCAAAAACCATATCTCAGGAACTACTAGACTGATTTCAATGAAATTCGGTATATAATATTTTCTTAACACCCTGATGACATGTACGAAATATGGGTGAAATCGGTTCACAAACACGCCTTCTTCCAATATAACGCTATTTTGAATTCCATCTGATGCCTTTTCTGTATAATAGTATATATGTACATTAGGAACCAATGATGATAGCGGAATAAAACTTTACACAAATACGGTATTTGAAAAATATGTAAATGACCGATAATGAAATCTCGATTATCACTTTATCATGCGAGAGTATAAAATGTTCGGTGACACACGAACTTAGCCCATCCTTACTTGTTTATTGATACAAATTATTCAAAGAGGTTCGAAAACGCATAGACGATGAACCACGTTCAGGACGGCTATCAACATCTTTGAAATAATGATTCGCGACCAGTATCGTGCCATAACCACCGTATTCGCGTAATTTAGCTTAGTGTAACTTCTGGATATTCAGCAAACTCAAACGACTGCTCCGGATAAACCGTTTTGAATCAATTGAAGTCATTAAATGTAAATCGGTAAGCGCATTGAAGGCTATTTCAGAAATTGAGTTTAACAACTACACAACACGTGTATTGGGGCGAAGGTGCGTTACTTTGATAGAGATGACATAGATTTTGAAGAAATAATTAAGAATTTTCAAATTAGAAACAAAGTCGTACTGTTTTTTGCTCATAGTAGTAGCTCTCCCTGCACTGTCCTACCACTTTTTTGATCTGATCAGGCAAGGCAGAAAACGACCAAATATAATATTTAAGTAAACTTAAATTTTTTCCAACACAGGCATTATGTCAATTTTTGATTTGTTTTCCGCCGTAGGTCAAAGTCGAAGCAATATCTTCTAGGCAAGAATCTTTTTATAAGGTTTTATCCATGGAGGATGCCGGAATATTTTCATCTGGGAGGAATCTTTGTTTAGGGCCGCAGGATATCGAGTGTGAGCTGAAAACGAAAAAAATTAAAAAATTTCAACCCATATTGAGAATGTATAAATAGAATAATAATAACCTCAGATAAATAATTCTTTTGCGTTATTTTATGTTATTATAAATTTGCTCACCACATTCATCTACTTACCGGCTAACTAAGTTCATATTCAAGAAAATGATCATATTTCGTCTTTTAACTTTTATGTCTCTCTGCCTGATCTGATGATGTATTCAGTCTACTATAGTTAGTATTTCTAGCACGGGATTCAAACCGGCTACTAATTCACAGCGCTTAGATTAAAGGCTTTTTGTTAGTTCTATATTTTAGAACCTTCCTAAGCTCTTTTATTTTTGTGGGTGACTTAAGATTTCATCTCCTAGAACTTGTTGAAAATTTTTAATGAATTAGAAGCGAAAAAAAATCGTTTCACATTTCTTGAACAACAACAATGCTGAATGAGATTCGTAAGACCATCAAAAGTTGAGAAGCAAATTCATTGTGACCAGGCTGAATATTAATTGAATGCCACTAAATGTACAGCAATACAGTTGTAGCCTGTGGTCACGATTTTTCAACACGACATTTTACAGCAAATATTCGTTTTGTGCTGATATTAAATTAGACTGTGGTTGAAAATGTAATTCAAATGTAAATTTTGTTGATTGTAATCAAGTGCACTTGTTAGGAAAAATGCAAGGACAATGCTATTGGTTGCATTTTGATGCATTTTACTTGCATTTTACTTTCATACTCGCTGGTTGAACCAACATCACGATCCAGCCAGGCTTAAATCGTAGGTATACTGAATTAACATGATCCTAGCAAAATACTGTAACCCGCTTTTTAAATAATTACTTTTAATGGCTCAATTTGATGACTACTTTTACCTTCACCTTTTAATAGTTATAAGCCATCTAAACTAACCTGACCTACATTGTTCATAACAAAAAATTAATACTCGTAATATTATATTTCAAAATCCCCTTACACATTTATAAATGATGCAATAAGAATTTATCGATTTATGTCCTATTCATCCCTACATTGTTACCATTAAAGCATACACAAAATATTTCGCAAACTTCTGAATGGCAGAATTTAAATTTCTATACAATATTCAACACAACTTTTCCAACTCGTTTCAGACGTGGTTTGCGATTTAATAACTTTTTCGCAATACTTTTGCATTCAATTCTCTCAAGGACTACTTAGCATAGCAGCAACGTAGAGCGCAGCGGAATCACCGCCGTTGATAGCAGTGAAAATGTGGTGCGCTCGCTTTTAATTCGGAATAAAGTTTTTATCCTCTGCGGCTAATGAGCAATTTCCACTTTCATGCGCTTGTTAAACATTTTTCGACGGCTGCAAACTTTTCGCGAAATCCTTCTGTATTGTCAAACTTATTAAGGGATTTTGCAACTTTAAATATGTTGAATTATTTATTTGGGAATAATAGAAATAGTTAGCTGTAGAATTTTTTTTTTCAAATAAGGAAGCATAGTCTCAATTTCGTTTTTATTCAAATTTGTCTAATTATTGTGGATTTTGTTATGATTTTTTGAATTATTTCTACAAAGACGCATCTCTTGAACTACAGAATAATAATTTCTCTAATTACATTTTATAATCGTCTCATGCATGACAGTATATGTACGATTTGCACAGTACCATGAACCTTCTTTCCAGTAATTTAATTATCGTTCATTTAATTATAGTCCGTTTTATTGAAAGAAGTAAGAGTTTTATCCATGTCTTCTTATACTTTATCTTTTAACTGATTGATCCCTCGTTCAAGAATATACGCTTTATATATAAAAGATGTCCGTTTTTCTATATATATCGTACAAAATAAACACTAACGCTATCTGCTATAGTCCGGTTTGAGAGATCATCTATCGCTGAAACTATCCTTTGTCCACCTTTGAACGAGATTTATGCTTCGACTTAAGAAAACAAAGAAACTATTCGGCGAAATGTCGAATCTCTAAAACTTTTTGGTTTTAAGGATACCTAAGGCTACCTAAAAGAGCTAAAACATCATAACTTCATCCAATACTGATTTTAAGGCAAAACAGTTTTTCATCATTCGATGGCAAAATAACGACTGACACCGTAGATACAATTTTTTCAATAGCCTTTTTTTTTGACAGATCACGCATGACTCGTGTCGTGCTATGTTATTTTTGTTTAGTATTCTATGGCATTTCATCATGAAAAGAGACTCTCCTGAACAATATTTACAAATCGTCCAACTTTACAAGCGTACTATTCGTAACACCATCACCCATCTCGAGATTCAGCATTCAATATTGGATAACATTTGACCGAATAGCCCACGTCCAGCACGCAGTAAAAAAAATATAGCAGCCGTACCTGAGAGTATACACGAAGACCGAGGTCATCAATTCGAACACTTTGCTGAGCAGATAATTTCTCATTTTGCGCCGGTCGATTTCCAATTTTGAGAAGAAAAGAACGTTCTAACATCTCTTCATGATAATGTTGTTACCTGTTTTTATAAATGAGTTTTCTATTTTACTGACATAATAAGGTTACTCAATTAATGTGACATTTATATAATTGTGTCAAAGTGGCAATAAAGCAACTTGGGTTTAATGATTCCATGGTAGTAGTCAGCTGTTCTTCTTCTAGTAGTGAACGTTTTGGTTAGAAATACTTTACTGAAAATATTGTAAAAATAACTGGTTTTGATGGCTTTAAATATAGAATCATCGGCAATCCAAAATCTTAAAAATCCTTGTCCTACGTCTGATTTTCACTAGCTTTCACATTTGTCATCGGAATACTTTATATCAATTCCATTTATTCTATAATTTTAATGAAATAAAATATTTCCAAAAACAATAAAAACTAAATTCCATTCAAAGGCCATTCAGAAAAGAAAATATTCTTTGTTCTGAAATCACTTAAAGAAACATTTTTATTAAGTTTTACTATAAAACAAGTAAGGAAGAGCTAAGTTCGGGTGTCACCGAACATTTTATACTCTCGCATGATAAAGTGGTAATCGAGATTTCATAATATGTCATTTACATATTTTTCAAATACCGTATTTTTGTAAAGTTTTATTCCGCTATCATCATTGGTTCCTAATGTATGTAGATATTATACAGAGAAGGCATCAGATGGAATTCAAAATAGCGTTATATTGGAAGAAGGCGCGGTTGTGAACCGATTTCACCCATATTTCGTACATGTCATCAGGGTGTTAAGAAAATATTATATACCGAATTTCATTGAAATCGGTCTAGTAGTTCCTGAGATATGGTTTTTGGTCCATAAGTGGGCGAGGCCAAGCCCATTTTCAATTTTTAAAAAAAGCCTGGATGCAGCTTCCTTCTGCAATTACTTCCGTAAAATTTAGTGTTTCTGACGTTTTTTGTTAGTCGGTTAAGTCCTTTTAGTGATTTTCAACATAACCTTTGTATGGGAGGTGGGCGTGGTTATTATCCGATTTCTTTCATTTTTGAACTGTATATGGAAATGCCTGAAGGAAACGACTCTGTAGAGTTTGGTTGACATAGCTATAGTAGCTTCCGAGATATGTACAACAAACTTAGTAGGGGGCGGGGCCACGCCCACTTTTCCAAAACATTTGCGTCCAAATATGCCCCTCCCTAATGCGATCCTTTGTGCCAAATTTCACTTTAATATCTTTATTTATGGCTTAGTTATGACACTTTATAGGTTTTCGGTTTTCGCCATTTTGTGGGCGTGACAGTGGGCCGATTTTGCCCATCTTCGAACTTAACCTTCTTATGGAGCCAAGGAATAGATCACTTTTTGAACTGGTTCTGTAAGGACATATCGCCTAATTATTGCGCACCCCTTCATTGCTCTAAAAATAGCTAACGGTTCCTGCTTCTCTTCTCTCTATACGCAGAATACGATCAGATCTCACTCAGTAACAGTTTCTATATTCCGGCTACTATGCTTATTTACGCATTTACAATACTATCCTTACAACTTAAAATACTATAATGGCCATTTATTTACATCGTCTACTATCAAATGACGCTGTGGCGCATGAATATAATATTTATGTATATCGTCACACAAAATCGTACAATATTATCACTGTTTTCAAAAAAAATTTGCCTCTTTATTTTTCTTTTTATATTAATTCATTGAGTAAATATATATATAAACAATTATACATATATGTTGGGGATTTCATTCATAGACGATTCCATTTTGTTATATCACCTTACACTTTACACTTTAATATAACACGATAACTTCACTTTTTATTTTATTTTACGAGCACAGCAAGTTCTGATCCTATCAAGATCACTTTTTGAACTGGTTCTGTAAGGACATAGCGCCTAATTATTGCGCACCCCTTCATTGCTCTAAAAGTAGCTAACGGTTCCTGCCGCTCTTCTCTCTATGCGCAGAATACGATCAGATCTCACTCAGTAACAGTTTCTATATTCCGGCTACTATGCTTATTTACGCATTTACAATCTATAGTACCTTAAAATACTATATGCCGCCAATGCATCGCCTACTTCAAATGACGCTGTGGCACATACAGTTGCCTACAAAATATTAGCATACCGCTTATACACTGACACCCAAAATACAAGTACTACCGCTCCGACATACATATATGTATTATATTAAGTACATATGTCCATTCCTATTCACATATCCCCCAACAGTTGTGCGCCTGCTAAATGGCCGCCCTATTATCGGTATTCTTATGATACTGCTATTCAATGTCATTCAGGATATTCTACTTGTCCACACAAGCACTTACAGATACTCACTCATGCACACACATATATACACAGTTTGCTTGTAACCATTAGTGCTGGGATTCCAAAGTCTTCAATCACGTTGGCCGTGTTGGCACACAAAGTCCGCTCGTATTCCCTATTGACTATTCTTAAGTTAAACACAAGTCTATGGGCACGTACATATGTATGTGTGTACACATGCGTGCTTGTGTAAAAGCCTGCTTGTATCAATGCTGGTTTACGAAGAATATGTTGTTTGTTCAAAAGGTTGGTATGAGAATGGCGTTCGGCGCTCTTATTGCGATAATTTGCTATTTTTATACCCTGAACAGAGTATATTAAGTTTGTCACGAAGTTTGTAACACCCAGAAGGAAGCATCGGAGACCCTATAAAATATATATATATAAATGATCAGTATGTTGAGCTGAGTCGATTTAGCCATGTCCGTCTGTTTGTATATATACGAACTAGTCCCTCAGCTTTTAATATATCGTTTTGAAATTTTGCAAACGTCATTTTCTCTTCAAGAAGCTGCTCATTTGTCGGAACTGCCGACATCGGACCACTATAACATATAGCTGCCATATAAACTGAACGATCGGAATCAAGTTCTTGTATGGAAAACTTTTGCATTTGACAAGATATATTCACGAAATTTGGTATAGATTATTTTCTAAGGCAACCATGTAATCTCCGAAGAAATTTTTCAGATCGGTTAACTATAGCATATAGCTACCATACAAACTGAACACATAGTTACTTAAAGAAATGTACCTGTGAAGGGTATATTAGCTTCGGTGCAGCCGAAGTTGCTGATACTAATTTTATTATATTATCACTATTTCTATAATACCAAATAAATTTTCTCCTAAGTATTATACAAATGGGAGTAAATAGTTACCTATCAATAACCATAAATTAGAAATGAAATCATTGCTGCACGCATAGTGTATATCTTAATTTTATTCATACACTGGCAGTATGCACCACACAGTCCAGTTCAGCCATATCGAGAGCATCGGCACGTGCACAAATTGCGATCAAAAAGTAGCATGAAATCGGGCGCTAAAAATATTCATATTCTCTCTTGCAATTATTTTTGTATCTGCGCCCTGTTTTTGTGCGTGTGGCAAATACAAATTTGTGGCTGTCAGAACTATAAGTGCACTCTTGCAGAGGTCAATGGCACTACATTTGCAGATTCAATTACTTAAGTGTTACTCATACGCCCCGTGGAGCGCTTACATTGCTTATTAACATTATTTCTCTGCAGAAAAGAGTTGGGTGTTAAATAAAGTGTTTTTTTTTAGAAAATGTGTCGATAAATTGTTCTAAGTATATATATATAAATTTACAGAAAAAAAATAATAATATTTTTAATATGAATATTTAAATAGCTCTTAAATTTGACTACGAATTTCGTTAGTAAATTTTAATAATTTCGACTCGTCGTTGAATCATATATCTTTTCATGATGAAATGGCAAATCTTACTTAAGAGAACTGACAAAAGAACGGGAAAAAATATTGCGTCATTTTCCGTTCCTATTGGTCTACTTTTGTAGCGTCCCTATTGAAAAACCCGTCAGTTGGCAAAATCAATTTATTTGTCTATATAAATATATTAAATCTTTTAGGTGAATATTTCAACTCACATTGCGTATATTATTTGCAATAAAGTAGCAACATCTTAAAAATAGCTCTTAAATAAAATTATATCCTTTCATACTGCTCACATTTGTTTTTTCAATTTAAAAAAATTATTTTAACATTCTAGTTTTTCACTCCTTCGAACACTTATGGAAACAAATTCATAGCATACACACCAATTTTCTTACTACCGTGTCCTCCTTGAACTCGAAACTGTATCATAAATTTAATATCTATGCTTTAGTTTACTACAGTTTTCCAACAGCTTGTGCGTTTTCACTTTCCTTAGCAATGAAAACTTAAAATAATCGTATATATAGTACACCCGGAAGGGCATACTGACTTTCTGTCTGATGCTTGCGCACTTCTCTTTTATTACCTAAGCAATTTAATTTTATTATTTAAAGTAGGTCTGTATGTGCTATTTTATTAGAGAAAAGTAGTTTACTGACTGCCAACATTGTTGTTCTATATACTTATGTACCTATCTAAGCCGACTCTGTCAATTGTCGCCTTCTGGCTAACTAGTGTTTGAAAATAACAACAAAATTATTCAACACGGAAATATCAATTGTAGACTTCCTTGGTAAGCACATACCTACCCATGAAATGTATTCGCATATATCTTACACACTTGGCGGCTTACATGAAAATCTTCCAAAAACGCACACAAAGCCAGTTGGCCACATGCCACGTCTTACAGATGCTCATCTTGGCAGCGAGCGGCAATAAACTTATAACTTTCGTTGTCAAGTTAAACTTTTATTTCCTTAACATATAAGCTCTTATTTATATATAGCCATACATGAAATTCTCTAATACACATTAGTCAGTACAAATACTTTTTTCTGAAATTGTTATCCTTTTCTATCCCTTGATTTTGGAATATGCTTTCATATTTGTTGTTGCCACATATTGTCGCTGCTGATATTCAGTGCCAAATATTCTGGCTGGCCAAATGTTTTCTAAAAGGAAATGTTCTTTGCTTAGTCGGCCAATATTCTGTAATCAAATGCGACGTCCATTTGATGGCTGAAAATGTTGCAGGCTGGTTGTTGCAGTAGTGTTAAATTTAAAAATTTACTAAATTTTTAAGAAAAATGAAGTAAAATGTAACTAATGTAATTATAATGCTAGTGGATAAAAGTAATTGTAATTGTAATGGTAATGAGTAATGGGTAATGGTAAATGTAATTATAATGGCAATGGGTACGAGTAATTGTATTTATAATGGTAATTTTGGTTGTAATGGTGAAAGTAATTGTATTGGTAATAGTAATTTTAATGGCAATAATAGGTGCAATGGTAGTTTAATGCGTATTTTAAGTTCAAAGAAAGTAATCAAACAAACTAATGTAATTATAATGCTAGTGGATAAAAGTAATTATAATTGTAATGGTAATGAGTAATGAGTAATGGGTAATGGTAAATGTAATTATAATGGCAATGGTAAGTAATTGTAATATAATGGTAATTTTGATTGTAATGGTAATTGTATTGGTAATTATAATGGTAGTTTAATGTAATGGTAATGTAATGAGTAATGGGTAATGATAAATGTAATTATATTGTGAAAGTAATTGTGTTGGTAATAGTAATTTTAATGGCAATAATAGGTGCAATGGTAGTTTAATGCGTATTTTAAGTTCAAAGAAAGTAATCAAACTAACTAATGTAATTATAATGCTAGTGGATAAAAGTAATTATAATTGTAACGGTAATGAGTAAGTAATGGTAAATGTAATTATATGGTGAAAGTAATTGTATTGGTAATAGTAATTTTAATGGCAATAATAGATGCAATGGTAGTTTAATGCGTATTTTAAGTTCAAAGAAAGTAATCAAACTAAATAAATAGTAATGCAGTAAGTAATAAGTAAAGAATGTACTCATAATTATCCTTCGTGGCGTAATGCTGGTAATGGCAACGATACTGACAATGATTATATTAATATGTCTTTATACATTATATTAAGTAATCGTTATATAATGTATTCTTAAATAAATCCTTTAAATCTGTGACGTACATGTAATAGTTATGCAGGTAATCATACCGTCTGCGTTAATGATAGTGATTACATTATTGCAAGTATTGGTAACTATTATTTTGGTATTGTTCTAAGTAATCATATGAGTAGTTGTAATGAAATTTGCGATTATATTGATGCAATAACTTCTATAAACATGAAAATAATTTCAAATTACTTTTAAATAACAATATTACGTGTACCCAAATGGTATTGGTACTGATTTTGATAGAATATAGTGCTTGTTTTGGTACTTGACTGTTACAGGTAATGATACTGTCGATATCTATTTTCACGTATCCTTAATAAAACTTTGCGAGAATCTAAGCAATATTTTTCATATCTAATATTCCTTACTAAAATAAAAATATCTTGTTCCGTGCAAATCAGTTCCATTAAGATTCACTTACAGCACCAAAATTAGCGAATTTTATTTAATACATATAAATATAAAATATATTTCAAAGGAAGAGTAATGAGCTGAAACAAGATTTTTCCAAAAATTGGGACGTTCGAGTTTATTGTTGGTCTCAAAAAAAAAAAAAGGTATTATATTGTAACCTTTTGCACCAAAAGTTGTTAAAGGAGTGACAAACCAGTCAGAACTCGCTATAATCCAATTGCCTTTGATTTATTGCCTATATAGTCATTAATATTAAGTTAATTCAGGTTAATATAGTAGGCCAATGACCCATGCATAGACCATTTTATGTATTTTGCGATACCAGGTGGAGTTCAGTTACTAGGTCAATTAGGAGTAGTCATCCTTTAGGATGTCTGTTCTGGACGCGAACTTTTACAGACTCTGTGGCCGCACTATTGATATCTCCTCCAGTGTATCATACCGTGGGAACCCCAAATGCTTACAGCGTAGTCTTGCCAATACTGGACAAGTGTATAAGAGACGCCATTGTTTCCCTGGTGCCTTGTTCGAGACATATCCTGGAATCGATAAGATTGCCTATCAGCCCCATTTTACGGGCGTGTGTCGTCACCATACCCTGATCAGTTAGTATTCTGATCATGTTCATACAGTCGCTTCTATCGAGTGCCAATAGGAATTTTGTATACTTCCGAGCTACCGTTTTGCACATAACTTTTCCAGTTTTGCACCCAGTCGATATGCGATATGAGCTTACTGCCTTGATTGTTGCTGGGCTATCTACGTAGATGTTGACTATGGAATTGCCTGCATTTGCTAGGCTAGCTGCTCGGCTTTTGCAATAGCAAAGAACTCAGCTTGAAATACATATACTGCAACAAAAAACATAGAGTGAATGCCTTTTTTGAGGCCATCATAAATTTTTTCTACCATAAGAGTATATGTATGTACATATAGGCTGTGAAAATATTAATATCAAAAATTTAATTTTTCTCTTTGTTTTTCTTCGTTTCCTTTAGCTGCTGTCTAGCAAAACAATAAAGCGCAATTGTTTACAAAGTCGTTGACTTGAAATGCTTAGCTCTGCTTGTTTCAGTTTTATTTCCCCTTTGGCTCGCATACAATTTTTTTATTCTTTCATTTATTTTGTTCCTTGCTTCCTGACGTCGCCAGCGGCTTGTGACTAAAAACACGGTAGACCAGCAGCGTAGCAGTTAACATCCATACAATTCTCAAGTGAACGCTTACAAACACAAGTTCAGACATATAAATGTTTACGTATGTTGGCTAAGTGTGGATGTGTGTCTTCGAAATTGTGTATGTGTGCTTGTCTCAAACAGCAAACAAAATTTTTCGAATTTCGCAAACGCTTTTCCATTTCACTTGACGATTGCCACTAGACTATGCTCTATAAGACTATCAAGCCAGCCGGCGGAGTAGCCAAGCATGGAAATTGAAAACGTTAAGTGAAAGTGGTTGGCGGGCGCTCAACTTCGGTCGGCAGGCGAAGAGAGGAGAGGCTAAAAAGCTACGGTACAAGTGTAATCGAAGACGTTTTGGAGTAGTAAAGGCTGTGAATTGGCTAAGCGTGATATCGTAGTTGTTGTTGTTGTCTCACATCAACCTTGTTTCAGTTTCAGCTGCTCAGTAAGTGTATACACTATCTCTCGACAAGCAAATAAAACCACCAGCTTTAGGTATATACTTGTATGTATATGTAGACATACTTTCTAAGGAGAGGTACATGTATACATATTTAATAAGGCGTTGGGGAAATGTAGTTTTTTTCTTGCTCAAGAAGTTCGTATTGCAATCAGAGATAAGCAGAACATTGCTCATAAATGAAGAACAAATATCAGTAACCATGGACTAAAGTTTATTAAAGGGTTGAATATCGTATTAATTACTGATGAAGCGAAAAGGGAAATCAAAGATTTTAGTGATACTTGAGAGTGTTAATTTAGTGTCATCTTCCTGAAATAAGACCCGACAGTCTCAGTGAATCAATTACTAAAGCGATGAACCGATAGAACATTTGTCAGTGGTTAAACACATCTATCCATTCGAAATACTGCAGCTTGTAAAAATCAATAAATCATAACTGTTCTTCTTTATTGGCGTAGACACCGCTTCGTATGGATAATTCTACTGAAACTTCTTCAAGGTCGAACGATGGAACGTCTGCTCCATCGTCATCGATTGGAGAAACGGGTACACCATCTTCTGGCGTTATATTTTCACCACCATTCAGCTGGCTGGAGAAGTGTTCCCTCCATAATTTCAGAATGCTCTGGGAATCAATCAATCACCTCTGGGAATTCTCCAAGAGTGTGGTCCGGTCTTGAAACCTACTGTTAGACGTTACATCTTTTCGCAGAATTTCCGATTATTATTCCTGTCAGCTAGCTTGTCAAGCTAGGCTAGCTATCAATATCATCGGCATACGCCAGCAGCTGTACACTCTTTTAGAAGATTGTGCTCAATTAAGTTCTGCAGCTCGAATTATTTCTCCAAGAGCAGATTGAAGAAGTCGCACGAAAGGGAGTCGCCTTGTTTGAAACCTCGTTTGATATAGAACGGCTTGGAGAGGTCCTTCTTGATCCTGACGAAGCTTTTGGTGTTGCTCAACGTCAGTTTACAAAGCCGTATTAGTTTTACGGGGATACCAAATTCAGACACAGCGACAAAGGGGCAGTTTCTTTTCGGGCTGTCGAAGGCGGCTTTAAATCGACGAAGAGGTGGTGTAAGTCTATCCTCTTTGACGGATCTTGTCCAAGATTTGGCGCATGGTGAATATATGGTCGGTTGTTGATTTTCTAGACCTAAAACCGCATTGATAGTGCCCAATCAGTTTGTTGATCAGCCTTTCAAACAATACGCTGAATATATCTTTATATGCGATGTTGAAGAGCCCACGGTAATTGGCCCAGAGTTTGTCCTGTATGTGGATTGGGCAGAGCATACTTAAATTCCAATCGTTGGTCATGCTTTCGTCTTTTTTCTAAAAATCATCGCAGAACTGAATCGTTAAATCTTCTAATAAGTACAACGCCATCTTTATCTGGATTTTGATCGGTGTGTTTGTGTGGCTACGTTATAGTGAAATGGGATTTTAAATGCTACAGAATATGTTTTTAAATAAAATATTTTCCATATAAGAACTTAATTTTAATTGATCAATTTATATGGCGGCTTTATCGTATAGTGGATTGATACCAGTGGTTGCGGCACATGACAATATTCTTTGGAACGTGCGCAGTTTCAAGCAGATATTTCAAAAATAAAAGGACTAGTTCGTGTTTGACAGACAGACAGTCGAACATGGCTAAACCGACTCAGCTCGTCGCGCTGATTATCAAGTTTTCAAAGCAATTTTGAGTAGCATTGCTGAAGTTTATAATTCTCACTTTTGTCCGGTTTTTGAAGGAAAATGCTCCTATCTGCGACGTTTCCTTCTGGTTGTTACAGAGTTCGAGATCCCTGTTCAGAGTGAAAAAATGTCTAATTTAGAAGAATGTTTATTTAATACTTTATAGTTATAAATATCTCTATCAGAGTCGAAAAATCCATTGGGTGACAACGAAATTAGATTATTTTGAGAATAACGTACGCCCTGACCTTCATATACTATATACACAGATAAATACTAGTTCTATATTTTTGCACTTTTTTGGAAATATAAATATCGAATATTACTTTCTTTGCAGCTTCGTTTTCCTTTTAAGTTTTCTTTAACTCTTTTTTGCAATAAATTGCTTAAGTAATGTAATAAGCTGCTAGCTTAATACCCACAAAATTACTCAAAAGCGTGATAGCACAAAAAACAGAAAACACAGCAAATAGGAGAACACACAATAGAAAATACCTAAAAGAAAAGGACACCCAGCAACCGCTTATGAACGCATGAAAAATGTGCTTTAAGGAAAAAGGTGCAAAGAAGGCATTGGAGGCACACCGAAACGAGTCGCTTGTTGCATCAACAAAAAGTGGAAAGAAATGTGTACAGCAAACAAAAGATCTAGAAGCAGAAAAATTAAATGAAAACGGGATACAAATGAAAATAAAGCAAATTACTTGTATACCCATAAATTGCGCATGGCGGGGTTTTGAATGTGCTCGGTCGCTTGTGGCATTTATATTTTGTGTTGAAAGTTAAGTTGAGATACCATTATGTAAGCTAAAAAAGTGATACCAAAAATCGTCTCTGCGTGAAAACAAAGGCAAACTTGCTGGCTATAAATATATTATGAATACAGTTTTTTGTGTTATTGCATATTTCCAGGCGCTTTGACACCACTTTTTTGCTCGTATTTACTGTCACGTGCGGCAACTCTAATTTAGGCAGCATGCAAAATTGTATATAATTTAGGTTATTCGCGCTATTCGCTTATTATTCGCAATTTTTACGTTGTGTACGGACCTTTTTTCCAACAACAACAACGCCAGTAAGGATCTTTCTTTACTTCCTTATTACGGTACAGTTCACGGACAGTGTCGGATTGTATTGTGTATATTATTAGCAATTTTTTGGCCGAATTACTAAGCAATTTTGTTGAGGTAGTCTTATCTTCATGCTTATTTAAAGAAATAAAAAAATATTAGATATGCGAAAGCACATACGATAGTATTCTTTGCGGTTAAAGGAGAAGCTTTTTGCTTTTATTTAGCACCAAAAAATATACTCCAAATAATTTTAGGGAATGTTGTTATTGTGACCATTTTTGACTAGATGAAAGCCTAGAAAAGTTCCACTTCACTGCAAATGGTCAACGGTTCCTTTTAACGGATTGTAATTGCGAATATATATATGATTGATTGTAGAAGCGGCTTATACCTAGACGTCTACTAAAATCTAGAAATAATAACCTCAGTTTAAAATTTCCATAAAAATACAATCCTCAAATAATATAAGTTCGATCAAGAAGATCGAAATCGAAAATTTTATAGTAAACTATTATAAGAAGAAGTCTTACAATATATATTTTTTCAAGTCTCAGAAGAAGATATCTTACTTCACCACAATTCACATTAATACTCAAAAAATTTTGTTGACACTTGAGCGCTCCAAAGCTATAGAGCTGTATATAAACCCATCCATTTTTATTGTGATCGAAATTCTATGTTTTAATAAGGCTCCACTTATTGTTATCTCTTCGTCCCGTTTCATGCTTCGTATTCATCTCTTTTTCCCTATTTCTGACTATATTTTAGCTCAGAACTATTTATCGATCATTTACATATGTACCACACTCGACTTATTGTCGATCAAAGAGGTCCTTACCCACTCTTTCGTCCTTTCTCCTCTCGCTTTATTATTATTTTTCACTTTCTTTGCTTCTGTTATTATCTGTGGCTTAATCTCCTTAATTTTTTTTCTCTCTCCCTATTCATCTCTGTTTCAGTACCAGTTTCTGTTTACTACGCTATTAACACTATGGTGTATTTATTAATCTCGCTGATGCAACCCTGCCAATATTCTACTCTGTTTTCTCTCCTTTTTATCATATCCGATTCCGTCCAGTTTTCTTTCGATCCTTTTGGTGATAACTGTTTACCTATTCCTATGAGAATTCGTTGTCTGTTCGTGCACCTACTCACTTCTCTTTAGACTGTAGTAGCAATCTAGAATGTGCTACTGCCTGAAGAATATCTAAATATCTAGAAGCCTTCATCATTTTTCTTTTACTAACTATAAATTCCTTAACTGATTCGTATCTAAATTTGAACTTTATTTACTGACAGGTTTTCTTTTTAGTAAACACTATACTCAAATAAAAGAATTTTTCCCAAAAGATTACTGAAACCTTGTATAATCCATCTAATGGTTATGAATAATTATAATTCTAAGCGAGGAAGTGAAGGTCGATTTATCGAAAATGCTTTTAATATTTAATAAGCTTACCTCAACTTGTTTCAAAAAATCTTTTCCAAAACCATTAATTCATATTTTGAATTTTGAACTTTTGCAAAATTTTGAAAGTAATTATATTGTACTAAATGCAAAATGTCTCAAAATACTCAGTTCAAATGTAGATATATTTCTGAAGGTTGGGAATGTAGCATCTTTATAACTCCCAATGGTAGTAGTAAAGAAACTTTTAGGCTTGTAATATTTTTTAGAAATACTTTCAGCAATATCAAAATTTCAAAAGCTTTAAAGCTTATATTACCTTCGTGAAACCTTTTCCTAGTGTTAAACTTTTAAAGGATCGCTTCTTGAGACCGTATATTCTCTTGAAATTAAACTTATTTTTCACAGCGTATTTAACATATTCAACATCAAAAATGGACTAATCGCTACTTCGCCGCTATTCGCAATTTTTTCAGCTCTTCTTCAGGATTTTGCATCCTTGACGCTGTCGCATTTGGAATAAAGTGCAGTACCAGTAATTAACGCTTTTCCAGCTCATCTGTTTTCGCTGGCTTTACTATGCTTCTCATTGCTTCCACTTCCGGTGACTCTGTTATGTTGCACAGTTACTTTGTCATTAGTTTTAACTTTCTGTTTTAATTTTACTTTCACTAAATCCACTTTACGAGTATATACTTAAGCATTTTCTTTTTATTTGTTGCAATGTTTATGGCTTGACCTCTCTGGTTAGTTGCTTTAGTACTTATAAAACGTTAGTAGTTGTAATGCCGTTGTAATTTTTACTAATGTACTTTTTGTGTTGTGCTCAATGGAAGCTTTCTTGTCCTTGTCAGTTTGGTTGGTTCTGACTTTTTTGTTGGTTGTTTTCAATCTGTTTTTTAACATGTGTATTCAGTACGCATACTTGTTCTAGTTACTTTGCAGTATTGTTTTGAGAATTAGTGTCCTCAATTGAGCAGGAAAAGTTTGGTGGATCAACGGAACTATTATTAAGGTTTAGAACCAAAGCTCTACGCCGATAGTAAAAACCATATCTATAATTTCTACTTCGCTTTTATCGCAGTGTAAACCTTCTGCTACATAAATACTGCAGAACCCCGGTGGAAAAGGAAAGTTGTCAGTGAGAAAGAATTAACTTTTCATCTTAAATAGTATACGATTAATAGATTGATAATAGAATAGTTTCTTCTTCTTCTTAATTGGCGTAGAAACCGCTTAAGCGATTATAGCCGAGTTAACAACAGCGCGCCAGTCGCTTCTTCTTCTCGCTACGTGGCGCCAATTGGATATTCCAAGCGAAGCCAGGTCCTTCTCCACTTGGTCCTTCCAACGGAGTGGAGGTCTTCCTCTTCCTCTGCTTCCCCCGGCGGGTACTGCGTCGAATATTTTCAGAGCTGGAGTGTTTTCGTCCATCCGGACAACATGACCTAGCCAGCGTAGCCGCTGTCTTTTAATTCGCTGAACTATGTCGATGTCGTCGTATATCTCGTACAGCTCATCGTTCCATCGAATGCGGTATTCGCCGTGGCTAACGCGCAAAGGACCATAAATCTTTCGCAGAACTTTTCTCTCGAAAACTCGCAACGTCGACTCATCCGTTGTTGACATCGTCCAAGACTCTGCACCATACAGCAGGACGGGAATTATGAGTGACTTATAGAGTTTGGTTTTTGTTTGTCGAGAGAGGACTTTGCTTCTCAATTGCCTACTCAGTCCGAAGTAGCACCTGTTGGCAAGAGTTATCCTGCGTTGGATTTCTAGGCTGACATTGTTGGTGGTGTTTACGCTGGTTCCAAGATAGACGAAATTATCTACGACTTCAAAGTTATGACTGTCAACAGTGACGTGAGTGCCAAGTCGCGAATGCGACGACTGTTTGTTTGATGACAGGAGATACTTCGTCTTGCCCTCGTTCACTACCAGACCCATTTTCTGTGCTTCCTTGTCCAGCCTGGAGAAAGCAGAACTAACGGCGCGGGTGTTGAGGCCGATGATATCAATATCATCGGCATACGCCAACAGCTGTACACTCTTATAGAAGATGGTACCTTCTCTATTTAGTTCTGCGGCTCGAACTATTTTTCTCTGAAACCTCGTTTGGTATCGAACGGCTCGGAGAGGTCCTTCCCGATCCTGACGGAGCTTTTGGTGTTACTCAACGTCAGTTTACACAGCCGTATTAGTTTTGCGGGGATACCAAATTCAGACATCGCGGCATAAAGGCAGCTCCTTTTCGTGCTGTCGAAAGCAGCTTTGAAATCGACGAAGAGGTGGTGTGTGTCGATTCTCTTTTCGCGGGTCTTTTCCAAGATTTGGCGCGTGGTGAATATCTGGTCGGTTGTTGATTTGCCAGGTCTGAAGCCACACTGATAAGGTCCAATCAGTTTGTTGACGGTGGACTTTAATCTTTCACACAATACGCTCGATAGAACCTTATATGCGATGTTGAGGAGGCTAATCCCACGGTAGTTGGCGCAGATTGTGGGGTCTCCTTTTTTATGGATTGGGCATAGCACACTTAAATTCCAATCGTTGGGCATGCTTTCGTCCGACCATATTTTACAAAGAAGCTGATGCATGCACCTTATCAGTTCTTCGCCGCCGTGTTTGAATAGCTCGGCCGGCAATCCGTCGGCCCCTGCCGCTTTGTTGTTCTTCAGGCGGGCAATTGCTATTCGGACTTCTTCATGGTCGGGTAATGGAACGTCTGCTCCATCGTCATCGATTGGGGAATCGGGTTCTCCTTCTCCTGGTGTTGTGCGTTCACTGCCATTCAGCAGGCTGGAGAAGTGTTCCCTCCATAATTTAAGTATGCTCTGGGCATCAGTGACTAGATCACCTTTGGGGGTTCTACAGGAATACGCTCCGGTCTTGAAACCTTCCGTAAGCCGCCGCATTTTTTCGTAGAATTTTCGAGCATTACCCCTGTCGGCCAGCTTATCAAGCTCTTCGTACTCACGCATTTCAGCCTCTTTCTTCTTCTGTCTACAAATGCGTCTCGCTTCCCTCTTCAACTCTCGGTATCTATCCCATCCCGCACGTGTAGTGGTCGATCGTAACGTTGCGAGGTAGGCAGCCTGTTTTCTCTCCGCTGCGACACGGCACTCCTCGTCGTACCAGCTGTTCTTTTGCACTTTCCGAAAACCAATGGTTTCGGTTGCAGCTGTACGTAAGGAGTTTGAAATGCCGTCCCACAGTTCCCTTATACCGAGTTGTTGACGAGTGCTCTCAGAGAGCAGGAGTGCAAGCCGAGTAGAAAATCGTTCGGCTGTCTGTTGTGATTGCAGCTTCTCGACGTCGAACCTTCCTTGTGTTTGGTGGCGCGCGTTTTTTGCTGCACAGAGGCGGGTGCGAATCTTAGCTGCAACAAGATAGTGGTCCGAGTCGATGTTAGGACCTCGGAGCGCACGCACATCTAAAACACTGGAGACGTGTCTTCCGTCTATCACAACATGATCGATCTGGTTGGTAGTTTTTCGATCCGGAGACAGCCAGGTAGCTTGATGAATCTTCTTATGCTGGAATCTAGTACTACAGATAACCATATTTCGGGCCCCGGCGAAGTCAATCAGCCTCAACCCATTTGGGGATGTTTCGTCGTGGAGGCTGAATTTACCGACCGTAGTGCCAAATATACCTTCTTTGCCCACCCTGGCGTTAAAGTCGCCAAGCACGATTTTGACATCGTGGCGGGGGCAGTTCTCATAAGCGCGCTCCAAGCGCTCATAGAAGGCATCTTTGGTCACATCGTCCTTCTCTTCCGTCGGGGCGTGGGCGCAAATCAGCGATATGTTGAAGAACCTCGCTTTGATGCGGATTGTGGCTAGACGTTCATTCACCGCAGTGAATGATAGTACTCGGCGACGGAGTCTCTCTCCCACCACGAATCCTACACCAAACTTGCGCTCCTTTATATGGCCACTGTAGTAAATGTCACAAGGACCTACTCGTCTCTGTCCTTGTCCCGTCCATCGCATTTCTTGGACGGCGGTGATGTCAGCCTTTGTCTTTACGAGGACATCAACCAGCTGGGCAGCGGCACCTTCCCAATTAAGGGACCGGACATTCCAGGTGCATGCCCTCAATTCGTAGTCCTTATTTCGTTTGCCATGGTCGTCATCAAAAGGGGGGTCTCTCATCCGAGGCTGGTTGTAGCTCTTCACTGGGGGTGTTTTTTACGTGGCGGGTCCCAAACCCAGCGCACAACCCTTGTAGGGAATGTTTCGCCTTCTCACTTTAGCTCGCCTTCGAACGGATGTTCTTAGGCTACCCAGAGGATACTTGGTCAAAGACCGGAAGTAGTGAGCTGCTTGAGCCATGTGTAAAAGAATCGTTTCTGGCCACTCCCAAGTGAATGGCGATCAGAGAACTTTCCTCACTTGCGTGAACTTCTACACATGACTCCATCCTCCTAGAATAGTTTAGGTTAGGTTAATCTGGTAGGCCAATAAGCCACGCATAGAACAGTTTTGGTCCTTTGCAATGGATACCACCTCCAGTGGATCATACTGCAGGGACCCCAGAATCTTACAGTGTATTCTTGCCAATACGGAATAAGTGCAGAAGAGAACTCCATTGTTTCCCTGGGGCCTTGCTCTAGACAGTTCCTGCAGTCTTCTTGATATGTCCGCTTTATTCTGCAGGCGTGTGTCGTCACCAGACAGTGACTAGTTATTAATCCGATCATGTTCTTACAGTCTCTTCTATCGAGTGCCAATAGAAATTTTTGGTACTTCCGATTTACCGTTTTGTACATGAATTTTGCTGTTTTGCACCTAGGTAGCTCGTTCCATCGGGGTTACCATGCTTCTGTCCAGATCGTCATATAGATAATGCATGGGTTTCCAATATTGATCACGTATTCGGATGCAAGCTGGACATCATTCTTGGCAATCTCGTCCACTATTTCATTGCCCTCGATGCCTTTGTGGCCTGGCATTCAGTGGAAGTAAAGTTGCTTACTTCTGGCAACACTTTCTACTGCTGCCATGCTTCCCATGATACTTCTGGCTGATATTTGATAAGAGTGAACGCAGTAGTATCTAGTAGATGTTGATTCTTGAATTGCCTGCAGGTGCATTAAAGGGGAGATCCGCTGCTTTCGCAATAATAAAGACCTCAGCTTGAAATATACTTCAGTGATTCGGCAGCCTAAAAGGTTGCCTTGTGCCTAACTCTGGATAGTATATTCCCGCACCATTAGATGTTTAGAGTGTTGTACTAGGCAACATACCTTTACGTCTAATGTGATAGGTTTTAGTACCAGTTCAAGAGCTGTCATTGGAGTTGTTCTTATAGCTCCCGTTATGCACAGCGCAGCGAGCCTCTGAACCCTTTCCATTGGCTTCCGATAGGTGGAGCTTCATACACCTGTCTACCATAATACTGCAACGTAGAGCAGAATTGGCCATTACAATATCAACTTATATCATACGAATGAACTCTTAATAAATACTCAGCTCACTTAACTTCCGTATTTGTACGCTCAAAACACTGTACGCCCCCCACCAGCGGATTGCCTCTAAAATTCCAGTCGGTAATAATAAACTGCACTTTGAAACTGGCAATGGTTTTAGTTTCAAAATTGCAAGCTTCACACTTCCCCGCATCGCCAACAACTGCAACAAAAATTACACTTTGCATACTTGCAGGCGTTCTACGTGCTGGCAGGCGTAACCTTGCTTACTGCTCCGCATTCGTGCCGAAATCTCGATGGTACTTACGCTTAAGCACCGGCTAACTATAATTTAGTGGTCCTTTCCAAAAAAAGAAGGCTCGCAGCATTGAAACTACTAACTGCTAGCAAATAAGCCATGAATATTGAGATGATTTTCTGGCATGCAAATAGTATTCTCTACAAATGTGCAGTTATATGCGAACATATGTAGACACAGCATATATAAATATGTAGGTATATGTAGTTTTATGCGCAATATAAACTCAAGTATTTGCTCAAATATAGCACTGGGAGCTTAACTGTTGGAGCACTTTTGCTGCGCAAGTTTGGTGAGCGTTATGTTAAAACAAGTTATATTAAAATATAAAATAAGCAGACATGGAAGCAATAAACATTTCCGTGCCTGACTACTAATGTATTAAAAGTTATAATAAAATAGAATCAGAAAGATTATTACACAAAAATCTACTAAAATTCAAATTATGACCTCGGGGAATGATAACACATTTTATTTGATAGTTTTTGTCCCAAAAATTATCGTAAACAACACAAATCGTTAACTTCGGTTCACCGATTCTATAATACCTTTCACAGTTTCATTTCTATAGCATAAAGGGGTATAAAACTCTTTATCTTGATTTTCGTAGGACAGTTTAAGAGGCTGTATGCTATTGTCGTCCGATATGTACAATTCGTTCGAGGTTTGAAGTGTTGCATTGGACAGAATATTTTGTCAAATGAGAAATTTGTCAATATAAAAAATTTATTTGTGTATATCGATCAATTTGTATGGCAGCGGTAAAAATAAATGTGTAATCTCTTGAAGAAAAAAAATCTTAAAAATTGACATAGTTTAACATTTAGCGAAAGAAAACAAGAGCTATAATGTATGTACTTGGTGAATGGCTTGTGATCAGGCGATACTAAAATAAAATGTTTCGGATCGGATGGGCGGACTGGACCTGGAGAAGCAAGGGTGCGAAATTAGAGTTACACTACGTTAATCTTTCGCTGAAGTTTGGAGTAGGCTTCATTATATTAAGGGGATGAACAATGCGAAGTTGGCGAAATCGAAGATTCTGCCCAGTCGATTGCTTGGTACTGTAGGAAACTCCAGTGAAAAACGGTCGGACATTGCCTTCTAACAGGATAATGATCCGAAACATACAGCAAGGCAAACACATAAATGTGTTCAAGACATTAATATTAATATGATGGATTGTTCTGCGCAATGCCCGAACCTTAACCACAACGAGCAGCTGTGGGGTATTAGACAAAAGTCAGTGGCAAGCGAAATCGACTCATTAATCGAATAAAGGTACAGCAGGAGAGAGATTCTATTTCATCAGCAACATGCACAAAATTGCGTTTATGAAATATTTAGCCTCGTTTTTGGTTTTATTTGTTGTTGTTAAGTGAAACACTACTTGTATAACAAAATAAAAATATTTAAAAATCATCAAAACATTTGCGAGTTTTTAATCATCGTTTAGGCCCATATTGATACCGTGATAAATTATTTGACTCACTGTATATATGTTTTATAGGGTTTCTGAAGTTTAATCTGGCTATAACTTCGTGTCAAACTTAATATTCTCTGATCAGGCTACAAATATTTTCCACTTTAGTCGAGTTTACTATTACTTAGATACCTTGTTCTATACTTTATTGATATCAATTCATTAATATGAAAAAAACATTTCTTAACATAACTTGAAGAGGACTTGTTTAATTTAATTCCACCTATCATTCGACCTCTTTGAGATGTCTTATGTATGACTATATTTTTAATTCTAAAGTATTTCCACGTCACTTTTTTATAGTCTACCAAAACAAGAGGGCTTTTTGTTTTAGGGGTTGATTATAGTTCTATATACTTTTGGTAATTCTAACCAAAATAATAATACAGATTCGATTGATATCTGAAATAAAGAACACAAAGGCTCCTTTATTTGTACCAATGACCTTGCTTATCTTTTAGCTTTTCTGTGCGCAGTAGTAGGGCTAACCTTAGTTAATATTTAAAAGTTTCTTCTCTTTCTGTCGTTAGTAATATCTTAGTCGGTTTTAACGAATAATTCGAATTGCTATAACTTTTATCGTATACGAATTGCAAGATTGACTAAACTTTGCTTGTAAAGGAAATGACTTTGTGCAATACATTTCATTCTTCCACTGAAATAAATCGCTAGGTCTTTGACTGTGGAAAGAGTAATCTTCACAAACCACAAGTTTCATAAATATATCGCATGATATTTTAGTTCTAATATAAACTTAAGGCAAATATTACATTTATACCCTGAACAGGGTATATAAAGTTTGTCACGAAGTTTGTAACACCCAGAAGGAAGCGTCGGAGACCCTATAAGGTATATATATAAATGATCAGTATGTTGAGCTGAGTCGATTTAGAAATGTCCGTCTGTCTGTCTGTCCGTCTGTCTGTATATATGTATATACGAACTAGTCCTTCAGTTTTTAAGATATCGTTTTGAAATTTTGCAAACGTCATTTCCTTTTCAAGAAGCTGCACATATGCCATACATACTGAACGATCGGAATCAAGTTCTTGTATGGAAAGCTTTCACATTTGGCGATGTATCTTCACAAAAGTTGCCAGAGGTTATTTTCTAAGATAATAATGCAATATACGAAGAAATTGTTCAGATCGGCTCACTATAGCATATAGCTGCCATACAAACCGAACATCTGTATCAAGGGCTTGTATGGAAAACTTTTGCATTCGACGTAGTATCTTCACGAAATTTGACATGGATTACTGCATAATATAATTTCTGAAAAAATTGTTCAGATCGGTTAACTATAGCATATAGCTACCATACAAACTGAACACATAGTTACTAAAAGAAATGCACCTGTGAAGGTTTCAAAACAGTTTTTAATTGTCGTTTTCTATTTTTTTCTTATTATCAGATAGAAAAATTTATGTCGCTTCCAACTATTTGATATATTGTTTCTTAGATATGTGCTCTACATTAATTTTCGTAAACCCAAATGTTTAAAAGATATTTAAGTAAACTCTGTGAAAAAAAAATTTGGAGACCTCTATTTTTCAGAGTATGAAAAAAAAAATTATATTTGATCCACCTTATGCATTGATAAGATGAATAATTCGATATATCCATTTTTTTTTCATTGAGTTATAAAATTCATAAGAAATAAAAAATTTTCCAAAAATAATATTTTAACTGTTAATATCTTTTAAACGTTTGGGTTTACGAAAAAATCATAGTAGACCTGTTTTAAGCATTCAATACAAATTCTAAGAAACAAGTGATGATTACGTTACAATTAAAAACTCAATAAGGCTTTCTTAAATGGTGTCTAGGAACCTATTTTTCCGAAAAATGAAAACAAAAAAAAAATTTTTTTTTCGAATCACTCTATAATATATATATATATATATATATATATATATATATATAATGATATTATTTTAAACTACCTTCCGGTATAAATACAATTAATTTCCCTATAATTACATATCTACTTAATTAGCGTCCGTCAATAAAACTCCCTACGGTAGTTCATTGTAAATTAATGATTAATTAGTCGATAATTATACGCTAATTAATATGTGCTCAATGTGCTGCTCACTTTTAATTTAAGAAATAGCTAAGGCAATTTTGTGACAAGAAACACTAATTACTAAATGGTGACGCCCAAAAGAGAAAACACCCACTCACATGTCATTTTTATTGTTTTAATGAAATGGTTACATCCCTTGCTAGTCAGAAAAAACATTCGATAGTTTAATGTACTTTAATAATAATATATTTTAATAATTATATTAGTGGATATATCGAATTATGTGGTTATATACAAATATAATTTTCAAAAGATCAATTTTGTTTACTTAATTTTTTAATGTACATATACATATTTTCGAAGTTACACGATGTTTTGAAAGGGCGTCTGGGGTGTGTTTTAAGTGCATTCTAAACTTTAAACACGTTTTTCTCAAAATGGTCGATTAGTCTCAAATTTAGCACCAGCTTCTTAAATACATTAAATATTGGCTTCAAAAAACTTCATTTCATATGTCCTAGTTAGTCACAAAGTCGTCCTACTAAGGCTTGAAAATGACCTTCCGTTTTGCTCGTCGACATAACATAGCATGAAATATAATATGGCATAGCACATATTACAGAAGCATTGGTAACAAAATATAATAATGATGTAGCCTATCATAACACAACATAGCACAGTATAAGCATAAATAACTTATGTAGGTCAATGAAAATATAAAATTCCGTTTACTAATAAGTTGAATCCTCATATGTTTTTATGTCCTTTTTTCGTTAGCTCAACTACACCGATAATTTATTATTCTAAATCAAATGTTTTAAAGCTTGTTTATTTAATTACACAAAACTGCAGTTTAAAGCAATGGCTATGTTATTGTTTCCAACAGCTTTGAATGTTAAATTCGAAAAAACAAAAGCACTGCCAAAACAATAAATGCACACTTCCACATAAACTTACAGACTGCTATTACATAGGCATGCATACAAATATGGAATTAATATGTATTGTATGTACATACATGCATTGTGCAATGAAAACTTCACTTGTCAACCATCAGCGGTAATGCTAACCGAAAACCGCATGGTGTTGACCAAATCGCTCGGTTGACAGAGTGATGCGGATGAGTGCCCACCGCGACCGCACGTTCGCCAACCAATGTCAACGGCGGATTTCGTTTGCCCAAAGCCAAATGAAAATAAAAATCACAAACGAAAACCCAGTGCGAGGACAAGTGAAGCAATATTGCGTGCAACAATAGCAGCAGAGGAAAATAAATACTGCAATAAATAGTAAATAATGCGCAAATGTGTCATATGTATGTATGTGTGCACAATTGTGGTTGCAAGAGAGGCCTCAAAGTATTGCATTCAATTTTGAAAAATAACAAAAAAAAAAAACAAATTAGCAAAACTCTTTATTATGGTTGTTGCAATTAGTTGCAGTATTGTTAACGTAATTACCTATAAATGCGAAGAATTCTCGAAAAGGTTCGAATGTTTTATATTCATAAAATTATCTTCTGTTTTTTTCTAAATTTTTAACCAATTTTTTCAGAATCTTTATATTCAGAGAGTTTTTAAAAATAACAAGGAATTTGTATTCACTCGTAAACAATTTTTAGTGAATTTTTTTTTAATTAATATTTTTTTTTTTTGGAATTATGACTTCCTTAGTTTCCAAAAATATTCGATTTTTAAGCAGAATATTTTTTTGAGTTACTTAAGAGACTATTGTTGCCTTTTTAAAAAATATATTTTTTATCGAAGGAAAAGGATTGTACAATTCTCGAATTTAAAAAAAAAAAATAGATTTTGTTAACGAATTTAAAAGCACTTAACTTTTAAAACTCACTTTTGCGGGAAAACAATTATTATTTTAAGCGCTAGTTTTAATAAAATATTGTTTAAACTTTTTATTTGTGATATACAATATTTACTATTATTAACTTCAAAATCGCATTTTTTAGTTTTGAAAAAAGCTCTAAAGCTTTCCTAATTTTATTATTATTTTAAGGAAATATTTATATTTATTATTTCCGAAATCTTTGTTTTTAAAGCATTTTTGAATATTTTTTAACCATTAAATTTTTTTCAGATAATATTTATATAACAAACCATATTTTCGAAGCATTTGCAAACAGTATTCGATTATTTTCGAAACAATTTAGAATATTTTTTATTTGTTTTTTTCTTCACTATTTGTTTCTTATTCACGTTTAGTCAATTTTATTAAGTAAATAGAATTTCTTATTTTCACAAAATCAAGTTTACCAAGAATTCTCAAAATTTTTGTGAATTTTTGAAATGGATATCTATTTTTATTATTTTCGAACTCGTATTTTTAAAGAATTTTCAAATTAAATCTAATTTACACTTAAAAAGAATTTATTTCTGGTTATCTGTCGAGTTTTTTAGTTTTTTTTTGTTCGAAGAAAAAGCTTAACGAGTTCTGGAATTTATTGTGAAATTTTTTAAATAATATTGGTTTATTTTTTTTATTTTTCGTAACTAAATTTTTAAGCCCTTAACGTTTCCTTTACTGAAGCCAATTTTTTTATTCTTTATGTTTCAGATATAAATTAAATTTTTTATTTCGTCGATCAGAATCATTTTCATTGGCTTATAAATGTCTTATTTATTGAAATCATAAATTTTCTTCAAAAATTTAATTCTTTAAATTTCACGAATACGTTTTCAATCCATCCAAAAATTATTGATTTCACCAAACCAATTGATTTTAGTTAATTTTCCGGGAATAAACTGTCAAGTTGTCATATCCATATAATCGTGAGCCGTAAGCATATCTTGATGGCTGATCAATTTAGAAGAAAAATTTTGTGATTGACAAAATGCTTACGCTGCCAGCCTCTCGAGTAAAAATTCCTTTTGCTTCAGAGAAATTAAATTGCTTGACATTTTAAAGCAATATTGGTAGTAGATAAAAAGCAGTTAAACTAAAAAATGCATGACTGCGGTAACAAGATAAAAATATGATGGAAGCCAGTTTTTGGGGATTATACTATAACGTTTCTAAGAGCTTCGAAGTTGTTTATGTTAAACTATTAACAACAAAATAACTTGGCGGAGGGAGGAAGGGAAAGGGGTAAATATAAGGTATGAGAAAAACGAGAAGATGAAGAAAAAAGAAAAGTTATATATATATAGATATAGATGTAGATATAGATATAGATATAGATATAGATATAGATATAGATATAGATATAGATATAGATATAGATATAGATATAGATATAGATATAGATATAGATATAGATATAGATATAGATATAGATATAGATATAGATATAGATATAGATATAGATAAAGATAAAGATATAGATATAGACATAGATATAGATATAGATATAGATATAGATATAGATATAGATATAGATATAGATATAGATATAGATATAGATATAGATATAGATATAGATATAGATATAGATATAGATATAGATATAGATATAGATATAGATATAGATATAGATATAGATATAGATATAGATATAGATATAGATATAGATATAGATATAGATATAGATATAGATATAGATATACATATAGATTTACATATAGATATAGATATAGATATAGATATAGATATAGATATAGATATAGATATAGATATAGATATAGATATAGATATAGATATAGATATAGATATAGATATAGATATAGATATAGATATAGATATAGATATAGATATAGATATAGATATTGATATAGATATAGATATAGATATAGATATAGATATAGATATAGATATAGATATAGATATAGATATAGATATAGATATAGATATAGATATAGATATAGATATAGATATAGATATAGATATAGATATAGATATAGATATAGATATAGATATAGATATAGATATAGATATAGATATAGATATAGATATAGATATAGATATAGATATAGATATAGATATAGATACAGATATAGATATAGATATAGATATAGATATAGATATAGATATAGATATAGATATAGATATAGATATAGATATAGATACAACAAGATGGAGAAAAAAGAAAACAGAGGTTAACAGCAGGTCTTTACATGCAATAAATATAATATTTTTGGAATCCTAAGGTCCAATGTATGCAATTTTTGCAATGGCATTTCTCAAAGCACTTCATAGATAATATAGTGATTCTCGCAAAATATGTCAATAAGATATAACAGTAAAAGTGCAAATTTTTTGGTAGATAGCAGCCTTAAAATTTACTTAGGAGACCTCCGAAAATAGCTCCTTCCCGCTTTTTTACGAGATCCTCTTTGAAAATTTAATCAGCTTTTGTGGAAATTTCGATAAATCATGAGGAAGTAATGAAATATTTGAAATGGAAAAGACTTGAATAACACGCTCACGGCTTTACGATATTATTCAACACTACTCCAAAGAAAAATAATGTATGGGTTGAGAAAAGTATAGCAACGAAAATTTAGAAATCCAATTTTTTAACAGCGCTGCACACGAGTATTTCATTCATTTACTATTTTTGAAGAAAAAGTGACAAATATATGCCCACGGTCAATTCAATCCTGTTTTAGCAACAAATCACCTATGTATCTACTAGTCAAATCAATGCTACCTAATTACGCCGTTATTTACAGTAATGCGTATATTGGCGTACTCGTGTACTACAAATGCTTAATGGATTACCTGAGGCCAGCACGCTAATGAGCCTTAAAGCTTTGCAAATGGCATAGCGCAAAGCTATGCATACAAATTTACATACTTATATATTCACATTCATACAGGCATATGCATTAAAAACACATCTCTGTATCGTTATGTAGCTGACACTATCAAAACACACATTCAACCAACAAATGTGCAGACATGCGTTTAGTGACTAGCATACGCCTTAACTCAATACAAATATCACACATGTTTGGGCATTTGCCAGCACATTTGTGCTATAACTCAGCGGTTAAGTGTAGCGCAGCGAACGTGTGAACTCAAGCAGGCATTTAACCAACCTTTGTGGGCACAATTTCACTTTAGCACACTAGCGGTTAGTGTATTGCATATACCTTCAATGAAATTTCCAACTTCCATGCACGCTCCATACACTGCAAGCGCTAACATGACACCGCTTATGCATAGGTTACTCATACGCCCCGTCGCTGGAGATAAGTGGCTGGCGCGTTTGTCTTATGGCTGTGCATTTGGTTCTTTATGTATTTGGTTTCTCAATTGCAATTTACCAAGTAGGCTAAATTGCGACAGCAACAATTTGGAAAATTTTAGATATGATTTTTAAGAATTTAAACTGCTTTTATTAGTATTTTATGATAGAGTTCAATACTTGTATTACTCAATATTTTGCTTTATATGTCGCTTATGTCGCCTATATTTGTTTTCACTTTTTGACTTCAAGTTTTTGTACTCTTTCGCTTTCTTCTACTTTCTTAACTGAGCAACATTTATCCAACGCATTAAGCAAATACAACTACCATAATTATATATAATGACCATGACATAACAACAAAATGCATTTTATAACTGTCAACAATCAACTGAAATCTGTCAAAGTGTGGATCGCGTGATCAGCCTTACTAAATATGGCAATGCAGTGCAATAATTTATATTTCTGTATGCTTACAAATCACGAAAGGACGAAAAACTATATAAAAGAACTATGATAATAACAAAAACTTATATATTTCTACTTAAACATATTAAATTCGCTATTTCTATTTATGTCAAATTGGCTGATGCTGGGGAAGTTTGTGCTGCGAATTTCTTCATAAATACAAAAATATCGCCAAAAACTGATTTTTTTGTTTATGTAGATATATAATTATGTTATAAAAGAGCAAGTATATGGGTTTGACCAAGCAACTATATAAATATTAAAATTAATTAACAGACTTAAAAATCCCTACTTATTGATATAATGTCACTCCACCATAAAGAGTAAACATTTATTGCGCTTGTAAATTTATTCTAGATTATATTTATAAGTATTCACCATGCTTTGCAGCGTTAAGCGTATGCGCAAGTATTGTCGATAATTTATGCAATTGTTGCGTTCGATAATTTACGAGGCATGTATTGCCGAACATGCACTCGTCGCAACTTTACAACACTTGGTTGTTGGTATTAAAAATTTATAGCATGCGATATTTTACTGTGGGTAAAGATAGTAAGACTTTTGTCATAATTTTAAAATTCTTAATTTGATCATCGTAATCAACATAACCATGATTTATGACCTGCTTTGACATGGCTGGATCGATCGACTTAAGCGAGTTATTGCTCGACTCGTCTCGCTAAACCTGATTTTTTAAAAAAAAGAGTACCGAATTTCGATCCCACATATGTACATAGAGAACATTAAAACAGCCGATGAAACATGGGTTTATGAGTTTGACATGCAAACAAGTCAACAATCTTCGGAATGAGAGGAAAAAACGAGCCGTAACCAAAAAAAAACCACGCCAAAGCCGTTCAAAAACCACGCTGATGCTCATTGTTTTTTTTCGATTTTCGTGGCTTAGTGCATAATGAATTTATTTCAGAGGAACAGACGGTCAATAATGAGTTCCATTTGGCCTATTGAAGCGTTTGCGTAAGAAAATTCGTTGAAAACAAAGCTTCGCATCGAGCCACGATAGCGACTGAGCCAAAAACGCAATGAAAACTATCAATCAACCACCTTTTTCACCAGATTTGGTTCTTTGTGATTTTTTCTTGTACCCAAACGGAAATTGCCGTTCCATGCAACCGTTTTCAGTCGATCGAACAGATAAAACAAATTTCGCTGAAGGAACTGAAGGCCATTCCGAAAAGTTTTTATGAAAAGTGCTTCGAGGACTAGAAAAATTGTGTGCATAAATGAATTACATCTGATGGGGATAACCTTGAAGGCGATAAAATAAATATTGATTTATAATGTTTTTTTGTCACAAAGTATGTCGCACTTACCGAAGATTACGAAAATTAGTTTGTACAGCTAATTTAGTTTCTAACTAGGACACATTGGACCTGTGGACTCACAAGTTTTAACTATAATTCAAGTCATCGATACAAATATATTTGAATAATATGCATAAACTACATTTTTACCCCCGAAGTTTAGGACCAATATATTTGTAAAACTAAAAGTATATTTAACAGACTGCAGTGAAAATGCAAATTTTGGAGGAAGATGAAAGGGTTGGTGTATTTGCAAATGCGTCATAATATAAATAGTGCCCATGAAAACATTAGTATGCAGAAGTAATTACATACATATTTTTCTATATTATTGTTATTCTAGACAGTATCTCTTCCGCGCAAAGGCAAATTATTTTGAAATATTTCTTAATCCCTAAACTCCTCTCTACAGATGTACTCTGTATCATTAATAATAACAGAATGGATATACAATGTGTCAAAATTAATAATAATTTGTAATCCCGTCAAACATCAAATCACACCCAGGTTAAATTTAACATCCTCTATTATGCTTAAGATATATTACAAACATAATTATGTTCCCTAATGAGTTTTCGTCGAATTCACTGACAGCGCTGTCGTCATTTTACATCATTTACCGCCAAACCTGCTGTCATTTGATATCTCACCCACCCTTGTTCTATACAAATTTAGATTTCTACAGAATACACATCAGAGCTCATAAAAAGTTATGAGCTTCATCTATTTTTAGGACATAATTATATTTTATTGCATGCATTTATTTCAATGTGTTGGTAAGATGGTTTCCATGGTATCGCGAGCTGTTTGTGGACGTTAGTGCTGGTGGCGTAAACAATATTTACAATTATATTTCATATTTTACTTTCAAGCATTAAATTTATATATTTCAAAGTAAAAGAAATTTTCATTTTAAGTTCGCTCAGGAAAAAAATGCAATAACCATTAATAGCTAGGTAAATGGAAAATTGGTTAGTAAGACTTTTTATATTGGGTAGTATAGGTTCCTTTTAATTTTAGAAGAATGTTGCGCAATCAGACCAACAATATATTAACGATAATTTTATGCATCAACGTTCTTACTGCTGGAACTGAAATTTAATATCTGAGCTAATTTGTTTATAAAACTTTGAATATGTATGTATATACTGACTCCTAACAAGTTACAAGAAGTGATAAAATCTAGATATATATTCGTCAGGCTTTTTAGAGATTTCAGACAACACGATTTGGTGTCTTTATTCGTTATTTTAAAGTTCTCACCCCTAGTTGATGGAAAGATGAGCTGTAAGAGATACACGACGACATCGACATAATTCAGCGAATTAAGTGGCAGCGGCTATGCTGGCTAAGTCATGAATCTCCAATTGGCGCCAAACAGCGAAAAAGGAAAACCAATAGCGCGCTGTTGTTAACTCAGCTCAAACCGCGAAAATGGTGTCTACGCCAATAAGGAAGAAAAAAAACTTTTCATTATCTTCCAAATTTTTGATGACATACGTATGTTGAACAAATTGTTTAACCACATATTACATTTTGAGCTTCCATTTTATAACCAAATCATAATAAATTCTTTAATTATACTTTTTTTTTTTTAATATCAAATTAGATGACAACGACCTAAATAAATTTTTTTTTAATTTGTTTTAATCACGAATATATCATACCCCTTTTAAAATTTTTTTCTTTTTTAATATTAATTATTTAACACAGGTGGCAACTCCCTGGCACCAAAAAAAAATATTCTCGCTATAGAAAATCATGTTAAGTCTTATTTCAATATTGCATGTGAATTTGATTACTTTACACATCGCATTTCTTCAAATAGGTGACTACTCGGTTTTTTCTTTTTGTGATAAACTTTGAAAATATGCTTATTTTATTCATTCAATTTTTACGTATTTGTATATCGCAGCTGCGCTTTTGGTTTTATGTCAAAACATGAAAACATTTGTCAGTTTTATTACGGAAATAAATGTTTATTTTTTTTGTTTTCCAATAAAGGAATATCAAAATGTCCATAAAAGTGGCAACTTTCTTTCATTAAATATCAATTTAGTGATGTCAATTCTCGGACATTCTAGCACGGTTCAGAAATCATATTAACTGCTCGCAAGCGCTATTTCACATAGAGATATGAAAATTAGTCAAAAATCTATAACAGTTTCTAAAGTAAGCAAACCGAAGGCAAAAAAAAACGAAATTAATATGGAAGGCTATTGACATTTCCTCTGCCAGTGGAAACTATGTAAACAAAATCATAATGGTTGATGTAACGGGTCGCGTAGGCAGGCGTTACCAAATTCCCTAGTCTCCTTTACGGCGTAGAGGAAGCAAACTTTGTGGCACATTACAGTGCTTATCTACTTTCTACCTTGCTATCATACTTGCCTACCTACTATCGCCAATTGTTATTGTGCGTGCGCCCATGAAAAACAACACCAAATGCCACGCTACATGCCACAGACTTCGACAATTCAAAAACGTGTATGTATGTGAGTGTGCCAAAAACAGCAAATTATAAGTAGCGCGAAGTGAAGTCAAAATCAAGAAATTTAATCAATGTCTGGGCACTAAGAACGCAGCTGGAACATGGCTGCGGTTATTGACGGTACTTAACGGTGGCGTTCTGGTGGAAGCGTAAGAAAAGCAAAAGTATAGCAAAAAAGTTAGAAAAAAACTCAACGCAACAAAAACATAAACAGTGCAAAGCGTAAAAAATTTGACATGACTTACGAAAGGCATGCAAGGTTGTCGTAGACAAAAGAAAAAAGAAAACAACAACTCAACTAACAAGCAAGAAATATAGAGTGAGGTACATGGAGTCAAGTTGTGAGTTATTTTATTTGCATTTTAAGCGGGTAATAAAAATTGTTTACGTTCAAGCGTCAAGGAAATGTGTGAAAAAAGGGCGGCATGAGGTCGGAGCGGAAAAAACCAAACAATAATTTATCGCATGGAATTTAGGACACGCGACAGCAGTGCCACTTTATTATCAAAAAAATTAAAAACAAATATGCTTTGAATATTATACAAGTAAGTGATATTAAAAGCCAGCCAGCTTCTGTATGCTTAAATAATAAAGGCTCAATAAAAACCTATTACATACACTTTGACGACGTCGATAAGAATTTTTATACTAATTGCTTTTCATTTTCTTGTACAATTTTGGTTGAAATTAATTCTTATAATTGTACTTCTTCTAAACGCAATCTTTTTAACAGGCAAATTAGGCAGCAAACATAATTTATGACATTAAATTTATATTTTGGTAAATATTTTTTGTGGTAGCCGTTGTGGTTTTAGTGCTGAAAACTATATTGATTTTGGATCAAACTTATGAACTTATGACCTACCACAACCATAAAAACTTTATAAAATTTAATTTCGCTTTACAAAATGTTATATATTTCTATCAAAAATGACCATTTCTTAAGCAAATTTTATATTAAAAGCATCTATCAACAAATATCATATGTTACACCATGGCGTATGAGTAACGCTTGGCGCAGACGAATTAATGTCTCCGTTCTTTACTATAAACATCCCTCATACGAATCAGAACTTATATATATACTTTTCTTGCAAACATTTCTATATTGATGGGGATATTCCACCAATATAGATTTTTCGCTGTTGTTCTTGTTTTTGTAACAACATAAGGCACTTGCCAATTAGCTGCTGATAAATGTATATTAATAGCGATATTGCTTTGATTTAATTTTCCACTTATAATAATAAATTGGTACTACTCCATTATTTCTCTTATTGAAAAATTTGCGCTAATATATTTCATAGTTACATAACTAATTTTTCGGGATCCCGAAAATTTATTTTATTATTTTAACAATTTCAACGTAATATGCCTTATAAAATATAGAAAAAAATATTATATAAGGGATAATACCGAAATCGAATGCCAACCCCGAAATTTCGGGATTATAAAATGTTGTGGTATTTCAACATTATTTATTCTTTTTTTTACTCTGCAGTTATGGTAGACATATCAATGATAAAATAGAATATCATTAATATATGATTAATCCCAAAATAACAACAATTTTCGGGAATACATATTTTAATTTTGTGGTAATGCCCCATTATTTCTCTAATTGAAAAATTTGCAGTGTATATTTTTAATTATTCGTGATTCAAAAATTAAATTTTATCATGCTAATTATTTTGACGTAATAACCTTTATAAAATATAAAAAAAAATATATTAAATTTGCATCACGATATGAGTTTCGCTCTCTTCGACTAAACAACATCAATTGGTAATCTTGAAATATTATATTTCATGCTTCAACACTTATAACTCACATACTACTTGTACATTATTAAATTGATATTGTGCTATTATTGCAACATTATTAATTTTGCGGTATCCAGAAACATTAAGTTATGGATAATACTGAAATTGTATGGTAATTCCGAAATTTCGGGATTGTAAATTGCTTTTAATGCTGCAATACTTACATATCATTTAATGATCTTTCATAGCAACACTTTTAATATTTCGGGATCCCGAAAATTCATTTTGTAAACAGTTTGACTTGATATTACTTTCAAAATATAAAATTCCATTAAATAACCGGTAATCCCGAAATCAAAAGACAATCCCGAAATTTCGATATTATTAAAAATAATTGCTCGAAATCAAACCGCAATCCCGAAATTTCGAGATTATTAAATTTTGAGCTTTTTAATACTGCAATGCAATCCCGATATTTCGGGATTATTAAATTTTGAGCTATTTAATACTGCAATGCGTATTTACCATGTTTTTAGTTGGTTATTATAAAGACTTTTATGCCTTTCGATATACATACATACCCATATAAGTCCTTACTTTGTATCGAGATTCAATTACTAAGCACTCTTCCGATTAAACACAAGTTAGTGCTTCGTTTTTGTTACATATAAATGTATGTACATATGCATATATATCGATTAGATTATTTTTATACATTATATTAATGAAGAAGAATGCGATAAATTTAATTCTTTGGAAAGTCTTCAATATTTCAGAGTCTAGTAAAGAAAATACGCAATTTTCATGAAACTATACAAAAAAAGAAAAAATAAAAAAAAATTCCATAAAATAATACATTGGATCATATAATGTATGTCTTTTTGTGAACCTTGAAGCTCACAGTAAATAGAAATTTCGAAAAATTCCGAACTTAACATCTTTGTCCATTTTTTCATTATTTTGAACTAATGTAAGAGGCCACAAGTGAAAAGTCTCAAATGAACATCATGAAATCAAAAGGAGCCGAAACACAGTTTCAAGGCGAACGATCAGAATAATCGAACCCATTAAAAACATAGAGAAAACATATTTGAAAATCATTACCAAGTGCAAGCGAAAGAACTCAAATAAAACCTCTCAGAAAATTGAAGCGCGAAGCATACTTAAAAGTGTAAAGTATAGATGTGAAACTAGAAACAACAACAAAGCTTAGAACGCAATAAGTCACCTGCGCACTGGATGGCAGCAATCGCTAAGGACAGCAAGTGTTATGAAAATACTCTTAAATCTATCTACAATGAGGAGGCAAAAAAAGCGTTCGCGAATAGCCGCACTACAAGCATTAAAGGGCTATCAGAGATTTTACGCTCGCGTAAACAAAGTACTGGATATACGAAAAATCACCAACGACGTCCAGCTGCGGGCCACCGCTGATCCCTGATAATACCACTAAGTGAATATAGCGCTAAAAGCGAGCATAAGGATGATGAACAACAGAAAAAAACGCGAATACACACATAAATAGACAAGCGGAATGCGTGAGCGTGGGTTTAAGTAGATAATGAAAATAAGCGAATGTAAACAGATAAACAGCAATTGAACAAACGGTTGAGTGAAAATATAAGTGTCAAATTTAAATAAGTGTTAGAAAAAGGACGGAAGGTATTAAGCAAAGAGCTGGGTTAGAAGAAAATATTGAGGACTATTTGTATTAAGATCTGGAACAGTTTTAAAGAGATCTCGTTTATGTCATAAATTCTTGTAATCCGACAAGCTTCATACAGATTGTCGTGGGATATTTAACTAGGAGAAAGCCTCTATACTATACCCAAAACTCCTAAAGGACTTCATACTTAATGAAAGTAGATAGTCAATGAAACTCAAAGTTTCTGCTCAAAGTGTTGAATCAGAGATAACTTTTGTTTTCTGACAATGAAGTGTTATAGAGAGATTTTGTTTGAGATAAATTCTCTAAATCGCTAGGGCCGTTTTCTCAATGTCTGGTTAGAAGCCATATGTCAGTTAAGTTCTCGTTAACTTAATCAATACTCCTTTTTTCTGAGCTCTTTATAACCAGAACTTAACTGACAGATATCTGCTAATCAGACATTGAGAAAACGGCCTTTAGTCTGAGATACTTCTAGGAGATTATATTTAGCTAGGAAAAAGCCTCTACACAGTAAATTGTCTCCCGAAGGTCTTCACATACTTGTATAATGAAAATGTGTCCCAAAGAAACGACTGTGTGATGAATAAATGGTTATCATCGGTGTCTATTCTGTTTTCTTCAGCTAGTAAATTTATCGTCGTTTTTATCAAAGTATGAACTTTACGGTCGCTCCCTTTCAGTTATCAGTCATCTTCCTAGTTGCAAGTCTTACTCAACGCTTTCAAACGCGGTATTGGTGAGGAACTCACCAATTTTTAGAGACCTTTCATAAAACTTAGACTAGATATTTTACTTCAAAACAAATAACTAAATTTGTGTAACTCGAAGTAAATCGCAAAACAAAATTAAATCAAAGTCTCGTCTAAAATCAGTTTTATTTATTTTCTCATTACTCAGTCCTTTTCACAGAGTCTCTTCATCTCTTCAGCTTACTAAATTGACCGCTCGCGCCTAAAATGCCGTTACGCTCAATAAAATTTTTACAAAGCCGTGTTAGCACAAACCGAAGCAAAGCAAAAACGCGACAGATAGTAGTGACGCTGAAAGCGAAACGGCAACAAAAAGAAATACAAGTTTCACATGCATTCACTCCTTAACACCTTTGACATCTACACAACACTGATTTTTTTTTTCAATTCGCTCGTTGGCTAGCTCGTTTCTGTTTTCAATAGACTGCCTGCAGCTGCAGCTTTTCTATTTTGATTGCATGTTGACCTTCTGCTGTTCAGAGTAACGCTCGCGGTCTTTATATCCTGTGGTTTAGAAACTGTGTTGTTTATGCAATTTATTGCTAGTTTTGGTGACGTGTTATTGTAGGCTGTGGGGGATAAATAAAATAAACGCGGCAGGATTCATAAGCACTGTAAAATATTTGAATAATGCGGAGAGTGAAAGCATGGGATTATACCGATTGTGGGAGTGGAATTAATAAAATTATTAATAATAAATAAATATTATTATATTAGAAAAGTAATAGTTAAAGGAGAAAAATGTTATGTCATGAGGCGTCCTGTCGTTTGGGGAAAACTCAGTGATACAATTTTAGGCTTGGAAGTTTCAGGAATACCAAAAATCCAGCTATGTAAGAGTTCTTACGTAAAAAAAGATTTCGAAAGTTTCATTAAAACTTAGCTTGCTAAGAATTTCAAAAAGATTACAATCCCAGCGGTTCAGCGGTGTCCCAGAAAATGCACTATATAACCTTTGCCAAAGACTGAAAATTTTTCTAGCTATTAATAATAAATATTTTCTAAAAGAAATAAAAGCAAATAAAACAGTGAAATTTTGTCCAGTAGAGCCAACATTAATTGTGGTTTGACCAATAGTAAGATATGGAAGCATTATCAGCTTACTGATACCATGCTCCAATTTCACCATGTTTACATGTATTTCTTTGCACGGGACTCTATAGAGTATTGATGGGATCCTCAGATTTTCAATAAAGAACATACGCACTTTCACGTTTCGTCACCTGAAATGAAGTTTACAGGCGAAGAAAAAACGATATAATAGAAACCACATATTGAAAAAAAATTGAATTTTGGTTATAAAAAGGTTATATATTGGTTATACTTGAAAATTTTATGCTATATCTATATATGTAATATGATGTGGTATATACTAAGCAATAAAAACTCAATTTTGATTTTTTTGCTGATACGTTAATTTGCATTTTAGATAACGATATGAAACATTGGAGATAGAAAAGCTCTTTACTTGAGTCATAAACAAATTTAAATCAAACACTATACACAAACACAGAATTTATCAAACATATAGCCAGTTAATCTTCTATGTTAAGAGGTAATAAGCGTTGTGCTAGATACGCAGGGGAAGGAAAGCTGCGTCTTTTAATGGAGCCAAAATAAAACTTCAATCGTAACACGGTATCGCCCTCTTAATTTATTTGAAGCCTCTTTAAGATCTTTCACGTAGTTCCAAAAATGAAAAGAAGTGTGAAACATTTGTGTTCTACTCAGCTGAAAACTAGTGCCTGATTATAGTATCAAATTAACAAAATAAATTGTAATTAAAGTTTTCTTGTTGACTTTATATTTTAACTTTCCACTTTCTTGTTCTCTCCACTTAACGCCCGCAGTTTTAGTTTTCAACTCACATTTTATAAAGCACTTGTGACATTTAACAGACGAGCAGCACTTTGTACTTGGCTCCATTTGCATTATAATCGGTTAAATGTTGAGTGCATTAAGTAACCAACAACAACAACTATTTACAGAAGCAAGTGGGTGTGTGTTTTTATACACAAATGCAATTTGGTATCCAAGTGTGTGTTTGACGTTACTAGTTTGGTGACAAGTTGCAACAACAACAAATACTTGATGTGCTGGTGTCAACATCAACAAGCAGTTATACAAGGTCTGTCGCAAAAGAAACACAACTTTTTAAATATAACTGTTTCTGGCGGCGCCACCTATTGGTGGGTATATGAAATAAAAAGTTTGATCTCTTGTTGACATTTCGTAAAAATTTTAAGACAATTGGATAACTACAATCGATGTTATCGATCAAAAAGAGACAGCAGCTTTTGGTCATCGGTCGTAAAATGCATTTTGAACAAAGAGCAAATATTAGATTTTGTTTTAAACTTGGGAAAAGGTTTACTGAAACATTTCAAATGATGAAAAAAGTTTATGGTGATCAGTGCCTATCCCGTAGTAATGTGCATGAGTGGTTTAAGCGATTCCAAGAAGGTCGTGTGGACCTCTGTGACGATCAGAGTCGGGCCGGCCAAAATCAGTGATTACCCAAAACAATATTGAAAATGTGCAGGAATTTATTAAGAATGAGCCGAAATCTTCTTTGCGTTACATGGAAATGGAGTTAAATGTCACCAAAGACGCCATTCATCGCATTTTGATAGATAAATTGGGTCTACGGAAGGTGTGCTCCAAGTTTGTTCCGCACAAATTGACTGGCGCCTGTTGCACGATAATGCGCCGTGTCATCGGTCGACGCTTGTCACTGATTTTTTGACAAAAAACTCCATATTAACCATTAATCACTCACCCTACTCACCTGATCTGGCACCCTGTGATTTTTACCTATTTGGAAAACTTCATTTGCCCATGAAAGGACACTGGTTTCAGGACATGTCAGCTATCCAAAAGGCGACGACCGATATTCTCAAGAGCTTTCCGAAAAATGACCTTACACGCTCATTTGAAATGCTAATTGACCGGGCTAAACGCTGTATCGAAGCACAGGGAAACTACTTTGAATAAAAAAATATAACTTTTGAAAAGTATTAATTTTTTGTTGTTTTTTTTAACAGTCCTGTTTCTTTGCGTTTCTTGTATGTATATTTGTAAGAGTGAATCGTATAGACAAATAATATTTCTAGCACTATTATTAGCTTCTACTTTTATTTTGTACGAATGTGGTTTGAAATGAAATTGGAAGTATTTTCATAATAGTTTGGAATAAAATCCTGTTAATTTCTTCGAAGCTTTTGACAGGTTAGTTATATGCAATTAACTCTTAAATTTTTGACAGGCGCTTAGTTCAATATCTACTCTCATTTTTCATAAGAATCAAAAAGCTTTAGATAGTCTAATAGACTTTGTTAGTAATTCAGGATTAAAATGCGAGCGGCTTTATGATATTGTCTACCGAGGAGTGAAAGGTATTAAACATTTTTTTCGGCATTTCGTTCTGTCAGGCTCATCTCACTACCTTGTGGTATCCTTTTAACATGCTTCATTAATTCTAAACCTTTGTGACACTTCGGTTTTTGGAATATACTACACTAATTTCCTCCACATCATCTCTATTATTTGATTTCTCAGAGTACTAAAATGACTTTTATCTAAAAAATTACAAGCTGCATTAACTTCTTCGATATAACCTAACCTACATTTATGTGGTATAGTTACTGGTTTTTTAATAATTGTTGGCATAGGAAGATAGCGATAGCGCAAGAGAGATTTATATACTATATATCGAATTAAGATATTTCATCATATCTACCAAAATATTATTTAAGCAAATTTTACTGACTCACCAAACCGACCTCATATTACCATACAATTTTCACGATTATAATCTGCAAACACTATTTTTTTTTTTTTTTATATTCACATATCTGCATGCTTTACATGGCATCCCTTTCACTTTGATTGTGCTGCTCTGCAAACAAATATGGCTAAGAGCTATTTGCACTGGAACATGGACGTGGTTGGAACTCCTCATGCATTACACTTTATGTAAACTCTTCATTCTGGCCACTCACCGCACAAGCGCCAACTTACATATATGTATTTATAGTATATAGTATATTTACATGTCCAGCATGTTCTACAATGAATATTATTAAAGTTTTCGTTGCTATTGTTGTCAGCCGGTTACTCTTCCCGACACACTCGTATCAGTCGTACAAGTTGTTCTTCATTGTCCGCTTTTAGCTTTCTTTGAGCTTCGTATACTTTTTGTCGTGCAAGAGCAAGAATCGACACTTTTTTATTGTTACAGCTGGTGTTGCTGTTGCTCGACTGGCACTCTAGCCATGTCGTGTGGTGCTCGCTTGCCGTTACCACTGTGGGTGGAACCATGCTACACAAGTACAAGTTTAGACTCGAGCAAGTTGAGGGCGGCGAGTTATATGTAAAACACGAGTTTAGAATATAAAAAACCTTTGTGTGCTTGTATGTAGCTTGTGAAGCGCTTTAGGCTATATTTGAGGTGCTAAAATAGTTTGAGGGCGTGTGAGCACTAGCTGAGCGTGACACGTAAAGCATAAAAAATTATTAAATAAATATTTCACATGATTTAAAATCAGAACGGATTTTGTGAAAAGGAAATTGTTGTAATGATATTGGTAAGGACATTAATCTCCGACAACTTGATGCTTGAGATCGCTTGTGGAAGAAGTCTCAAATCAGAAGATTTTCAGTACCATCAAAATATCTTTTTATTGAACACTATACTTGACAAAGCGTGTTTTATATTTTTGTTTTTCAAAATTGTCTTTCGAAATGAACTTCTGACTAAAATGTTTCAATAAATTAATAAAATTGCTTTATTGTAAGTTATATAAAACTGGTGCATTTGGTCATACGATGTGGCAACCATAATCCTGGAACAATGTAGATCAGTAAATTCTGAGTGGTTGTACCACAATTTGTCTTCTTGACCTTAAAAGGAGTTCATTGTGTATATCTCTAGATCCTCCAAGAAGTCGTGAGAGGGCTGTTGTTGGTCGACTTACTTTCTTTCTGCCTAGCGTGATTTATTGTTGAACTTCTTATATATATATTCTTATAGTAATTACTGTCAAAATCATGTACAAGTATTGGATTGCCTTTTTTTGCTTGATGCAAGCTATCAGTTAAAGATACTAACTTGTTCTAAAATAATTATTATGTCCGCATGAAGATTAACATCTTTCTGACAAATACATCTAATAAAGGTTAAACAGTCTCGTTTCAACTTACCGAAAATTAATCAATTCAGGAGCGTATTCTAAAACCTACCTTCGTTGTTAAGTCCTTCTTTTAAAATTTTTCTACCTTATTAAAACCCAATATTCAATTACTACACTTACTACTTAATGTATATTTTTACACTATTAGTTCACTTAAAAGTCTAAACTGTTCATTGTAGAGTGTCTCACAACAAACTATCCACAAAATTTCTGCTTTCTTTCTCATGTAATCCAAATAACGTCTCTCTCGCTCTCTGACACAAATTTTTCTCAATTATCGCTCCTTAATTTTTACTCAATCTCTTAGATGCCAGCGATTTTTTTATCCCTCAATTTCTTTATGTCTACCTTTCAGCATGTCAAAGCTGCCTGCACCTCTCTACTCTGTTAATTGTACCAGCTGTTTACGGTCTTGTTGCCCGAATACTCATACACAATCTCTCGTTTGTAAGTCTATATAAATAAAAATGAATCGCCAAACTGTATGTACGCTCATAACTTTCATACGACTGAACCAAATTTGATCATTTTTTTTTTTTAAATTCGAATATTTGCCGGAAAACCCCTAAAATCAGCCCTTTTCTTTTTCCCCTACAAACGAATGAATGTTTGTCTGTTAGTAACGCTAAGAGAACGACTGAACCAATCTTGATGAAATTTTCAGAGGTTGTTCCTTGTGGATCAAGGAAGGCTTAGAAATAAAAATGCCTTATACTTTTCACGCAGAAAAATCGGAAAATTGGATAATTCCAAAAAGTACAATTTTTTTTCAATTTTTGTTTGTTTTGTTTTTCAATATTTTGATTTGTAAATTATTTGAATCGTGCAATTTCGGTCGTTTGCTTTTTTATTCCGGCTATTCAAAAGAAAAATTATTGAAAATTATTCAATGAAAACTTTACGTGTGTTTCACACAAAGTGATCAATTGCGAAGAGGTCGCCCTAATATCGGTCGGCGTTTTTTTGCCATCAACGTATGGCAGCCCAAGGCAAGGCAAGGCAAGAAGTACTCCTAGGATGCGATGACGTACGTGCGGAATTATGGATCGCGATCAATCAGCAAGCGATCGTCACAATGTCACAGCACGACTTTTCAAACAACAGTTACGATGTTTGATGGTCTTTATCTTGAAGCAACGCATATGTGGTGCTGTTAGATGCTAGATGTACTGTGTTGAGTGGCAAAAGAGAGGATTGCCGCACGCATACATTCTTTTCTGAATGGTGGTTACACCAGATCAAATTGATGAAATCATTTCTGCGGAAATTCCTGATGCAAAGAAAGATCCAGTATTATACGATGTGGTGGAAACCAATATGATTCATTTTTTCGGTTTGTATGTCTGACAATAAATGCACCAAACACTATCCACGTGTTTTTTTCGGAAACACCAACTGGAAATGATGGATATCCACTCTATCGGCGTCGCTCACCAGACGACAATGGCAGAACATTCAGCATTCAATTTAGAATGAAAACTCCAGTGGAATTTCTAAATTCTTTGGACAGGTTTGGTATGCCACCGCATCATTTGCGTCTCAAACTTGGATCTGTCGTTATTATGAAACATCTGCCTATCGAATACAAGGGGGCAGAATGCTTTATTCTAAGAATTCCTTTGAGTTCTAACGGTTTGCCATTTCAGTTCAAAAGTATTGCGTTTCCAGTGAAAATTGCATTTGAGATGACAATCAACAGGACAAAAGGATAGTCGTATAGTGTGTGTCAAAAATTTGGAAATGCGTGGCGTGCTCACGCGTTGGAAAACCTTCTTTTCTGTACACCAGAACAGAAACCTAAAGATGGTGTTTATCAAGCTGCGTTACATGGAAAAAAATAAACGATAAATTTAACTTTGTTTTCATTATAAAACACATAGTTTCACGCAGGACAACGGCTGCGGGGTCAGCTAGTATAGTATATATATATGAAATGATATATATGTATGTATATGTGCTGATGTGTAAACATGTTTTCATCTCCACTTACTTATATAGAAGTCAGGCGCCAGCATCAATACGGATGACTGTCGGGTAGGCAAACATGTCTTGAATATTAAATTCTACGGCAATTCTTAAACTTAAAAAAAAATTTTAAGTTTACATCTCGCAGCCGGCTTTGACTTTTTGATATCGGTTTCTCGAATAATAGTGACATATCAATTATCAAAATTCTTGGCATCAATTTTTGATAATAAACATTTTCTCTCAAAGAACACAGAAAGTTACAAACTCTCCGCCAGTTACATATTTTAAACATCACATACCATACATACTAAGGTCTCATGCATACATGTGAATCCTTGCAGTAAGTAATTTAATTATTCTCCCCATTTTAAAGTCCAACAGTCAATTGCACATTAACTCACCGTTGTGAGATTAAAAGCGGAAGCAAATGGAAATTCATTTCCTCGGTAATGCTGCATGCTGTATTCATAAGATTAGCAACTAACTAGCAGCTGCCATGTTGGGTTGCCTGTGCACTGTTAGTTATTGCGATGCTTACTATATTGAGTGTACAACAAAAACAACTAGAGCGACACTGCAGCAATGCAGCAATGCAAATTACACTCATGCCTGACCAAATACGTGGAAAATGTGGCAGGCGGCATTAATCAGTCGAGCGATGTTGAGCATGCGGTGCAACAGGAATTCTTGCATACATAACCATGCCTGTGTGTGCATGGCAACATACATATGTATATAGTCGAAATAGGAGCATACGTCAACCGCCAGGCACGATACACCAAACCTTTTGTGCTACAAATTCGCATAAATTGAAATATTTGTAGTAGCACTGTAGGTGTGTTATGTTTGCGTCCGTGCTCAGTTGCAATGAACGCCTTTTCCATCAGCCTTACTCTAGCCAACCAGCGCAACTGCCGCCATAGCTCATTATGAGCAACACGTCGGCATAGTCCAGAATATCAGCATGACTTTCATGACCATGCTTCATCCTCTTACTCATTCGGGCGTTCGTATGTTGGTTTTTCGGATTGTGTGGGCGTTTAATTTAGACCGGAAAGGCATGTATATATACTCATTTCCTCGAGATGAACCAAATCAACAAGCGGATGTTCATTTACTGCAGATTATAGGCATATGAATATGGGGATATAAGCATACCATGTGACCAGCAGAAATCTTCATGAGCACTTATACAGTTGCCTATACATAAGTACAGCAAATGTGCAATCGTGACAAATGAGTGTTCAGCGCTGTACGTTTGAAAATGTATCACTTTATTTCCGGAAATGCAAATGGCAAAAAAATTCAAATAATATGGACAACCAATTAAGGGGAGGGGATTGGGTTTCTATTTTCTTATAATTAACTTTATTTAATCGGAAATATTGCTAGGTGCCAAGTCCACCATTTCTCAGATAACTGTTTTATTATTGTTAAAAAATTACAGTAGCTTAAAACAGATTATATTTAGCCTTAAATATTTCTTATTAATGGAATTTAATTAAGTTAAGTGAAGTTAAGTCGCGGTATTTAAGTTTTACTGTAGAAAATTTATTTACTATATGCTAAATTAGGTTGAATTAGGTAAAAAGTCTACCAAAAAAAAATCATTATTTCACTATGCCTGTAGAAATCTATATCTTGCGTTGTACAATTGCGATCAAATTACGCTAGATGGCGTTAGAAAGCACAAACTTCCTACTAGAGAAACTTTCGAGTCTATTTAGTGATCGCATGACTCAGTATTGTTAAAATGCAATATAGATGGACCTCAACAACACGAAAATATGCCATTGTTTACAGTTTTTCGATAAAAGCGAAAAGGCAAGCCAACCCGCTGAAAGTGTGAATAGTATTTATGGTTCTGATAGTGAAACGTCAATCTTCGCAATTTTGTCGATTACGTTCCGGTAATGAACAACAAGCCGTGTGAGTCTGCATATCACTGCTGAAACACAAAAAAAATCGATCAGTTTCTGAAGCGTACGGCGACTGGTGATAAAAGGATGGCCAATTATGACAATGTCAAGCGAAGGTGGTCGCGGTCAAATCGCGGAAAGCCGGTGACTGGTGGCTAAGCCAGAAGTGACGTTCAGGAAGTTTTCTTATGCGTTTGTTTGAATTTGAAAGGATATCGGATATTTGATATTAAATATGGTGACTGTTCCCAATCAATGGCGACCGTCAAAAGTACAGGGTCCGGCACTCGAAATTAACCAATTAAAAAAGCCATAAATTCGGTTTGGAAAATTATTTTTATTTATTTTAAAGTACAAAATGTGTAAAAATAATCATAAATTCAGGACCAATTCACTTTTGCTCAATATGACCACCTTTTGTCTTAACTATGGCCTTGAGACGGTCAAAAACGAATCACAAGCTGCCCGAATGTGACTTACCGGTATTTTGGCCCACTCACGGACAACGACTTTCTTCAGCATCTCGAGACTGGTGTATTATTTATTATTTTTGTAGAGAACAATCCATTGGATTCGCATCTTGTGAATTCGAGAGCCATTGTGTGGTCGTAATGAAGTTCGGAACGTTGTTTTTCAGCCATTCTTGGTTCACTCGCGCTTTGTGAGACGGTGCTGAGTCTTGTTGAAACGTCCATGGTTTGCGACCGAAATGTTTGTTTGCCCACGACTTCAAAGCAACCTCCAGAACACTTACCCGATAATATGTCGCATTTACTTTGACGCCAGGCTCGATGAAAACAATTGGAGAGCGCCCATCTGCGGTGACAGCGGCCCAAACTATTATTTGTGGCGGTCGGCCAAGTAAACTCTATCGTTATGAGAATTTACAAAATGCTTAATTGGAGAAATTTTTTCGTCAGAAAATACAATATTCTGAATTCGGCCGCTTTTGGCCAAGCGAAGCAACTGCTTCGCTCTCTCAAGTCTTACTTGTTGCTGCTTCGGTGTGAGATCATGGGCCTTTTGGAACTTGTAAGGCTTGATCTTGAGCTCATTTTTCAATATGCGTCGGATGCTGCGGTCGGATATTTTCAGTTCTTTAGCCATTTGATTGGCACTTCGTCGTGGATTTCGCTCAAGCCGCTTCTTCACTTTCAGAACCATCTCACGTGACGTTGCAGTCTTTTGATGACCACCTCCATGACGTTTTGCGATGCTACCTACCAGTATCATTGTAACGAGTGATGGTGCGATAAACAAAAACTTTATTCACATTAAGGTGTTTGAGCTCACGAACAATTGCTGGCTGTGATTTTCCAGCTAAATGTAAAGCAATCACACTATTACGTTTGAATTCCATCGCTGATCACTTTTTTTTGCGTTCACTTTTGGCAAAACGCTTTTGTACACTTGTGAACAATACTCCGAACTGTCATTCAGCAAATTTATATACAGCTGATTCTAGTGCGATAGCTGCGCGAATGGTCTGAAGTTGGCCGGACCCTGTAGTTGAACGAGTTTCAACGTGTTCGCAATAAATTTCATGATAAGCCAAGCCCATAAGCCCCGAAAACAGATGAAACGTAGAATGCCGTGTCAAGATCTGATATTGGCAGACTGCCGATTGATGATGCTGGCAGTAGATGACATTGAAGGTTTCTCAAAACACCATGTTGGTTATTTATATCTGTCAAAAAATATTTATCATGAGAAAGCTGTTGGCGTGTTAGGTGTATCAGGTGCTCATACCAGACAGCAATTGCAACCAGGAAACCGCTTCACAGAAAAAGTGTCTGCGTCGTTTCGGGACCGTCGACGAAACATGTGCTTCCTGGTATAGAATAGGAAATAGTGCTTTTCACCCGGCAAACCTGACAACAAGAAGCGCAGAATCTCCGTCAAAACTGCCAGCACGTCGATTCACAAAGTGTGATCTATAGCAAATACTCAGAAAAATTTTTGGACCGAGTCGACGACTGAATTGTAGGAAAAGCAACTCCATTTTTCGAACGGAAATGTACTTTTCTTCCGTTGTAACGTAGCGACTCAGACCTCCGCCGTTGTCATGGTCAAATAGATTGCAATTAGCTATGATATACATATTTTCTCGATTAGGCTCGGTGCTTGTTTCCAAATTTGAAAAAATCATACGCCGAATAGAAAATCATTTAAGAGGTTGTCGCCGTAACAGAGGCCGACTTTACAGATCTCGGGAAAATTTATATTTCAGAGTGATAAAAAAGTTAAATCGGTGCTTAGTTAAGTAACGCGTGTTAAAATGAGCGTGTTGAGAAATAAAACACAATTTTTGCTTAATAAGTCCTTATAGGTTCGCCGTCATAGATATTGCTTATTAGTGCTTCTTATTATTCACTTTAAGTTGTGTGTTGAATAACCAAACCAAGAGTAGCAACTTTTTCTGTACAGTAAACTTTGATTTATCATCCTAAGCCAACCTTATTTCAAACCAACATTTGCTTTATGCTTCAGGAACATACTAAGAGAATATATTATTATTTCTTTATATTTACGAGAATTAAATTAATTTTGTAAATGAAGTTAACACTTAAAAATTTAAATTTTACACATATACCTATATTATCCTGCATTTACTGACCATTACGAAATATTGAATGAAGTCAATTCAATTTTCTCTGCTAACTGCATTCAAATGCGATTATTCGTTTGAATTAAGACACTTAAATCAAATGTTTGAAAATTGCATCGCAAACAAGTGCTGAAGAAGGCGATTGCATAGGCTTATAGCCTAATTTGAACTGTGCCACACTGCAATGCTAAAATCAATCGTTTTTCTAGAAACCTTCAGTGGGTTAAATGCCTAAAAGTATGCAAATGCAAACGTGAACAATTGTAAAATGCAAATGGGGGACCGATTGCACATGGAAATTGTGCAACCACACCAAAAATCGTCGAGAGAAATATTTCGTAGTTTTCGTATATATTACGGAGATGCCAGATAAAGGAATACACTGACCACTGAACCAGATCCAGAGCAGGAAGTGTATGTAAAATATTTGGTGAAATCAGCGCAAACAAATTGGCCTAACGTACATATATTTTTTTTAATTATTTGTTTCTATATCTGCACATATTTTTGTATTTCCATTTCGTATCTGTTAAGTGCTGCCAGATAAGCGAAATTTTCATTGGACATTGCTTTTCCTACACAACCGCATAATATTTTCAGTGTTGTATCACTTATTGTACAACAAAAACCGCGAAGCTAAAAATATCCGCAGAAAAGTACAAACATTAAAGTACACACATACGTGATTATACAAAAATCCTTTTATATACAGACACAACAACGCCTAACTGCAAGCAATAAAGCATAACCATTGCAAAAACCTTTGATTCACCACAACCAATCACATCCGTTTCCGCACTTTTTGTTAGCTTTTTCATTTCGCAATAAGAACCGGTTTTTAGTAGCGATTACAGTGCAGTGTGCAAGTTATGGCGATATGGAATGTAATTGATTAATTTTGTGTTAGCTTTTTAATGGAATTTTCCAGCTGGGAATGCTTAAATTAAGCGAACAATTTGGTGAGAAGTCGGTTGCAGACTTTTTGTAATAATGATTCAGATCTGATGATAGTAGAATGAACTTGTAAATTAAAACTAATAACATTTCGAGCTTATATTACAGTTTTTGCGGATCTGGTTGAGCCTCCAATAAAACTGTCAACCCCTAAAGTTTGCTATCGTTATAGCTATATAAGAACAGTTACCGGAAGTTATATGACCCACTTATATGGATATTCTGACTATCGGCAGTACAGAAAGTTTTGCTAAAGGATGAACTTATTTTGTGCTTATATTTCGTAATGATGTGTATGAAAACTTTCTGTAACACGGAAGAACAACAAACCTGCGGGGGCCGATAGATTGCCGGCCGAGCTATTCAACCATGGCGGCGAAGAATATGGTAGGACGAAAGCATGCCCAACGATTGGAATTTAAGTGTGCTCTGCCCAATCCACAAAAAGGGAGACCCCACAATCTGCGCCAACTATCGTGGGATAAGCGTCCTCAACATCGCGTACAAGGTTCTATCGAGCGTATTGTGTGAAAGATTAAAGCCCACCGTCAACAAACTGATTGGACCTTATCAGTGCGGCTTTAGACCTGGCAAATCGACAACCGACAAGATATTCACCATGCGCCAAGTCTTGGAAAAGACCTGTGAAAGGAGAATCGACACACACCACCTCTTTGTCGACTGATTTTGACAGCCCAAATCCCCGTAAAACTAATACGGGTGTGTAAACTGACGTTGAGCAATACCGAAAGCAAAGTCAGAATCCAAAGGACCACTCCTTAAAAACGCACACAATATTTGGAAAGAGACTTAATATTTTCAGACAGTTAAAGCAGGGAAACTTTCGTCGGCAAATCAGATCAATATTCAATGAAATGACTTTATGTACAAATGCTAATATCAAGGAAAATGTGAAGAAAAACAGTGAAAGTTTTCTTTGAAATAAGATTGATCTAGAAATATCTAAGGATGATCTACCGATTTGGGAATCAATTTTTATATTAAATATAACCTAACTAAAAACACCAACAGAGATGGCCTTACGCTTACAGAACCAAACTTATAGAATGGAAAAATGTAAGAGAAACGCCCAGCAAAAATCCTAGTACAAAAATAATTTTCATAACTTTTTTAATTAAACTTCAGTAGTAAAATTTTACACAGACTTGCGTAGAGTACAAAAAAAAACTTCAACAAACTGACCTGCATAGAGTGGAGTAACTTTTCTCGTTGAGGCAAGCAAATGGTAAAAATAAAGTGCAAAAAGAAATCCCAAAAAATGTGTTGTTGTCATCGCTGTCACCGAAAATTAAAATGAAATACTTTTTAGCACCATTTCTGCACACTCATTTCCTATTCATAGACTTGAGCTACAAACAAAAGTTGCTGCTGACAAACTTCGACACCGCCGCACTCTCAAACTCACACACACATACTTATTCTTATAAGCAAACATAATAACAAAGATGCAGTAAAGCAATGAAGATTTTGCAACTCGTTTTGGCTTAAAAGCCAGGGTCGAGCAAAGCCATTTATCGCTTTCGAAGTCGTTAAGGAATCTCACACTTTCGTCTTTGCATGCGATACTCGTACCATTATGTGCAAACGTGTATCGCTGATGATGGCAGTAGTCTTTATCGCCCACTTTAGTTTATTCATGTTAAGCTTGAAGAGTTGATGCAGCTACGAATGTATTGGTCTTCACTGGCATTAAAAATCAATTTGGTGTGTCAGTGGTGAACTGCAAGCTGTTGGCTGTCGGCTACGGACTGCTGGCAGTTGATACCATCATAGCAATAATTGTTGTAGAACTTTTACTTATTTCACTGCTTTGTACATTGTAGCAGTGCATTTTGAGATCAAACGGTACTTTGTTTCCTTGGTGGTTTCGGTGACAGCAACAAAATGTGCATTAATCGCATTTGCGATTGCATACTTTGTGGCGTTGTGGCTTCGTAAGCACTTTGCTGTTGTCGTGTTAGCAGCTAATACAGTTCAGATTACGTCAAGCAGAGCTTTCCGTGCTGTTATTTAAATAACTAATGATTTATTTAGTTGTTGAATGTTTCCTGAAATGTTTGGCAGTTGATGAAATATATAGGTATGAACAAATTTGCGCTAATATAAATTAGGTTCGAGAGTTGATATATGTATATAGCCAAAAAAGAAAGCAAAAACGTACTATATTTGTTACTTTGGTTAGACTCAAATCCATTATAAATAGTTTATCATAAGCCAGAAACCTCAATTGCTGCTAGAATAAATTTTTAAAAAGCTTTCGTGTGTAATATTTTCACAAAAACTCTCAAAATCTTATAAAACATATTATTTATTTTAAACTCAATTAAAAGTTCATAAAAACTATTCGAGTAAGAACTTTTCTGGAATGATTATATACATATTTACGAAAAGGTAAGGTGGCATCTCTACTCAAAACTTTTAGTAAATCGTTTAAATAACAAAATTTGCTCAATATAATCTTATAATTAAAAATTGTATACTTTTTATTATTTTCCTATTTTCCTCTATTAGAAAAGGATAAATTTTGACTGACCCTTTAATTGAGTATAATAATTATAACAAAAAGATTTCCCAAATAACCCAAACAAACTCACAAAGCGCCAAATTTTTCACCATTTAAACTTCCAAAAATTACTGCACAAACTACTTCCCTGCGCTTACTTAGTAAACTTTATCTGATTTTTAATGCATGGCTCATTATCTCGCTGCAAGTCAACTAAGAAGACACCAGTGTAGGACCAAGCTTAAATAATTTTTCTTTTCATTTGCATTTGCCATCACCAACTAAAACAATCCACCACAGTAAAAGACCAAAAAAAGTTTTTGTGCCCTGAATTTTCGTAGGTTGGAAGTTCCAAAAGTTTTTGTGGTGCATGGATAATTGATGAAGTGTTTTCCGGTTGCCAGCGATCACAAATAATGCAGCGTGAAATGCAAATTCTTATCTGCACCTCGAAGGCTATGTCTGTTTGTTAGCTCAACTTAACTAGAAAACTGAATTCGCCTTGCGGTAGGAAATAGTTGCTCCTTCGATTCGGCGAAATGCAAGAACTTTGCTTTTAAGATCAAATCGAATTTGCAAGCGGGCAACTAGATAATTTCTATGTGCTCTTTGTGGTAAAACTCCAAGTGCAATTGTAATAAAAGTCATAAAAAAAGAGTATTGACAATTTGTGATAGCTTACAGTAACCGGCCATTGGTTAGTTATATATATATAATATAAATTAAAAAACAATAATAAAAAAGCTTCCGTAATCAGTTGCCTTAAGTGTAGAAGTATTATCTTCATATTACGATTACAGTTTGATGAGTCAATAGCTTTTATCGCAACAATTTTCATTTTCTCTTTTCTAAGGGTCTATTCGCTCAAGGTCCTCAAGTCAGTTACCTAATATGCTATATTACCAACAAGATACTTTAAATGTGTTTAAAATTTTAAATTTTTTTTTGGTAATTGACTCATTTAAAGTTCTGGTAGTTCGAAAGATGGCAGGAAGAAAAATAAATGGATTAATAGAACTTGTCTTCTTTGAAAATAAAAAATTGTCACTTCAAGAAGGAACTAACCAAGTCAATCAACAAATTGCCTACACTAATTGTTATGAAGAAAATTAGTAATGACACAATTAGAAGCTTGATGTTAACTTAAAGTCAACTGCATAGTTTAGGATATTATATCAAAAGAGAGAATACACTCGTTTCGAACGCGAAGCTTTTTAAGGCTTTATTTCACTCTTGTTGAATGAGGAAGGTATATACATATATACGTCTTCTGACTTCGCCAAGTTATGTGGAGTTACTTACTATACAGAATGTCTATTAGCAACTCTCTGTATATATTAGTGTTTTTATTAACCCGATTACGGATATTTTGTTTGACTATTAAGGGGAAAACGAGGACTACAGCGACAGCACTCATTTTTATGCTCTCATCAGACAAACTGATCGATCAAAACCAAGATAAGGATATTTTTGTACCCTTTTATTCTATAAGAAATGCATCTGAGAGGATTTGAATTTATCATCAGCAAATTTTGCAATTTCTGACGAATATAAAAAATAGATTCTCATATGATAACTAAATACATTTAGCCTCTAGATTGAAATGAGTAAAAGCTTATACAAGCGAGATTATGCTCAAAGCTTCAGAAACAGCCAATAGCGAGGCGGTTGATCCTTTACAATGTTTTCCTTTTCTGCAATCTGTGCAAGTAGGTTGTCTGAATCGAGCGTGTCTCTTTTAGTGATGTAAGGGCTATAACCCTTGCAGTAATGCAAATATGTAAAATGTGACAAAAGCCTTTTTCCTTTGGCAATTTTTTTCCGAGCGCTTAAACAACTGTGCCTTTTCTAAATTTTCAGAAGCCACTGTTGAACATACTTTAATATTCGTATTCGTGTTATAATAGCAATTCTATGGCTACAGATCAATGCCCTTAACGATTTAAGAGGCAGTAAGTGGTTGGCAGAGTCTAGCCTAAAACTGTATGTACTTGGAATGGACTAACTGGTAGTTTATCCATTCATGCCAGCTTCCACTCGTGTATATACAATTTTTAGGGTTAATCGAATCTGAATAAAAAAAAAATGACAAATAATATAGCATACTAATCGTGAATAATGAGAATGTTATATAACACTACATTACGGTAGTTGGACTTATTCCCACCGAGTTATAATCAACAAGCATTAATGAAGCCTATGTATATTATATGTCTTAAGTATGCTGATTTCTCCAAATGAGCAAATCAAGCAAGAAAAGTTTTTTAGATAAAAATTAAATTACATGCACTGAAGTTGTGAACAATTTTATCCATCTTAAAATACAATTAAGAACATTCGCTTCGAAATATAACACCATCTTACTATATAAAATTGTGTTAGAAGTTACACCTTCAGTGAAATCATTGCCTTAACAAGTTAAGAAAAAAATTTGTAGGAAAAATACTCCGCCTATAACTAAAGCACCATTGGTACAACAAAATACCCTTGCGGTTTACATACTAGTATCCGTTTGAAAAAATATTTAAAGGAAACACCCTCAGCGATTTATTCAAATAAACCTTGTAAGCTAAATAAATGAAAGCAAGCGACCTTAACACCATGTTTTGTAACGGTAACACACTCAAAGCTTTTACTCATGTCTATTATAAGTTTTTGTATTTATGGAACAACAACAATATTGGATTAACTTACATATGTACAGATTTTTATATGAGAGTATCGGAAATGGAGTACGATTTTCCTTGGCATTCGGCAAAAATTATATTTCAGGAATATTTATTGCATTTAACCACGCAATAAAACTCAATTTTCGGTTAATCTTAGTGGTACTTGAGTGAAGTGTCATAGAAAACACATTGCTCACTCAAGAGACGCTGTCAAGGCGGTGCTAGAAGCAATCACTTGAAGAGCCTTTGACGAATGTACTGCGAATAATTGGGTTTCTTATTACATGAATAGTTCATTTTATTATATTTGTATGTATGTATACATAAGATTGTGTCTAGTCGTAAACTGGATGAATTTTGGACATAATTCTTCAAATATCCCTGCAGGAAAATCAACCTTTCAACTACTATTTATGCGTTGGAGTTGAAATCACCAACCCACTCCTAATACTTGCTTTTAACAACCTATATTCGTTGATAAAGATTGTACATATTTTCTAACTCCTAAAGTTTTCGATTTTGGCAAATTCTACATCTTCGAAATCACATCTTTGCAAATTTAATTATTTCCGTGTCATTTGTAAAATAACGCTTAAAGTTCCCTTTGATATACTTACTTAATATTTGCTGTCTCACTTTTGTTATCTGGCCACGTGCTTTACGGTTTGTTAAAACTTTTGGCCAACATTTAAAACTTTGTAATTCCACAACTTCACGACGAAAGCCATTCAAATTGCAAGCCACCAGGGGTAGCTACCATACACTTCCCCAACAACAACAATATGCTTGCTGGTAGAATTTTAACATGTGTTGTTTTACATTCTGCATTGTAAACTATTTTCATTTGGTGGACTATGGCCATTTAGGGCATAAAGCAAAAAAAGTACAAAAAGTTGCTCATACGACATGGCGAACTGCAGGAGACATTGAATGTAAAGAGACAATAAGGTACGACTACTGCCAAAATAATGGTTACATTGAATTAACATTAAGATTGAAGTTAATTGGTATTATCTGGAACACCATCTGCGTAAAAACAAGTTTCATGTCTCTAAGGCTTATTTTCTAAGGTAACGATTACATCTAGAATTTCAGATTTGAGTACTTGTTTAGTTCTTCTTCAAACTAATATATTTCAACTTATCCATTGTGCGATCTCTTATACCAAGTTGTATTCGTTTACAACCCGATTAGAATAAAATCATTTCCAAAAGATATTCTCCCATACACCGTTTTGAGGTTTTGCGAAAAGAGGACAAATTAGGATATACACTATAGTGTTTAAAGCACAATCTAAAGTAGCGTACAGAATGGCGTAGACCCATGAGAATTTCTCTTTATAGTATAATACAGAGTGGTCAGTTTTACTCTATATTCTATTACTTGAGATCCCCTTTTGTAGGAATATAGTTTTAAGTGTCGAAAGTATAGAGAATATTATTTTTTTCATTTACATATGTTCTGACTTAATAAATTTCTTAAGAGAAAAAATAGATATTATTATAAATAAATAAATAAAAATAAAGAAAAAACACAGCAATTTAGCTGATTTTTTTATGTAAATCACCAAAAATGGTGATTTTTTGAAATGATTGTATGGGGAACCCCCAGGGGAGTTTCAGGGGGTGTGCCACTGGCATGGGTGGATCGGTCGTCCAAAGTTAGTGGGGATCGGCCATACATTTGGACTCGATTGGAGCACTCTAAATGAGTAAAAGTGGGATTTTTCAAAATTAGCCCCTACCCAAAAGTTCGACCCAAATTGGGGGACATCAAAATTCGTTTTAGAGGTATGGTGAAGGTATGGTGAAGTTCAATAAATGATCGCAAACTCAGGATTGACGCCTCGAAAGGTTAGGCTGAGTATAGTGGTGGGATTGGAAAGGAATCTACTATAAGCAGCTCCAGGCTAGTCGAAAGATTGATTCTACATTTAACTGTCAAAAACTGATGAAATTGAAGCAAGCAATCGAAAAAAACGATCAGAACTGATCAACAGAAAGGGCTTCGTCTTCCAACAAGACAATGTTAGACCACACGCAACTTTGATGGCTCGGCAAAACTGGAACAGCAGCGCTGCTAAGTTTTGATGCATTCACCATATAGTCTTGACCTGGCACCATCGGGCTACTATTTGTTTCGGTCAATGCAGAACTTCCTTAGTGGAGTAAAGTTGTCTTCAAGAGAAAGCTGTAAAAATCGCTTAACGCAGTGTTTCGCCGAGAAACCAGAAAAGTTTTACAGTGATGATATAATATTTCTAGCGAAAAAATGGCAAAAAGTTGTTGACCAAAATGATACATATTTGGTTCATTAAAGTTCATTAAAAATAAAAAAATAAGTTGATGTTTGATTAGAAATATGAAAAGACTTTTTCGACTACCTATACATACTATAGAGTAGAGTGGCATACTTTTAACGATAGGGCACAGAGTAAAGTATAATGTAGAGACAAGGCTAGAGTACATATCACAACCTTAAGTTCTATTTTATATATGGTATATTTTTGAAATCCGAAAAGAATCCAAAAGATTCTTTAGAGTAGAGTAGACACATTGCCCTGAGATCTTCTTTCATATATACGAGTACTTATAGTTTTAAGAGTCGATTTAAATATAGAGTAGAGTGACAAATCACTGTTGTCTCACAGAAGAGTTTAAAGTAGAGTATAGATAATAACCTGGAGCAGAAGTTAGAGTAGCGACTAGACTAAGAGTATAGAGTAAAGTATAGAATAGAGTCTGAAGTAATGAATAGAGCAAAGTTCTGGAGTAGAATTAAGAGTAATGCCTAGATTCGAGTCTAAACTAAGAGTTTAGGTTAGTGAATTGGGAAAGTGTTGTAGTAGTATAGAATATAGTAGACTTAGAAGTTAAGGGAAGAGAGATTTAGAATTTCAAAATACGTACCTTATATTTTAACCAGATGTTCAAACATAAGAAATTAAAATAGAATTAAAGCAAATTTTTCTTAGAGCAAAAGCTTCAACAACAAAATCTAATTCAGCCATAAAATATTTTAATAATATATTAATATTTTTACTATAACAGCAACTGGCTATAATCATTAATCTATATATCACTAACTAATCATCTATTTAATTGGGTCCACACTCCTGCGGGAACTTTCAAAAACGGCTTAGGCGTACTCAGGTATCTATGTTTGGCGTATGTTATGGCAAGTATCTTCCATGCCGCAAATTGATTATATTTGCTAACTAATTAGGCTTCGTTGGTTAGAGTTTTCAAAAGTAATTAAACAATGTTCCACTGCGATTTACCGTTAACACAAAGCACAAAATGTGTACTCCTGTAAATGAGTGCTAAGCACGTGATTTGGTGCAGGTAATTTGGTCTGCATAATGGTCATAACCTGTATATATACTTGTATACATACATATATACAAACGTAAATTTGGACGAGAGTACTCATGTGGTCAAAGCTGGTTGTTTAGAAATGAGCATGGTTGCAAATAACGGCTTGTAGTGTGGGTTATCTAGCGCGCATTTGAAACCAGATTATATTTAATTAGTAGTTTGGCAGTCAATACATCTTCATTTCGGGGAAAAAATAAATAAGATATGAATTATGATATCAGACTAAGGCTAAAGCAGAGAGCAACACGACGAACTACGTAATAATGTGAGGTTAGATTAAATTGATGAACATGGAAATGTTTGGCAGAAAAGTAAAACGGTAGTTATTTCGCAGTAACTGAAAATAAGAAACATAGGTAATCGGTAAAGATCTCGGACAAACTTAATAAAAATTAACCCAAAATTAAGTTTTGCGAACTTCAAAATTTTCAGATTACATTACCTTGAAAACTGAAGCGGCCGAGCTATGTCTTACTGCTCAATTATAAGAGTCTTATAAGAAAGTCTTTTAATCTATATTTAGCAATCATGAGTAGACGAGATAAGCTTAAATATACTTACGAATATTCCGGTTTTTTTCCGAAAAGCTCCGCTTACAATTTTAAGTACCTATATATTCCCGAATGAAATAGTTTAACCAAAGTCGACAACATAAAATGTATCCCCATCTGACGGTTCGAGTATATACTGATCTTCTTACCCGATCAGCACAAATTCCAATTCCTTAGAACCAACCCTCCTATTTTAGAAAATATAATGCTTAATATGAAATATATTTTTTTCTTTAGCTCCTTTATAGCTCACTCGAAATCAATAAATTTTTCCGCAAGAAGCTTTCGATAATGCAAAGTTCTAACTTCTTGTAATATTTATTTTCACATGGTGTATGGAATTTATGGCAAGCAATATAACTTAGCTTGTTCCAATCCTGTTTTCAATAGTTCCCGACTATGGACATCATTAGAATACTTTTTTTTCCAAGTGAAGAATACTCCATTTCCCCCACTTACTATCGGGTAAAAGCCCATCCACTTGCCCCCTTTGCGAGGACACCGCTACTATCAAACACTTACTCACACTCTGTCCGATGCTTCACCCAACAGCCCACAACTCTGGCAACATTGATCTCATAAAACTACTAAGTGAACCTTCAGAAAAAAACGTGATGATTGTATATAGATTCTTAAAAACCAACGATTTGTTAAAATATATTTAAGCAAATTACATCTTTACTAACCCTTAGCAATTAGAATTTTTCACCTAGTTATAATTACAAGACGGCTAAAGGCCTCGTAGCCAGTGCTGCGTTTATGTATTTATATAATAAAACTCTTTTTGTTATATGAATTATTATAAAATAAATAAATAAATGTTTATGAACTGGTACCTTATGCTAAAATTCCGAAATAATTCCAAGCTTTACAGTTTTGGTATGGAGCTTTGTTAGATATTAAATAATAAGACATTTGCTTGAGGATTGCTTTGTAAAGTGTTTGGATGGAAACTTTGTTATAAAGACGGCGATGCAAAATATAAATGTGGGAAACTCCAGGGTGAGGTGAACCTGTCAAAGAAATGACAGTACTTCATTAACTAATAACATTTAATATTATTAAATACTATCCAAATTTAAGTGGAAGTTCAAAGAAAGCTTATACGACGGCTGCAAAGAAGGAGAGCTAACTAAAAGCTTTGTAGTAAGCAAAAATTAAGACGTTTATAAAAAAGTTTCATTACTTTTCAAATAATCATATTTTCTTTATTGCACTAATCCCATCACCTCTCATTGGACACTTTTCTTGGCGAATTAAATAAAATTTTTAAGAAATTACATTTTCAAGTAATATATTATAATTGATTAGAATGATATTTTAATATTAAGTTTTCGAAAGAAATTCTGAAACTTGATTTTTGAAAAGCGTATATTGCCAATATTTTACCAATGCAACTCTCACATCGGCACTTAGTTCTGTGTTTCAAGACCTCAGTCAGCCATTTTGCAACAACACTTTACACTTGTAATAGCATTCCTTTTAGGCAGATAGAAGGTGGTGAAGCTCCATCAATTCGTATCTTGGCATTTGCCGTGGGGAGGAGAGATAACCCTGTGAGATGATTCATTCTATTTTTCGGGGGGAGAGAAGACAAGAAAGTTAATACATTAGTTGGGGTTTCGACTCCGCCGCTATCGCCTTAAAAATATAGCTTTGTAATATTTAAAGATTAAATTCAAAAACTCTGGATAACAGTAGCTAAAACAATTCATTTAAGTTTTTTTAGTGAACTTAACTAATTTTTACGAAAATTACAATAGCTTAATATGTCTTAAGTTAATTTGACTTGACAAAACCGTGACTAATGTTATTATTGTTCAGTTACTAATCGAGCTTAACTATACACCTAAATTAAACTTAAGGTAGTAGTCTGGTAACTTTTGCCTATTTTCATGACTTCTTTAGAAGGTGGTTTTTTATAGGAAAATAAAAATGAATTATCTTGAATACTTAGAGTGTTTTTATTGACATATTGAAAAAAAAAAATAATTATTTGAAAAAATTTAGTACTTTATTACTCTCATTATTGTCACTCGAAGTTGGAACCTCAAAAAAATGCACGTGGGTGGCCCGGGTGATTTTGGCTCTTGATGTTATCTGAAATCAAATATTCTTGATTATTCTTAATCTATAGACATATCATTCTGGTCGGAACTACTGAAGTTAAATTTCAAAGGTAAATAACAAAATGGCGGACTTTGAAAAAAAAGTCCTTTTATTTTAGCAAAGAAAGGGTTGTAAAATAAAAAGTTAGGGGCGAAAAAACTTTTCGTAAGTACCGACGAGAACTATAGGTGTGTAGAACAGCCTGTCTTAATTTGAAGGCAATCGATTAATTAGAAAAAATGTTAGGACCCGGGCCGACCAGAAAAACAATGTTTTGAGAAAAACGCATTTAAAGTTCAACAACTCTGAGAGAGAGGACTTCAAGGCGCTCTAGAAAACTCGTTATAACTCCCGAAATATTTCCAATTTCTGTCTGAAACTTTCACAGTATATTTTCAAGGCATTCTATTTTCAGATTAAGCAAAAAAAAATTTCGATTTTTTGAACCCAAGTTATCAGACGTTTAATCGTTTAATTTTAAGTTTTAAATATTTTTTCGACATTAATATTCTTCTTTAATTCATAAATATACGTTTTTAAATAAAACACACTACTTACTGCCAATGGCTTATTCACCCTACGAGTATCACCGACTTTATTAGTATTTTCACCACACCTAAATAGCCACCCTGTGCTCCGAAAAACAACAATATTGTGTTACCGCGTCGTGAATTGAGATGTGGGCTCCGTTGAGTAATTCCAGCTTGGTGTACGAAAACTCGCAGTTGAAGGATGTGAGAGATTCGTAGCACCATTCTAAAAAGTAATATAAAAAGAAATTGGATAGAAATTAAGAAAGCGACTATTTAATTTTTTAAAGTTACATATCATTCATACCAAGCTTTGACTTCCTAATCAATTAGTATGTTTTTACCAAAAAAACCCCTACAATTTATTAAAATTGTAAATAAAATTAAAATTTAAACCATTTCGCCAAATAAACTTATAATGAAATTAATTCGTATGGGAGAAAATCATTCATCGATACCTATTGCCGAAAAATTTACCGATAACATCGGTCAATTTGTAAGGTCTACTAGCGGCCTAACGCTCATACAAAAAAAGATTTAGTCAAATAAATAACTTAGGATGTACATACGTTTATTTTATTCTATTTTGAAACCAGTGTGAACAGCAACAACAATGTCAGCCTAGAAATTAAACGCAGAATATCGCTTGCCAATAGGTGCTACTTCAACTGAGTAGGCAATTGAGAAGTAAAGTCTCTCTCGACTTGAATCTATGAGTGACTCGTTATTCCCGTCCTGCTGTTTGGTGCAGAGGCTTGGACGATGACAACATCTGATGATTCGACGTCGCGAGTTTTTGAGTGAAAGGTTCTGCGTACGATTTATGGACCTTTGCGCGTTGGCCACGGCGAATATCGCATTCGATGGAACGATGAGCTATATGAGATATACGACAACATTGATATAGTTTAGCGAATCAAGAGACAAAGGCAAAAAAAATTGCATATATTTTCGTCACACTTTACTTTTGAATAGAATTTTGAAAACCTTCATATGAGTTAATTCTTACAATCTCTTCACCGAATACCTTTTCCATACTTATACATTCGTAAAATAGAAACTAGATTGAAATTCAGATTGTCTTCTACTGAATCACAATACCACTCTACTCACCTTAAAAATCTTATTTCGTATGGACATCACTTGTTGCACGATACCAAGTGAAATGTTGCTCCTACACCAGCAAGTCATTGAAATTAAAATATTAAGTGTCTATTCTCCGAAAGCCAAATTGCGTTATTCGAGTGCAGGATTTCCTCCACAAATAACATACAAGAAGCAGGCAACGATAGTAGGCATCAGCAGCAGACGCCGTAGTAATGCCAGCACCAATAGCAAAGATGAGTAGGCCGGTGAAGAGGTTGACCTGGCAAGTGGTCATCGAAGAGCGTGTTGGACGCTGCACATTTTCCAATTATGGTTTACACGTTGTATTTATGTGTATATACATCTGGAGCACAGTCGGGAACACAAAGCAAGCAAAAAAGCAAGAACGGAAATTAAAATTTCAATTTAAATCAATCTAATCGTATGCGCAATCAATGAACATGAATAAATGAATTAAAATGAGATTCATAAATGAATGAGAAAGTCGGTCCAGCCAAACAGTTAGCAAGCCAGCTGGTCAGTGCACACCAGCGCCACTTGTCAGGGATTATACTCAACTTCATACAGCCAATCGGGTATGCCTTTGTAGACTATGCCAGGCACTGCATGGAGCGTTAGCGGTGCACTTGATTGATGGAACGTGGTTCTTGGCATTAGTAGATGTCATAGTTATAGACCATCACTAGCGCATTGCCACCGGTTGTGCTGCTGGTGAAGGTGGTGCTTGCATTGTCTCTGTTAGCCGCTTGAGAGGTTACGAAGCGGGCATAGTGTAGATAGGGCCACTCATCGCTATGTGCATCGATTTTCAACTTGATGCTTTCGCTGGAAGAACAAAAGAAGCAGAGTGAGAGGGTAAGTGAATAGAGAAATAGTAAGAGCATGAGTTAGGTTGTTAGCAGTAGATATGTATTAGGTTGTCAAAAAAGTCTTGCGGTATTTTCGCTAGTTGGCGCTGAAAGCGCGTAGTTTTAGTTTTATTCGTCGCATCGGGTCAAGCTATACCTTTTTGGAAAGCTCATTTCACGCGCTAACACATGTTTGATTGATTGTCGTTTCTTTCAAGTCGTTCGTGAGTTATAGCGTCGCAAACATGAAGCAAAATAAAGAGAAAATACGGCATATTTTACAGTACTACTACGATAAAGGCAAAAATGCATCATACATTTATTCCATTACATTCTGCCGCTACTCACCTCGTTTGTATGTATATCGAAGAGTGTATATTGTTTCAATATTGAGTGTCGAAAAAGTTTTACGACATTCTGCGCCAATAAGGTATAGCCTTTACCCGCCGGTATAGAAAATGTATAAGGTGCAAATGTTTTCTGGAAGAAGAAAAATTAATGAGCAATACTTGTAGGTGTATCTAAATTTCTTGTAATTGATTTAAATACAAATCCACATTTCGATATGGGTCTGTGCATATTTTGAAAACGTTATTAAAAATTGTCTGCATTATTTTGCCGAAAGCACAGTAAGCAAACAAATCATAAATATAATAGTTGATTTTTTTTTTGTTTTTTCTTCTTTGGTTTTCTGCTAATTTTAATACCCTTTAAATGGTTTATAGCTCATAAGGCATGTTTATCTTTTTCACATTATTATTTATGCCTTTTTACTGCGTTTCAGCGCTTTTGCGGCTATTTGACTATCCCCACAGGGTGTTGCTGCTGGCAATAATTGAAATGCATTAACTTTCATATAATCATATACGAGTACATACCACATGTACCATTATGTGCCTTGTTCCTTTTATTATCCGGCATTATGTTTTTGATGTTTTTCTTTTTACTTTTGATTTTAATTTATTAATTATTCATTAGTTGGTTTGTAAAGTGCAATGCATACATTATGCTAAATAATATTTTAGCACTTTTCAAGCACTTTTAAAAGTAAATGGTTTGCAATTAAGTTTTGCAATTACCTCATAAAGAGTGGGACGTAGCAAGCGGTAGAGTACCCATAAACCTTTTCGCGATGAATTATTGTGGTATTTCAACTTAATAAGCATTTGCTGCGGTCATTTATATGTTAGAGAAATTTTTAGTTGTTTTAATTATTCTAAAGTAATTTGTAATTATTTTTATTACAGTAAAGTAGCTACTAAGCAATTAGTGGACAGAAAAATAGTTCAAAACTAGGGTTTATATGTACTTCTTATGTGTATACAATAAATATTAGTAATACTTTTAAAATGTGAAAAGGTTGGTATGGCTGTCGGTGATATCTCTGCCAAATGTCACATCAAAACAATCATTAGTATTTAGTACGCGCTTGTCTTTCTGAAGTACATATAGTGCATTCGGCGATTTTTTCGACGTACGAAATTATTCAACTAAGAAGTTCTATTGAATTTTGTGCCCGGAATCGAATTTCCAGAGCCGAAACTTTCAGAACCTTGGAAAAGGAATTCAGTTATAATTGTTTGTTTTGGATTGGTACAAAATTATTAAAAAAGGTTGAGAATGCGATAACAACGAACCATGTCCAGGTCGGCCATCAATGTCAACTGATAATCAACACAGCAGTAAAATACAGGTGTTGGTGCTTGAGAATCAACAATTAGCCATCAGATATTTTACTGATATTGTTGGAAAACCATTTTGAAAGTTCACCTAAGCCTGAGAAAAGTGAAACCTTGATTGGTTTTAAAAACAACAAATTTTTTTGAACGATATGTAACAGTGTATTGTGAAGAAACAATGCTTCCTGACTACTATGATGTAATGGAAAGGGTTATCAGTGACTACGAGTCTTGGATCTACGCTTGAGACTAAGAAACAGGCAATCTTTTGAAGAATAAATTAAGAACTTTAAAATTATGAAGAAAGAAAAACTGTTTTTGCTAATAACAATACTTTGTATTGTCTCTGACGTTTCTCTCTGGATGTAATCAACTTCGTTGCAAATTTATTATACCCTGTTCAGAGTAAAAAAGTTCCGAATTTTTAGAATCTCTCTGAAAAATCTTAAAGAGAATAACAAAATGCATAATCACTCGAATCGAAACGAAATCTATTTCTTACGACCCTCATTATACCCTGAACAGGGTATATTAAGTTTGTCAGGATGTTTGTAACACCCAGAAAGAAGCGTCGGAGACCCTATATAGTATATATAGTATATATATAAATTATCATTATGTTCAGCTGAGTCGATTTAACCATGTTCGTCTGTCTGTCTGTCCGTCCGTCCGTCCGTCCGTCTGTATATATACGAACTAGTCCCTCAGATTTTAAGATATCCTTTTGAAATTTTGCAAACGTTATTTTCTCTTCAAGAAGCTGCTCATTTGATCTGAATCAAGTTCTTGTATGGAAACTTTCACATTTGACAATGTATCTTCACCAAATTTGGTATAGATTATACCCTAAGGCAACAAAAAAGTTCCGAAAAAGTTGTTCAGAATCGGTTAAGAATGGCATATAGCTTCCATAACAAAATGAACATAATAGTTACTAAATAAAATGCACCTGTGAATTATATTATTCGGAAACTATTTCTTGTGAAGTTAACATTTTTTGGTTCAAAGGCACATATTCCACTAAGAGAATTGAGGTTGTGTCAACAAGTGGGGATCTATCGACTGAATATTAATTAATTAGACAAGTCTCGAGTTGAATCGAGAATTGAAACCACTGACTAATACATTTTATTTTTTTTTTGCGATATATCTGTAACCATTAACTCTTGCTCTAGTTGTGGAATAACAGGTAAATTGAAAAGTCACCGGCCTATCATAGGAAAACATATTTTTGGGCAAAAGCCGTTTGTTTTTATTCAGCATATGTAGTACCCGTCCAATGCTATGCAGTGATTATAGCGATCCTCGAATTATTCGATACCATTTCGATAGTACGATTTGTTCATTGTTTCAAAATACAGGAAGATCTCAGTTTCGGCAATCACCTCCTCATTTGACAAAAATTTCTTCCCAGAGAGCATTCTTTAGAGATCTTAAAACAGCAAATAGTCGATGAAGGCCACATCTAGAGAATACAGAGAATGCGGAAGCATTTCGAAGCCCAATTCATGGATTTTCGTCATCGTTTCACTAACTGGTGACACGGTGCCTTGCCTTGGTGTAATAGCACTTTCTGTTTCTTCAAATGCGGTCATTTTTCAGCGATTTCGTCCTACAAATGATTAAGTAGTGGTATGCGATAGTCGCTGTTAATGGCTCTTCCTTTTTCAAGGTAGTCAATCAAAACTCTTCCATGCGCATCCAAAAATACATTTTCACTTTACGGTGATTCACTAAAATTTTATGGACTTTTTTGATGCTTTCGTCGCTGACAACCACTTTAGGGCGTCCTTTGCGTTCACGATCATCGGTGCTCATTAAACTAGGTCTAAACTTGGCATACCAATCCTTGATGTTTGATTTTCCTGGGCAAGTGTCCAAAAACTCGTCATCAAGCCACATGCTTTCGTTAACTGTATTCGTTTCCTTCAAAAAGCAATATTTTATTAACAAGCGGAAATACCTTTTCATACATTTTTGTTGACAATTACAAAACTTGTTTCACTAAAAACTACGTCATTCACAAACTAATGATCCGAAAATGTCAAATTCATAAGCTCCTTTCGAAGGTTAGGGCTAACTAAAAATCATAAGCATTTAATTATAGTAACGCCGTGTATATGTCAGGTCAGGGACTTTTCATTGTCGTGTTGAACCATGCTTTCGCAGAAACAGCAGAAGAAGTATTGTCAATGGAATGAATTTCATTCTTTATTTTTAGCACTAGAATATAGTTATTTAGTATCGATCTGCTAATTACTAGAAACTGTAAAAAATCCCGGCCAGAAGAGAAAGTAAATACCGTAATTTTCGAAAATAATGAGCAGGTCGCCAGCACATCAGAAATAGAAGGCAATTTGTGCTGCTTTCGTCGAATTGATGAGGTGGCGTTTTCACCGACAGCCAACTCCCCATGGAGGAGCGCCGGCGAACAAATGGAAAACCAATAACACTTTGAAGTATGCGCACATTAAACTTCCACTCAGCTAAGCATTTACTTTATCTGTTAATATTTTCTCAACACTGAAGTCCCACAATTTGGTTTTGTTGTTTTTGGTGTGCACATTATTATTCTCCACCTTGCCACATTGGCCTGTGCAACAAGAGGTTACGTCGTAATGTAATTTTTCATTCAAGCACGAGCTTACTTCTTTCACTCATACATAGCCACGTATTCACTTTGTATACGTGTGTGTGTATTTGTGCGTGCATGTGAACTTATTTTGGGCAAATCTTACCTTTTTTAAAGGTTTCTCATTTTCTCCTAATTCATGGCAATTTCTTGCATTCCACTGCCTAGTGTAACGCTTTGTCGAGTTTTTGTTGATGTTTTTCGTAAGTGTGTATTTGTGCGTATAAATCTGTATCTATTCTTGTATTTATTTGCTTCATTTTGGCAACATTTGTGGCCTTTATTTTGGCCACCATTATGCGAATGTTAATATAAATAAATATTACTTGCTACCACCAGCAGCAACAAAACAGCTACAACATCAGCAACAATAATAACAAAAACAACAAATACAAAAAAAGCAAGAAAAGTATAATAAGTGTAGTATTTAGTGAATGTGTTGGCAAATAATGAAATCGTAGAACGTGTGACTGCCGACTCCTAACAAATGTGTGCGCCTAAAATCACACTATGGTAATGTTGTTTTATTAAATATATTAATAAATATTAATTACTAATTCATTATTTTTCTTAGTATTATAAAAATTTTGCATGCATTTTGGATTGTCGACAGACTTTTATGAGACATGATTTTTGAATATTTTTTGGTTTGGAAAATCCATGTCAAAATTAGACCTATTGTATGAGCCTAAAAAAGGCGATTTAATATTTTTTGAGTTACAAGCGATCTCCGATGACGCTAAAAAAGAGGTCTCCACTTCTAGTGATCGGATTATATATATGTCACTAAGGAATCACTCCAGAAAAATAGTTTCGAGGATAAACTGTTAGAGTTGACTGAACTTTAGAATGCTGCAACTAATAAATATTTGGAATTTACATTGTAAATTTTAGTGTAGTATTCTTGAAGGTATATACAATCCATATAAGCAAGAATAAGGAAACGTATTTTTTCGAAATTCCACTATTTCACAAGTATAACCAGCAAATATTTTTTTTTTTTTTTGATATTTGGTGTTGAAGTATGATTTTAAATTCAAATGTGAGAAGCTTCTAAACTGTAACTGGTTTAAGTTTTTATTTTTTATTGTTTAAAGTGTAAGATATTTTAATAAAAATAAGTGGCTAAAAATATCTCATTACCTCTCCAGCTCTCATATATGTACTTAATATGATGATTTTCTACCATTCCGTTGCCTTTACGCCGTTTCTAGCGATCAACATGTGAAATATTTTATTGCAGTTATTCGAACAGACTTCTTGTCCACAATGTAGTTTAACATAAGAAATGATTGAAGTAGACCCAAACCTTAATCTAGCTCCCATATTGGATAGTCGCAAAAGTCTTTTCGTATTCTAATCAAAATGCAACTTTTTTTTCTAAACAAATATGTACCATTTCGGTTGACCACTTTTGCCATTTTTACGTTAGAACTTTCCAGAATGGAAGCGAGCGTACCAGTGTTGTGCTACACGAACTGATATAGCATTGTCTCCGTAAACTTCACAAATTTCATTGGTGACATGCGTGGCATTCTTTCATTTTTATACAAAAATTTCTTCATTATTTTCACTCATTTTTGATCAGCTGTGAGTTTTTTTCAACTTCGCTGAATTTTTTTTTTTGGTTAAATTTTTTTCTAAGGTTAAGAGGTTTGGTTACATTTTTTAATAAGGTGTGACACAATGTGATTGGTAACACAACGCAAAAAGGAGTTTTACTAGAAAAAAGCTTGGCACACCCTGGTGTTGGATCGGTCAGGGTTATTGCAACGACATCTACTGAAAAAATACGAAAAGACTTTTTCGACTACCCAATATACATATCTAATATAATGATTTTAAATACTTTCGGTTGGACAAATTCTGCGGAAAAGCCATAGACAATCCTGCCATAATTTCAAACAGTCCACTTCAACATAATAGTACCATCTCTTACATTACTAACTCAAACTTTATCTTAGCAGAAAAAGTGAAGTTTTTATATCCCAAGTTCCATTGGTTTCCTACATTTCACATTTCCAAAGATTTCACATTGCCAGGAGCCCCTAAAAACAAAAAAAATCACATTTTAATTAGTCTAGTGTCTGCAAGCCAGCCAAAGTGAAAACGAGATTAAATTGCTTGCAAATTTAAGTTAAATTACTTTTATTGAAAACTGGTGTGTGCGCATACTGAGAGCCTTAGCACACCTCTTTATAATTGTGTGCCAGATGGCGCAGCTGGTAATTATTTACAATTCTCTTGGAGTTCTTGGCGCCCGCAGCTTCATATTAAATTTCCAATTCGCTGCACAATTGACGCATTAAATATTAATATACAAAGTGCCTAAAAGTATGTGTCCTTAATTTAATTGCATATTTTATGAGCGTAAGGTGAGTACAACTCGAGAAATGAATTGAGAAGAACGAAAGAGCGGCTATTGGGCCTAAGTAGAAAGTTAAATGAAAAGTAGAGATATTTTTGAGGCAAATAAAGGTATTTTATGGATGTTCGGGATCTTCGTGATTTCTGATAGTCTTGTATGGGATTGTATGTGAAAAAATGCATTAAAATGGTTTATTGGATTTTTGAAAAAGGTATTATTTAATAAAAGAATAATTTTTCTTACTATTTGAGAAGTTTTAATTACTTATAAATAAGAATGTTAATTAAATTTAAATGGGCATACCAAGTTTCCTCAACATAGCTAAGTTTTTACACAAGTCACAGCGTGCACGGACGGACGGATAGACAGACTGTCACCCGGATTTCAGCTCATCCCGTCATAATCATTTATAGATATATATCTATCTGGCTTAGTTTTTGGTGATACATACAACCGATAGGTGAACAAACTTATTATACTCGGTAACAACAGGTCGCAAGAGTATAAGAACTCACGACACTACCGTTGGAGTCCCTTAGCGAGGTTGAACCGCTATCAATAAAGGCGAACGAAAATGATCAATTTCACCGAATCTCCACACCGAAATCCATTAACAAATGAGTTGTTCACGCCTCAGCACACCAAAAGCGCTTTAAACCGATTTCCTCCGTTTCTAAATGCATTGTTCCGCCACTGAAAGCTGGTTTCGTGCCGAGCAAGAGAGCTTATGAGGCGTGTGTAAGACTTCTGATGGAGCGCGCTGCGTAGAATTCGCTTGTTATTTATTTTTTAGCTTAATTGTTTCACTTAAAGCATTTGTGTAACGATAACTGACACCGAAAACAAGCGCCAAGTGCCGATAAAAGAACCAACACTAACAATGCAATAACAACAACTTGAGAAGACTTAGAATACTGAGAGTTGCGTAAACAAAGACAAAGAATCAGCACATTCGTACCACGTTAACGGTAACACTTGTTATAACGTTACCAGCAAATAGAGCTCTAAACTCAAGGTTCCACTTAGCGAGACTTTTGCTGTTGCTTTTTTCTTTTTGTTTTTCACTCTAACTCTTATTTGCTCACATCGGCGACTGCGTGTGGAGCATTTCTGCGTTTCAGTTTGCTTTTGTGCGCATTGTCGCTGGCGGAGGACAGTGTGGTCGCTTAGAGGAATACTTATCATCTTGTGGCGGAAGGATCAGTTCAGCTGGAGAAACTAACAAATGCGCTGAAGAAAGTAAATAAAATGTAGAGGATGCGGTTGGCATTACACTTTGATGGTTTTAGCTAGCAGAAAGCAAAAAGCAATCAACTTTTAGCTCGTAAGTGGGGAAAAAGCGGGTACGGAGCGCTGAGCGCTGACGCGCTGACGAAATTGAAATGACAGTGCCGATATTGAAAGGACAATGTACCAAAGCGCTGGATGTAGCTAAAGTGTCAAGGTATTGCGCGGCAATCATTCTGCAAAATTTAATAAATCATTGCGCTGGTAACACTATTTGGCAAGCCAATTGAAATCAAGCGAATTTTTTTAACGTTTTTTTAACATTGCTTTTTTTTGATAAATGGACAACCATCCAACCCTGATTTATTGCCATTATTTCTTCTATCTTCCAATGGAGCGTAGGGCCTCGAGAACTTATTCTAAGCTTTGCTGTCCAATGAGATTTTTCTCGGTTAAATAATGTTTCTCTCATACGCATAAAAAATTGAATATTTTATTAGAATTTTTCATTGTTACAAACATACACTGTTAACAAAGAAATTCTGACATTTTTGAAAAAATATATTTTAGACTCTGCCATTGCGACGCTATTTCCGGCGACCCTTCGGAAAAAAGATGCACCCGCGTAGGCAGGATAACTCCTTACAGGATCATCTATAGCGACAAAAATACGTGTTTTAGTTAAAACCTTAACTTAAAATTTCGCGACACTATTTTTCCAAATAGTTGTAATCGAAAAAAAATTCTTCGTCCAAGTCTTTCAGAATTCTATCTCAAAGACTTGCGTAAAATTTCAAAACTATCGGTTGAGTAGTTTTCAAAAAATCTTGCCAACCGACTACAAAAATACAGTTTCGGGAAAAACGCGTTTAGAGACGGCGCACTTAGCCTAACCAGCCTCGGGCGCACAAGTTATCAAGGCTGTATCTCCGAAACTATTCCTCGGATCAATTTGAAATTAATGAATAACGAGTTTGGGATATTATTCTAAAGGTGTTGTAGAATTTAATAAGACAATTGAAAAAATTAAATTTTTGAAACCCATAAACCCCTTAACTTAACTTAAAGTATCCTAACTTAATCCTATAAAATATATGTATATGGATATTAATTTTTTTACCCTTTACCTGAATCAAATTACATAATTCTTAAAGTTTAAGCTCAATTAAATTTATTAAACATTTATCAATTCATTGAAAAATGTTCAAAACGCCATTCAATTTCTCATGAAAAGTTATAATAAATCAATGGTCACTACCAAAAACGTAAAATGAACAGTAACTAAGAATGGCACATTAATTAATGAGCATTGAGTAAATAATACTTATTTATGCTTTGCCACCTGGAGAAATTTAAATAGCATTGATGTGGAAAATGAAAATGTACCAGCAGCAACAGCTAAGAAAACTATTCGAATAACTTCTCATGAGCATTTGAAATTGCGGTTCTTCGCCGGCGGGTGTGAGCATGGTAATAGTGTAGCGCTATGCAAAGTTCACTGATGCTATATGTACCGACCAACACCCGCGCACACTTAATTTTATTAAAATCTTACTAATGAATGAAAACTTGATCCTTTCAACTCGAATGTTTTGAGTCATATCTGCCAGCCTGCCCATGAAGGTGATCTGTTCCTGAATTAGCTGAATAGCGAATGTTTGCATAAAGGAAAATGCGAAAGCTAGCGCAGATATTTGCAAGAAGCTTCTCAACAATGGAAATTGCTAGATGAGTAAATTCTGTTGGTTGTGTGTACACATGCGCTTGGTTAGCAACCCAACGCAGGTGGCTTACCGAAAGTACAAAACAATAGGCAAACAATTTTTTGTGTGAATGTGAATTTAATACATTTAAGAAGGCAATTTAAATTATTTTACAGAATATTGTGATGAAAAAAGTAAAAAAAAATCAAAAAAATTAGTTAACTACTTTCATCTAAACTTTCCTTCAAACGTCGCTAGTGCATTTCTGATCAGCCAACTTGTATGGCAGCTATATGCTTTAGTGGACGCAGTAATTTTGCAGGTTGTATCTTGGAAAATAATCTATGCCAAATTTCGGAAAGATGTGTGCTAAAATAAAACAAGTTATCCATACAAACACTGGATTGTGAGATTTTGAATGGCAGCTATAAGTTATAGTGATCTGAACTAAACAGTTCTTTCGTAGATTGTTTCATTGGCTTAGCATATAGTCCATGCCAAATTTCATAAAGTTGTTTCGTCAAATAAAAAAGTTTCTTATACAAGAACATGACTTTGATGGGCCAATTCGTATGACAGCAATGTTCTATATTAGTCCGATTTGTACTATTAGCTAGTGAAGCCTTTGAAAATTATTTAATCCAATTTTTGTGGAAATGTATTGATAAATAAAAAAGTTGTTCATACACGCACTTGATTCCGTTTGTCCAGTTTGTATGGCTTGTGTATCCTATAGGGGTCCGATAGTGGTGATTCTGACTGGACAAAAAAGGACGTGAGCAAACTTTCAGTTTGAGTTTGTCTGAAAAGCTGAGGAACAAGTTTGCGTATATTAAGGGGTCAGTAGGGTAATCTGGCCTGTTTTTTGACATTTTTTTTGTCATAGAAATTTTTATTCTACAATAGAACTTTTTCCATATAGCATGAGGTATATCATAGAGTATATAAAAATTTTTTTTTCAATGGAATTTGTGGATAAATAAAAAAGTAAGTAACGGTTTTTTGTTGACATTGTCGGGAAAACAGGTTTTTTTTTTTAATTTTTCCCCATGCTTTTTACATAAATTTTGTCATAACAAAATATAAGGACGATAACCAGGAGTTTTGTGAACATTTAAAAAAAATTAGGCAAATCGACCGGAATCATCTCCGCCAGCTTAAAATTCGTGTGTTTAGAGAAAAAGGCGTTTAAAGTTTGAGGTGTGCACTCCGAGCGCTCCGAACGTCGAGCGGTATTATTATTTTTGGGCCGCTTTCGAAACCTTCCAATGGTAAAGTGGGTTTTTACATTAATTCTAAGGGTATAAGGGAACAGAAAATGCAAAAAAAAAAAAACGAAAATTTTGAAAAAAGATTACTCTACTGATCCCTTAAGACGGAAAAACAAACTAACAGATGGATATGGCTAAATCGACTCTGGTCATTTATATAATGTTGCTGATCATTTATATATAAGGATACATTAATTTTATATAGATCTCCAACATTTCTTTTTGGATGTTGCAAACTTCTTGTCGTACTTAATTCGGGATGTCCAGGGTATAATAATCTAAATAATATGCAAAAACTTGAGGAAATTAATTGTACTTTATTACTAATTTATCAAAAATTCCTATATTAATTAAATGTTTCTTCCCCTCCAACCTACATCTATCATCAACAACAACATATGTATTTTAACTTCAGCACCTAAGCTCTCCAAAATTAATCCTCTCTATGGCTTGCCGCATTCGCACCTTTTTTCGCTTCCACCTAATTAGTCCTCAATTGAAGCACGAAATGTCGCAATATTATGGGAAGTTAATTTAGGAAGTATTTACTAAGCTTGCTAAAACGGCTTATTTAATATACATACATACATACGTATTTAGTGTTACTTTTTTCTAAGCAGAGATGACGTGGCGTCTTTTTGCGCTACGCTCGTAATATTTAATATTCTCCTTTTCCTTTCCATTGACTCTGAATATCAGTTTATTCTTAGAGATAATTGGTTTTCCTTTCTTTACTGTTGAGGTACTAACTAATATCTTAAGCCTAGATAATTCTGTTGCACATCATTAGATTTTATTATTTAATTGTAACAAATGACAAGGGTTTCTCAATGAAGCTTAATGAACCGTATCCTTTTTTCTTCATTATATGCTTTAGGTTGAGTAATTTTTATATTCATTTATTGACGAGTAGTAAAAAAGAAAAAAAAATATTGATTCAAAGCTTAATATAGCAAGGTTTAGTAAAACTTTTCTCAAAGAAAATTTCGTTAAAAAATTTTGCAATGTATCATAAAAACAATTAAGCCTGATAAGTACGGATTTGTTGACAATTAAAACTAAAACGATCAAATTCTACAAATGTATTCGAAAAATCTATAAAAAAAAGTATTTCAAACCAAAAAATATATTAAAGCTGTAGTATGTATAATCACTAGTTAATATGATATTGTTTAAAATATTGTATAAGTTAGTTGGGACCAAAAGTCGGTCTAAACTCATAGTTGAAAACGTGTGTGAAAATCATCGCATTGATTAAGGCAGACAGCAGAGAATCTCAAGATCTCTTGTGGACCGACCCAGCACATTTTGGTTAATGTTTTGGTGTACCATGTATGCTATACTTGTACCAAAAGATCTAAATATTTTATAAAATGGTGTCGTGTGGGGTAGAGGTTACAAAACAGATATTTAAAAACGTAGCTGGATATCCTACATGCATCATATGCATCGCTAGTTCAACAATCGGCCGAATACCACTCTAGTAGTGAGCAGTACACCAAAAACCAAAACTCGTTGAAAGCACTTAAGGCCAACCAAGCCGTGGCTTATAGAAGTGTTTGTAAAATTGGATTAAGCGTTGCTTATCGTGTGGCTTGGGAATTTTTTGGGATATTTTGCAGACGATAGTGATAACTTTTATCAAAATATTTGTAAATGTTGTGAGTCCGTGGCTAATTTGATCAGATGGTACACACTGTGAAGTCCACCAGAGGGTTGATAGTCCTTGTATTGGGTAGTCGAAAAAGACATTTCGTATTTTGTCAATAGATGTCGTTGCAGTCGTATATCTCTAGTATTACAAATGACATTGTGTCATACAATATAGTGTTGAAAAAGTGACATCAAAATGGTACATGTTTGTTTATTTATTTATTAGTATAGTACTCGCACTACCATCAACATACATTTCTCTTTTCTCTCTTTCTTTACCTGTCCTACTTATCCTCTCATATCTCTTTTTCTCTTTAATAATTTCCATACTTGTTAATTGAACTTTCTTTTAATCTTTCCTTAGACTCTTTCTTTTAAATAATAATAGTAACAAAAAAACATTTACACTCATTAGTTTTGAATGCATTATGTTAACTTCCTAGTTGTAAGAATTGGAAATTGAATTTAAATAATAAAGTTACATTCGAAATTAACGGACAAAAACTAAGTTGAAGTTTGATTAGAAATATATTTCGACCCAATATTATATACTTGGAGGTATGGCAATAATCAAAACAGATTTTACTTTCGGTACACAATTTTGATAATCACACTTCGACCGATATTTTCAAGTTATCCTTCACTAATGAAAATCATTATATTTAGTATAAAGGAACTATGGATTCCATGGACTTATTATATCAAACTGCAATATGTAATAGATAAGTCGCTTACGATACATTACAGAATGAATGTATACGGTATAAAATCAAATGGTGGCACGAAAAATTAAATAAATGGAGTCTAAAGGAAGTACTGAACCGATTTGTATCCCTTTTTATTACCATTCTTAATTGTTATCATAAAGAGATGATTACTTGATTTCTGTAATATATGGTACGTTATAGATAGATCGGTATTTTCAGGCTAAGGTAATTTTTGGGTTTGAAAGCCTGATGTTTTGTAACTAGGGGCTAGAAATCCGTTTTCCAACATTTTCTGACGAGAAGTACCAGACCTAAGAAACATTATTTGGTCTAAGTTCGATTTCAACACTTTTATTGATGTTTTTTATAAAGTGATTTATAAGTGGTATTTAAAATTGTGATATACATTTAAGAAGTATTCTACCAATATTCAAACTGCAATATAATGATGGGAAAGAAATATTATGGACCAAATTTAGTTCTAAAGAAATTTTCACTGTTCAAAATTTGAACCAAATAATAAAGATATATGACATTCTTTGCTTGCACCATCTGTTCAACTGAGAAACATGCGATATCAGACAACTCAACTTGCCGTCCTAATCAGTATGATTATTGATCGCAATTAGTTTTATATGTAATTAACTGCCGTTAAGCTATCCTAAACGATGACTAATCCGCTTGAACTTAGCAACTTAACTCCATCTAGGATCGTAACGGAAGACTGGTCTATCCGTGGCTTATTCACCTACCATATTAACATAAACTAACCTAACATATTTGCATCATATATGTTCAACTTTGTCTTATCAAAGCCTAGAACTATATTATAGACACTGCTAAAACTTATAGTAAGCCAAATCCACAAACTACTGCTGCTGAAAGAAACTTAAAATCCCCGCAGAGTATTCAATTTGGTAAACAAAGTTATGTAAACAAAATGGTTTTCGTACTCTTTATTTTCTTCTACCATTCCAATTTTTACACAGACATGCTAGTGGGTC